>NW_028227262.1:137347445-138547445 GCF_978045245.1 Mus caroli
CGATGCGGAAAATATGTTTGCAGGAGACAGAGTCTCTCTCTCTCTCTCTCTCTCTCTCTCTCTCTCTCTCTCTCTCTCTCTCTCTCTCTCTCTCTCTCTCTCTCTCTCTCTCTCCCTCATTGTTTTTCATGACAAAGTTTCTCTGTATAGTTCTGGCTGTCCTCAAATTCAATCTGTAACCCAGGCTGGCCTTGAACTAGGATATCTGCCTGCATGCATCTGCCTCCTGAAGGTTATGATTAAAGGGAAAAATTCTAACTCTCATAGCAACTAAATTTAAAGCCAACCAGAGTCATTTGTGTCCGTACTCTCAGTCCTCAGGCAGGACTATGAATTCAAGGGTAGCCCAAGTTACTGGGTGAGACCCTTCCTCAAACAAACCAAACCAAACCAAACCAAACCAAAACAAAACAAAACAAAAAAAGATTGTAAAGGGCACAGTTTTTGAAGTGTTGCAAACATGAAACTAAAATACAATAGGTTGAACCAAAATATTCTCATTATGAGCAAAAGAGAAAAAAAATCAGAATCTACACAGGTGTAAGTATGACAAATTACCCAACAGAAGTTGTAAGGGAACACACGTGGCAATTGTCAGAGAGGAGAGAACAGGCCTCACTTGAATAGCAAGAGTCAGTGTGCCACGGCTGAGACAGCGGCCACGGAGAAGGGAGGCAGCTGTGTGGAGGAAGGCAGGTGCTTATTTCCATTTCATTTTTCTGGGTTCTCTTTCACAGTTGGCTTCAATTGTTTCTTCAGTTTTTATTTACATTTACTCCAACTTCTGTACATGAATTACCATTTTTAAAAGCAGCAAACTCCTGAAATGTCTAGATTTCTCCACATTATTTTACAGAGTAGGCTATAAACTCTGTCCACATTATAATCCAATGCCAGGTAGAAGAAGAGGAAGACGCTGATGGAAGAGAATTAACATCTTTTGGGGGGAAACACGAGTTCACGATATTGTGAACACAAAACAGACAAATATAATTGGTGTAGATTTAGCTCTCTGTATCAGAAGGTTGGTGGAGGGATTAAACACTGTGTCGATGCTAGTAGAATGCTCAGATACTTGTTCTGATTTAAAACAAACAAACAAACAAAATAGAAAAAAAAAAAAAAAAAAACCCAATCAGGTTTTGCTCAATCCACATAGCGCATGTCGCTACTATGGTTTGCCACCAGAGGGTAGCATATCCTCACTTTTGCTAAGTACACTGCTGGGGTTTGCTTCCGTTTTAATTCTTGATTTCCTTTCTCTGTGTCTGTGTCTGTGTCTGTGTGTCTGTGTCTGTGTCTGTGTCTGTGTCTGTGTCTGTGTCTGTCTGTCTCTCTCTGTCTCTATCTCTGTCTCCTTCTGTCTCTGTCTCTGTCTCTCTCCCTTTCTGTATCTCTCCCATCTGCTTCATGCCTACAGCTGCTAAGTACAAATATATCTCATTTGTTCTAAGAACAGTGATGTGAGATAATGCATTCCTCACCTCTGTAGTCATAGGTGACGTTTTATTGGACACATGGTGTCTTTTTGCAAGAACACTGTAGGGCATTAGGTGCTGTTAGAGATGAGGTAACTCACTCTCCACACGCTGCATGCATCTCCTTTTTATGGGACTGCTGCTCTTCAGACAATCACCGTCCTCTCTTCTGTGAGTTTACAATCACTGAGACTGATTGTGACACTTACTAATCATATAAAAATGCAATGGACAAAACATTCAGATTTCTGCCTTAATAAACATTTCTACGGTTTCTCCTGGAACTCGCTCTCAAAACAACTATTACTGTGAACATTTTGATCTTTCCTAAGCATCACAAAGAAACGAGGCTCTATGCTCCAGATGCAAATTGTGTTAAATGGAGGGTGTTAATAACACGAAGGCTCAATTTTATTAATTTTTAAAATTTAATGCGCAAAAAAAAACCAATACAACACGGCAGTGGATATATTCTCTGATTTGTTAGAAATTGTTTTCCTCCTACACATTGTGATTTAAAAGAGAAAAAGTCCTTTAAATTCCATAGGCTACCAGCACATTTTGTAATTTAAGTAATTATGACTTAATGGAACATCAAAGAACATACAAGGAAAAAATCCGCAGGCTTATTTCATCCTCATTAAGTATGAAACAGATTGGTCCTGTGGGGCTTTGCTTTTGTTTTAAATTCCCCGAAGCTTGGGCTGTTTCCCCCGTGCGAATTCTTTACCAATACATATCACCCTCAGCATCGAAGCCTTCCCATCACACCATTGGCATCCACTAAACGATAATAACCCAAGAACTCGGTGTGCAGAAAAGCAATCTAAAGGGCTGAAGAATGAATTACTTGTTCTACAGATAATTGTGTCTCTGCACAAAAGAAACAAGGAAAGGAGGGCTGCTCTCTCTTGATAACAAATAATAGAGGCCCTCCTTTATTTTCTCTCCTATGCGGGCTTCAGGAATGAAGATGGAAATTCTGCGCATGGCACCCTGGTCCTTGTGCATTATGATTCTGTAAAAGTCCTGCCATTTAGGAAACCCGTCTCTATTTCCGTGGAGATGAAGCAGGAAGGTCAGGCTGAGCTTTAATCAAGGTATCTCCCTGCTGGGGAAAGCAGGATTCCCCTCCCCTCAGGTAGGGACCTTTAATTTAGCTGCTGTTTTTAAGGAATCCTGAAGCCACATCAGAGCCTGACAGTGGCTGCTGCTCACTTAATCCCTGAAGCCGAGAGAGGACACTGATGTTGTCATTGACAATTTACTCTTGCAGTATTTTCCTGCTAAACTGAGGAGGATTTTGTCACCGGTGCGCTCTCAAAAATACATGAAGGACTTGCCCTTATTAAGAGATGCCATGTCAGTTGAGTTCACATTTAGACGGTAACCCTAGCAACCAACAGCCCCCATCTCTCACAGGAAACAAGTAGAAGAAGAGAACTCTTAAGTCACTGTGTTCTGTGAATTAGGCAGAACTCAGCCTGGGGACAATGAATGGCGCTGTCACTCCACTGCATTCAAAGGCTGTCAACTCCTCGACATCTCATCCCTCACTCTGCCCTCCAGAATCCCCCACTGCTCAGAACATCCCTACACTGCTGTGGCGATCTCTGCTCCTTTTGTTTCGTTCAGAGATAGTCCTTTTGCTCTTCCAGTATAGTCTGGTATTATACCATACGTCAATGCTTTGAAGAGACCTAGGTGTCACATAGTGAAAGCAAGTCACTAATGTGGAACTGGCCATGGCATCTGTTGGTACCACATATAGATACCTTAATGTGCTCCACATTAAGTGATAATAGCTGATTGCTTCTTGCCTTGTGATAAGTCCGACAGTTCTTGGGCTACCGTGTTATACATGATCGGCTCCCTCTCCTCGAAGACTTTGTACTTGGTGTGCCAGTGAAGTTTCCTTCTGCAGGGCCAGAGACTCCCGCATCCTATTATTGTGCTGGATGAGATGCATTATCAACAGACCTTGATTTTTACTCATCAAATTCAAAAGAATTGGAGGTTTCAGCCCTTGCGCGTTAGACACATGAAATGGTTTACAATGGCACGGCCACTCCCTGGGAGAATACCTCATTGTTCCTGGCTTCCCTGTGCCCTTGTCAGGCCCCCCCTCAACTGTGTTTCTTACTCCATCCTTTCTCGGGCTGGCTCTCTGCAGCCGGCTGCAGGCTTATTCATAGAATGGAGCCATTTCTAAACAGTTTGTGATTGATGAGTGAGAACCAGAAAGGTTTGCCCAGGGAGTGAAATCACCTAAGCAAATTCAAGGATGTTATCCAGGATTGAAGCCTTTCAAATGGGACAAGGTTGGCTAGTGGTTTGGTTCAGAGGTGGAGCATTTGCCTAGTGTTCGGGAGTGTTTGATCCACAGCACCACGAAGGGGATGTGAGTGTGGCTAAAATCTTCCTGATGCCCTCTTTGTCCCTCTTCTTAGTAGCCTTGCTCCTAGCAAAATGCCTGTTGTTTGGCTTAGGTAGCTTGAACTGTAGACGGTTCAAGAGATAAAGCAACGGTGCTTCAGGAAGCATATTGAACAATTATCTCGATGCCACAAGCATTTCTTTCTCAACTTTGGTTATAAATATGGCCTGCTCTCACGACAGGACACCAAAGTCTCTTCAAGCTGCTGAAGTATGACACATCAGCAGAGTATCCTGGAAGCTCCACAACCGATTAGGAATTTGTACGGGATGTCACACAAAATAAAGGAACAATTAACTATCAGGGCACAGCAGAGGCAGAGACAGGCCTCAGGCTTCTGCCTCACCTCTACTTTGTGTTTCTCAATCATTTTCTCACTCTCTAACAAACACAGTCTCTCTGTCTTCCTCTCCTCCCCCTCCCCTCCCCTCCCCTCCCCTCCCCTCTCCTCTCCACCCCTCCCTTCTCCTCCCCTCTCCTCTCCCCTTTTCTCTTTTCTCTTCTATTTTCCTATCCACTCTCAGAATAATTTTTGGTGCTCCTGAGAGCAGGAAAACACAACTAAGGACTCTGAATATTTCTCTGCAGATTCTTCCATCGGAAAACCATCAGAGTCACCTCCCTGGGAAGAGGATTCAAAGGCTTTCAATGACCATGTAAATCCCTTAAGCTTGCAACTCTGATTTCAGAAGATGCACTCAGGTAGCCCACTGTGCAACATCACTGTTGTTGTTGTTGTTGTTTGTTTTTTGATCAGTGATATAAGTAAAAAGATATAAGATTTGATATAAGTAAAAAGAGAGCAAGTATTTGTGCCAGCTGATCTATGCAACCTTGATTGCTGCCTCAATGGCAAAGGTGACTTCACGGATTCGATTAGGAATTTTAAGGTTAAGAGATTATTTGGTAGACCATACATACAAACTGAAGTGTCTTCGTTAAAGGTCAGCAGAGGGAAGGCCTACTTTAGAACAGAAGGAAGTAAAAGATGGAGCAGAAATGGAGGGATACATTTTTCAAGTGGAGAAAGGGGTCCATGAACCAAGGACCCAGGCAGCCAGTAAAGACTAAGTTGGCAAAAACCATCTAAAGAGCTTCTGGAGAGAGCTCAGCCTTGCTGGCAACTTGCTCTCAGCCTAGCAGAAAACATTCAGGCTCCCGATCTCTAGACCTGAAAGAGAACCATTTTCTCATTTATGCTGGCCAGTCAGAAGTATTTTACTATAGGCATCAGAACACACCCATCACCATAGTTCTTTAAACATGGATAGGCAATCAGTTCTTGGTAAAATCTTGAGCTTCTCCGTAGGAAAGAAGCTATGGAAGGGGCTGGGAGGTAGAAGGCCATAGGATCCACACAAACAAAAGACATGGAGCTTCAGCAGCTAGATGTAAATCCCCTGAGTACCTTGCAAAAAACAGGGGCTGCCTGGGAACGGCCTGGATGGAGATGCAAAGGGGGAGGGGGCATAAAAGGAAACCTGGTTTAAAAGGGAAAGACATAAGCAAAAAAAAACAAAACAAAACAAAACAAAAACAAAAAACAAAAAAACAGAAATAAGTATGAAATTGCAGAAGAACACAAAACCAGAAAAGAATTTGTTCCCAGGTTCCCAGCCTAGTCCCTGGCAAGACAGGCCAATCACCAGCAAACCTTTATCACAGCGTGAGGGTTCAACAACAAGATGCCTATATTTCCAGGACTCAGTGATGTTCAAACCTCTGTTAAAAGTTTGGGTCGAATTGTATACGACAGCTCCCGGGGCTCCTGAAGTTTACATTCCTGTACTTTAACACGGGTGATATTTGACATGTGAAAAATCATAACAAAATCAAAACGAAGCTATGACAGGAAGGATTACTCAGTAATAGAACAAGACAGAGCCCTGGAGTCAGCCCTGGCAAATACCTGCACAGAGGACCCACGGGGGCTTGCAAAGGTTTATGAATGTTTCTACTGGGATCTGAAGACAGCACCACATAGCTGAAAGTAAAATACACATTTACTAGCAATACTAGAAGGAAGAAGAGAGTCCCAGATGGGGAACAACTTACTAGTAACAGGAAGGATAGACAGCACTATTTAAAAAATAAGGTGATTTCTATATTTCAGGAAGTGAATAAAAATGCACCCACAGTGCTCTTTTAAATTCTTAACATGCATTCTTTTTTGGTAGCAAAATATAATAATCTTATCAAAAATGATCCCTTATTTGAATTTTTATAATAAAAAGCATAGCTCTTGCTGTGCTTTAGTAATTCTCCGGTCTTCTTCATCATTCTCTTAGCCATTTAGAAAGATTTTTTATTCCATTCCTAAACAACAATAAAAATAAGTCACACAAGACCAGCATTGTGAGTTCAGTCTTGCTTTCATTTGAGTGTTACAGAACCTTCACTATAATGCTGTCATCAAGAAAAGCGAGCTATTGTCTTATTAAAGTCCAGAAGGGGGCAAACCAGGGCTTGGGTTTGTCTGAGGACTACACAATGACATCAGAGTCTCAGTTCTACATTCCTGCTCTGTCATCCTTAGCAAATGGCTGTCCTTCACACTGCTGATCCATAGCACAGGGCAGCCAGCCACTCCCACTTCAACTCTGGGCATCACATTGTGTGCAGGCAATAGAGGCAAATGCAAAGGACAGTGTTTATCATTTCCTTCCAACAGCTTTCTTAAAGCGACATTGACTGACATGGCAATGCCAAAATCATCTTTGTTTATCTATCCCCATCAGCTCCATCAGCCCCTCCACCCCACAATACCAGTGTTTCCTTTTAAACACTTGATATCCTTGATACCCTAAAGAACCTTGATATCCTAAAGAACAACCAAGAAATTTTTCTTTTTTAGAAATAAAGTAGAAAGGAATTAACATTGTATGGTAAACTAAAATCTCCTAGAAACTTTTGAAACATATCAAGTATTTAACTTGCCTCAATTAAAAGGTGAACAATATTAGGACTCAATATATTTAGGCTATCAAATAAAAACAAAACAAAACACAAGCCCGAAGACCCAAGGTAAAAAGAGACAGGCAGATCCCTGGAGCTCATCAGTCACCAAATCTAGCTAACCAGTCAGTGTCGGGTTCAGTAAGGAACTCTGTCTCAAAATATACAGTAGAAAACAATTGTGCAAGACCCTCATATAGACCTCCAAATGCACACCCCTACACACGCATGACTACTTGCCTGTACATGTGTACACAAATGCACATTCATACTTTTTCTCTCTCTCTCTCTCTCTCTCTCTCTCTCTCTCTCTCTCTCTCTCTCTCTCTCTCTCTCTCCTCACATACACACACACACACACACACACACACACGCCCTTAGTAACACTGTATATTCATCAAACAAATTTTTGGGTATAAGCAACTGAAACAGTTGACAAGCTTAAACTGAAAAGGGAGAGTAGAAGAAGGTAGTTGGACATACTGTGAGTAGGCTGTCTCAAAAATAAAACTCAATCTACTCACAGGAAGAAAAGAAATCAAGAATGCTCCGGGGACAGCTTGGACTTTTTTTCCCCGGCAAATCTACCAATCACAGATCACATAGTGCATTTTACAAAATGACATTCTAAAATTTCAAGATGATAACTGTCAGCTCCTGTCACAGCTGGGTATACGTAAGGTCACTGAATCATCCTCTATGGCCAACATCTTCTAATGATGGAGTGTATGATAGCATCCATTCATCCTTTGGGTACCAACCCATTGCCTTGCTACGTTACTGTGAAGCAAAGTTGGAAGTGATATATTCATTATGAATGCTATATATGAAATTCAGAAAAATCATAGATGGTGGTGCAAAAGGATAAAAGACAAAAAGATAATCCAAATTCATCCTGTACACATCTGTTCTGATAGAAGAAAGACTCTAATTTAATCTCTGATACTAAAAATCCAACTGAGTTGATATTATTACTGAGTCCCTATTAAGCACCCCTGAAGTTTGTTGTCAAAGTAGGGTTTGGGACTGGTACTTCTCCTTGAAAAATTCAGCCAGATGGGAAATTCATACTGTTGAGGCCATAGCAACCCTAGTCTCTGTCTCCACCACCATGCCTCCTGTGCTCTTGAATCTACCAATTAAATACCATACTACCTAATAGAGGAAACTACCTCACAGGTGTGGACTACCCTGGGTACCCAATGGTGAAGATTCTCTTCTGATTCCATGAGAAACAATCTTTTCAGCTTTTAATATCCTTCTTGAAGACCTGTCCACACTCACCCATGACTCACCTCCGTGTCCCCAGTGCTGTAATCTGGTGCTTTCAGAACTAAGGCTAACCAATGACTTCTACCTGGAAATCACTACACAGCCCAGTTCCAGGTGACACTTTGTCTCAGACAAAGTAAACAGCAAATTGCTACACTTTCAGCCATAGTCTTCTCTGGTATCTTCAGGGACTTTGCTTAGAGCTCTAACACTGAACTGAACACTTTAGTTAATGCCAGCCTTTCACACTGAACCAAGCATTAGATTTAATCAATAAAATGGACTCAGAAAACCATCTATCAGGCCATTAGTAGACATGAACTGACAGAACACCCAATGATGCTAAGAATGGCAGTGAGTATGACCAGATTGCATAAGACATTTACGCATTCTATGCCTAGAGTAAGGATGGAATAGTTGGAATTTGAAGATACTTCTCAGACATATCAGCGGTCTATGAGTAGTTTGAAAACAAGTTGTCCAAGATCAGTCTTCTGAACTCACCAAACTCTATACAAAGTAGATACACATTCCAAAGAGGGTAAATGGCCTAAAGTAATAACTCAACAGACCACTCCAGATTGTGTCAGGAGAGACAGTCATTTCTCCAAGACAACTTCATATGGCAGCCCTGGAACTTTAGGCCATAACATCTGAGAAAGGAGCAAGGTACATTTTTTCCTAGAAAAAAATATTATATATATATATATATATATATATATATATATATATATATATATATATTCTGTGCTTCTTTGGTCCTGAGAGATTTTTCAGATGTTCCAAGGTAACTCTTTTCTCTCTTTTCTTGTCATGGTTGACTATGAAAAGAGTTCTTTCACATTCAATAATCTTTGGGTTTTACTGCCATGCTGGCTTTAATCAGAGCAATACGATGAACTTAACTATATTTCAGATTCCTAAGAAAAATTAAAGAGGAAATATGTTTGTAAGTGGAGTCATACATTCCAGCCATCCACCAAGAGACCATCACGTACCCACAAAACAGCATTCCTCGAGTGGGCCCTAGGATAGGAAGACTCATTAAATACATCTAAATCCTGCCTCCAGTTGGATTAGAACTGCAGGGCCACTGTACAATGCAGGGGAAAGAGAAATGAGTGCTGGTTTTTGTGAGTAACTAAGATGCTTGATGTTGAAACAGGAAAAATTAATGATGGCTGACAACGTCCCAGGTAAAAAGGCCAGAGACCATACAACATGCTTCTTCGTGCTGTGATATGTTCTTCGTTCTCCATGATAGATAGAGTACATCGGGTGTAGAAATATGTCCATTACTTTGGAGATAATGTCTAAACATAGTCCACATCATTAAAGGACTAGAGCCTTCACATTAGCCAACTCCAGCAGCAGCCATCTCCTACCCCTTGATCCAAATTGTCTTGGCACTTCTTATTCCCTGTTCTTCCTGATCCATCACTAGTTAGCACAGTGCTTTCATGTCTCTTGAGGACTCACCTGACATTCGACCAAGCCCAGCTGTGTCATGCTGCCTTATGGTTTCTCACAGCTGTGGTTTTGTCCAAAGCTACAGGCAAGAAGAGATTTATTTAACATAGGCCTTGATATCACATAGTGCTAGTTCACATTCAAATAAGCAAGGATGTACATCTGTTAACACTGTTAACATGTTAACATGACTAATTCCAAATGCCTAGCCTCTGAATCTCCTGAAAGTCCCCTGCCTGCATCCTCACTATGCTAACTGTGGTGTTAAGTTTCTGGGCAACAGAAATGCATTCTCAATGACCTAATCAAAGCATTATTGGAAGATTGTAAGAGTGGCTTACAAACAACCATGAGTATTGAGTAGTGAAGCTTTGAGATATGAAGAATTCATGGAACTCTGAGAACACTGCAGCAGAGATTTAAGACATTCACTCGCTCGTACTCATTCTCAGGCCTGACTGCACACTATAATCATGAGTTCATTATAAAATCCTCTTACCAATGCCCAAGCTTCAATAACCTTTAAATTCTAGGGTGACTCTAATTGGTAGTCAGTGCTGAAACTTTTGCTGCATCAGAAACACCTAGAAAGCTAGTTTAAACACAGAACACTGGACTCCATCTTCAAATCTCCTGATATATATGAATCCGTTAGAGACCATTTGCATTTATAATAAGTTTGCAGATGATGGGCTGGATGTTCAATGAGACCCAGGACTCTGTAATCCCAACAAGTTGTCTGAAGTTGCTAAACCCCAAATCCCACCTAGAGCAGCAAAGTTCTAGAGAGTTCTTTTCAAACTCTAGCATAGGTGCGTAGCTTCAAACTTTGTGAAACATGAAGTCCTGGACTCCACCTGCAAACTCTGATTCAAGTAGTCCCCATGTGCAACAGTCCAGCAAGCACACGTTTCTGCATCACTTCTCTGAAGCCTAAGTCAGGTGATTGTGTTTTATTGTCACACTGCAGTAAATGGAAAAGTGCTGTAATCTGGCCATCATCTGTAGCTATTAAACACTACTTCCGATGAGAAAGCCCACAAATCACAGGAAAGTTAGAAGAACACAAATGAAAGATACAGGACTCTGAAGTCCACTCCCTGAGCTTCTATAAGCAGTGTTAGCAATGCTGGGCAGGAGACTCTTTGGTGGAGCTGCCTGCAAGTTGTACAGGGCACTCCAGTGATATGACTTTTCTAAGTTGCCATTCATACTTGGGGTGGAGATTTTAGCAATTCAGCTGTCTGAGTTATCCATGCTTCTGTAAGTCACTCCTCACCCAGGATGCTGTAAGTAACCACACTAAATTCACCTATCTACCAAGCTAGGCATGGGTGGACTCCTGTTGTTATCACAGGAGCGATAGCTAGGGTGAATATCTGCTCATGTGTCCCATTAAAACAAAGTGATGCAGTGAACCCAAGACAGGGATGTGACATGGCAATCGTGTGGTGCTCAGGCTGATTGACATAGATGCTTCACTCCAATTCCTGCTAGAAAGAGAGAGAGGAGGAAGGGAGGAAAGAAAGAGAGAGAGAGAGAGAGAGAGAGAGAGAGAGAGAGAGAGAGAGAGAGAGAGGGAGGGAGGGAGGGAGGGAGGGAGGAAGAAAGGGAGGAAGGGAGGGAGGGAGGGAGGGAGGGAGGAAGAAAGGGAGGAAGGGAGGAAGGGAGGAAGGGAGGAAGGAAGGAAGGAAGGAAGGAAGGAAGGAAGGAAGGAAGGAAGGAAGGAAGGAAGGAAGGAAGGGAGGGAGGGAGGGAGGAAAGTCCATTGTCCCTGCTAATGGGATGTATCCATTCTCTGATCAATCAGTTCTGCAAGGCAGCAGAGACCTTGTGGCACAAACCCAATGGTTGGAAACCAGTCTGGGAGAAAAGCCACTAATGATGGTCAGTGAGCTACTGGAAGTGAAAAGACTCAGGGAAAGGTATAATGAGCTGAGACAGCTGTGCTCTCTAGAGCCACAGCGCCGTGGGGAGAAGGCAACATTCCCTGAGAGATAAAAAAGATGAGCTTTCAGACCTGCTGCAGTGGCTGGACATGCTTCTGTTGTCCTCACAGCTGGGAGAATCATTCCAGGCCTCTGAAGGTCAGGGCAGCAGCAGAGCTTCCGTATTTAATCCTGTCCTGGTTTTCCTTGAAATGAACCCTTGTTCATGCAGTAACTAAACCTATTCCCTTTCCCCCAAAAAAACTGAACGATTTGTACACACAGTTATGTAGGTATGTGTGTAAGTATGTTCCAGTTCACACTGGACTAAGTGCTACCTCAATGTGAATTTTCTATCCATCCCACGCAGGACATGGTAAAACAGAGAACCAGCTGACCTGCCCAGTGCCATGGGGTCACTGTGACTTTGATTGCCCAGCACAGCCTCAGCACTAACTTCTCTACACTATTCAAGTCTTCGAGAGATGGTTCTTAATGACATCCTTAATTGGGTGCTGATTTAGATTTCTCATTCTGAATGTCTCTCAAGATAGCAATAGATCGAGATATATACACCCATACATATAAAAATAAACACATGTAGATGTAGTGAGATATCTACCAAAGAAGACCAGTCAGACATGACTTTAAGCCAATAGAAACTCTTCACCATCAGGCAACTACACTGGGTGTTGGGAAGCCACATGCAGTCGGAAGCTAACATCAGGGTGGGATTTTAAGTACAAAAACCCATCCCAGGTTAACATGCCTCAGTAATCAAGAACAGTTAGACAAAATGAGAGCTTCAGAAACCAGAGCATGGGTAGTGCATTTAGGGACTTTCCAAGAACTATAGGTTTCTGTGGAACTATAGGTTTCTGTGGAACTATAGTTTTCTCGTTTTGGTAAGTGTTGTTACCTACATTTGGGGTTCCAAGGTCTCAGTGGTACTTGCATCATGGGGTCAGGTGTTTCTGCATATTACATATGCACTATGTAATTACATATACACTATGTATATAGTGTATTACATATACACTATTACATATACACTATGTATTTTAATCTTTATAAGAGTTTTAAATGGTGCAAATTATCATCAGTGAAGAAAATCGAGGTTAGGCAGCCTACCTAAAGAAACGTATCCCAATGACTGTGGAACTGCAGCACAAATCCAGGTGTGTACTTAACCGTGACACATTCCTTTTCCCCATCACTCTTTCTAACCAGCTAGTCAGTTCCCTACGTGAATTCTCTCTGCATTCCAAGGATGTATAAGCTATACAATGGTTAGAACCTAAGTCTGTAAGTTGAAAATTTACCCACACATATGAGCAGAACCTGGCCAGAAGCCATGTTCTCAGTAGAGTTATTTTAAATAAACTTTTCAGTTCATCATAGTTTTAGAGAGAGTTCCCTGTGTGTCTTGTCCACTTTGCCTCCTTATGATTTCAAACAGATGGTAAACTAAGCTCAGAACGAGTGAGGCCTCATTGCAACCTATTTCAGGACAAAGACACTGTACAGGAATCTGTGAGTGCCACCAGTTCTCTGTAGGTCAGCAGACAGCATGCTGTCAGATCAGCCCAGCTGGAATGGACTCCGGTGTCAAAGACTGTACCGAGAATGTCCCAATGCTTTGTGAGACTCAGATCTGGCACTTTGCTGGCTGTTACAACAGAGGGTAAATCAGTGGAGTATGCCTGTGTCATGCCAGCTCCTCCAAAGATTGTGTCTCACTTAGATCATCAAAACCATTGGCCAGACATCCTGTTCTCCCCCGTGTTTTGCACAATGCCAAGTATACTACAGATGGTTTCCCAAGTGCTAAATAATAACACTGTCTAGCTTTCACAGGCTATTTGCTGTACAGTCATTCTTTATATGCATTCTATTAACTGCTGTAGTCTCTGCTCTTGGTAAGAGAGAGTGTTATGGATGACAAGATGGACATTCAGTTAAAAGACATTTTCAGAAATAGATCTTGCTCTCAATCACTTTAGATTCTTACAGCATGTAGCGAGAGCTGAGCATTAAAAGTTTTAACACCTCGTCCTTTATGCTAGGTGCAAAATTTACAACCTCAGCTCTACCTGCATCTTCTCTGAGATCCTATCTGCCTTTGAGGACTAACATGACATAATTCTACTCTGCTGCTGTAATAATATAATGGGGAAGAGGAATTTTCTGCTTGGAAGGGACCACCTCATTTCAATATGCAGTGACATCTTTTGGAAACCAATATCCTCTATAATGGGGAATGGCTGCAGATCAAGGGCAATCATTTCTGTGATTTATGAGTGGTGCAAGCAGATGGTTTTTTGAATATTTGGCCTTTTACCAAAAACTCATGCAAGCTAAGCTGCTGTATCTTATTGCGTGAGGAGCCTCTGCCTCCCAGTGAGGGGCGGGCTGGTTCAGAATCTGCCTTTGAACTTGAAAGCAGGGGCCAAGATGCTTCTTAACATAAGATGAGGCAACTTTTTATTTTAATTTCCTCGTGCTAGCAGCAGTCATACATACAGACCAAGCCATGTCAGCCAAGGAGATACAGAGCCAGATACCTGGCCTGGGCAGCGAGGTTGTCTCACTTTGCTGTGGTTATTAGATTATCAATTTTCTCCCCTCAAGACCTGTGTGATTCACAGGGAACACTATTAGCCTGGCAGGAATTAATTACAGCTGGAGAAAAGGTGACCTTCCCAACAAAGGCAAAAAGGCAAACCAGTCCTTATGTGAGCAACTAGAGAGGTTGGAAGTTTGGGTAGGATTCTAAACAGGACCTTGTGATAGCGCTACTTGTAGGAATCATGCCAGATTGCTTTGAGTGGGAGGGAAGAGGAAGCGAGACTTCAGGCTAAATAACATCCTACTGGAGACATGAAGTCTGTGCATTAATATTTTGATGCAAGAAGCTTTTCTTTCAATTTACTTAATCTTTCCACAGGCAAAAAAAAAAAAAAAAAAAAAAAAATCCAGAAGCTTCTGAGGTCTGAGGACTGACAATAGGAAAAAGAGGTATCATTTGTCTCATTTTAACATAGAAACTATAGGGCACTGTACAGTGTCTGGCTCTTTGCAAGCTTCCCGAGCCCAATTCAAGAAGGTGAATAAATTATGAACAATAAGAATTTATTTCATAGTGCTAGAGGCTAAGAAGTACAAACTCAAGCAGCTGCAGCCTTTGTACTTGATGAATGTTCACTTTGGTCCATAACTAGTCCACTGAACACCCTTTTACAGAAACCCTTAATCCAGCAGGTCTTAACCTATGGGTCAAAACCGCTTGGGCTTTGCCCAAGACCCTGGGGAAACCCAGATATTATGTTATGATTTAGAACAGTAGCAAAGTTACAGTTATGAAGTAGTAATGAAGACATGAGAAACTACTTAAAGGGCCAAAGCATTAAGAGGTGAAGAACTACCGTCTTACTCTTACCTATGAGGGGTCTGCCATCAAGATCAATTACTTACAAAATGCCTACTTACTGATGCCATCACATATTATCCCATTCATGCTTAGTTTTCAGCATATGAACCTGAGGGTGTGTGTGTGTGTGTGTGTGTAGCCAATCACAAGAACCTTACAAGTGGCTCTCCCCTCTCAAAAAAGTTCATATCGTGTAGTCACTGTAGCCAACAAGTGTCCTTAACTTTAGATTCAACTTGTTTATCTGTCTTTCTTTTCTAAAAAAAATTACTACAGGGAAAATACATGAAGTTGTTTGCTATGGTTTGAATATTAAATGTCCCTACAGGCTCATTTGTTTAAACATGTGACCTGTTTTGTTTAGGAAGGTTGTAGAACTTTTAGAAAGTGGAGTCTTGCTGGAGGAAGTGGGTGACTGAGACATGCCTTAAAGTGTTAGAGGCTGTCCTGGCTTCCTGTGTATGCTCTAATTCCTAAGTGTGGAGACAATGTGATCAGTCAGCTCCTGTCACCATGATTTCCCTGCCTGTTGCCACATCTTCTCTACCATGATAAACTATATCCCTCTAGAACTTTAAGCTAGGTAACCTCTTCTTCTCTAATTTGCTTTTATCACAGGTTTCATCACAAGAAGAGGATAACTAAGACAGAAGATGATTGAATAACATGGTCATGACCCTGAAGGAACAACAAGTAGAAGGTTACATCTTAAAAGTGATGTGCTTGGGTGAATGTTGTCACAGGGCAAAGATGTAATAGATCATGTTGTGGAACGGAGAATCTAGAATCACTTGGAAGATAGGCTTCAGGACATGCCTGCAGAGGATTGTCTTGACTGTGTTAATTAATGCTCATTTTTATTTAGGGAGGATCACTTTCTGGGCAAAGGATTTGGGACTGTATAAAATGGAAAACATGAGCCCAACATGGACACACATTGTCTCTGCTTCTTGAACTTAGATGAAATGCAGCTAGCTCAGCCAATACATCTCAAGCTCTTGCTACTGTGACTCCCCTCCCAAAATGGACTGGCCCCAGGAACTGTAATCGGAAGTAAACCCATTCTCCCTTTAGTTGCTACTGTCAGAGTATTTTATCACAGCAACATGAAAGAAACCAATGCATCAACAGGAGGAGCCTTTCATTATTCACATAAAGGTCCTCCTTTTTCAGAGGTACATGGAAACCCCATAGTATACACAACTGTGTATCCAGGGAGGAGTTTCCCTCAGAAATGAACCTGAAAGCAAAGCAAAGCAAAACCACTTTATTCCCACTGTATATATATATATATTTTTTTGAGTTGAACTGGAAAGAATCTTCAGCACTTGTTAAAATAATTTTAGAATGAACAGTAACAGAGAGGAGGGGTGTCTTTTCCTTTTGTTGTTGTTGTTGTTGTTGTTTTTCTTTTCTTTTTTCTTTTCTTTTTTTTGGGGGGGGCAATAAATTGTCAGAGGTAAGCTTTCCTTTTGTTCTGATAAGCCCATACTTGACTTGGTTTCATGTTTCCACAACCAATAAGTATTTTCACTTATCCATCCATTTTCATAGCATCAAAGGCCAAAGAGCTCAATTCTTCTTAAGAATGTAGCAATTTTCATTTAATTCCAGTAATCTGTACATTTTCTCCTTGATTTCTTCATTGACCAATTCATTATTCAGTAGTGTGCTGTTTAGTCTCCAGGAGTTGATGTACTTACTACACGTTATTTTTTTTTGTGTGTAATTTTAACCTATATTTCACTGTGGTCAGATAAAATACATGAAGTTATTCCAATTTGTCTGTACTGCCTGAGATTTGATTTGTGCTGCAGCATGCAGTCTTTGAGAGAAGTCCTGCTGAATACAATGTAGATTCTTGGGGTTTGGGTGGAGTATTCTCTAGATATCCGTCAGGTCTATTTGATGTGTGATTGATTGCATGTAATTGAGAGAAGGTGGGATATTAAAATAACCTATTACTGAGCTGGAGTTAATCTGTGTCCTTTTATGAAATTGAAGTTGAGTGTGCCAGAGTATGCTTAGGATTGAAATGTCTTCTTGATCGACTGTTCGCCCTATCCAAACCCACTGTCCATCTTTAGCCTTTCTTATTAGTTTTACTGTAAAATCTATTTCTACAACTGTTATTGTAGAGATTATTTCTGGTTTCCTTTCTTGTCTCACTCATTGGGAAGGCTCCTATCTGTCTTGACACTCTACGGTGGCACCTATCTTTGAAGGTAATATTGATTTCTTGTAAGCAACAAGACCATAGACTTTTGGTTTTGGTCCATTTGATTAACTTGTATCTTTTGATAGGAAAGTTGAGGTCGTCAGTATTTAAAGTTAGTATTGACAGGTGCATATTGATTTCTGTCTTGTTTTTGTCTGTTTGTTCTTATTTCGTGTTTCAGTAATTATGCTTGCATTTGTTTTCATTCTACAGAATTTGGCTGTGCTTGTTTCTCTCCAGTCTGAAGTATTGCTTCCACATTTTCTTTTTATGGCTGGTTTGGTGAACATGAATTGTTAGCCTATTATATCATAAAAATTTTCCTTTCTTCTTCAACAATGGCCTTCACCTGATAGATTTTCCAATTGGGCTTTTCAGTTTTCAATTCCATTCATTTCAGCTTTTCCACTAGAGCCTAGAACCCCTGTGATGCCACTACAGGAAGAGCTAGAGATTGTTAGCATTCCTTCTAGGCTCCATCCCACAGTTACCTGGCAACAGCAAGGTAGGCCTGGCTTACTAAAAAAGGGACTAGTTGCCCTCTCCTCACTCTTCTTTTCTTCTTCTTCTCTTCCTCTCTGCCACATCTCCCCCTGATCCCTTTCTCCCCTTCCCTTTGCCCCCTCTCTCTCCACATGTTCCTGGCCAACCTCTCCTCTTCTCTCCTCTCTCTCCCTCTCACTCTCTCTCATTCTCTTTCTCACTCTCTCTCTCTCTCTCTCCCCCTGCCCCCTTCCCAACTCCCTTTCTCATGCCCTAACTAAACTCTATTCTATACTAACCCTATGGTTGATACCTCAGGTGGAAGAGGCACCCTCTTCCACCTCACCATACCTGGATATATGAAAACATATTCTAGTCTCTTTTTTTATAAAACACAACAGAGATGTCTCATTCTTTCCATAAAGAGCTAAAAGTTCCAGTGTCCACTAACTACAAGTGTTGGATATGGGACACTGATTACAGTTCATATTGTATAAAACATTATCCCAAGAGAGGAGATGGGTATTTTCTCACAATGATGAGTCCTCCTCAGCCTGTGTTGGTGTGGGTGTGAGTAGAAGCACAAAATTTATATAGGTGTGACCAGAGTATGGTGTTTCTTCATCCAAAAGGTGTTTGTATTTTTGTGGGATTGTTCATTAGCTTTTTATCTTTCTGTGCTGTTCTTTTCTTGGTTGAGATGGTCAATTTCCATTGTCAACTTGATAGATTAAGAAACACCTGGGGCTTTATACTTTTAGATGTGTCTATGTATGAGGGCTTTTTTTAAAATTTTTTATTAGATATTTTCTTCATTTACATTTCAAATGCTATCCCGAAAGTACCCTATACCCTCCCCCCCCCCGCCCTGCTCTCCTACCCACCCACTCCCACTTCTTGGCCCTGGCATTCCCCTGTACTGGGACATATAAAGTTTGCAAGACCAAGGGGCCTCTCTTCCCAATGATGGCCAAGTGTGTCATCTTCTACTACATATGCAGCTAGAAACACGAGCTCCGGGGGGGTACTGGTTAGTTCATATTGTTGTTCCCTCTATGGGGTTGCAGACCCTTTCAGCTCCTTGGGTACTTTCTCTAGCTCCTCCATTGGGGGCCCTGTGTCCCATCCAATAGATGACTGTGAGGATCCACTTCTGTATTTGCCAGGCACTGGCATAGCCTCACAAGAGACAGCTATACCAGGGTCCTTTCAGCAAAATCTTGCTGGTATATGCAATAGTGTCTGCATTTGGTGGCTGATTATGGAATGGATCCCTGGGAGGGGTAATCTCTGGATGGTCCATCCTTTCATCTTAGCTCCAAACTTTGTCTCTGTAACTCCTTCCATAGGTATTTTGTTCCCTATTCTAAGGGGGAATGAAGTATCCACACATTGGTGTTCCTTCTTCTTGATTTTCTTGTATTTTGCAAATTTTATCTTGGTTATTCTAAGTTTCAGGGCTAATATCCACTTACTTATGAGTGCATATCAAGTTATTTCTTTTGTGATTGGGTAACCTCACTAAGGATGATATCCTCCAGATCCATCCATTTGCCCAAGAATTTCATAAATTCATTGTTTTTAATAGCTGTGTAGTACTCCATTGTGGAAATGTACCACATTTTCTGTATCCATTCCTCGGTTGAGGGACATCTGGGTTCTTTCCAGCTTCTGGCTATTATAAATAAGGCTGCTATGAACATAGTGGAGCATGTGTCCTTATTACCAGTTGGAACATCTTCTGGGTATATGCTCAGAAGAGGTATTGCTGGATCTTTTTTTTTTTATTTTTAATATTTTTATTACATATTTTCCTCAATTACATTTCCAATGCTATCCCAAAAGTCCCCCATAGCGCCCCCACTTCCCTACCCACCCATTCCCTTCTTTTGGCCCTGGCATTCCCCTATATTGGGGCATATAAAGTTTGCAAGTCCAATGGGCCTCTCTTTCCATTGATGGCCGACTAGGTCATCTTTCGATACATATGCAGCTAGAGACAAGAGCTCCGGGGTTCTGGTTAGTACATCATGTTGTTCCAACAATAGGGTTGCAGATCCCTTTAGCTCCTTGGGTACTTTCTCTAGCTTCTCCATTGGGAGCCCTATGATACATCCAATAGCTGTCTGTGAACATCCACTCCTGTGTTTGCTAGGCCCCGGCATTATCTCACAAGAGACAGCTATATTTGGGTCCTTTCAGCAAAATCTTGCTAGTGTATGAAATGGAGTCAGCGTTTAGAAGCTGATTATGGGATGGATCCCTGGATACGGCAGTCTCTAAATGTTCCATCCTTTCATCACAGCTACGAACTTTGTCTCTGTAACTCCTTCCCTGGGTGTTTTGTTCCCAATTCTAAGAAGGTGCACAGTGTCCACACTTTGGTCTTCATTCTTCTTGAGTTTCATGCGTTTAGCAAATTGTATCTTATATCTTGGGTATCCTAAGTTTTGGGCTAATATCCACTTATCAGTGAATACATATTGTGTGAGTTCTTTTGTGATTGTGTTACTTCACTCAAGATGATGCCCTCCAGGTCCATCCATTTGGCTAGGAATTTCATAAATTCATTCTTTTTAATAGCTGAGTAGTACTCCATTGTGTAAATGTACCATAATTTCTGTATCCATTCCTCTGTTGAGGGACATCTGGGTTCTTTCCAGCTTCTGGCTATTATAAATAGGGCTGCTATGAACATAGTGGAGCATGTGTCCTTTTTACCGGTTGGGACATCTTCTGGATATATGCCCAGGAGAGGTATTGCTGGATCCTCCGGTAGTACTATGTCCAATTTTCTGAGGAACCGCCAGACTGATTTCCAGAGTGGTTGTACAAGCTTGCAATCCCACCAACAATGGAGGAGTGTTCCTCTTTCTCCACATCCTCGCCAGCATCTGCTGTCACCTGAATTTTTGATCTTAGCCATTCTGACTGGTGTGAGGTGGAATCTCAGGGTTGTTTTGAGTTGCATTTCCCTGATGATTAAGGATGTTGAACATTTTTTCAGGTGTTTCTCTGCCATTCAGTATTCCTCAGGTGAGAATTCTTTGTTCAGTTCTGAGCCCCATTTTTTAATGGGGTTATTTGACTTTCTGGAGTCCACCTTCTTGAGTTCTTTATATATATTGGATATTAGTCCCTTATCTGATTTAGGATAGGTGAAGATCCTTTCCCAATCTGTTGGTGGTTTTTTTTGTCTTATTGATGGTGTCTTTAGCCTTGCAGAAGCTTTGTAGTTTCATGAGGTCCCACTTGTCAATTCTCGATCTTACAGCACAAGCCATTACTGTTTTATTCAGGAATTTTTCCCCTGTGCCCATATCTTCAAGGCTTTTCCCCACTTTCTCCTCTATAAGTTTCAGTGTCTCTGGTTTTATGTGAAGTTCCTTGATCCACTTAGACTTGACCTTAGTACAAGGAGATAGGAATGGATCGATTCGCATTCTTCTACATGTTAACAACCAGTTGTGCCAGCACCATTTGTTGAAAATGCTGTCTTTCTTCCACTGGATGTTTTTAGCTCCCTTGTCGAAGATCAAGTGACCGTAGGTGTGTGGGTTCATTTCTGGGTCTTCAATTCTATTCCATTGGTCTATTTGTCTGTCACTATACCAGTACCATGCAGTTTTTATCACAATTGCTCTGTAGTAGAGCTTTAGGTCCGGCATGGTGATTCCACCAGAGGTTCTTTTATCCTTGAGAAGAGTTTTTGCTATCCTAGGTTTTTTGTTATTCCAGATGAATTTGCAGATTGCACTTTCTAATTCGTTGAAGAATTGATTTGGAATTTTGATGGGGATTGCATTGAATCTGTAGATTGCTTTTGGCAAGATAGCCATTTTTACAATGTTGATCCTGCCAATCCATGAGCATGGGAGATCTTTCCATCTTCTGAGATCTTCTATAATTTCTTTCTTCAGAGACTTGAAGTTTTTTTCATACAGATCTTTCACTTCCTTAGTTAGAGTCACGCCAAGATATTTTATATTATTTGTGACTATTGAGAAGGGTGTTGTTTCCGTAATTTCTTTCTCAGCCTATTTATTCTTTGTGTAGAGAAAGGCCATTGATTTGTTTGAGTTAATTTTATATCCAGCTACTTCACCGAAGCTGTTTATCAGGCTTAGGAGTTCTCTGGTGGAATTTTTAGGGTCACTTATATATACTATCATATCATCTGCAAAAAGTGATATTTTGACTTCATCTTTTCCAATTTGTATCCCTTTGATCTCCTTTTGTTGTCGAATTGCTCTGGCTAGGACTTCAAGTACAATGTTGAATAGGTATGGAGAAAGTGGACAGCCTTGTCTAGTCCCTGATTTTAGAGGGATTGCTTCAAGCTTCTCACCATTTACTTTGATGTTGGCTACTGGTTTGCTGTAGATTGCTTTTATCATGTTTAGGTATGGGCCTTGAATTCCTGATCTTTCCAAGACTTTTATCATGAATGGGTGTTGGATCTTGTCAAATGCTTTTTCCGCATCTAACGAGATGACCATGTGGTTTTTGTCTTTGAGTTTGTTTATATACTGGATTACGTTGATGGATTTCCGTATATTGAACCATCCCTGCATCCCTGGGATGAAACCTACTTGGTCAGGATGGATGATTGTTTTGATGTGTTCTTGGATTCGGTTAGCAAGAACTTTATTGAGGATTTTTGCATCAATATTCATAAGGGATATTGGTCTGAAGTTTTCTATCTTTGTTGGGTCTTTTTGTGGTTTAGGTATCAGAGTAATTGTGGCTTCATAGAATGAGTTGGGTAGAGTACCTTCTGTTTCTATTTTGTGGAATAGTTTGTGAAGAACTGGGATTAGATCTTCTTTGAAGGTCTGATAGAACTCTGCACTAAACCCATCTGGTCCTGGGCTTTTTTTAGTTGGGAGACTATTAATGACTGCTTCTATTTCTTTGGGGGATATAGGGCTGTTTAGATCATTAACCTGATCTTGATTCAACTTTGGTACCTGGTATCTGTCTAGGAACTTCTCCATTTCATCCAGGTTCTCCAGTTTTGTTGAGTATAGCCTTTGGTAGAAGGATCTGATGGTGTTTTGGATGTCTTCAGGATCTGTTGTTATGTCTCCTTTTTCATTTCTGATTTTGTTAATTAGGATGCTTTCCCTGTGCCCTCTAGTGAGTCTGGCTAAGGGTTTATCTATCTTGTTGATTTTCTCAAAGAACCAGCTCCTTGATTGGTTGATTCTTTGAATCGTTTTTCTTGTTTCCACTTGGTTGATTTCACCCCTGAGTTTGATTATTTCCTGCTGTCTACTCCTCTTGGGTGAATTTGCTTCTTTTTGTTCTAGTGCTTTTAGGTGTGTTGTAAAGCTGCTAATGTGTGCTCTCTCTAGTTTCCTTTTGGAGGCACTCAGAGCTATGAGTTTTCCTCTTAGAAATGCTTTCATTGCGTCCCATAAGTTTGGGTATGTTGTGGCTTCATTTTCATTGAACTCTAAAAAGTCCTTAATTTCTTTCTTTATTCCTTCCTTGACCAAGGTATCATTGAGAAGAGTGTTGTTCAGTTTCCACGTGAAGGTTGGCTTTCTATTATTTATTTTGTTATTGAAGATCAGCTTTAGTCCATGGTGATCTAATAGGATGCATGGGACAATTTCAATATTTTTGTATCTGTTGAGGCCTGTTTTCTGACCAATTATGTGGTCAATTTTGGAGAAGGTGCCATGAGGTGCTGAGAAGAAGGTATATCCTTTTGTTTTAGGATAGAATGTTCTGTAGATATCTGCCAGATCCATTTGATTCATTATTTCTCTTAGTTTCTCTGTGTCCCTGTTTAGTTTCTGTTTCCATGATCTGTCCATTGGTGAAAGTGGTGTGTTGAAGTCTCCCACTATTATTGTATGAGGTGCAATGTGTGCTTTGAGATTTACTAAAGTTTCTTTAATGAATGTGGCTGCCTTTGTATTTGGAGCATAGATATTCAGGATTGATAGTTCCTCTTGGAGGATTTTACCTTTGATGAGTATGAAGTGTCCCTCCCTGTCTTTTTTTAATGACTTTGGGTTGGAAGTCAATCTTATCAGATATTAGAATGGCTACTCCAGCTTGTTTCTTCATACCATTTGCTTGGAAAATTGTTTTCCAGCCTTTTATTCTGAGGTAGTGTCTATCCTTTTCTCTGAGATGAGTTTCCTGTAAGCAGCAAAATGTTGGGTCTTGTTTGTGTAGCCAGTTTGTTAGTCTATGTCTTTTTATCGGGGAGTTGAGTCCATTGATATTAAGAGATATTAAGGAAAAGTAATTGTTGTTTCCTGTTATTTTTGTTGTTAAAGTTGGCATTCTGTTCTTGTGGCTGTCTTCTTTTAGGTTTGTTGAGGGATTACCTTCTTGTTGTTTCTAGGGCATGGTTCCTGTCCTTGTATTGGTTTTTTTCTGTTATTATCCTTTGAAGGGCTGGATTCGTGGAGAGATAATGTGTGAATTTGGTTTTGTCGTGGAATACTTTGGTTTCTCCATCTATGTTAATTGAGAGTTTGGCTGGGTATAGTAGCCTGGGCTGGAATTTGTGTTCTTTTAGTGTCTGTATAACATCCGTCCAGGATCTTCTGGCTTTCATAGTCTCTGGTGAAAAATCTGGTGTAATTCTGATAGGCTTGCCTTTATATGTTACTTGGCCTTTTTCTCTTACTGCTTTTAGTATTCTATCTTTATTTAGAGCATTTGTTGTTCTGATTATTATGTGTCGGGAGGTATTTCTTTTCTGGTCCAGTCTATTTGGAGTTCTGTAGGCTTCTTGTATGTTCATGGGCATCTCTTTCTTTAGATTTGGGAAGTTTTCTTCTATAATTTTGTTGAAGATGTTTGCTGGTCCTTTGAGTTGAAAATCTTCATTCTCATCCACTCCTATTATCCGTAGGTTTGGTCTTCTCATTGTGTCCTGTATTTCTTGGATGTTTTGAGTTAGGATCTTTTTGCATTTTACATTTTCCTTGATTGTTGTGCCGATGTTCTCTATGGAATCTTCTGCACCTGAGATTCTCTCTTCCATCTCTTGTATTCTGTTGCTGATGCTCGTATCTATGGTTCCAGATTTCTTTCCTAGGGTTTCTATCTCCAGTGTTGCCTCATTTTGGGTTTTCTTTATTGTGTCTACTTCCCTTTTTAGGTCTAGTATGGTTTTGTTCATTTCCATCATCTGTTTGGATGTGTTTTCCTGTTTTTCTTTAAGAACTTCTACCTGTTTGATTGTGTTATCCTGTTTTTCTTTAAGGACTTCTACCTGTTTGATTGTATTATCCTGTTTTTCTTTAAGGACTTGTAACTCTTTAGCCATGTTCTCCTGTAATTCTTTAAGTGAGTTATTAAAGTCCTTCTTGATGTCCTCTACCATCATCATGAGATATGCTTTTAGATCCGTGTCTAGCTTTTCCAGTGTGTTGGGGTGCCCTGGACTGGGCGAAGTGGAGGTGCTGGGTTCTGATGATGGTGAGTGGTCTTGGTTTCTGTTAGTAAGATTATTACGTTTACCTTTCGCCATCTGGTAATCTCTGTGGTTAGTTGTTATCGTTGTCACTGTTTAAAGATTGGAGCAGAAGCTGTGTTCCACTCACCAGCAGTCTCAAAATCCTGCGGCGGGGGTCATGGGTAGCTGGCGGTACCCCGGTGCTGGTCCAGCCGGAAGAGGCCTGTGGTCCTACTCAGGCCGGTTTTCTGCTTCCCTAACTAATGTAGTCTCTGGTCCTGCGTGCAATTGGATTGGAGCAGAAGCTGTGTTCCACTCACCAGAAGTCTTAAGATCTTGTGGTGGGTGTTGTGGGTAGCTGGTGAGTGTCAGCCGACCCTGCGCCCCAGTTGCCCCGGTGCTTTTCTGACCGGAAGAGGCTTGTGGCCCTATGTAGGGCGGATTTCTCTCTCCCCAACCAGAGCAGTCTCAGGTCCCACGTGATTGGACTGGAGCAGAAGCTGTGTTCCACTCACCAGCAGTCCCAAAATCCTGCGGCGGGGGTCGTGGGTAGCTGGCGGGTGTCAGGCAACCCTGCGCTCCAGCTACCTGGCGCTGATCCGGCCGGATGAGGCCTGTGGCCCTACTCAGGCCGGTTTCTGCTTCCCTAACTAATGCAGTCTCAGGTCCCGCGCGCAATTGGATTGGAGCAGAAGCTGTGTTCCACTCACCAGAAGTCTTAAGATCCTGTGGCGGGTGTTGTGGGTAGCTGGCGAGTGTCAGCCGACCCTGCGCCCTAGCTGCCCCGGTGCTTTTCTCTTGCTGGATCTTCCGGTAGTACTATGTCCAGTTTTCTGAGGAACTGCCAGACTGATTTCTAGAGTGGTTGTACAAGCTTGCAATCCCACCAGTAATGGAGAAGTGTTCCTCTTTCTCCACATCCTCACCAGTATATGAGGGCTTTTTTAAAGCATACTTTTAAAATAAGGCCCATTATGAATTTGGGTGGCACCATCCCTTGGCCTGAGTTTCTAGACTGAATAAGAAGGGAATAAATAAAAAGCTACCTGAGGTCTTTTGCTCTGCCCTCTCTGAGTTCTGATCCATGGAGTTATGAGCAACCACCCTCTTTTCACCATGAACAACCATTGATCTATACCATGCCTTGTCTGCCATGATGGAATATATCTCTAAACAATGAGCTAAAATAAACATTTCCTACTAAAGTTGCATCTTGACAGGCATTTGATTAATGTTAAATGTCAAAAACAAAACAAAACAAAACAAAACAAAACAAAAAGACTGAACTTTGATCCTTTGGCTAGAGAAATGAGTGATATCTTTGGACTACTTGTTTAAATATATGATCCTTGTTCTTTTTTTTAATCTGAGCTACTTTCTTCCTTTAAGTCCAAGTCTGGGATTCACATTAAGCAAATAGAAAATGCAGGAAACTTACAAAGGTATCATTTCTTGATTCCAAGATTCCTTTGGGAAGCAAATCTATCAGGTTTTCTCCCCCATTCAGCACCTTCCTGTGTTGCATTGTTTATATTACAATGCAGAATTTCACTCTTCATTCCAGAAAGGATTTATGCTATTACATCTTCATTCAGTTTGACCTTTTCAGCTTGTTCTATCCTAGAAGTAGTTCTAAAATTGAAATTAAATTTTGTCTTCTCATGTTACAGCCTTCTTTCTCATCATTTCCCCAAGTTCTGGAAGGATTGTTAAAAGATATACTTTAAGTCACAAACAACTTCTCAGAAGATGTGATTTGATCTGTATCTCTAGTATTTCTATCATGTTAATTTTACTTCTATATGTTATTACTTTAAAAAAAACTTTTTGTATTTGTAAGCATTTGAGGCATGGTATGCATGTAGAAGACCCAAGACAACCTGGTAGAGTCGTTCCTGTTCTTCCATCTTTGTGAGGATTCCAGGCGCCCAAATCACATTGCCAGGATTATCCAGCAAATATTTTATCCTCTGCACTCTCGGTGAAACATTTTAGAATTTAAGTTGCCTTACCAACTCCCTTCACACTTATAGCCATGGAAAAACTCAATCATGATTTTATTTCATTATCTTTTTATCTCTGATTTAGAAATTTTGTATTTTCTTAATGCTTAATGCTCAATTAAGATACAATCATGTTCTATTTCCCAAATGATTTCAGTTTAATAAGTAATATGTAAATATAAAAAAATACAAGTCAAATGTAATGAAAAGCAAATTTCCCTATGATACTAAATATTCTCCCTTTTTTGCAATCAAATATTATTAATAATAGTTCATATTTCAGCTAAAAGAACCCACCATCTAAAAACATCCTATGTGCATTTATTTAACTGTATAATTATTCTTTATTTTTAATATAAAGAGATCATATAAGCATTGATTTTATCCCATAGTGTATCTTAAATATCATTTTACACAAGAATTTCACAAATGTATTTACCCTCATTTATGTGTCTGTTGTCTCTGTGGAAATACTTCTGCTAAAAAATTAACCGTTAGAAATACTTTGAAACTCACAGTTTTTTTCTTAGCCCAATGTTTTTTTGTTATTGTTGTTTTATTTTGTTTTTTGTTTGTTTGTTTTGTTTTGTTTTGTTTTGTTTTGTTTATAGAAGGACCTCACATTTTTTTCTTTCTCTTCTAAAGTTTTTTATCTGTTTATTTTAGAAATGCTTGACTTATGAGAGATATATAGATATGACAATTATTAATAAGATGGCTTCAGGCCCTTTCTCTCATTTTATCTTTTGTATTTTTGTACAGTTTGTATCCCCTCTCCAGATATAAAATTACAATGTTGACAGCCTTTATATGATTTTAAAGGAACATACACCAAAATGTGTGCAGTGTTTGTGAGTGATTGAACTAAGGGACATCTTCACTTTCACACCTTTCATTAGTTCTGATATAATATGTTGAAATGTTATGAAAAGAAAGAAATAATATAATAAGTGTTGGTTACATGGAGTCAGCAAGCAGTTCCCCTACTCAAAATACAGGGGCAGGAGGCACTGAAGCTGAAGTTTATGCCACATCACAAGTGTGTTGAAGCTGGTGTCAAGCTCTCTCTCTTGGCCCTGGCCCGAATTATGCTCCCCACCCAAAATGTCACCTTCCTACTTACTGCAAACAAATCAAAAACAAATGGGACAGTTTGTATAGAAAATGCAAGAAAACCCCAAAAATTTGATAGATAACAGCTTAATAAATGGTCTGCTTAACATAGCTTAAGGAGGCTCTCTGAATTCACAGAGGTCTAAAATCTACTCAAGCCCCAAATAAGAGAGAGTTATGAGGCTATGAAACCCAATGGAGAGCTGTGGCATCAGGAAATGCCCTGACAGTAGCTGTGGTATGTGATATAAAGAGAATGGCAATACAAATACAAATACAATTGCAGAGTGGAAGCAATGGAAGAGGGTGAGAAGGGAGTGTAGGCAGAGAAAGAAAGGAGACAGAGAAGGACAGAGATAGAAAGAAGGAAACACTGGCCGGGAACATGGAGGGCGAAGGGAAGGAAGGAAGGGGAGGGAGGGAGGGGAAGAGGAAAGAGAAAGAGAGGAGGGGGGAGAAAGGAGAGAGAGAGAGAGAGAGAGAGAGAGAGAGAGAGAGAGAGAGAGAGAGAGAGAGAGGGAGAGAGAGAGAGAGAGAGTCAGAGAGAGAACAGCCTTTTTATAGCAAGCCAGGCTCCTACCTGGCTGCTCCTAGGTAACTGTTGGGTAGAGCCTAAAAGAAATGCTAACAATACTGTCATGAGCAACAATTTTAGTATTGCAGCAATGCCTATCTTCACACTGGAGATGCGTAGAATATGGTAGCTGATCAATTGATCAAGGTCTGTGCTTCAGCAGTCTCACCCCCATGAAAAGTGGTTAGAAGACTCCTGGAGAGCCAAGAATTTTCAGTCCATATAGGATGCCTGAAGATGCTTGGTTCTGGCCTCACTAAAGCGTGCAGCAGTATGTGAACAGGGTACATGATCTCAGCAGCAAGGACTGAGTGAACAGGGCAAATCATTTGACAGCATGGCTAAGGCAGCACAAGAGACAGCAGGAAAGAAAAATCAAAGCTTTTCTTTCCCATTGCATACATTTTTATTTTGCTACCACCAAAATGGAGCCCACATTTAGGGTGGGTCTTCCCACACATAACATGATCCAAATCTGTGTGTGTCTAACCACATATAGGTATAGATATGCCCATGGGCTTATCTCTTACTTGACTCCAAAGTCAACAACCAAGCTTAACTATCACAACCAAGCTTAACTATCACAGTAGGCAACAAGCAGTTAATCATCACACTTTAGTATGATGCTTCCAAAGAAACAACCTCCTCACTACAAGGATTGAAGTAACAGTACACACCTTAGGCCAGGCTTGATGTCACACACCTATGATCCCCAACACTGGGAAGACGGGCCTAGAAGAGCATGAGATAGATCCTAGCATGGGATAGCTATATAGTGAATTTTCCACTCAAAAAAGAAAAATCAGACTACAAGAACCACCGTAACAATACTGTCTATCAAACCCAGATGGTGGATGCCACAGTCCCAGACCAAAAGAGGAGCCAAGCAATCTGAGAAATAGATGTTGTAGTTTGTAGTTATCGCGAGTCTTGGGCCAGAGTCCAAGGGATGGAAAGGTCCTAGGTCCAGCAGTTTTTCATATATGAGAACTGTTATTGCTTTTGTTAGACTGTGTAAAATTATTTCTGGTCCTACAATATAAAGGTAATGATGTAAATTAGGGGTTATAAGAATTTCCTACAAAGAGACAGAGAGTAAGTATTTTAAGTTTTACAGACTATATATCTGCACAAATCAGCCACAGGGCATGCATTTCTACATAAATCAGCCACAGGGCATGCATATCTACATGGGCTTGGCAGTCCACCAGTAATACTTTGTTTACAGAAACAAATCACAAACCTGAGTTATCCTACAAGAGGTAATTTCTGACCCTCGTGGAAACACAGCTGACTCCTGTTGCTTCTGCACAAAGACCTAGTTTCACTTAAGTGTATATACATTACCTTCAAGTTGTGAAAAATCATCACAAATAAACAGAAAAGCTATCTATTGGCTGCTTTGAAAAAAATATATTTTCTGTTACTTAAGAATCCTGGATTAGCAAATTACTATCTCATTGATCATATCTAATTTTCCCATGTTATTTTAAAAAACACTTTGAATTTCCCCAAAAACCTCTTCCCCCACATACACCAAGTGAAATTGGAAACATAAGGCTTAAAAATCTACTAGGAATGTGCATTCATTTAAACCACACCAAGGAGAGCTGAAGAAACGTGTATTTGTTTGAAGACAATTGAATAACTATACCAAAAACTAGTCTCCTGGAGATAACCACAGGTTGAAAGGTTCTTACATTTTTCTTGAGAGCTTTTTCTGCTGAAATTTCTAAGAGACCACTGGTTGTACACAGTAGCAGAGTACAGCCATGATTTAGCAACCCCAGGCAAACTTATATAACAAAGGTGAGATATGACTGACCATATTTCTTACTCAAGGGTAAAGTAATCTTCAATTGCACAAATTAAAGTTTGATCTGAATCCAGATGCTAATTGCAATACTGGGCAGTGCACTCAAGGCTTAATTTGTAGTGAATAGAGACGAGGCTTGCAGTATCAAGCTCTCAACTCTGTGTTTGAATGCTATAGCTTTTCCTCCAGCAAAATAACACACTGCAACATCATTGTTCAGCAACACCATAGGTATCTCTGTGGGACTTCTGTAACAAATTACTGACGAGAGTTGGCCTATTTAATCCATAATCGTGGATGCCATCAGTGCCTATGGTTAGAAGGCTATAAAGCCAAAGAATAGCACACACTTGGGTCTTGTTCAGACTAAATTACTACAGAACAAGGGCCAAATAACAAAGCAACCACAACTGCATCTTTAGATTGTCCTCCTGAAATTATTTTTTTGTCCTGAAAATTAAATGGAAGAACACATAATTTATTTTTAAAGCTAGGATTTTTTTTCAATCTGGTAAACAAATATTTAACTTCCCATCCAGTGGTGATTTGCTTTTCTTATTAGCACCCACACTTTCCATCAAAAAACTACAGAATTCAGCAATTTATATTAGTGTTCTATAAAGTAAACTGAATTATCACAAAGAAAAACAACAACAGGTATTGATACCCGGCAGTAAATTTGACAGCTTTGAACAGATGCATAAAGAACATAAAAACTACCAACAAAAGCATGAGACGATTTGGCAGTGGTGAGCAAAGGACACTGGTTACACTTGTGTGTTCAGGTGAGGCATAAGAGATATGACTCCATATGTATCTTTTGTGACAACTTGTTTTACAAATATGGTAAAATATAACTTTACAAAAGGAAGTCCAGCTTGAATACTTGAGGACTGTAGGACAGATAAAACACGATGAAGAATTGAGAAGGGAAAAGTTCAATGTGAACCATGTTTATGATGCATAAATTAGCAGAAACCAGGGTGATTTAGCAAAAACAAAAGCTTAAGAGAAATGGTCTGGCTGCAAAAAGTTACAGTGACTCCCAAGGGACATGATGGAGTCACACTAGGGCTGAGACTAAATAATGAACAAGATATCCCAGGTCAAAGAAAGACCTGCCATTCTCAGTGATTTACTAAGGATGCCACAGACATCAGTTCACTTCTGATAAAATTGTATCCAATTTCCAATAAGGTATTTCAAGGACGGATGACTCATCTGTCTGTTTAGCTCATATCTGCGAGAACACAAAGCATTCTCAGACCTTTTCACTGTTTGTCTAATAGTATTTCCACTCTACCTCAGCACTCTTGTCATGAAGTACAAAGCTTCAAGATGTCACAGTACAAACACTATGGGAATGAAGGTGTGACAACTTCAAAGTCAGGTTAAAAAGGTTTCACTTCAATACTCTGTGCTTCCCCAGACTTGTCAGTCACAGACTGTGAGATGACATCTCTAACTGTGACCCACACACCACCAGCCTTACACTGCCTTCATCACACACAGTCTTGCAAACAACCCCAGAATCTTCTGAGATTTGCAGAATCACTTTATACGTTCTCACAAGCTGTTTCCTCTCAGTCTCATAGTGTGTCTTTTCAGTGATTGCCACTGCATTTTACAAATATTTTATTACCACATACTAATTGTATATCATAATGTTTCATTATGCCATTTTCACAACTGTATATGGTGTCTATGATTATATCTGCTTTGGCTGTATTAAGCACCAATACCCTCTCATCCTCTCCACACTCCCCTGATCTTCCTTCCTCCCATTGAGCCCTGCTGTTTTCTTGTCTTTTTGTGTTTAGCCTGATAGTTTTGTTAGTGTTCCTTAAAGAAGATAACTGAAGGAGAATGGGAAGTGGCTATATCAAGGTCCTCCTCTAACAACCAATAACTGTCTATAAATCTCAGCAATAGATAATGCCTCATGGATGTGCCTCCCTTTCAGGATAAGATGATTATAGACAGTACCTTGTGCAGGTGAATCATAGATGCTATAAAGGAATGTCATGGCCATGTCATGGCCAGTATAAAGAATTCCACAACACTCAATCAATCCTCATATTCTTAGACTCTTTTTATCTTATTCTGAGTCTAGGTGGGATCTTTATTGATACTCCATTTAAGTTTTTTAAATTTATTGAGGGTACAGATGGTTGCAGTGGATATATACATATCAGAGTATACACACAGAGTTCAGAAGTTATCTCTGCCCTTCTAATTTTACAAGGGGTCCAGAAATCAAATTTTGGTCATCAAGATGGCAAGGCTTTTCCCACCGGGCAGCCTCACCACCTCTAGACGTCCAGACTTAGAACTCACCTGTCATTTATTATGCGCACTTTGACAAGTTATGAATCTCTGTACTATTGCACAGTGCACAAGAAACCTTTCCGACTAAAGCTGAGAGCAACAGTAGTCTATAGGGATACACATATTTATTTAGAAGGCAATTTGATTTTTAAAAAATCTTATTCCTCTAACAAAATGGAAGCTGTAGCTTTGCCGCCAAGTGATGTCTACCATCTTAAAGCTGCTTACAGGCTGTTCCTGTTAGTGCCACTACCACAGCAGCCTGCCTAGAAAACGCTAAGCACATAGAACAGCTCCATCCCATTAATGTCCTCTAGAATTTCCTGATGGCTCAACCTAGCATTCAAAAATCTCCCACTTTGTTTCAGAGAATGTGCTCTGTCATCACGATCTCAATTTTCTTGAATTAAGTCATTCTACCTAGAGACTTCCATCAAACACATTTTTTTTTCCTAGCTGAAATGTTTTTCCCAAAAACCTTCCAGAGAAATAACCCCTCAAAGGGGCTTTAGGCAGAATGTCTTGAACTATATTATACTTATAAGTTCAAGAAACTCCTGTCTTATGGAATCGGTGGTGTAAACTTCCTCTCATTCTGGATCTTGTTTTCTCCAGACTTAATTTAGAGAATGAGATGGGCAGAGCTTTGTTGCTATCTTCAGCTCAACCTTCCTCTTAGGTGAGGCTCTGATGAATATAAAGTTACACACACACACACACACACACACACAGGTTCATGCTTTAAGTTTGTTTCCCAGCTGTCATAGATACCTGGGCATTGCTTTGAGGCTCTATTTCATTTGATATTGGCTACAGGCTTGTTGTACATCACTACCTTGATTATACTTGACTATAACTCTTGGATCCATAATCTCCTCAAGACTATAATCACGAAAGGGTGTTAGGTTTTGCCATAGACTTTTTCAGCATCTAATGAGATAATCATGTCATTTATTTTTCTTTCGGTTTGTTTACATGGTGGATTACATTGACAGATTTCCATGTGTTGAACCACCCCTACACCTTGGGAATGAGCCTACTTGATCATGGTGGATGATCTTTTTGATGTGTTCCGATTCAGTTTATAAGTATTTTACTGAGTATTTTTGCATCAGTGTTTATGAGGGAAAAGAGTCTGTGAGTCTTCCTCTGTTGAGTCTTGTGTGATTTGAGTATCAAGGTGGCTGTGGCCTCATAAAATAAATTTGGCAATGTTCTTTCTGTTTCTATTTTGTGGAGTTATTTGATGAGTATTGGTATTAGATCATCTTTGAAAGTCTGGTAAAACTTTGCTCTAAAACCATCTGGTCCTGGGCTTTGGGGGAAGAGATGGAGAATGTTAATGAATGGCTCTGTTTCCTTAGGGGTGATAGGTGTACTTATGCTGTTTTTTGTATCTTAACTTTGGTAAGTAGTATCTATTGAGAAAAGTGTCCATTTCTTTTAGCTTTTCCTATTTTGTGGACTATACATTTTTGAAGTATGACCTAATGATTCTTTGACTTTCCTTATTGTCTTTTGTTATGTCCCACTTGTTTCTGGTTTTGTTAATTTGAATATTCTCTTTGTTTCATTTAGTTAGCTTGGATAAGAGTTTGTCAGTGTTGATTTTCTCACAGAACTAATTCTTTATTCCATTAATTCTTCTTATTTTTAGTTTCTATTTTATTGACTTCAGCCCTCAGTTTTATTACTTTCTGCCATCGACTCCTCTTGGATGTGTTTCAAGAGCTTTCAGGTATGCTGGTATGTTGCTAGAAGAAGATCTCTCCAATTTCTTTATGAAGCATTTAGCATTTTGAACTTTCCTCTTAGCATGCTTTTATAATATCCCATAAGTTTTGGTATGTTGTACATTTATTTTCATTTAATTCTTGGAAATTTTTAATTTATTTCTTTTATTTCTGACTTGACTTTAGCTCTCCTTCAGAAGGGAAAATAGAATAGATTTCTCAGGTGATGTTGGGAACAGGAGAGATTAAGTGTATGTGTGGGGTAGGGGGGAGACAATACTGAAAGAAGTTTCTGGAGTTGGGAGCCATTTTGTGGGCAAGGTCAGAAACCTCAGGCAATAGAAACTCCACGGAATCTACAAGAGTAACCTTAACAAGACTCCTAGAAATAGGAAACACAAAGACTGAGCCGGGCATCTCCTATAACCAGGCAAGGCATCAAGTGGAGGCATTGGAACACCAACCTACCACAAAACCTTCCACAACAGTTTTTCTTTCCTGCTAGTATTCTAGAACCAAGACTAGGGAAATCATCATCAAAAAAACCTGAGAGACTTCATCCAGAGGAGTACCACAGGCAGACTTCAGGCAGAGATCCAGAAATCCTGCTGAGGAAGGAGAGGAACCAGAGGGATCAGGGACACACCACCAGGAAAAACAACCCCAGAATCTACTGACCAGATTCAGGAGGACTCACTGAGGTCAGGGATCCTGTAGGGATCTCACATAGGTGGGAAGTCGGGAGAGACTGTGGGAAGAAAAGGAGGGAAAACTATGCTCAGGATATAGCATGTAAGAAAAGAATAATGAATAAATAAATAAATGTCAGAAGTGTAAGAAGGTGATTAGCATGAGTTGAAAATAGAGGTAGTATAGTAAACTTTATACTAAGAATTAAAAAGAGCTACAGTGATTGCATCTGTCAATGCCCAATTGGTTGCTGTTGCAAAATTATGTCTAAATGATGGGATCTGGGTCAGAGGTGGAGATCATGCATTCAGGATATAGAGGCAGAGAGAAGCCAAGCAAAGCAAGATAGCAATATGATCTAAAGGCCACCTTTATTCTGAGATAACTTGGTGGTATTGGTGCTTTTAATAAGTATTCTTTTTGGATTTCTTGAAACAGTTTTTTATATGTTTGTTTTTTCTTGTGTATTTCAGCTGCTCGTTAGCCAAATAGAAAATTCTCAATTATGGAACATTTCTGTCTGACATGAACACCTAATATCAGAGCCATTTTTATCACACATCAACTGCAGGGCAGGAAGGACAGCACCACTGAATAGCATACTTAATTGGATATTATGTGTTACTATTATCTGCATTCTTTGGCATCATGTGTGAATGTGATTTAGTTTTTCCACACAGCAGTTTCTATGTAATTAACCATTATTTACTTGTGGCTCAATACCCTGAGCATGGCCAGATAGAAATTGTTATTTTTATCATTCCTTTAAAGACCCCAGTACCAAAAACCTCTGTCAAACATAGACCTGCCATAGAAGACATAATCTTTTCTCTCCACTCACCAATAACGTAGGAGAGAAGAAAAGATCTCCAGAGAGGAGTCAGATGTTTCTCCCAGCTCTTCCCCTCCACTCCCAGGTTGGTAAAGGAGCAGCTGGGCTCAATCAATGTTAGAAATCAAGCAAATTGGCCTGGCAGTACAGGGCTGCTTAATTTCTGGAGGGCATTCAACCTTCCTGGTATAAAAGTCATAGACAATTAACAACAGCAAAAAAGAGTGTGGATCATGAGATATTGTAAACTGGTGGGTAAGTCAGCAAACACTCTCAGATCCTAAGAGCTTTTCATATCTGCAACAAGGTATTTGTCCTTTAACGATTGTCACAGGTATTGTTTTGAAATTTTAAAGGCAAAAATGTTATGTGTCAAAGTTTTTATGATTTTCTGTATGCATGTTCATATATGTGCTGATATGTGTGCCAATTTGTGTGTGGAGAAACTAAATGACAGTATTGGGCATTGCTTTTGGGACGATTTTGCTTTTCCTTCTTGAGCCATGTTATTTCTTTTGGCCTTCAACTCAAAACCTGGCTAGGCTGGGTAGCCAACCAGCCCTGGTGATCCCTGGTGCCTGCCTCTCAGCCCTGGAATTAGAAGCACATACCACCACATCTGGTTTCACTTTATGCTTATTTTTTAGCATGGGCTCTTAGTAACAAACATAGCTCCTCCTCACACTTGTTTGGCAAATACTTTAAGGACAGATCTAGCTCTCCATCCTCATTATTACTCTTGAGCAAGGAAAATAAAGGTCAATGACCAATTGCTCAGTCCCCAAGTCAAGGAGAAAACTGACAAAGCAAGTTGACCTAGCATTTTTGAGCTCTGGCAAATACTCACTTCCTCTCCATCTGCAATAATAATTGGGTATCTACTACCCAAAGCCAAATAATACCCAATAAAGATTCCAGAAACAGCCTCTCATAACAATTCCATTTATGCTGAACACAAATGGAATACTCACCCAGAATATTGCTTATCTTTGCACCTCTTTCCTATATGCTAAACATGAAACTTATGAATATGTTCATCTTTGACGGAGAGAATCTATAACGACTTCTGAAAACACTCCTTATAGAGCTCTTATTTAAGCCCAGAAGGATATAAAAACTAAAATCATGGTGTCCCCTTGACTTACACTGCTTTATTCTACCCTACTAGCCATGATTCACCTCTCTGATTATGTCACCAAAAAGAGTAAAAGCCCATTATATAAGAACAACCATTTAGAGGATTTATTGGTGTTGTGTGAATTGCGCTACTCATCAAAACAAATGGAGAGCAAACTTCTCTGTGATTGTCGAATCTAACACTCCTGGGATTGTGTCAAGAAGAATATAAACATGCGGCCACTCCATCCTCCAACTGCCCCAACGTATCCTGAGCTGTAGCAAGATCCTCAGAGGATGAAACCTGCAATAAGTAATCAGAATCAGAGGATCCTGGTTCCCATTAAAAATGAAGCACTGGACTATGCTTCTCATCTACGGTGGTAATGCTATTTTTCTGAGGGAAGCACGGAGGCATTTCAATGGTTTGAGTGAAAGGGCCAGCTTTTATTTTATTTTTTTTTTCTCAAAATGTAACTGAGACCAGACAATGCTGCTCCCTGCCCCTCCCCCACCATTGCTCCTTTTATTTTCACAAGCAGAATTGCCTGTGAGCTTCTTTTTATCAAATTTTACTTTTACTTTGAGAGTCTCTGCATTAAAATTCCCTTGGTGTGCCCTGCTGCTCCAGTCAGAGCACTGAGAATTATGGCTCCAGCCTATCTGAAAAGTCAGTGTGTTGGCACAGACAGCAGCCAGCTTTCCTACAAAGGAGCCTTATGAATCATGAATCAAATGAACAGCATCATAAAGGTGCACACTTCGGGTAGTATCCATCTAATGTGTTTGGGGGGCCAGGAAGAAAGAATATTTACTCTCTCATTCCTTTATCTGTGGAAGTAAGTTTTTTCCTCTCTCTCTCTCTCTCTCTCTCTCTCTCTCTCTCTCTCTCTCTCTCTCTCTCTCATCATTTCATCCGTTTACATCTCAAATGATATCCCACTTCCCAGTTACCCTTCCACCAACCCCACATCCCACATCTGTCCTCCCCCCCTCCCCTTTGCCTGTATGAGGGTGCTCACCCACACACACACATTCTCCTGCCCCACTGCTCCAGCATCCCCATACACTGGGGCATCTGGAAGTAAGTTTAAACAGTTTATATTTATTCAACTCTATAATTCTTTTTGTCTCATGTTTCATGGGGCATTCCTCATTTACAGTGTTTTCCCATAAGATAACCTGGTGAAGGCAACATCTTGTTTCCTCAATATTCCCCAAAACAAAAACAGGCAGCACAGAAATATACACTACTGCAATCCCCCATGAGAGAAATACAACAATGTTATTAGTGATATAAACCCAATGGAGGTAATCAGACATGCTCACAGGCACAAGGCTAAAAGCAATGGTGGTGGTTCCCCAAGGCATTGGTGGATATTCCAAAGTGTCTTCTTATAATAAATGTCTTGAATTAATGACATGTGTAGCATAATGACAGCTTTACTTAAAAGTTCCTTTCTTCTTATTTTCCCATCTATCTTGTCACTATAATTCATTAAAACTGAAATTAGGCAATGAGGAGCTTAAGGAAAGACTTAATCATAACAAAGGTATCCTACTCTATTTGTGCATAAATTATCAGCAGAGAGGTGACTAGGGGTCACCTATTTATTCCTATGCAGCCCAGCTCAGGGGCCACTGCTAACACTTTTGCCTTCCATCCCTTCTGCTATGGCCTGCTTGAAATGCTGTGAAGCCCATGCTTAGTTTCCCATGCTTGACTTTTCACCATTGAGAAGGCCAGTTGTAAATGTACAACTTACATACATCTGGAAAATGCAGAAGAAGGTATAACTGGAATAACCCCCCTCCCCCAGGGGCTGGGCGAAAGAGAAATCAGCAAGGATCAAGCATCAAGAAAAAGCTTTGATCCGGGCACCTTCCCTGCCAGAGGAGAGGTGTCTGCCTGGCCAGGGAGGCCATTGCGGGAGCATCCACAGGAGCCATCTTCCTTCCAGGATCCCAACAAGACTAGTCTGCACAGGTGAGAGTGTGGACGACAGAAGCTAACAGCTTCTGGACAGGCCCTGTTTCAGGCCTTCATCTTCTGCCAGGAGGCAAATCCAATCAACAGATATCTGTGTACCTTCTCTGCAAGAAGAAAGCTTGCCTGCAGAGAGTGCTCTAATCACTGAAACTCAGGAGAGAGCTAGTCTCCCAAGTCTGCTGGTAGAGGCTAACAAAATCACGAAAGAAACAAACACTAACTAGAGGCAACTAAAACAACTGACTCCAGAGATTACCAGATGTAAGAATCTTACTAACAGAAACCAAGAACACTCACCATCATCAGAACCCAGCACTCCCACCTCAGCCAGTCCTGGGTACCCCAACATACCCGAAAAGCTAGACCCGGATTTAAAGGCATATCTCATGATGATGGTAGAGGACATCAAGAAGGACTTTAATAACTCACTTAAAGAAATTCAGAACACTGCTAAAGAGTTACAAGTCCTTAAAGAAAAAGAGGAAAACACATCCAAACAGGTGATGGAAATGAACAAAACCATACTAGACCTAGGACACAATGAAGAAAACCCAAAGTGAGGCAACGCTGGAGATAGAAACCCTAGGAAAGAAACCTGGGACCATAGATGCGAACATCAGCAACAGAATACAAGAGATGGAAGAGAAAATCTCAGGTGCAGAAGATTCCATAGAGAACATGGGCATAACAATCAAAGAAAATGCAAAACGCAAAAAGATCCTAACTCAAAACATCCAAGAAATCCAGGATGTGTTCCACAATGAGGAGACCAAACCTATGGATAATAGGAGTAGATGAGAAAGAAGATTTTCAACTTAAAGGGCCAGCAAATATCTTCAACAAAATTATAGAAGAAAATTTCCCAAACCTAAAGAAAGAGATGTCCATGAACACACAAGAAGCCTACAGAACTCTAAATAGACTGGACCAGAAAAGAAATTCCTCCTGACACATAATAAGCAGAACAACAAATGATCTAAATAAAGATAGAATATTAAAAGCAGTAAGGGGAAAAGGTCAAGTAACACATGAAGGCAGGCCTATCAGAATTACACCAGATTTTTCACCAGAGACTATGAAAGCCAGAAGAGCCTGGACAGATGTTATACAGACACTAAAAGAACACAAATGCCAGCCCAGGCTACTATACCCAGCCAAACTTTCAATTACCATAGATGGAGAAACCAAAGTATTCCATGACAAAACCAAATTTACACATTATCTTTACACAAATCCAGCCCTTCAAAGGATAATAACAGAAAAAAAAATACAAGGATGGAAACCAAGTCCTAGAAAAAGCAAGAAAGTAATCCTTCAACAAACCTAAGAAAAGACAGCCACAAGAACAGAATGCCAACTTTAACAACAAAAATAATAGGAAATAACAATTACTTTTCCTTGTATCTCTTAATGTCAACGGACTCAACTCCTCCATAAAAGCACATAGATTAACAGACTGGCTACACAAACAGGACCCAACATTTTGCTGCGTACAGGAAACCCATCTGAGGGAAAAAGACAGACACTACCTCAGAATGAAAGGCTGGAAAACAATTTTCCAAGCAAATGGTATGAAGAAACAAGCTGGAGTATCCATTCTATTATCTAATAAAATCGACTTCCAACCCAAAGTCATCAAAAAAGACAAGGAGGGGCACTTCATACTCATCAAAGATAAAATCTTCCAAGAGGAACTCTCAATTCTGAATATCTATGCTCCAAATACAAGAGCAGCCACATTCATTAAAGAAACTTTAGTAAAACTCAAACACATTGCACCTCACACAATAATAGTGGGAGACTTCAACACACCACTTTCATCAATGGACAGATTATGGAAACAGAAACTAAACAGGGACACAGTGAAACTAACAGAAGTTATGAAACAAATGGATTTAACAGATATCTACAGAACATTTTATCCTAAAACAAAAGGATATACCTTCTTCTCCGCACCTCATGGTACTTTCTCCAAACCTGACCATATAATTGGTCACAAAACAGGCCTCAACAGATACAAAAATATTGAAATTGTCCCATGCATCCTATCAGATCACCATGGACTAAGGCTGATCTTCAATAACAACATAAATAATGAAAAGTCAACATTCACGTGGAAACTGAACAACACTCTTCTCAATTATACCTTGGTCAAGGAAGGAATAAAGAAAGAAATTAAGGACTGTTTAGAGTTTAATGAAAATGAAGCCAAAACATACCCAAACCTATGGGACACAATGAAAGCATTTCTAAGAGGAAAACTCATAGCTCTGAGTGCCTCCAAAAATAAACTAGAGAGAGTACACACTAGCAGCTTGACAACGCACCTAAAAGCTCTAGAACAAAAGAAAGCAAATTCACCCAAGAGGAGTAGTCTGCAGGAAATAATCAAACTCAGGGGCGAAATCAACCAAGTGGAAACAAGAAGAACTATTCAAAGAATCAACCAATCAAGGAGCTGGTTCTTTGAGAAAATCAACATGATAGATAAACCCTTAGCCAGACTCACTAAAGGGCACAGGGACAGCATCCTAATTAACAAAATCAGAAATGAAAAGGGAGACATAACCACAGATCCTGAAGAAATCCAAAACACCATCAGATCCTTCTACAAAAGGCTATATTCAACAAAACTGGAGAACCTGGATGAAATGGAGAAGTTCCTAGACAGATACCAGGTACCAAAGTTGAATCAAGATCAGGTTAATGATCTAAACAGCCCTATATCCTCTAAAGAAATAGAAGTAGTCATTAATAGTCTCCCAACCAAAAAAAGCCCAGGACCAGATGGGTTTAGTGCAGAGTTCTATCAGACCTTAAAGAAGATCTAATTCCAGTTCTTCACAAACTATTGCACAAAATAGAAGCAGAAGGTACTCTACCCAATTCATTCTATGAAGCCACAATTACTCTGATACCTAAACCACAGAAAGATCCAACAAAGATAGAGAACTTCATACCAATTTCCCTTATGGATATCGATGCAAAAATACTCAATAAAAATCTCGCTAACCTAATCCAAGAACACATCAAAACAATCATCCATCCTGACCAATTAGGTTTCTTCCCAAGGATGCAAGGATGGTTCAATATACGGAAATCCATCAACGTAATCCAGTATATAAACAAACTCAAAGACAAAAACCACATGATCATCTTGTTAGATGCTGAGAGGCATTTGACAAAATCCAACACCCATTCATGATAAAAGTCTTGGAAAGATCAGGAATTCAAGGCCCATACCTAAACATAATAAAAGCAATCTACAGCAAACCAGTAGCCAGCATCAAAGTAAATGGTGAGAAGCTGGAAGCAATCCCACTAAAATCAGGGACTAGACAAGGCTGCCCACTTTCTCCCTACCTATTCAATATTGTACTTTATGTCCTAGCCAGAGCAATTCAAAACAAAAGAGATCAAGGGGATACAAATTGGAAAGGAAGAAGTCAAAATATCACTTTTTGCAGATGATATGATAGTATATATAAGTGACCCTAAAAATACCACCAGAGAACTCCTAAACCTGATAAACAGGTTCAATTAAGTATCTGGATATAAAATTAACTCAAACAAGTCAATGCCCTTTCTCTACACAAAGGATGAACAGGCTGATAAAGAAATTAGGGAAACAACACCCTTCTCAATAGTCAAATAATATAAAATACCTTGGCGTGACTCTAAGGAAGTGAAAGATCTGTATGTTAAGGACTTCAAGTCTCTAAAGAAAGAAATTAAAGAAATCTCAAAAGATGGAAAGATCTCCCATGCTCATGGATTGGCAGGATCAATATAGTAAAAATGGCTATCTTGCCAAAAACAATCTACAGATTCAATGCAATCCCCATCAAAATTCCAACTCAATTCTTCAAGGAATTGGAAAGAGCAATCTCCAAATTCATCTGAAATAACAAAAAAACCTATGGTAGGAAAAATTCTTCTCAAGGATAAAAGACCCTCTGGTGGAATCACCATGCCTGACCTAAAGCTGTACTACAGAGCAATTGTGATAAAAAAAAAAAAAAACCTGCATAGTACTGGTATAGCGACAGACAAGAAGACCAATGGAATAGAATTGAAGACCCAGAAACCCACACACCTATGGTCACTTGATCTTTGACAAGGGAGCTAAAACCATCCAGTGGAAAAAAGACAGCATTTTCAACAAATGGTGCTGGCACAACTGGCGGTTATCACGTAAAAGAATGTGAAGACCCAGAAATGAACCCACACACCTATGGTCACTTGATCTTTGACAAGGGAGCTAAAACCATCCAGTGGAAAAAAGACAGCATTTTCAACAAATGGTGCTGGCACAACTGGCGGTTATCACGTAAAAGAATGTGAATTGATCCATTCCTATCTCCTTGTACTAAGGTCAAATGGATTAAGGAACTCCACATAAAACCAGAGACACTGAAACTTATAGAAGAGAAAGTGGGGGAAAGCCTTGAAGATATGGGCACAGGGGAAAAAATCCTGAATAGAACAGCAATGGCTATAAGATAGAGAATCAACAAATGGGACCTCATAAAATTGCAAAGCTTCTGTAAGGCAAAAGACACCGTCAATAAGACAAAAAGGCCACCAACAGATTGGGAAAGAATCTTTACCTATCCTAAATCAGATAGGTGACTAATATCCAATTTATATAAAGAACTCAAGAAGGTGGACTCCAGAAAATCAAATAACCCCATTAAAAAATAGGGCTCAGAGCTAATCAAAGAATTCTCACCTGAGGAATACCGAATGGCTGAGAAGCACCTAAAAAAAATGTTCAGCATCCTTAATCATCAGGGAAATGCAAATCAAAACAATTCTGAGATTCCACCTCACACCAGTCAGAATGGCTAAGATCAAAAATTCAGGTGACAGCAGATGCTGGCGAGGATGTGGAGAAAGAGGAACACTCCTCCATTATTTGTGGGATTGCAAGCTTGTACAACCACTCTAGAAATCAGTCTGGCAGTTCCTCAAAAAATTGGACATAGTACTACTGGAGGATCCCGCAATACCTCTCCTGGGCATATATCCAGAAGATGTTCCAACCGGTAAGAAGGACACATGCTCCACTATGTTCATAGCAGCCTCATTTATAATAGCCAGAAGCTGGAAAGAACCCAGATGCCCCTCAACATAGGAATGGATACAGAAAATGGTGTACATTTACACAATGGAGTACTACTCAGCTACTAAAAAGAATGCATTTATGAAATTCCTAGGCAAATGGCTGGACCTGGAGAGCATAATCCTTGAGTGAGGTAACCCAATCACAAAAGTACTCACATGATATGTACTCTCTGATAAGTGGATATTAGCCCAGAAACTTAGAATACCCAAGATATAAGATACAATTTGTGAAACACATGAAGCTAGGGAACAACAAAGACCAAGGTGTGGATACTTTGCCCCTTCTTGGAAATGGGAACAAGGCACCCAATGGAAGGAGCTACAGAGATAGAGTTTGGAGCTGAGACAAAAGGATGGATCATCTAGAGACTGCCATACCTGGGGATCCATCCCATAATCAGCCTCCAAACGCTAACACCATTGCATACACTAGCAAGATTTTGCTGAAAGGACCCTGATATATCTGTCTCTTGTGAGACTATGCTGGGGCCTAGCAAATACAGAAGTGGATACTCACAGTCAGCTATTGGATGGATCACAGGGCTCCCAATAGAGGAGCTGGAGGAAGTACTCAGGGAGCTGGGGGAATCTCCAACCCTATAGGTGGAACAACAATATGAACTAACCAGTACCCACCCACTCCCCCCCCCCCAGAGCTCGTATCTCTAGCTACATATGTATCAGAAGATGGCCTAGTCGGCCATCAGTGGAAAGAGAGGCCCATTGGTCGTGCAGACTTTATATGCCTCAGTACAGGGGAACACCAGGGCCAAGATGTGGAAGTGGGTGGGTGGGGAAGTGGGTGTGGGAGGGTGTGGGGGACTTTTGGGATAGCATTGGAAATGTAAATGAAATAAATACCCAATAATAAAGAAAGAAAAAAAGAAAGAAAAAAAGAAAGAAAGAAAGAAAGAAAGAAAAAGAAAAAGAAAAAGAAAAAGAAAAAGAAAAAGAAAAAGAAAAAGAAAAAGAAAAAGAAAAAGAAAAAGAAAAAGAAAAAGAAAAAGAAAAAGAAAAAGAAAAAGCTTTGTCCTTAGCTTCTGTCCATGTCACAACCCAGAAAGGACCTGTCTTTGGTCTTACTAATCTATCTCTAACTAATATTCCACTTAACTTTTTATTCCTCCACCCTCAGCCTAATGTCATTCTGTTCTTAGGGAAGCTTACTTTGAGGAGGGGGTGGGGAAGGGGAGGAAGATGCATATTTCTCAGACTGCTGTAGGTATTCTAGGAACAACTTCAACCCCTAAAGTCTTCATGTACTTCCAACCACTCTTCTTTCCCTGTGCTTTTCATTGATTCTGCTTCTTTTTGTCACAGCCTTCATGTGACCATGAAGTCATCATAAGGATAAAAGTCAGAGAGCCAAGACAGAAAGACAAAGCCCAAAGAATTCATATCAATTCCAGCCTGGAACACATCTTCATAAGTTGACTGACCCACCTTCTGTTAAGGCTCACCCCCCCCCACCCCCAGCCCACCAAGTGGCCAACTCCAGTTCTTAACAAATACATCAGCTGTTGTTCTTCTTGTCCCTGAGAGCATAGGGTAGTTGTCTCTTTCTTGATTCTTTCTGTTCTGTTATCATAGTCCCAATGTCAGGGCCTGCGTCTTCCAGACTCTTCCCTTTTATTTCTCAAGTGACCATTTCCCTTTCAATCAAACTCAGCTTTTAAAAAGCCAGATTTTGTCTTGTGAAAATATTGATTTCTGGTCTGTGCTTCAACAGCTAGCCTGGGAAGTAAAAAAACTGAATAGCTATTGATTTTTTTTTCTCTTTGCACTGCAATTATAGCAATCTTAACTTTCCTAAATATCAATCTTAACTTTCCTCAAGGCACTATGAGAAAATATTAATTATTGGAGGAATAATCATTCAATGGATATTGTAGATAGTTTCAAATTTTGAGATATTTTATTAGGTAATAAGGGGAAAAAAGAAACCGATTTACAAATAAATCTTGATTTCTTCTAAACCTCAAGTTATTCTTATTTTGGTCAGCATAATGTTTTGATTTTTCTATACTTCAGGTTGCATAGTTCCCATGGAGAGTGGGTGTGCCTATATATATTCTCATATCTCACCTAAAGATTCGGGTCTTACAGAAGATTTGGTGGTGGCTTCCAAGATAACAAGAAACTAAACCTGAAGACATTTGCAAACTTCAATTGCATTTGCACACTGTGAACTTTCAGAAGGCATCCTGAACTACAGACAGGCTGCAGTTCAGATTCTTGACATAGTGTCTAATGGGCCAGTGTGGTGTATAAAAGATTTTCTCTGGAGAACTAAAGGGCTCAGCAAAGTTCTTGTAAAGAAAATATATAGAGTGTTCAATTCTACTGCTACTGTAAACATGTCCTTCTAGATCAGTGGTTCTCATTCTTCCGAATGAACCCATTAATACAGTTCTTCATGTTGTGGTGACACCTAACCATAAAACTAATTTTGTTGCTTCTTCATAACTGTAATTTTGCTACTCTTATGAGTGACATGTAATCACAATGTAAATATTTTTGGAGATAGAGAATTGCCAAAGGGGTTGTGACCCACAGGTTGAGAACTGCTGTTCTGGAGACAAACTCATAAAAAGGAAAGAGGTTTCAAGGCTATATAAATTAGCAGCTTAGAAAAGAGACAAATAAGTCTGACGATCCGAAATGAGCTGACAGCTGATTTATCTGTTGGCAGCCTACCCAGAATTTGAGAATAAACTCTTCATTCCTAAAGTAGAATTTTGGCAGCAAACTATGATTTTAAAATAAACACCTGTTTTATATATGTAGCCCTGTTACACGTTAAGTAACCTCATTTCATCCTTGAAAAAAAAAAATCATCCTTGTGTCAGTTAGCTTTTTCTCACTGTAACAAAATATCTTAGACACATCAGCTTAAAGGACAAAACCAAACTGCTCCACAAATCTGGAGGATTTAGCCTGCGCTTCATTAGCGCCATCACCATGGGCCTGCGGGAGAACAGACATGCTTGCCTCCTGGGAGCTGGGAAGCAGAAGGAGCACAAGGGTCGAGAATGAGGTTCTCTCAAGGGACACCTCAGTGATCATACTTCTTTCAAGGGGATCTCCCTCCTAACATTGCCCCCCAACTCAGCTATGAAATCAGGATTAATCCACTGATGATGTTAGCACCTCAGTAGCCAAGTATGTTTCAATGGCGCCACAGACTGGACAGCAAATCTTCACTATGTAAGCATTTTACATAAGCTTTGAGTATATATATATATATATATATTCTGATTCCTACTTATTCACTAAGTCTATTTCCAATCCTGTAAGTGCCTTCATGATTCTAATACTACTACTTAAGTCACTTAAGAATGTGAAAAATCAGCTGGGCGTGGTAGTGCACGCCTTTAATCCCAGCACTCGTGGGGGTGGGGGTGGGGGGGCAGAGGCAGGCGGATTTCTAAGTTCGAGACCAACCTGGTCTACAAAGTGAGTTCCAGGACAGCCAGGGCTATACAGAGAAACCCTGTCTCAAAAAACCAAAGGCGGGGGGGGGCGGGGGGGGGGGAAAGGATGTGAAAAGTCCCAACATGTTAGATATTTTTAATGTTCCTTTTAGAACATTAAAATTCTAGTGTTCTAATCCTTTTAGGCAGCTCAGAAAAATTACAGTCTAGAGATATTTCTCAATAGCTCAATTACAAATTCTTATCTAAGTAACTGATTATAATTAGAAACAAAAAAGCCTGTGAAGAATAAGGATTAACTGACAATAAATAGGAGACTTACCTGGCGAACATTTTGGTCCATAACACTTTAGAAGGTTATTGTGAGTATTAAATGAAGTTTAAGTACCTTAAAGAACATAATGTATTAAACAATAATACATGATGCTATTAATTTTTAATTACTCTTGTAATTAATTTAATTAATAGATTATAAATTAATTAACAGATAAAATAATCCATCCTGTTAGCATTATCCAATACAATGTCATAAAATTAACAATTAATCCTTAATAATTAATATTATGCTCATTAGTTTTGTTAACATACAAGCTAAACTTACCTTGAAAGAGAGTCTCAATGCAGAAGTGACTAGATTAAGTTGGCCTGTGGACATATCAATGAGGAAGTGTATAAATTATGCTACATGATATGGGGAGACCCAGGCTACTGTGGGTGGTACCAGTCACTGGATTTGGGTCCTGGGCCATATGAGAGTGAATAAAGCAAATTTAGGGGTAAGCATGCATGCATTCATTCTGTCTGACCTGGGCTGTTCGTGTGACTAGCTGCTTCAAGTTCTTGCTGTCTTGATTTCCCCATAATTATAGACAATAGCCTACACTGTGAGCTAAAATAGCCCCTTTCACAGAACTTGCTTTGTCAGATTATAACTGCCACAGAAACAAAACTAGAACAGTGGTTTTCTAAACATTTCCTAAAATTCAGACACGATTTATTGGTCTTTGAAGGTGCAGTAATACTTGTGGCAATATTCTGATTCTATTTATTTTCTGAAGTCTGTCTTCTATTCAGCCAGTAAATGCATTAGGTGGGAGTCTAATTTTAATGCCTACTTACTACTCATATTATTCTATATTTCAAATTCTCATAATTTTAGTGCATCTGGGATATGGGTGAAATAATTGTTACAGGCACCTATGGCTTATTTTTATTGTGCAGTGATGGAGATTACATCCAGGGCAACGGGCACAAAAGGGGGCACTGTACCATTGAGCTTAATACCCAGCCGAGTAGTGTTATTTCCCTAAAGAAAGTCTATTTCTTTTTCATCTTAGGCAGATAAATTAAAATTTTGTCACTTAAGCCAAAACAGTAACTAAGCTGAGTCTGGTCTAGAATCTATTACTTTCCCAAGTATTCCTGGGGCATATCAGATTCAAATTTGGCTTAGTTTCTTATAAATCCTGAAAATGGATTGATGATTAAATTCTGCTCTTATAGATAGTGAGATTATCTTGGTAGTTTTCTGATTCAAATATGTCAAAAATATTAATTAAATTTTAAAATCTTATTATTTGTATGTGTGTGTACATGTGTGCATACATGTGTGTGTGTGTTCACACATGAACATGGAGGTCAGAGGAAAACTAGCAGAAATCAGTTCTCTCTCCCTCTCTCTCTCTCTCTCTCTCTCTCTCTCTCTCTCTCTCTCTCTCTCTCTCGTGAATTCTAGAAATCAAACTCAGTCATCAGGGTTAGTGGTAAGTGATTTTATCCACTGAGACATCCTTCTGGCCCTTGAATAAATATTTGATGAAATCAGACCTGTCCAATTTCTCCCAAACTGAAGACACCAAAAGCAATTTCGTCCTTCCTTTAAAGTCTTGACCAAGTCCCCAACCTTATGCTCTAGGAGAAAAATAAATGATAGTTTTGACTGGTAACCTCATGGATTCAATCAGTTTTGCCAGCCTTCACAATTACCAAAAGGTTAGACTATTATATTAATAAAATTCTTCTCTAAAGTGAGACCAATATTCCTCCTGGAGTGTGGTAATAGATGTAATAAGCAAAGGCAGCTCCCTCTGGGTATTTTACCATCTGGTATCTCTATTTTTTAAGTTATTTCCCCAACATCTTTAAAACAAAATTTTTAATTCACTTTACTTTTAAAGTTGGTACTGTAGAATTGTGAGATTATTGCTTTCCCATGATTTTGTGATCTCCATCACCATTCTTGTGAACAAATTTTAATACCATTACATTTAAAGAGACATATTTTTTAAATTTTATTTTATTTGTAATTCATTTTTTACACTCCATATTTCATTTCCCCCTCCCTCCCCATTCACCCTCTGACTGCTCCACATCCCACATCTCCTCCCCACCCCATCTCCACGTGGATGCCCCCCCCCACCTCACCTGACCTCTAAATTCCCTGGAGCCTCCAGTCTCTTGAGGGTTAGGTGCTTCATCTAAAAAGACATAATTTAATGTGGAGTCTTTCACTTATAATGATAAAAAATATAAAAATAGTGGTGACATTCTAAAAGCACAAAATCATTAGAATTTCCAACCTACTGAAGATGTAGCCACACTTCAAAATATGTCAGTCAGAGAGCAATAGACACATTTATCACATACAAGTTGCATATGATAAGGGTGGTCACATTCCTCAGCTTTCCCTACTCAATCCCAGTCTGTAACTACACTCATAAATACACAGTTAAAGGATAAATTAGCAGATCTCACTTAGGTTTGAACAGGGATATTAGGTACGTGTATAATAATCTTGTTTTCCTGGACCTTCCGCCCAGTCAATGTCTGTCTAGATCTCACTAGCATACCAGAATGTTGGGAATTTGCTGTTATATTATATGTCCACAGCTAGAGCAAAATAAAAGACTCATAATTACTCTTTAATAGTCCACACTTTAGTTTTACAAGATTGTGTGTATGTGTATGTGCATGTGGGTGGGTGTGTGTGTGCTTGTGTGTGTGCATGTGCGTGTATGTGTGTGTATGTGTGATATATGTTCATTTCTGTGTGGAGGACAGTGAGAGTTTTGGTCTCACTCTCTGCCATACAGTATTGAGACAGGATGTCTTTCTGAACCTGGAACTATGCTAGAACCTGGAACTGGCTGCCAGAAAAAAAACACAAACCCTCGTGCCTCATCCCTTCCACAACCCACAGCACTGAGGTCCTAAGGGCTTGAAACTACATGTGGATTTTACATGGAGGCTGGGATTTGAATTCAGGTCTGCACACATGTAGCAAGTGCTCTTACCTGCTGAGTCATCTCCCCAGCCCCATAGATGTCTTTCTTGTCACTATGATGTTCATCTGTTTGCATCTTTAAGAAAAAAAAAAAAAAAACAAAGAAAATCCATTCACATTACCTTAAACCACTGTAATGAGAATTCAGTCTCATTAAAATCGTTTCAGGTCTGAGCACAAAGTCTGTGCTGTTTTGAAACACATAGATTTGTTTTGTTTTGTTTTGTTTTGTTTTGTTTTGTTTTGTTTTGTTTTGTTTTGTTTTGTTTCTCCTCAAGCCTAAAGTAATAAATACTTGAAAACACAGCCAGAAAGCAGCTTTGGAGTATTTGCCATTATTGCAAATATCAAGTAAACATGTTTAGTTCAATTCTCCATGGAGTGAAGCTTGGGGAAAAGGTCGAATTATTTGTAGAAGACAAATTTCAATCCCTGAAACACAGAGATCTTGTTGGTTAAATCATTTGAACCATCAAGTTTTTCTTAAAGTGTCTCGATATGCTTTTGACTGATACCATCTGTTCCCTGCTGAAAAAAACTATTTTACCTTGGAAGGTATTCATCAAATTATAGGTGACATATTTGTTTGAGAATATACTAGACCATCTGGTGCTATAAAACTGTTTCTAAAAAATACTGCCACCCTGTCTCAGCTATCCATCCACATTTTTCAGAAGCTCTTTTTGTTGCTCCCAAAACAGAAACGTGGTATTTTTGGCTCCCAACTAAAGAAACAAAGAAAAACATTTACAAAGAGGTATTTTTTTCCTAAACACTATGGTATTTTACAGCTCTTCACTGAAGAAATAAGTGAGTGTCCAAAAGAATGGAGGGTGTAGAAGAAAAAAAGGAAGCAAGGTGAGCTGAAGGAATATTTCATACTTGGAAGAAAAAACTACCAGAATCAAGAGCCCCAGAAACCCCAGCTAGTGTTCAGGGATCTTAACAGCTAGGTATGTTATCCTATTTGTTATCATGGAAGCCAAATTTTCAGTACAAACATACTCTCATTGGAATTTGAATTCTACAGTTGATGCTTGGTGTTGGTAAAAATTTATCTTTTTTTAAGACATTTTTTCTTTTATTTAAAAAGTAGAGAAAACTCTAAGAACATAACCTCTCATATAATCTTCATTTACCCTTAATAAGTTTGCAAAGTAACAAATTTTCTCCAGTTGTACTAGTTTCTCACAAAAATAGGGCCTCTCTAAATCAGTCCAAATATTCTTTTTGTGTACTTTGAACTAGAGCAAGGACTTTAAGTATTCTCATCTCATTTTACCAGTCTTAGCAAGTGCATCACTGTGTAGGGAAGAGTCTCAATTCCCTATCAAGGATTTTATGTATTTCACCATATTTTACTGGCATAGTATTGATTTATTTATTTAAGGCATTTACTAATACTTACTATGTGGTCAGCATTGCCAACCTCTAAATATGTATTGGTGAACAAAACCATCCATACTCTCTGGTAGGGGCCTTGAACTTTACTATATGAGGTCATTGTTGAAATAATATTTTTTTTAAATCTACATTTGTAGGTGTAAGAAGAATTAATGGTTGGAGAGTGAATAATATTATAAAGCTATTGGTGATATTGTCAAGAATTAAAGACGAAGACCATAGTAGGCATCTGTGAGCAAGTAGTGCATGATATGGGATATGAAGCAAGAGTAGATAAAAGAATGTGAGTAAGGAAGGCAGAAGACTGAATTAAAAATCAAAATCAAGACTTCTATAACTACTAACTTATTAACCAAAACAATCCCTAAAAACAATCTATAAGTAGGGTTATTTGGTTTTCTGGAGTCTAACTTCTTGAGTTCTTTGTATATATTGGATATTAGCCCTCTATTGGATTTAGGATTGGTAAAGATCCTTTCCCAATCTGTTGGTTGCCTTTTTGTCTTATTGACAGTGTCCTTTGCCTTACAGAAGCTTTGCAATTTTATGAGGTCCCATTTGTTAATTCTTGATCTTACAGTACAAGCCATTGGTATTCTGTTCAGAAAATTTTCCCCTGTGCCCATATGTTCAAGGCTCTTCAAGGATTCTCAACTGAGGAATACCTAATGTCTGAGGAACACATAAAAAAAAAATGTTCAACATCCTTAGTCATCAGGGAAATGCAAATCAAAACAACCCTGAGATTCTACTTCACACCAGTCAGAATGGCTAAGATCAAAAATTCAGGTGACAGCAGATGCTGATGAGGATGTGGAGAAAGAGGAACACTCCTCCATTGCTGATGGGATTGCAAACTGCTACAACCACTCTGGAAATCAGTTTGGCGGTTCCTCAGGAAATTGAACATAGTACTACCTAAGGACCCAGCTATACCACTCCTGGGCATATACCCAGAAGATGCTCCAACATATAATAAGGACACATGCTCTACTATGATCATAGCAGTCTTATTTATAATAGCCAGAAGCTGGAAAGAACCCAGATGTTCCTCAACAGAGGAATTTTCATACATTTACACAATGGAGTACTACTCAGCTATTAAACACAGTGAATTTATGAAATTCTTAGACAAATTGATGGATCCAGTGGATATCATCCTGAGTGAGATAACCCAATCACAAAAGAACACACATTATATGCACTCACTGATAAGTGGATACTAGCCCAGAATACCCAAGATACAATTCACAAAACACATGAAACTCAAGAAGGAATACTTTGATCCTTTTTAGAAGGGGGAACAAAATACCCATGGAAGGAGTTACAGAGACAAAGTGTGAAACAGAGACTGAAGGAATGGCCACCCATAGACTGCCCCACCTGGGGATCCATCCCATAAACAACCACCAAAACCAGACACTACTGTGGATGCCAACAGGAGCTTGCTGACAGGAGGCTGATATATCTGCCTCCTGAGAGGCTCTGCCAGTGCCTGACAAACACAGAAGTGGATGCTTACAGCCATCCATTGGACAGAGCACAGGGACCCCAATGAAGGAGCTAGTGAAAGGACCCAAGGAGCTGACAGGTTTGCCGCCCCATAGGAGGAACAACAATATGAACTAACCAGTACCCCCAGAGCTCTCTGGGACTAAACCACTAACCAAAGGAAACACATGGTGGGATTTATGGCTCTAGCTGCTTATGTAGCAGAGGATGGCCTATTTAGTCATCAATGGGAGGAGAGGCCCTTGGTCCTGTGAAGGTTCTATGCACCAGTATAGGGGAATACCAGGGCTAGGAAGTGGGAGTGGGTGGGTTGGTGAACAGGGGGAGGGGGAGAGGATGTGGGGTTTTCAGAGAGGAAACTAGGAAAGGGGATAACATTTGAAATGTAAAGAAAAAATCTAATAAAAAGAAAAAATAAAGGAGGTTCTATTAAAAAAATGACTGTGAGCATCTACTTCTGTGTTTGCCAGCTACTGGCATAGCCTCATATGAGAAAGCTATATCAGGGTCACTTCAGCAAACTCTTGCTGGCATATGCAATAGTGTCTGGGTTTGGTGGCTGATTATGAAATGGATCCCCAGGTGGGGTAGTCTGTGGATAGTCCATCCTTTTGTCTTCGCTCCAAACTTTGTCTCTGTAACTTCTTTCATGGGTATTTTGTTCCCTATTCTAAGGAGGAATGAAGTATCCACACATTGGTCTTCCTTCTTCTTGATTTTCTTGTGTTTTTCAAATTGTTTCTTGGGTATTTTAATATTCTGTGCTAATATCCACTTATCAGTGAGTGCATATTTAGAGACTTCTTTTGTGATTGGGTTACCTCAGAAAGGATGACATCCTCCAGATACATCCATTTGCCCAAGAATTTCATAAATTCATTGTTTTTAATAGCTGAGTAGTACTCCATTGTGTAAATGTATCACATTTTCTGTATCCATTCCTCTGTTGAGGGACATCTGGGTTCTTTCCAGCTTCTGGCTATTATAAATAAGGCTGCTATGAACATAGTGGAGCACATGTTCTTATTACCAGTTGGAACATATTCTGAGTTCTGAGTGCCCAGGGGAGGGCCCCCAATGGAGAAGCTAGAGAAAGTACCCATGGAGCTGAGGGGTCTGCAACCCTATAAAAGGAACAACAATATGAACTAACCAGAACCCCCAGAGTTTGTGTCTCTAGCTACATATGTAGCAGTAGATGGCCTAGTTGGCCAACATTGGGAAGAGAGGCCCCTTGATATTGCAAACTTTATATGCCCCAATACAGGGGAATGCCAGGGCCAAGAAGTGGGAGTGGGCGGGTAGGGGAGCAGGGCATGGGGAGGGTATAGGGAACTTTCGGGATAGCATTTGAAATGTAAATTGAGAAAATATCTAATAAAAAAAATCTATGAACATTTGTCATACGCACAGGTAGGTGTAGTCTTCCCTCCTCAGCAAAGAAAGTGTTCTTTGCAACAGATAGAGACCACTAAAGAAAATCACAGCCAATCAAAATGCAAAGCATGGAGTTCAATCCCAATGGATATATTTACAATACAACTGCTGTGGCTAAATCTCAGGGACCATTGCAGAAAAGCAGGTAGAAAGAGTATAAAAGCCAGTGGAACAAGGAGTATAGAGTAAGATTTTGTCTTTTAGCAATTGCAGAAGCTAGGCTCATCAGTCACATCAACATGACTGCCCAAACATGACCTGAACACGGACAACACCAATGAACATGCTAAAGAGGATGGGAGCAAGCCCAGGAGGCTTCAACTTTTTAGGAGAACCTATGGGCAACAGAGGCTGGTTGGAAGCGGGAGAGGTGGTCTTCCTTATGGAAGAACACAGCACTGGTTGCCCAGTGCCAAGCAGTAGTCCCCGATAACATACATACAGGTAGCATTATGTGGACTGAACATGTTATATTTAGGAATGTACTTCAGTGTATACATGCAATAATACTTAATGAAAGAAGAGGGCATGTATTTGAAGGAGTCTGGGAGGGAATATTTGTGAGAGTTTGGAGGAAGGAAAGAGGAGAGTGTTGTAATTACATTAATATCAAAAGTGACTTTTCTATTACAGGGAAAATATAATAAAATATTGATACATGCTCAAAATGAATGTCAGAAAAGATTTCAGGATGGTTTTCAATGACCTATCAGGAGCAATTTTCACACTGCAACAACAGAACATAGGAGGCCAAATAGTGGGACTGTGAAATGAGAAGATCCTTTGTGTCATCCTAGCCTTCTACTGTGGGGCATCTACTGGAAGATTTTACTCAGATTTGAAAGACTGGACCTATTCTGAGAGTTGATATGTCAAAGTTAAAATTTCATTGTATTTGTTTTATATTGCTGCCATCATATCACCATAAATTAGCATCTCAAAAATAGTATATTTTCATGATTTTTAAAAAAATAATAAGTGCAATTACTGAGACTCAGAGGTTACAAGCACTTACCTACTTACTGGGCAAGCCTGATGACCTCAGTTCAATTGCTGAACACATAAAAGCTAGATGCATAATCCCAGCACTTCCAAAGTGGGATGGAAGTACAGACAGGAGAATCACCTGGAAGGCTCGCAGACCAGCTAGCCTAGTACACATGGTTCAGTAGAAACAGTAAGAGAGCAACAAGATGAAAAGAGAACCAACTCCCTATCACTGTCTCTACACACACATACACACACCACCACCTTGCTCATTATCTACTGGAGTTTCTCACAACTCTGTTATTCTGGTTTGCACACTTCAATTCTTCTGCCTACCCCTCTTGAGGCCATTATCTTACATCAAATTCTTTTAGGACTTCAGCATCTCTGAATTTCCTTTCAGCTTTGTATCCTCCTTCTCTGGTTCTTTAAGAAGACAAATTATATCATCCAGATTCCCCAGAATAATTTGTATTTTAAGTACTATGATCTTTTGTTCATCAGTGAAATACCTTCCCACTGTAAAAATATATCAAAGGAGCCAGGAATCACTGTTTGGGCATCTTTGGGGGCATTATTCAATCATTCTAAAAGGTGACCACCCACAAGTCATTACACAAAATGATTTCTTTTGAGTCAATTCTCCATTAAAAAGACAAAACTTATAGTTTGGTGTGCAATTTGTGACTTACTGGTGATGTAATGATTTGACCTGTAGAGAGATGGGAACCTAAGAGACAGACATGGCACCTAAAAGTTCTGCTCAATGCTTCTTACTGCATTCTAGGATTCATTGGGGACACCATGACTATGTCACAATTGGTTGAAGTTGTGTGGGATCTTTTATGGAGATAAGAAGCTACTGTCAGACTTTGCATTTATGTTCCATGAGAATCTATAAGAACCTTCTGAACAGCATTCTATTCCCTCAAGAATTAAGAGCAACAATTGACAGTTGGGACCTCATAAAACTAAATACAAAGGAAACAATCAATGAAGTGGGGAGGAAGCCTACTGAGTGGGAGAGAAAATAAGTAACAGGAAGCTATAAAAAGTGAGAAAACTTTGAGTTTACAGTAGAGCTTTAGGTAGCTATCACCAGGTGACAAACTATCCTTCAATTTTAAAGAACTTGCTTGTGTGTGTACATGGGTATGTACACATGTGTGTGAATACACATGCATATGACATATGGCAGGTATGTGAAGCTAATAGGAAAATTTCAAGTGTTGTCCCTCTGCTCCCTTTTATCTGTAGTATGAGAAAGTTTCATATTCACTTTGGAGTTCCCTTAGTAACCAGCAGGTTTCCAGGAATCTTCTTGTCTGCCTTCCCTCTCTCCACCTTCGTGAAGTAAAGGATGCTTTGTACGAAACTTGGGAGCAACAGAATCAGGTAACTAGGTCTGGCTGTATCGTTAACTTGCACAGTATTCTGATAGCCGTGATCCTAACATAACAATGCTAAAATTGACAACTTAGGAGAAAGCTAAAATTAATCAATGAAGAGACACTTTGTATGAGACTCAAAGGAGAGCAGCACATTTGGTTTGGGAAAGCTAACAGTTAAGGAGATTCATGCAAATGTGGAGATCTCAGAGATATCTTGATTAGTTCAAATTTTATTCAAAGTTTCTAAGAAATGTCAGAAATATTACATGTGCTTTCATATTTGTGAAATAATGAATGCTTGGGAAAATTAATGTCTATGTAAAAATAATAATCTCTAGACTACTTCTGTACTGGGGAAATGTTCATGATGCGTTCTAAAAGTAGCCATGATCCCCTTCCATGGGAAAGGTGGTCTCAAATGAGTAATTTCAGTTAGTAGGATATAGATCAGTTACTATGATCAAAAACAGTAAGACTCCAAGCTATCCTTTAAAAATCTGCTATAATGTTTTACAGTTGTTTATATTTAATTTTAGTATATGAATAATCAAATTATTGATATAGCTTTTAGAAGTAAATATTCTATGTAAAATGAGAATATTCAAAACTAAATTATGGTAAATATTGGAGCAAATTGAATATAACAATGTGGAAAACCACAAACATTTTAGTTCTTGTCTCACTAATTCATATTGGGAGAGGGGGCCTAATTAATCAGTAACAACTTATGCCATGTACATCAGATAAGTAATTATTAATTACACTGTAATTGTGGGATATTAGGCATGTGAAAATATGTAAAGTTATATTGAGTTAAAATAAAGAAAATATTTAAACATTATGGCTATGAGTTTTAGGCATAATTACACATTCCCTAAAACCACTTACCTTATTGGCTTGTTCTGAGTAAAAGTGTAGGTTAAATGTTTCATACTAAGTAGATGTACTGTTCTTTAATGCCAACTTAAGGTGTATTGTAAGACTCTTAATTAACTGTAAGACTTTAGACTTAATTAACTTTAAGACCCAAGGCTTGAAAATGTAATTAAAATAAATAGAAACCGATCCTTGTAACAGAGGATGAGCTACTTAGAAATTAGGAGCACTTGCAATAATATCAAGCAAAAATAGCTGGGCACCACACAACAAATTTTACCATTAAGTTCTTACTCATGAACACATTTTCCCTCTGAATATTGACTTGAAGAGGATAAAATTAATCGTGACAGTACAGCCTTAAAGCATGCTTGGTAAGGGTAACTGAGGGTCCATTCAAAGAAGCACTATATATGTATGTGAAGACGTGAAATGAGGAAACCCATTGTTTTGTGTAATTAATACAAGTTAATACATAAGGATAAAAGAAAATCAATTACTCAGTGTGAAAAATAAATTTTAAACTAGTAATTTAAGCCTACATAGTGTCATGTTAGTATTATTTGATGTAGCTCTATCTTGAAAATATAAATATTCAAAAGTATTAAGATTAAAGAAAAATAAACTATATATGGCTTCTTCAACAAGAGCAGTTAGATCGCAAAGTTAAGAGTAGTCTTCATGTGTACAACTTGCCTTGGACATAAAGTTCTTCAGAAGAGTTCTTGTCTCGTGGTCTTTCTACCCCATGTGTGTATTTGTACAGTATTTTCCTAACTGCTGAAACCTATGGTCTACTCAGCTTTATAGACTTTTGAGCTACTTTCTAATACTTTATAACTACAATCAGCTACCCCAAAATGACCAACCACCTGCGCATAGTAATGTTTACACACCTGACATGCCTACAGGACCTATGAGAGAGCAGTACAGTGCTGTCACTAATCTCTTGTTTGTGGATACCTGTGGTTTTATCCAAAGGCACTTATTGTTATATTCTCAAGAATAAACCCCAAGTCTTATGAAACTGAGAAGATAGTTAAAAGTCTGTAATCATTTCGGGTACTCCTTTGAAATACAGACTTCCTCTGGCAATGGAGACTGTGGCCCAGATACCAGTGATGGAAAGTTAAAAGAGAAATGTTCCACCTACTTGCAGTCTACTAGGAGAAAATAAGAAAGGTTAAAAGGGACTCAATTAAACCTAGATTAATTTTATTCATGGAAGGAGTTCTAAATTTGAATGTAACATAGTGACTATATAATACTTCCTGGTGAACAGAGCATGCCCAGAGTCATGAACTTAAGAGAACACAGTGATAGTAAGGTAATTGAACACCAGGAAAATGTTATACCTAGATTGAAATTGCATGAATCAAGCCTCCTTCTTCCGGCCAAAATGAAGATACAGAAACCGGGATTTCACTCCTGCCTGAAACAATCTAAAGAAACAAAGAATGTAACGGGTTTTCATGACTGCAGATCCCAGCAAGGAAAGACAGTAATCCTTGAGAAATGGCAAATAGATGGTGTGACCCATGACTGTCTACACTAACTTCTGTGACAGGGTGTGTAAGCCTGGGACACAGAGGTCAGAATTAGTAAAGTCAACATGTTAGAAGAAAGTGGACAAATTCCTTGAAAGGCACAAGCTAGTAAAACTCACACATAACCTGTGTAACCCTGTAATTATTAAGGAGATTAAATTTGTACTTGAAAACCTGACAAAGAAAATTCTAAGACCAGACACTTCAAAGTATTTGCAAAAAAATTAAAAAGAAAGCAGATCCCCCAACGCATTCCAATGGAGAAAAGTATTATTCATACACTAAACACCTAATAAAAATATAACAAGCAGAGAAATGCAGAAATGAAACGTTTCAGAACTATGCATTGGTATAAAATTTTAATCTAAATTAAAAATTGAATCCAAACATATATAATTATATAGTATAAAATGAATAACGCCATTTCAGTTTTTAATCTTACTACTCTTTTCTTTTTGCATATATGTTTGTTTGTGTGTAGTATAGTGTGTGTGTGTGTGTGTGTGTGTGTGTGTGTGTGTATGTGTGTGTGCATCTGTCTGTGTGTGTGTGAGTGCAAGTGCATGCTTGATAGGTCAGAAGTTGACTACAGGTATCATCTGCCATTGTTCTCACTTTATTTACTAAGGCAGGGTCTCTTGTTAAATCTAGGCTTGCAAATTTCCCTATTCAAGTTAGCTAGCTTGCCTCAGCGATCCCCAGTCCCCACTATCTGAGCACTGGGGTAACAGAGCAGCTATCATGCCCACCTGCCTTTTTATATGAGTGCTGTGGCTCCACACTGATGCTTACGCTTGTGAAGCAAGTGCTTTATCCACTATTCTGTCTCCCTAACTCCTCACCACTCTTTTACCTATGGATATTTCCCTCAAGAGAAATCACCGAAATGACCTCCTGTTTAACAAGCCTATAAAATTCTTGGTCTGTGGGCATAACTGATTACTCCATGCTATATACTAGCATTTTTTTTTTTACAAAAGAAGCTTTTACTTTAAATATATTACTGTCATTTAAAAAATGACAATGTTAAGGTACTAGAGAGATGGCTTGGTGGTTAACTGCTTGCTGCTGCTCTTCCAGAGGATCCAGAGTGATCAGAAACCATGACAGGCAGCACACAACTGTCTCTAGCTACAACTCAGGGGATCCAATACATTCTTCTAACCTCCAGGAGCACCCACATGCATGTTATGTGTACACACATACACATGCACACACCCAAACTAACATAAAGATGAAAATGCGGACGATAAATTGTCCTTCTTAAATGCACACCAAAATAACTAATATAGCAGTTGCTGGTTTCAAGGGAAGATAATTCCAAGGTTATCTATAAATTGTCATGTGGCATGACAAATACCCTCTAAATGTTGTAGAATAAAACTGAGCCAGTAAATGAAAGAGAAAACTGGACCATGTCTACTGAACAGAAAGAATGGGGAAAAGAATGGGTGTTTAAGGTGCCAAGAGAAACTGAATATCATAGAATGATATCATAGAAACTGAATATCATGTATCACATGGACGCAGAGCTTGAGAGGGAGCTAGAAGGGAGCAGCCTGTCTGTTGCTACTCTCAACTTCACATTTTCAAATGCAATGGGTTCAAGATGGGAAGAGAATAGCTATGATACAGCAAAGCCAGTTACAGTTTCTGTGCATCTGAACTTGTGGGGTTTTTTTCCCTCCGAATTCTGCTATACTATCACTGTTCCCACTTCTGGCCTGATGTGTGCTTTTGATATTTCAGAATGTCAGGACTTCTTATTCTAACTGCTCTTCTGGAATGCGGGTAACCCAGCAAAGGTTTACACTTAGTTACATTACACTCAGTCCTAGCAAAATGCACTAGCTGCACACACACACTTCTTACACACATCGTGTACTTTTGAGTCCACCATCTTCCATCTGCTTTCAATTTTATGGGTCTTTAGTATTTTTGTTTGCTTGCTTGCTTAACTTCTTAGATGTCAGACTACTTCACAGAAGTCAGAAGAGGAAGTGGATTGACTTGCCTATAAAGATGTGCAATTATTTGAAGTTTCTAAATTATCTGAAAGCTGTATATGGACAAATGGCTTTAAAATATTTATTTATTATTTATGAGTGTATGAATCTTTGGCCTACATGTGTGTATGTGTACTACATGCTTGCTTGAGGAGGCCAGAGAAAGTGTTGCATCCCTTGGAACTGGAGTTACAGAGGGATGTGAGTAGACACATAGGTGCTGGGAACCAAACCTGCATCCCTGCAAGAGCAGCCTGTGTATTTAATTACAACCAATCTTTCATTATATTAAAAACAATCCAGCTTAACCTGGATTACAAGACTATCTGCTGCCCCAAAACTGCTCCCCTTTCCCACCTGAGTGTTAACATTTCCAAGTAATAACATCTTTGATATCACAGGATATACATAAAAATGTAATGTAGAGACTAGTGATGGATGGCAATTAAAAAAGAATGCGAACAATGGATTTCTGAGCACATCAATTTTAAGAAAGATTATATAGTAGGTGCTGGTCTGAAGAAGATTTCTCTTTAGACTGTCAATGTTTATGTTCCCTGTGGAGTAGTTGTACACCACTTTAAACACTAACGATATATCACTGTAAGGCAGGCGATAGATAACTGAATTAAAGCTCAAAGCAATTTTATCTACAGATTAACCACAGGATAAAGATTTCTTCCTTAGTCAAGCAAGCATATAAACAAAGATCATTTCACGTAATGGTAAGTATTTACGTATTTTAAAAGGAGTAAAAAGCTAGTCAATAAAACATTCTCTCTGCAAGGATGACTTGTAACTGGCCTGAACTATGTGATAGGGATAGAGGCTTCAGAGAACCAAATAACCTTATTTAAAAATGGGGAACAGAGCAAAACAGAGAATTCTCAACTGAGGAATACTGAATGGACAAGAAGCACCTAAAGAAATGTTCAACATCCTTAGTCATCAAGGAAATGCAAATCAAAACAACCCTGAGATCCCACCTCATACCAGTCAGAATGACTAAGATAAAAAACCCAGGTGAAAGAAAATGCTGGCGAGGATGCGAAGAAAGAGGAGCATTTCTCTACTCATGGTGGAATTGCAAATTGGTACAATCACTCTGGAAATCAGCCTAGCAATTCCTCAGAAAATCGGACATAGTACTACCTGAGGACCAAGCTATTCCACTCCTGGGCATATATCCAGAAGATGCTCCAACATATAACAAGGACACATGCGCCACTATATTCATAGTAGCCTTATTTATAATAGCTAGAAGCTGGAAAGAACCCAGATGTCCCTCAACAGAGGAATGGATACAGAAAATATGGTACATTTACACAATGGAATACTACTCAGCTATTAAAAACAATGATTTCATGAAATTTGCAGGCAAATGGATGGAACTTGAAAATATGTTGGACATCAATGAGAGGAGAGGCCCTTGATCTTGGGAAGGCTCAATGCCCTAGTGTAGGGTAATGCCAGGGTGGAGAGGCAGGAGTGGGTGGGTAGGTGAGCACCCTCATAGAAGCAGGGGGAAGGAGGATGGAATAAGGGGTTTCTGAAGGGAAAACTGGGAAAGGGAATGACATTTGAAATATAAATAAATAAAATATCCAATAAAATAAATTAAAAACAATAAAATCCAGAAAATAAATATTCACCAAATGTGAATTGATTTCCCTTATTTAAAAATTGTTATATGCTTTTTATATAAATCAAATTTTAAAAGTAACCACAGTAGGCTTTTTTTTTCCCCTCACAGAATGTCTCAAGACCCTAGTGGATACAGGAAGCTGGGGATAGTAGGAAAACACTTGGTCAAGAACAGTACAATTGCGTCTAGTTAACTGTTCCAACATCTAAAGACAAGAGCATGAATAAACTATATTAAATAGTAATATAAAAAAATAGAGAAAAGTTAATGTAACAAAATGTATACATATAAAATGTTTATTTTTTAAAGCTCACTATGAAAGATGGCATAGGCATGTTTCCATTTATATTAAGCTCTAAAACTGGACCAAATAATTTTGATGAAAAACAAACCAACAAAATAATCGCTTATCAAAATAATCTGAGCGTTGAATACAACAGAACACCTTTTGAGTTAATAACCGTAGTTTTGATCTTCACGGGTGCTTGTTTATATTAATTTCTAATGCATTATGTTACAAACTGAACACACTATTATAATCTGTTCATTTTATTTTATATAAAAAGAACAAAACAATAAACATGTCAAACTGTAGTTAATGATAGTCATGATGGAATATTCGGAGGAACTGTGTGGAGTTTGAAATTCACTTCTAAATGCACCAAGTGTAAGGTCAGATGCTGGATGAGGAGTGGCAGTGACAGTCATGCAAAGCATTTTTGGTAAGTGGATGTTTGTATTATTCCACATTCCACTATTGGGGGAAACAATTTACAAGTAGGAAAGATGTCGTGGTTCGGATATTCACAGGCTTCTGTCTGTTTTCAAGCCTGAGGGAAAGCAAAACATCATGCCGAAGGGACCTGCAGAAGCAAGAGCTGCTTGGGCCACAGGGTCCAGAAAGCCAAGGAGAAGTTAACCCTTGCCTTCAGAGGCACACCCCCAGTGACCAACTTCCACTTCTGAACTATAACACAAGCTTATAATAATGTAATTATGATCCATTCCTGGATTAAGTCATTGATTAGAGATATATACCAATGCAACCAGTGGTCTTTCAAAGATTCTAACACAATTCAATAACTGCTTATTAAAAGCCTAAATGATAGAATAACAAAATCAATTACAATTTCAAATTACCAAAAAATTTAAATGTTTATAAAAAGTAGTCACTATTGTCTTTAATTACAATTTTCCCTAGAAAATTGTATGTAGAAGAATATGCATGAAATTGAAGTAGAAGACTTAAAGCTATTTCGTAGGTTTGATGGTATTGTTGTGTACTTTAAAATCTATAGATACATAGTACAAAGTAAAATTGGAACATTTCTAAAATAAAGATAATTTGATAGGTTAACTAGATGTTGTATACATAAACAAAATAATTTCCTTTTGTCTATTAACAGAATTTATAAATGAATGTGGAAAGAAATGCTTCATGTACAATAGTTTCAAAGTGACAATGTACCTAAGAGCTACTTATATTTAATAATTAGTATTTCTAAAAGAAAAAGTGGACCAATCCACAATTAAGAAGCAATGGAAATCCTATTAAACAACAAAATTTGAAGCAAGGAAAATCATTATGCATTGTTGAATAAGTGCTACATCATAAAAATAGGTAGAGCATTATATCCACTCAAGAAGAGTAAAGTAAAAGCCACCACATAAATCAAAGTAGATTTTCATTCTCATAAAATGCTGTTGTCAACATGTGTTTTATAAAGTGGAAATCATCGTTCATACCTTTAATCCCAGCATTCAGTAGGCTGTGTCAAAATGGTTGACATTCATGGCCATCCCTGGCTACAGAGTGAATGCTGTGCGAGACTGGACTCCAGAATGAAAGCCTGTCATGAAAAAAAATAATAATTTTATAAACTAGTAAAGTCCTTTAAAGAATAAAGCTAAGACTTATGGGATCTCAGAAAAATATAAAAATCCAGAAGACATGTACTTTTCAAGGTACCTGTTACCTCTGCCATAAGAATAAGTTCTACTGAGAAAGCTCAGCGTAAAGGTGTAGAAAGGCAGCATCTAGGGTGAGCATAATAGGAAACTCTTTTGCAAAGTACATGAGACCTCTTTCATAAGAATAAGTTCTGCTGACTGAGAAACAATGCTTAAGAGTCTGGGGTAAATGTCTGTGAGATTTGGGTGAGGTCTGACACTAGAGAGAGCAAAGATCACCAGGTTATAAATTACATCCACTTCCAGCTGTCCAGGCCAAAACATGGGCACATCCCCTCCACTGAATAGAAAGTAGTGTGTGTTGTACACTTCTGGTTTCCCTGGTGCTATCTTAGAGCCCTCTACAAGCACGGTAGCTAACTAACTACCTTACTAAGTAAGAAAGAGACTGAACAGACACTAACCAAGAATATATTGGAATAAGATAACAGATGAACAATTCTAGTCTAACTAGGTTATGTGAAAAATCTTAACCCTAATTAGAAGACATCCACTTCTTTTGAGAAAACAAACAAACAAACATTCACAAATACTAGCCATGACATTTACATCAACAAAATGTAAGTCACTGGAGCCAAGTATGCATAAAATGAAAATGTAGCCAAAAGTATTCCAATGAAGTTTAAATTATTAAATGATTTCTGATTTAAACAAAACCACAATTGTAACACAGTAACTCATTCAAACCCTATAATAAGACTCAATATGTGTTCAAATATTAACAAAATTCCCCCAGAGACACTTGGAAAAAAAAGGAAAACATATTAACCAGAACCTCAGGAAAGACTTTATTATACATGAAGAATTAGAAACATTTGCACTAGAATCAGGAAAGATACGAGTGTCCACCCCGTTACTATTTCAACTCAGTGCACTAACAGTCAATGTACAGAGACTATTTTCAAATCTACTATTATATTTCAAAGACAATATAATTATTCTTCTTAATAAGTAGTAAAAGAAGGCTTTGGTAATGTAGACAGATCAAGTGCAAAATGAATAGTTTTCTTATGTATTAGCAATAGCTTCTTTAAACTATAACCTCAATAACCCTATTTACAAAAGAGCTTTAAATAATCCAGGAAATACCTAACACTAAAGCTGTAAGACCCAAGTTAAAAAAGAAAAACAAATATTGAAACATAAATTAAAAACTAACTAAATGGAGAGATGATTGAGAATTTTTACCATAGTGAGGACTGGCATAATTCCAGATAATCTGGTTGAATGTGCTCCCCAAAAGCATGTGTGCCCATTAACAGATGAATAATGGGCTGGAGAGACAGTTCAGAGGTTAAGAGGGTATATTGCTTTTGTAGGTACCAGAGTTCAGTTCTCGGTGTCTAAGTCAGGCTGTAACTCCCTCTGTTAAGGATCTGAAGGCCTCTTCTGGCCTATGAAGGTAAACACATGCACAGGTACATGTAAAACTCACACATTAATATACATTGTTTAAAAACAAAAATAAAACTTTAAATTTTAAAAAAGATGAATAGATAATGAAAATGTTATCCATGTATATAGTGGAATCTTACACAGTTGTGAAGAACAATAGATTAGGAAAATAGATGGAGCTGGGAAGTACAGTATCAATAGAGGAGACCAAAAAGGCAAGAAATACATGTTTTCTCATATACACAGAGCCTGGTTTATAACATCTATATGTATGTACATAAATGGGTATAAGCACAGGTAAACATCTGGAATGGAGACTGAGAAACAGCAAGAAGAGGTAAGAGCAGTGAAAGGAAGAGAACACTTGTAAGGAAAAGTAAAAAGTCAGACTGGGGAGATCCGATGAGAATGGCACAGGAGAGGAGCAAGGAGATGAGTGTGAGCTTCAACCAAAACACTTTATATAAAAATGTGAATATGATACTGTCTTAACCGCTGTTTTTATTGCTGTGAAGAGACACTATAACCACAACAATGTTAAAGAAAAACATTTAACTGGGGCTGGCTTACAGCTTAGAGGTTTAGTCCATTATCATCATGGCGGGAAGTGTGACAGCATAAAGGCAGATATGATGCTGGAGAGTAGTTGAGAATTCTACACCCAGATGGACAGGCATCGGGCAAGGAAAGAGACACTGGGCCTGTATTGAGCTTTTGAAACTTCAAATCCCATCCCCAATGACACACTTCCTCCAACAGGACCATGCCACTTTGTGATGAACAAGCATTCAAATCTGAGTCTATGGGGGCCATTCCTGTTCAAACCACCAGAGATACCTAATACTTCATTGAACTGTGAATCTATGATTTCCATGTATAACAGATGCAGGATGTACTTTGCCCCAAGAATATAAGAACCCCAAGAATTATGTGCACATTTGTCTATCAGTGCACTCCAACAATGGGAAGAACAAAAGCACATCTCTCAAAAACCACTTTCATGGCTGAAACATTTAATTAAATTAATTTCACATAAAGGCAACATTTTGACTTCAAAACTGAACCACAATATGAGGATATTTAGAATAAATATTGGATAAGCAGTAAGTAGATGAGTAAAAAGCTTATAAGTCTATATGCCCCAATTATTATGAATTCAAGAGTCCCAGCATGTCCCAGCAAGAACTAATCTCAGGTTTGTTACTAAGTTCTTGTATTTATGACAGCCAGTCTGCCCCATTTGACTGGCCACCAATCTCAAAATCATTTTCAAATTCCTGTTCATGCCCACTTTTCTCCATCATCTACTAGTTCTACTGGTGTTGCTTCTGTGACCAAGAATGGCTATTAATCATTGAAACAATAAGAGGCAGAGCCTCTTCAGTCTCTTGCATCAGTCAGTGTAACAATATTTCCACTGATTCCACTTCTTCAGTACTTTCTCCCCACTGATCTTAAGCAACTATCCTAAAACACAAATCTGATCACAACAATCTCCTAATAAATATTCTTAGGAAGTTCCCTGTTACTGATTGGAACAAACTCCAGACTCCTTAGCATGGCACACAAAACCTTGGATTTGTCTGACATATAACTTCAGCATACCCTCCTCCAAACCCATTCTTTCCCTAGATACCCCATACTCAACATTCAGTACCTGGCTCAATAATTTTCTCATAGGGAATTCATTTGTGATACTCTTGCTGGATCAAGGTCCCTCATCACAGCACTTTGAAGTTCCTTCAGTGTAAAACCTTTCCTTAGCATAGTACAAGTGCTTGAACATTAATCCTCATGGTCACCATTCTGTGAACAATTTAAAGAAGGGGCCATAGATTTGTCCTGCATTTTCAGCAAAGAGTACACATGGTCACTGGAGTGACTGATGGGGAAAAGGGGGGCATTTTCAAGAAGAGGAAGAAGGAGGAGGAAGAAGAGGAGAAGGGGGAGTAGAAGGAGAGGGGTCAGGAGAGGGATCAGGAGGAAGAAGAGGGGGAGGAGAGGGAGAGGGAGGAGAAGGAGAGGAGAGGGAGAGGAGAGAGGGGAGGGGAGGGGAGGGGAGGGGAGGGGAGGGGAGGGGAGGGGAGGGGAGGGGAGGGGAGGGGAGGGGAGGGGAGGGGAGGGGAGGGGAGGGGAGGGGAGGGGAGGGGAGGAGAGAGGAGAGGAGAGGAGAGGAGAGGAGAGGAGAGGAGAGGAGAGGAGGGGAGGAGAGGAGAGGAGAGGAGAGGAGAGGAGAGGAGAGGAGAGGAGAGGAGAGGAGAGGAGAGGAGAGGAGAGGAGAGGAGAGGAGAGGAGAGGAGAGGAGAGGAGAGGAGAGGAGAGGAGAGGAGAGGAGAGGAGAGGAGAGGAGAGGAGAGGAGAGGAGAGGAGAGGAGAGAAGAGAAGAGAAGAGCCAACCAATTATATGAGTCTAAATAGATTTCAGCTCTATAATTCTGTCTCCATATTTGTATTTGTTTGGACTCGACCTTCATATAGATATATTTCCTACAGAAGGTAAAAGATAAACTATTAAAACTTCTGAGATTTTTCTTTGACCTGGGGAGAAAGCGTTTTTCTTAACCCATTCTATCATACCATCATGGAAGCACAGGTATGGATCTTCTACAAAATATATCCCACTATTAACTGTTAAAAATTGGGAATATCAGCCAGGCGGTGGTGGCACACGCCTTTAATACCAGCACTTGGGAGGCAGAGGCAGGTGAATTTCTGAGTTCGAGGCCAGCCTGGTCTACAGAGTGAGTTCCAGAACAACCAAGACTACACAGAGAAACCGTGTCTCCAAAAATCAAAAAAAGAAAAAAAAAGTTGGGAATAACATTCTGCATGGGTTTATTTCTATTTGATCAAGGATATTGAAAGATTTGTTCTTAGGGTATGTTTTTTAAAAGGCATTTTCAACAACTAATTATAATATGTATTTTTCCTTCTGAAGTAAGGAAAGGAAATGGTTCCCTAACATATTTTAACAATAATAATAATTTGGCCTGTTAAGTGAAAGTTGAGAAACTTTGCTAACAGCCTCTCTTAGCTTGAGTTTCTCACACCTTACAGCTTTTCAGTAATAATAAAAACCAAGAGGGTGCACATTTACCTGTCACCTCACTCTTAGGGACCTTTGTGGGTAGCTAAGAAATCTACAGGAGAGATTACCTTGGGAGTTGTACTATGAGCTATATATACTTTTCTCTGACTCAGAACCTATATGTCTTTTGCTATCATGTAGGAAGCAGTAACAGGATCACTCATTAATCATTACACTGTGATGAAATCTCAACCCACTCATATTCTTGATAGCATAGTGTGCACCCACACAATTTATGTGCATATTTTCTTCTGATCATGAATTCCTTAAAAACAAGGATTGCACCTGCACTGGTGCAATCTCAGCTATTCGGGAGGCTAAGGCAGGAAGATTGTAAACTCAACAACTGTCTGGGCTGTAGAATGAGTTCAAGGCCAGCTTGTGCAGTTTAATGAGACCCTGTTTCAAATAAGAAGTAAAAAGAAGCCTGGGAATATTTCTGTGATGGTTTGAATATGCTTGGCCCAGCAAGTGGCATGATTAGAAGGTGTGGCCTTGTTGGAATAAGTGTGTCACTATAGGGGATGGGCTTTGAGACCATCTTCCTAGCCATGTGGGAGCTAGTCTGCTTGTGGCTTCCTTTGGATGAAGATAGAGAACTTTCAGTTCCCCCAGCCCCATGTCCTTCTGGATGCTGCCATGCTCCTGTTACAATGATAATGGACTGAACCTCTAAACCTGTAAGCCAATCCCAATTAAAAGTTTTCCTTTGCCTGGCATTGGTGGGACATGCCTTTAATCCCAGAACTTGGGAGGCAGAGGCAGGTGGATTTCTGATTTCAAGGCCAGCCTGGTCTACAGAGTGAGTTCCAAGACAGCCAGGGCTATACAGAGAAACACTGTCTTGGAAAAAGAAAAAAAAAAAAAAAAGGTTTCCTTTATAAGAGTTGACTTGGTTATGGTGGCTGTTCACAGCACCAAAACAGAAACTAAGACAATTGTTTAGTAGGAGAACTCTTCTTTAGCATGCATAAGGTCCTGGATTTAATTCCTACTACCACAAGACAACATAACCATCCAAACAAAACAATGTATAAGGATTATATGTAATCTCTCTGAAGTCCAAATCTCTCTAATCCATACCTGAATTGTAGTAGATATTAGCTAAATAAAAATACCCCAATGTGGAGGATTAAAATAAAGGGGATCAAGGAAAACTTACTACATAATTTTCAGATCTATTAGCTAAATTCATGTCATTTTAAAAAGATAATTATCATTCTAAATTTGAAGGCACTAGACTACTGATTGTCCATACCCATTCTTCAAATAACATGACCTTAACCTTTGCACTTCTATTGTTCTCCTTTTTTCATAGTATGCAATATATATAAATATTATATACATACATATCATAATATTTCAGGTAAAATAATTCACTAATTCTCAATATCAAAATATTCTACCACAAAGAAGATAAATATTTGCAAGAGATTTGCTTAGTAAATAACTATGATTAGATATAGCCAATGACAGAAATTAGCTGTCATTTCTTCCTTCAGTAGCCAGGAGTATTTCAAGACAAAGGAAGAAACATTTAATCAAAGTAACATTTTAATCTCACAAATCTATGTAATAAAAGAAGAGTCTCATGGAGAATAATCTGCACCATGGTTATTATTCTTTATCTTTGCAATATCATCATCAACAATAAAACTCAAAGAACTAAATCACTTATTTTTTGCAAAGGAGAAAAGAATGCTTGAGATTGAAAGCTTCTGATGAAAAGAAAGTTGTCTGTACTTTTTTCCAGTTGGAAATGTGCTTCTGGACCCCTTTTTGGTTATTTTTGAAACACGCCCTTGTCCAGTCCATGTGATGTGTGTCTTAACAAATGCCTATATATGTGCTTTTGCGATGGATCATATGTTTCTATCCCCCACCCCAAAGTGGGGCTGGAAACCCTAATACAAAAATGAGGTAATATTAGGAGTTGGTACCCTTAAGAAGTAATTAGTCTTTGACAGCCAGTTCCTCAAAAATGGAATTATTGTCTTTATGAAGAGCCCTCAGAAAATTCCCTTAACCTTTTTTTTTTCTACATGAAGCTGTGGGATACTACTCTGTATTTAAGGGAGAATTAACAGAATTTAACTATATTGATACCCTGATCTGAGACTTGCAGCCTTCAGAATGGATAAACACAGACCTGTTTTATTTATTAGCCTTGCGACTATGATATTTTGTTACAGTGATGCGAACTGACCTAGAAAGCATGTAGACGATCAAAGCATCATAAATGATAAAATCTGTGGCCCATGTAGTGGGCTCTGGGTCTTTCATTTCTGAGTTTAACCTAAGGAAAGGAACACTGTCTTCCTCACTAAGAGGAAACCAAGTCACTGGATGAAGAACCAAAGAAGGAGTGAGTGAGTTCAGCACAGAAGGCATAAAGACTAGGAGGAAGATATTTAATAAGTCTTGTCCCTACGAATCTCCTAGAGTCGTAAAGCTGTTCTCAGCAACTGAAGAGAGGGGCTCCAAAAGGCCCAGAGCTCCTGATGGGGGTATGCCTGCTACATAAAACCATTGGGTTTGAGCTTCTAACATAACTGGCTCAAGGTTAGGGGTTAGCATTCCCAAAAGGTCTTGGGGAAATCTGGGAAGGGAAACTTGCTGGAAGGCTAGGTTGGGTTTTAAAGCCACTGAAATGTAGTCATAAATATAAAGGCGATCCCATTTTATTCACAAGCTTGTGAAGCACAGGGTACATTTCGTAACAAAAATATCAAAGTACAAAAGATAAATTTCAAAGGCAAAGTTTACAGCTTGTCCTCTACAGGACAGGCTATCTGGGATGCTCTTTCATCACAGTTAGTTAAATGAGGGCTCTGGCAGCGCAATGACTCAGAGATAACAAAATAAAGTCGTAACATCAATATCCTCAAATGTTTGTAGATATATGTGAGAACATAAATATTAAATGTTGAAAAAGGAATTCAACCTGCCCTTCAGATCCAGCCAGCTGGCTTCCCTCCATCACACAGTGCCCTCTAAGATGAACGTAATAAAACAAAAGTAAAAACCAGTGTTCCCAAGGAAAGAAGTGGAAATGTGGAGGAGTTTTCTGATTTTGTTGGCATTATTTATTCATTCATTCATTCGTTTATTTATTTATTTATTTATTTATTTATTTATTTATTTATTTATTTTCTGTCTGTGCATACATATGCATTGGCACAGGTATGAACGTCAGAAAAAAAAATTGCATAAGTCAGTTCTTTTCTTCCTTCCTGTGTGTCAATTTGCCCACATAACCACCTTTCAGCCCCATTTTTACTTTATTTCACTCTATAAAGAAAAATTTAACTATGCTTATTGCTTGGCAGTAGATAACCTACTGGAAGGTGATGGGATTCTCTGAGGGGCTATGATAAATTCTGTCCAAGGAAACCTGTAGCAACTATTCAATGTTGTGATTGCTACATAACCTCTAGCAGTCTGTTTACTTCAAGGAGGACCTGGATTTATAGAGACATTAGCATTCAAGGCCCGTTTGTTAATAATGCTCCAAGGTAACTTTGTGTTTTATTTTTTCCAATATGGCAGCTATGATGATTAATTGAATCTTGATGTCAACTTGGTTGAATAGGGAATCAATTAAAAAACAAATGTTTCAGAGCAGATCTATTAGGGCATTGCAAGAAAGGATTCATTGACAGACCTTCTCCCAGAATAGGCATCACTTTCCTGAAGACCTCGGAGGAAAAGACAGTGTACTTACATACCTGCCTTTGCTTCTTGCTGATGAATCCATCTATTCCATAATAATTGTTGGTGCTGCCATCCTTCCGGGACAGGAGAAACCTGGACACATAGATAAGCGGCCTTTTGGGGATCTTCCAGTCCTTTAGCTGGGACACATACTCTTGTGAATTTAGTAACTACCAGCAAATTCAGCAACTTCTGTGCTCCTCTCATGTACAGACAGCCATGCTTGAAGTACCCAGCTCCTAATCTCATAAAGCCTCTTTTTATAATATTTATTCATTCTATTGGGTTTGTTCTTCTACAGAACCTTGACCAATAATGTGGGTATTTGGAATAATCAAAAAAAAAAAAAGCATGGCATCTCTTATTATTATTAAGTTGAAGCAAGGAGATAGCACAGCAAAGGAGATGAGGCAGTTCCACTGAGGAACTTCACAAACCTGACCTGTGACCTGACCATAAGATCCATGTTAAAGACTTAAATTACTTTCTGATACAAACAAACACACAAAAAGACCTCCTGCCTTCCTTATATCTACATCTTTCACAATTATGTTAGATGACAGCCACCCAGATTGGCTCTCTGAACCCTGCTTCACTATAACCTATTAGACAGAAATGCAATATCTTTTTAACACAACAAAATGAAAATCCCACCAAGAAGCAAAGCTTGATAGGGTAAATATTCCCCTAACATTTCTGATTAACACCTCTGATTATTTTTTTCTTAAGTTCAAAGAGCTATTAATAGAAAACAGTAGCACCGTGCAGTTAAGTGCGGCAGATGGCACATAGGAGTGAGCGGTGTGCAATTTACAGTAAACAAATTCTTTATCTTTGACGGGTCATGGGGAGAAGTAAAACGGTCTCCAACTCAATCAGGGAATATGCAAGAAAACACTGACATGCAGATTCACTAATTACAGTGAAATATGTTAAAAAGCTACAATTATCCCAATGGATGAAACCTTTTTCCATGAAGATTAGAAAAAACAACCAGGCGTCATGGGCTGACAGCAAGATACCATTTGTAAATGTGCTCCCAGATTGGTTGACACCTGTTCAGAGAAGAGATTCAAATCTTCAGGGCCCTCAACTTGGTTGCCTCTGGAGGCTGGTACACTCCTTGATGGTAAGTGTGATGGTAAGCTGATAGCTCACATTCTAACCAAATATCTGAGGGGAAAGGTAACAAACATTATCTCCTTCCTTCGGAAGGAGGGGATGATAAATCAGTAGGAAAGAACTCTAAAACTATTAGTTTGAAAATATATAATTTCTCAGCTATGAAAAATATAAAAATGAAATCTGAATTATATGAGGGAATTCATGGACCTAGAAAAACAGAGGAAATTGGACTATGAACCAGCTTGTCAGAAAGATACAAAGACATGCAGATACAATGGCAGTAGATTTGCAAGTTCAAGAACAAGCTGGGACAGAATGAATTTTGGACCAGGAGTGATCAGAATGGTAATTTCAGGACAATTTCCCACCCATCTAAGTTTAGGAAGATGTGAATTCATTTGTGATGAAAAAATAGACATTTACTGTTCTTTTCCTAAGAGTTAAGGGGTTAAGGTCATGGAATGCTGATTTATGGGATGATCAAGAGGGAACCTGGAATAAGTAACTGAATTGATATATAAATTAAAAAAAAAAAAAAAAAAACAAAAACTGGGCTTTCAGTCTGCATGAGATGAGCCAGCAGAAAGTGATAGCAATTCTTTAGAATTTTCTCTAGTGAAAGCTGAACTGTCCAGAAATCTCTGGAGAGCAACAACAGCTCCTCAAGAATATTTCTCTTAGCAGAATTTCTGATTTTGGTTGGAAAAATCCATGGAGAACTAGTACGACTCTTTTTATAATTTTCCATAGCTCTTTTAGAACTTTTAGCCGGGCGTGGTGGCGCACGCCTTTAATCCCAGCACTCGGGAGGCAGAGGCAGGCAGATTTCTGAGTTCGAGGCCAGCCTGGTCTACAAAGTGAGTTCCAGGACAGCCAGGGCTACACAGAGAAACCCTGTCTCGAAAAACCAAAAAAAAAAAAAAAAAAGAACTTTTTAAAACAGGATTTCTGGCCTTGGTTGGAAATCCCAAGAATTGCTTAGAAAGTGAACACAGTTCTTTTATGTTTTCCGGCTTCCTGATTTTGATCATAAAACCCAAGAATTACTTTTAGAATTTTTCTAGTAGTATTTCTGACTTGGTCAGAGAATTTTTTTATCAGCTTTTCTGACTTAGGTCAGAAAACCCATGAGCTATCCAGAGAGCTTTTAGAACTTTTACTGGCAGAGAGAGCTGTCTTAACCAGAGTTATTTTTAGAATAGTAAGAAAAACCCATCTGGAGCAGAACACAGACACAGGGTGAGAGAGAACAGTCTGAAAAGCTGTCTCAAGCATAACACTCACATACCACACACACACACACACAGAGAGAGAGAGAGAGAGAGATTTGAAAAGCCATCTCATGCAGAACACGGGCTATCAGCTTGCAGCTGGGCAGCTGGTCCTCGGCAGGTATAACTATGTTCTCAATGGTTCTATGCTCAAACCGAGAGTAAGGCTTATTTATTAGCTCTGTTCAAAGCCTTATGCACTCTATGCGCTTTTATAAATAAGTCATTTTAAATATCAAAATGAGAACTTTCACTTCTGTGTGACTACACTGGGAGTACCACCTGACTTCTATATGCCTTCATTCCAGGGGTGGGGTGGGGTGGGAAATAGTGCAGATAAATTCAGTTTTATAGACATTTTAAATTTCCCTCCATTGTACTTTTGGTGTAGAATAATGCTTCAAATTCCTATGGGCATTAAATATCATGAATATCTTCATATTGGGAAGAAAAGAATTCACATTAAAAAATGTTCATTTGGGCTGGAGAGGTGGCTCAGCAGTTAAGAGCACTGACTGCTCTTCCAGAGGTCCTGAGTTCAATTCCCAGCAACCACATGGTGGCTCACAACCATCTGTAATGGGATCTGATGCCCTCTTCTGGTCTGTCTTTAGATAGCAACAGTGTACCCATAAACATAAAATAAATAAATAATTTTTTAAAAATGTTCATTTGTAAACAGATCTACATAGGAGACTGTGTAGTCACAGATGGCTATGAAATTTTTATGTGGGGCTATTTAAACATGAGATGTCCTGCAAGTGTCAAATACATGCTGTGGTGGTTTGAATAAAAGGCCCATAAGCAATGGCACTGTTAGGAGGTTAGAGTAGGTGTGGCCTTGTTGGAGGAAGAGTGTGTCACTGGGAGGTGGGTTTGGAGGTTTCAGAAGCTCAAGCCACACCTAGTGGCTCACTGTTTCTTCCTGCTGCCTGAAGATCCTGTGAAGAACTCTAAGCTACTTTCCAGCACCATGTCTGCCTGCCTGCTGACATACTTCCTTCCATGGCAATGATGGACAACCTCTGAAACTGTAAGAAAGGCCCAATTAAATATTTTCCTTTATAAAAGTTGTTTGGTTATTTTGTCACTTCACAGTAATAAAGCCCTAGCTAAGACACATGCTATCTTCAAACACTCATTTCTTTAGAAAGAAAACACAATGTATCTTTACAATGATTTGTATCAACTCAACATTGAAATAGGTTTAGGGACACTGAGTTAAATGCAATATTTAAACCAATACTAAAATTAATTTTCCCCTTTCCATTTCTTTAATATAGTTATCAGAAAATTTTAAAATTTTAAATTGTATATATGATTTATGTTATGTTTCTATTTGAAAAAGCATATGAGAGAGTAAATTGTGCTACATTTATATATTATACCATTGTTTATGTTAATAATAACTCAAATACCTAGTCATTAAAAATAATAAAATCTTTATTTTTTTACAATAGCTTCATAACTATGCCATTTTTATTAATATTTACCAATAATTACTAATATTTATTAAGTGTCCAGGTACTTGTGTGCAGAGTGCTATACAATTTGCATACATTATTCCATGTACTCCTGCTTAGCTTACTATGGATTCAAAAGAATATAAATGAACACCTACACTTAGCAGCTCTTTATCTGTGTCTGGGCAAAGCTAGGCTTGGACATTTTTCAGTTTGTATTCTAAGAAATGTTTTCCTTTGCCCTGTATGGCAACCCCTGCCCGCCCCCCTTGCCAACCTATTTAGTCATTCATAAGGAAGCTTCCAAAATCAATACCCAGCCAGCCCAGGAGTAAAACCTTTCTGTTGAATCTGTGTATCACATTTATCTTTTCTGTTTCAGAAAACAGTGGGTTTATAACAGTGTTGCAGATTGTCCAAATAACAGGAGGTAAGCTTAATGGAATTATGAGAAAATTGCCAATGCAATATCTGAATTTAAAATAATTCCTTATTGGGCCTTTCTTTTGGTGTAAGCTTTTGGCTCCAGTTGCACTTTCCCCTATTTTGAGACATATACTTTCAAGTTTCTACCTTTACTGATTGGCTGATGGCCGATGTGAAACTCACTGTGCCAACAGCATACACAAGCACTTTATTTCTACACCAAGACTATTTACAAGTAGTCAAAAAAATTCTCCACGTGCAAAAGGTAGTCAAGGAGATATATACCTTCTAGTATGTTAAATCACAGGTACGTTTTGACAATGTATTGAAACATCTGGAATACTTCTTTTTACTGGTAGGGTACAGAACACACACATTATGTTAAACCATACAAAAAGTTCAGGAAAATAGTACATTGTCAGCATTAATAGGAATAAAACAAATAGCTAAATTAAGTATATTAATTTTGTTCTAGCAGTAGAATTCCTTGTGTAGCTTCTGAATGTTTTCTGTGTTTAGATTAATCAGTCCCATAAATGTATTCAATCAAAACCGGTATTGTCCTTGCTATTGATTTTAGGCCAATAGCAATATCAGGTCAGTACTGCTAAGGATTTTACTAAAACATCTTATTTGAAAGTATCTTCATGATCTTCTAAGTTCCATATATTATCTCAGAGTGTGAGAAGTCTGAGATCTAACAAGGGTGTTGAAGAAGTATAGCAAAATTCGAGGCTTTTGGGCTCAGGCTTGGGAGTGTAGTCTTTGTGGCTTAGTGCTCCAGGTGCTGGTCATAAAACAGATAGCGACATTCCTTCCTCCACCCACCCGCTTCCTGGGTTCAAAGAGTGTTCATTCAAAGAAAGTCACCCTGACCCACCCTGACCATTGCTGGAACCTGCAATGCAAATGTGCTATCTTTAGGGGCTCTTAGATTGTTAGGGGCTCTTAGAAACTGTCTTGAGAAATAACCCTCACAATTACCAGGTATTCCTTGTGACATTTGTGACTTTATACTTCCTTGTGACGCTTAACTGGTATTTTTGGTATTTTCCAACAACGCCCTCCCCACCTCCTTGAGTTGTGGTTTCTTCCTTTAAATACCCCCTTACTCAGCTACTCGGGGCGCCATGGTCCTCTACCCCTGCGTGGTGTATGACCATGGGCCCTAGAGCGCTCTTGAATAAAAATCCTCTTGCAGTTGCAGCAAGACCGTTTCTTGTGTGATTTGGGGTGTCGCCTCTCCTGAGTCAGAACGTGGGGGAGTCCTCACGTTGTGGGTCTTTCAGTGTCACAATACCTTTTTAGATTAATAAAATCAATATATTGAATTTTCCTAAGTAGCATCATTTCAGAAATGCATAACTGCAGCCCTGAAGATCTCTAGGATATGTTCAAAGAAGGAACATGAAAAATACACAAGACGTGTCCTTCTAAAGAACTGCTCAGTTTGTTTTAATTATATAAACTGGATATCAGTTTTTATTTAGGAACATATACATGTACACACACACAAATGCATGCAATAACAGCTAGTGAAAAAAAAGAGGCACAAATCTGAAGGAGAACTGGAAAAGGGTTTATGAGGTTTATGTCAAGGACCAAACCTCAGCTTGGAGAGAGGTTCTGAGAAAAGTGAAGCAATTGACTCAAAGTCAAATCCTGGGTCCAAGCTGGCTGCCTATGCTCTACTAGAGACAGTTTTTCAGCCTGCTCTTTCTCTGATCAGCTTTCTCTGGAGATCTCTAGACAGTTCTCTCTGTGTTCTGCCAGAGAAAGTTCTCCAAGCAGATCTTTCTTGCTATTCTACAAACTTCTCTGGATAGCTCATCTCTTGCAGATCAAAAGTCGAGTTTTTTATTTTACATATCAATTCAATCTTTACTCCAGGTTCCCTTTTTGATTATCCTATGAATCAGCATCTCATGACCCCAGCCCCTTAATTCTTAGGGAACAGCAAGCACATATTTTCTTTTAACATTGCAAAAGAGGTCTGCTTGCCTCTGTTCTTCACAGACAATAAGCTAGCTGGGTAGGATCCTATCCTGAAATTACCATTTCTACAACACCTGGGTCTAACTTTGCTCTGTCCCAGGCTGATCCTGAACTTAACAATTTGTTTGCCTTTGTAAGGAAAAAAGAAAAGAAAAGAAAAGAAAAGAAAAGAAAAGAAAAGAAAAGAAAAAAAAAGAAAAGAAAAGAAAAGAAAAGAAAAGAAAAGAAAAGAAAAGAAAAGAAAAGAAAAGACCTTAACTGAATGGGATCTCATGTGATCAGCACTCCATAAACCTCATTATCTCCTTCCTTATTATCTTTCTGACAAGTTGGCTCATGGTATAGTTGCCTCTGTTTTTTTTTTTCAGACTCCTAATGCCCCTCATATAATTCATATTGCACCCTTATATTTTTCATAGCTGAGAAATTATATAATTTCAAACTTGTTTTTAGAGTTCTTTTCCACAGCCTTAAGGGCTATCCTAAAGGTCCCAGCGTTTATGATTTTCATAGGACATTAGCCACACCTTCACCTCCTGGACTCCTGCTGTCTCTGATTATCATGGAGTCATCAATGTTAACACGGAGGACATTTCTTAAAGGAAGAATTAAAATATATAAATTATTATACAAACAAGCCTTATGCCCATGGCAGCCAACCACACTCTTGGAGGCCCATGTCTGCTGGCCCAGTCCCAGGGGCAGGTACCATGTCATTCTGTCCTCTATCCTCAACAAGGCTATGCCAGACCCAACAGGGTTTGAAGGGAGGAAAGGGGGAAATGTTATAATCGAATTATAATTTCAAAAAAAAAAAAACTAACAAAATACATAGTTTAATAGTGAAGTAGAGACCATAAGACAAGACAGGTTGAATTCAAAAGCAGGGACAGTTCTGCAAACATATGACTTAATAGTTACAAGGCTTCAGAGGCAGGGCTTGGTCAATAGAAACATAGAGACAATTGAAAGAAAAACTGCCAAAAGAAAAGACTCCATTTTCTTTGTCCACTGGAAGACAAAGTTGGATGGAATATAATGTAAGAAAACGTAAGAAATCAACAAATGACTTAGCTTTAGTCTATGTTGTAAAATGTCTTGAATACTAGATGAAAGATTTTCATCTGAGGACTGATGAATGTATACTAGTTTGACAAGATTCAAAACTATCAAGGGAGAGAGGAAAATGCTGTGTAAGCAAGATAAACACACTAACATAACCGTGGATCTGGCTGAGAAGTCAAAATAAAAATAGAATGAAAATCAGATCTCATCTCTGGTAGCAAGCCTGAAATCTGCAGAGGAGGGCTTACAGATAAACAAGAACTACAGGATGCGGATAGTGCAAGAGGAAGCCCATCCTGAACTGACCATTAACAAGTAGGTCAAAACTGTGGAGAGAGTGGAATCTGATTTTTCTCATTTGCTAGTTTTACCAAATTCAGGAAAATACACTTGGGATATAACATTCATAAAAATTATGAAATATTTGCTATTTCTAATTATCTATCATCTTAAATATGGAGTGCCTTATAGTAGCTTAAATTATATAACATGAAACAATTACTTAAAAATAGTAAGTATGCCAAAGCATATAGGAGACACAGGGACATTTGAACTAATTACTATTTTACTGTTTTCATTCTTACCTAGCAGAATTTGTCCTTTGAAGAGACACAGTGCAATCTCTCACAGCAGGTATGATTCACTTTCATCTTGACTTTAAAACAATACTGTCATCACTTCTCAGAAACTCCACTTCATTCCATATTGCTTTTCTAAAATGTACCCAAACACTACAAATAAGAAAACAACGAATATACTAAGTCATTTAGAATTGTTTTTATTCTATTAAAGCTTTTATATTCTTCATCAAAATTGTTGTTGACATTCCACTGAGATTTTTAATACATTTTATTTTAAGATAAATATATAAATATTTGCATTTTTTAATTGATAGAATAATTATACAGTCATGGGACTTCAGTGTGATAAATTGACACGTGCACTCACGTTGCACAATCCATTCAGGGTAATTAGCATATCCATCATATCAAACATATACTGTTGCTTTGTAATGGGAATATTCAAAATCCTCTCTGCTAGGTATTGTGATGCATTTTAGTAAATCATTAAATATAGTTGCCCTTCTGTGCCATAGAATAGAAGAACTTAATCCTCTTATGTAAATATGAATGTGGCTCCTATCAGCCTCCTTACCCTTCTCAGCCTCTGGTAGTCAGGACTCTACTCTCTCCATTTAGAGAAATTATTCCTTAAGGTCAAATTAAAAAGGACTGGTCTTCAGTCGACTGACTACATACCCAGAAGAAAAACTGTATCTGATGGGGTTTCTTCATCTGTTACTGTTTGTCATGTAAAACTGTCTCCCAAGGTCATTGCTCTAAATCAAACAACAAATTTGAAGCTTTAAGAATATTAAAGCTTGGCTAATTATTAATGGGGTCGATTATGGTAAATTTAATAAGCAATTAAATAATTTAGTTTTTTTCCTACCTAACCTATGTTAGCAGAGACATTATGAACCTTTTCTTCTTGATTCATTCAACTATAAATAAAACTAAAGTACATAAAAATACAAGACAAATGAGCTACTGTTACTGTTATTAGTCTTATTTATTATTGTCACCTTTTAAAAAAAGGATTCCCTTTCCAAAGGAACATAACGGCTACCAATTTCCACTTATAGGGAAATGGATCTGTGAGTATTAATGTCTTCTCCTGTCACCTCATTTTTTTTTATCCGGCAGAGTAGAGAGAAAAGCTAAACTAGGCAGAACAAATAGAACTTCTTTGACTTGTGTGACAGAAAAATTCCCCCAGGTGGAGGTTTTCTGTAGCTGTAATAAATCTTGATTTAGAGAAGTATAATATTTCATGATAGAAAACATTTCATTTCCCTAAACTACTGTAATGTGCAAACCTATTGGAAAACAATTGAATGGGCTGCTAAAAAAATCAGTGCTGATATTTATAAATAAAAAATTAATGATTTTGTAAAATTAAGATGAGGACATAAATTGCAGTATGGTATTAGTGCCCATGTTGGGGGGGGGGGCGGTGCTTGTTTTTCTGAAGGTTAAAGAGACAGTGTAGTATATCATAGCAATGTCCCACCCTGAGTTTCTCTCTGCCTGTCCACCATGATTTCCACATTACTAATACAAATCAAAAAGCATGAGCCATTAACTAAAAGTATCTGTCCTGCATCAACATGCCTTTTATTTTATTTGAAGTTAATATTCAGTGGGAAATTGAGCAATATTTCTTCTTCCCATTTTCACTTTTTTTTTTTTCAATTCAGAACTAAGGGTTTAGTTATCTTAATCCTATGGATAAATTTTAACAGGAAACCTTTAATATGCCAAAATCTTCACTGTACACATTTATGCTCACTCATATAAGCAATCAGTGTTTAGTCTCAGGAGGAGCTAAAGGGTTGTTTAATCTAGATATGTTCCAGGCCACCATATTTGGTCATAATATAAGAGGATTGCAGAAATCCAAATCAAGTAGCTTGCAGAGAATGGGATGTCAGCCATAGGATATCAGTAGAAATAATAGGTAGAAAAAGTGAGATGTGATGTGCTCATTTTTTAAAAATTAATATGAAGTAAAATGACAAAGAGTAATACCTACCCATAGGTTAAAAATAACTTTTGGAACCTTAGATTTTGAAAATGAAGATATGCCTCTGTTGGGAAAAAATAGCCACTGAAACATGCACGAAAAGTAGCCCCCAAAGTCCATGCTGTCACTTAATTCTTTGAGAACTTCATATATGATACTGTAGTTGCATCATTGCATCCTTCCTTCTCCCTACTCACACTCCTCCTATGTCCACAAACTCCCTCCTAAATGTGTGACCTCTTCTTTAATTATTATAGTCACATAGGTATATATACATATGTATGTATGCTGCACTGAGCCAATTTAGTCTTTTTCCATGCATATGTGTTGAGATGTGTTCAAATGGAACTGGATAATCTACCAGAGACATCATCTCTGAAAAAAAGTAACTGAATCACTCTCATTCTCTTGTAGCCATTGATGGCCTGTAGCTCTTCATCAAAATATTGGACCTTGAGAAGTTTCTCCCACCCATACTAGCATGTCTTGTTCAGGCAACTATATTGGCTTGTTTCATGAATTCAACCTCACTGTCATGTCCTGAGAACACCAGCAAATGTCACATTTTCTGGCTCTTACACTCTTTCCATCTTCTGCATCTTCAAATTTCACTGAGCCTTAAGTATATGTAGAGGTTGCATTGTAATTATGTTGACTGGGATTCTGTACCCCACAGCCACTCATTTTTAGTCATTTTATCAGTTGTAGAATTGTGTCTTATCTGTTGCAAAAAGAATCTGATGAGAAGCAGAGAGCTACACTTACCTGTTGTTATAAGGATAAGTATTTAGAGTGCAACCACATTATATTGATTTGGTAAAATGGCAGTAGTAAGTTCTACCCTCAGGTCTATAACCTCTCCAAATAGATATCTACCTACGTTTATGGTAACAGGCATAAATTGTCTACCATAATGTGGGCCTTAACTCTAGTTGACAGCTCTTGGTTCTCCTCAGGATAAAAAGTGCCTCTAGTACACAATTGTAGATATCTTGTCAGAGCAGTCATTACTGTGGTTCATGGGTAGTCATATTGTGGTTCACATGAGTGGGACTGTTGACTCTCCTTTCCTTTAGCAGATTAAATAACTTCCAATACTGTGACAGCTATTCCTCACAGGGAAACATTCCATGTTAGTTACAGCTAAATCCCAAGTCCTGTGTTCAAAATGTACAAATGTACAGTGTTTTCATCAATCAACTTGACCATCTAGTTTTGGAATGCATCCAAGGGAAATGACAATAGCTTATATTGGTTGTGGTGTCTCTTAGACTTCTCTGACCAAAAAGTCAAAGGCTCCTGCCTGACATTGGGAGCTTTGCCAGATACTATATGGCTTTTAGGGAGAGCATGATCAGCTCATGTGGCATAAGGGTAGAGTGGAGGCAGCTGCATCTTGCAGCTGAAGACACACATCTCAGACTACAAACAGAGAGCACAGGTACTGAACTGAGAATGCTGAGATTTTTAATCTCAAAGTCACCACAGTGACATACTCCCTCAAACAAAACTGTACTTCCTAAGAATATCCAAAAAGTGCCACGGCTAATTAGGGACCAAGCATTCAAATGCCTGAGACTATAGGTGATAGTCTCATCCCAACCCCACTGCCTCTTTCCTTCTCTCCCTCTTCCTCCTCCTCCTCCTCCTCCTCCTCCTCCTCATCTTCTTCTTCTTCTCTCTCACATACTTACACAAACATAAACAGACATATATATTTATATAAAGTGTCTATATATGTATATATACATACCTATGCATCTTTTTTCTGTTCTTTTTTTCTTTAACTTTTTATTTATTCTCTGTGGACTTCACATCATATACCCCAATCCTACTCATCTCTCCCTTCCCTCATCCCTCCCTTGCAACTCTCCTCCAACTGGGGAAACAGTAGTGTGGCACAGTATATCCTACTATACCCTTTGTCTACATTTCTTTGCTTACAAATCTTCATTGCAAGGTATCATTGATTTGGTACAAGGCCTCTGGCTTCTGCTACCCTATCTAAGGTTTCATGATTGGAACCTCACTGGGACTTCTTTTGGATATTCTGTTGTTGCCCTGTGTCATGGAGATACTGAAGTTTTATATCTGTAGGACCACATCTTCATGCATTCCAACGGCTCATCAATGGGGTAGATGTTGGGCCAGACCAATTCAAAGACCTGGATCCAGGGCTTTCCCACTCTCATGACCTCAAGGAAGGCTCATCAGCAACTCCTGCAAACAGTGCCAGCTCTATCCTACTGCCCAAGCAGGGCCTGCTCTCCTGAGTGTTGCAACTTGCAAGGGACATCACCAGTTCTTCTAATATCATGACCCTGGGACCAACTCTCCTGCCTTCCATAGATGGCAAGGGAGGAGAGGAGGGCATCTACATAGCCCAGCAGACAAAAGGCAGCACTGGCTCTTAGTACTCATGCCTCGGGGCCAACACTCCTGCAACACCCCACAGCTAGGGCCAGCTCTCCTGTGCTGCCCAGGCCATAGGTAGGGCTTGCTCTCCTGAATGCTGCAGCAGGTGAGGTGCAGGGACAGCTCTCATGACATTGGAGCCAAGTCTTCCACCCACTGCTGGTGGCAAGGGCAAAAGGGAGGGGAGGGGATCTCTCCCAACCAATGCACAGCAGACAACAGGCAGGGCTAGCTCACCCACAACCCCTGAATTCAGGTCCAGCTCTACTGTGGCCCAGATGAGGTGAAGGGTCTGCTTTGTTAGTCTAAGGACCTATCAACCTGCTCTCCTTCTGACATAGGTAGCAAAGGGTGAGGAGAGGGGCATGTGTCCCTTGCTCATGTCACTATAAAGCAGACAAGTGTCAGGGGGCAGCTCACCAGCGACCCTGCCACCGGTGTCAGCTATACTGTGCTGTTCAGGAGAGGTACAGAGTTTTCTCTCTACACTGCTGCAGCTAGTGAGGGGCAGGGACAGCTCTCCTTCTCCCATGATTCCAGGGCCTGGTCTACCTACCATAGGTGGTAACGGTCATGGGGGAAAGAGGGCATCTTTCCCTCATCTACTCCACCACATGGGAAACACCAGCTCTCCCGTGCTCATGTCCTGGGGCCTAGTGACCAGCAATTGCTACAATATTCAGAGCCTGCTATCAGGAGTACCACAAGCTGGCCGAGGGCAGGGTCAGCTCTCCCACAATGAACAGGTGAGGGGTGGACCAGTTCCGCACAGCCCTCACATGTCACATGTCTCCAGACCAGGATATCTTCCTGGTCTTTGGTAGTAACAAACTCCTGCTACTGTAGGGCCACAGATCCAGATGTGCCCCCCCCCCACTTCAGTGGCAGCACAGGCCAGAACCCCACCATGATCTTAGATATTATCAACAGCTATTCCTCACTACCCTTGAGTCCCCACTTCTGCCTCTCTTTATTGTGCCTCCATGCTTCTGCTTCTCTTTCTCTTCCATTTCTCTACTACTTCCTTTCTCCTCCTAGGGGATACTGGGATCTCTGAGTATCTGCTCTCATCTCAGGCGTGGTCTCAGAAGTACTATACCCTGCTTGTGAGTTACGGTGCCTGACAGGTGTCATCTTGGGAATGGCCTACCCTCAGAGGACTGCGCAATGCTGGACTGGTGGCTACCTCTCTATCTGGACCAGCACTGGCCAGGTAGCTGTCTGGGGCTTGCTATCTGGCCTGCCTGAGTGGTGAGGATTGTCTGTCTCAGGCTCACTGAGACAGGCTGTGTCTTCTGGTTTCCACCTTGCTCCCCATCCTGGGAGCCCATCTGGGCCTTCAAGTTGCCAGACTGGTAGTCTTCTCAGGCTCATTTTTTTTCCAGAGAATGTTAGGCTGTAAATCATTCAGATGTTCATAGGTCAGATCACTGAGTGTAGGCATAGCCTCTCTCCTCTCTGTCACCTACTGACACACATATGGCACAGTAGTCACACCTGCGAAGCCTCTAGGGGAAAAGACATGCACATATTTTTTAAGAGAACTTATAGAATAGTACTTTTCCTTATGACTTTTAAAAATATCCTTAGCATTACTTCTCTTTTCTTCCTTTTCTCTGTATTACCCTTCTTTCTCCCTGTCTAGCTGAGGTGTCCCCCTCCATTTCTTCTTTTGCCCTCTTTATAGTACCTATGTCCCACTACCTGCCTCTGTAAAGCTCCTCATCTTTTCTACCCATAGTGCCTTTCTACTTTCCTGGGTACTCTCCATAATGGATAACAACAGAACTAAAACAAAGCAAATCAGAACGACAACAACAGCAAAACTTAAAGAAGCAAGAAAACTGTTATCAGAGCAAGTAGGACATGTCTGTTGTGGGGAAATACATTAAGTACGAGGATGCCTCTAGTGAATATCAGAATCTAGCACTATCACAAAGATGAGTTCAGCTATTTCACAGCTCAAGTGATAGAAAGTGTTTTTTTCCTGAAATCCTGGACACTAGTGTGACAGAGATTTGAGGGAAAAAAAATGGTGTTGATTCCAAAAAAAGCAAGCAGATGGGGTACAGAGAGCTGTTCGCTTAAGGGCTGCCAACATCAGGGAAGACAGTATAAGAAGTGTAGCCTTGAGAAGCAGCAGGATCCTGAGATCTGAGTTAATGCCACAGAGCAGAATGTCAGTTTGTTGATAGTAACTACTCATTGGGTGGTTGCACCGACGAGAAGGTGTGCTAGGGTTGTATTATACGATTGATTACTACGTATTGTGAACCCTAAAACTGATGGTTAAAATAAACTCTCATCTCATAGTCTCTACATTCTCCAATAACTCAAGCAAACAAACAGCAGGCTTACTCAAGAGAGATTCCAAAAAGGAGGGATCACTGAGGGCTATCTTAGCTGCTATTGAATAGAAATCAGCCTATCAAGATGCACCACCCAGGAAGATTTAAGTATGTTCTAATTCTGTCATTTTTATCATCTGGAAAAGGTGAAAAGCAGTTCATTGTTTATTGTCTCTTAACACATTACTTCAGCACCCAAGCTCCAAACACTATTCTAAAAGATAAATAAAATAGGGTATTACTTCTCAATTTTATATTAAGACCAGGTGAAAGATAAATGGGAGAAGGTATACCCAAGTATAACACTCAATCTACCAAATACTAACTTAGCCATTTATACCTTAGCATATATTATTAGAAAGTCTTTGTACATATAGGGGTGGGGGCAAATGGTGATGGGAAAGTATGAGAATCAACTAGCTATCATGAGGGGTTGCAAAGGGCATCCATCCCATGCTCATCTTGAAATCTAGATTCATCCACTGCACAGCTGAGAACCAAGCAGTTAATGCTGTCCTGTCTCTGCTTCCAAGCACATGGAAAGGTGATGTAAGAAAAACAAATAAAAACAAAACAAAACAAAACAAAACAAAACAAAACAAAACAAAACACTCATTACCCAACGGAATTGGTAGAATAGTTAGATGAGGATATTTTTTAAATCAAATATATTTTCCTTCAAATTATCTGAATATCAGCTTCAGAAAACAGAAAAGAGGGCTTGGAAAATATGTGATTTCTTAATAACAAACAAAAATCACCCATTCCTAGTTTTTGCCAATACAATTGTAAAGACGTCAAAAAAAAAAATCAACTGTACCGTGAATACAAACTATTTTGGAGAAGGAGTGGATATGACAGTCCTACCAAAACTGACAAACCCCAAATCCACGGTCCTCTCAGTGTCTCCTCATCCTCAACCCTCCCACCTGCACTATGTCCTAAGACAGCTGCTAATTTAAAGGCACAATTAATTATATGTGATGAGATGACAGATGCTCTGTGCCCGGTCTCCAACTGGAAGAGCCTCTGTATTCTGGGCACCAGGCTGGTGTCTTCCAAAGACATCACTGCCCAGGCTGCAGGTTGCTTGGTAGGTGGCTTGTTTGCAACCTGTTTGAGAACCCCACTGTGAGTCAGCCTAGTTTCTGATATCCCCAGCTTGACTTTCTCTTCCTGCTCTTTCTTACTTCTTTCTTACTCCTCCTCTCTTTCCCTCCTGGTAGCAAAGACCCTATCTTACTTGTCACCGGCCCGATCAAATCAAGAGAAAGTAAATTCTTCCTACACTCAGGGTTGTTTGTTTTTTGGTTTTTTTTTTTTTTTTTTTTTTGGTTTTTGGTTTTTGTTTTGGTATTTTGTTTTGTTTTGTTTTTCCCATCTACACAGAATTCTTCTAAGAAAGTAGTGAGTCAAAAAGAGGGAACACACTTGTTTCAGAGCAGTGACTGCCTTTGAGTTGATCTACTATCATGCCGGGGGGGGGGGGCAGAATACCCCCACCTCCAGACAAACCTTCCTCAAGTGAAAGAAGTCTGGGATTCTTAAATATTTATTTACAGTGACATACACTTGTGTTGTACAAAAATTCAAAACAATATTTTAAGAGGAAATAAATAATCAGAATACATTTTCCATTTGGCTCAGTGAGCTATTTTAAGAATTTCTCTATAGTCAACATTTATTTAAAATTCCTCAGTATCTATGAAACATGGAGAGGGAAATGCTAAATTGTGTAACTAATATGTCTGGATTATATGTCAACCAATAGTAATTTTGTGTTTATTAACATACATAAGATTATACACACTTTAGTTTTTATTGAGACATTTTATTCTTGAGTTCAGTCAGCATGTTGTACCATGACATCCAATAAACCATGAAAGCTAACCAGTTTTTCCCCTTGGAGCCTTGGCAAGATATTTTAGCCAGTTTGGTTTGCATAAGGAGACGTGGACCATGTATCATAACATGTGTTGTATAACCACATGTTACATAGGAAATGTTATTTCTTTTAGTTCTCAGAGCTAGGGTGAGGTCAGGAGCTAGCTCTGATGAGTGTTCCTTTGAAAGTGTAGCATCACCTTCTCCTTTGTGTCTTCATGGCAGAGGGAGGATGAAGGAGCTCCTTGTGTCTCTGGTATAAGAGCACTAATTCACCTTTAAACCTCTTACCTCATATTTGACCCAATACTTCCCAAAGCATCTGCCTCACCACGCTATTGGGGAGCAGAATTTCAACTTACAAACAGAATTAGGGCGATACAATCAGTTTTTTACAGACAGCTCTAGAGCCTTCAGGATTCACTAATACCAATTTTGCCCATTTAAATCTTACTTTAGAATAATCTTGATTTAGTGTCATATACATGATCCACCAAACTTCTGTGGCGCTTCAACTCTTATAGATCACATTTTTCAGCCTGCCACACTAATGTATTTTTTCTTTCCTTTTTGTCCTTTCTTTTTTCTCTCTTTCTCTCTTTCTCTCTTTCTCTCTTTCTCCCTCCCTCCCTCCCTCCCTCCCTCCCTCCCTCCCTCCCTCCCTCCCTCCCTCCCTTCCTCCCTCCCTCCCTCTCTCTGTCTCTCTCTCTTTCTTTCTTTCTTTCTTTCTTTCTTTCTTTCTTTCTTTCTTTCTTTCTTTCTTTCTTTCTTTCTTTCTTGTTTTTCAAGACAGGGTTTCTGCATAGCCCTGCCTGAGAAAAACCCTGAGGACCAGGATGGCCTCAAACTGAGAGATCCACCCGCCTTTGTCTTCTAAAAATATGGCAAGATGTTTCTAGGTACCTGGATGAAAATTAAGGTGGTCCCTTGACATTTCCTTATTTCTGAAGGTTTATACAAGTCTCATAGCAGGCATCAGTAGAGGAATTAGGTGATTCGGGCTTGGTTGATGTCAAGATTCAATCTTACTTTAAAACTAAAACATGAATGCCTTCAAAATTGTTTTGCGACTTTGTGGCTTACTTGAAAATACACTATCCATTTTCCAACATTTTGCTTCAATGGAAACTTAGGTGACAACCTACGTTGCATTTGCCTCCTTTTCTTTTTCATGCTTCTAGCCTTCAGGAGGTATAAAATTGTCCAACCATCAGTGTTCTTTCCGTCCAGTACATGGCAAGCCAGATTGAACATATCAACAGATTCATCTCCCTTTCAATATAAACAAAATTGACTTATTTTATCTTCTATTTACCTCTGTGGATCATATACTTTCTCCAAATGGTGACAATAAAAAGCCTCAATTCTATCTATAGGGACTTCACTGTGATCAGGGAAAGCTCCCTGAGCAGTAAAGCTCTGCAGACTATCTTTTGAAAATATTAAGCTATGCTTTCTATGTTGCTGTTTTGTTCTGCATCCCCTTGGTATTCCTCGCATACTGCTCTGTAAATTATTCCCACCAGGTTAGACACCCTGGCTTCTCATCACCCCCATTTCCTGCTGCTAATGTAACTTCACTGCACAGTTTCCAGCTCACTGCTTTATTCATCCCAGCCGTCCTCATCAATTCCACTCCACCAAAACCCACCATCCTGTGTAAACGAAGCTCATCCAAATCTGCTTGTTAGTGTGTGAAAACTCTCTACCTCTGTTCCTGGCTCATATTCCAATAGAAATTAAATGAAGGATGAATGTCATATATTCTTTACTGGCCTCTCTACCAAAGGCTTCCCTTTCTCCTGTTCTTTACACTTGGAGCACAGGGACTAATGAGTGAAAAAGCCAGTTGTCTATGTTTCCTCCACTATTGATTTGAGTCACTCAATCCACATTGGCCATGCAGGACAAGTAAAAAGCCATTCATACCCTGTCATCAATCACAGCTCCTCCACATGTTATTTATGCCACACATACAGAATCTATTTTTTGCCTTCTTCAAGCTCAGCCTTAAATCACTTATCTCTGAAACTGAGGAAACAGTTTCTCTTCTTTGCTTTAAGCCAGATGTAGAAGAATGATCTAGGCAGCCAGGAACATCGGCTTCAACATTCATTCCAGCGTACTACCATCATTTTTCATACGTTAAGTATTTTGTCGACGTGCCTCTATACTCAACTATCTTTCATTAATCCTCCTTACACACATGAATTTTGCTTTTGAGCAGATTGACTATAGAAACTAACCTTCCTGTACTGAAGGTAACATTGCTGAGTTTAACAAATAAGTATGGAAGGCTTTATCTGGTAACCCTATGGTAATAGATGATAACAGAGAACGTGTTGTGCCCACATTGTACAAGTACCATGATAACTACCAGTTAAAATAATCATCAGCACTACGTGGACAGGGAGCAAGGGTATGGTGCAGGGGCTCAGAGGTCAACAACCACAACTCTTCATATCTTTGTCACTTTGAGGGCTTTCTTTCCTTTTTTTCTTCTTCTTATTGTTATGATTTTATTTTTTAAAATTGGATATTTTCTTTATTTACATTTCAAATGTTATCCCCTTTCTCGCCTCCCCACCCTCAAATTCCCATACACTAGAGCATCGAGCCTTCGCAGGACCGAGCGACTCTGATCCCATTGATGCCTGACAAGGCCATCTTCTGCTACATATGCAGCTGGAGCCATGGGTCCCTCCATGTGTACTCCTTGGTTGGTGGCTTAGTCCTTGGGAGCTCTGCGGGGGTATGTGTGTGGGGTCTGGTTGGTTGATATTGTTGTTCTTCCTATACAGAGGCAGATGTTCATAGCCAGCCATTGGACTGAGCACAGGGTCTCCGACTTTGAGGACTTTCAACTCACAGAAATGCTCCTGGCCTTCTTCACTCTTTCAAGTATTCTTCTTTCAAAGATGCCTTAATGCTAACTGTGTAAAGGTATTCTGCACTAAATTGGTGTTAGCTGAATATTGGAAATCAAGCTCATCATGCCTAACAAGCCTCCTTGGGAAGTTTATAAACCAAGTCAGATATCAGACCCTACAAGTTTCTTGATACTACTGTTATTTAAATGGACCATGCATGTGAATATCATGTCTCCTGACTATGTTTTGCTTAGCTGATTCTGATTCTCGGGCATTGCTTACATCTGTGATTGTGATAGAAGTGCTAAAGCTTTGCTGAATAAAATTGTAAGAAATGTTTAAAAGCATACCTAAATTAAAAGTAAGAAAATAGAATAATGTTATGGAAGATGCTAAGACAGCCTAGTATATGGATAGTCTTAAGAAATTAATATTGGCCTAATATTAAAAATACTAAACTCCAAAAGTTAGGAAACATCCAAAACAGAAGAATCCATAATAAATAACTTCCAAATCTAATAACTGAATCTGATATATACCAGTGCAGCTTGATTTGCAGATAGGCTACATTAGTATCATTCTTAATACCTCCAATTAATTCTTATGTACTTTGTATCCCTAATTCATGGTCTTAAAAAGGATGCCACTGACTCAATGACAAGCAAACTATGGCAACTAGAAAGATAGCACCACAGGACTCACTGAGCCTTGAGCTGTGGCAGAGTGGATCATAGTCCTTGGACTTCTACACAGCTATGGAGCAGCTGGACACAAGAAAGAAGTCCGTGTACTGATGGGACAAAAGTCACAGTGAAATGTCGCTGTCGAGTCAAAGACTATTCACCATACTATTGGGCTGCATGAAAAGCTCAACATGCATTTGAGAAATCCGTTCTAAGATTCCCACATGACAGTGGCCTCTGGCTGCTTGTGCATAATTAGAAAGTAGCATTTATAGCGAAGCTAACCTAGAAGCTCCGAAATACTTGTGGGATTACTGAACTGACCTAACATTCCACAAGTGATCTGTGATAAAAGACACAATCTCTGCCATTTTCTTTAATGTCAATTGAGAGACACTTGATCTTTAAGTGGTGAAATTGAAATTTGAAAAATCAAAACCCGCCTTGACCAGAAACTTTAAATTCTGAATAGGCACATGATTATGAACTAAATGTCATTTTTTTTCACCTCCTTCCCTGACTTTCAATTTCACAAGACAATTTTGTATGCCCTCATACTGAGTCTCATCACCCATCAGAACATTTAAATTAAAAACATCTGACAGACAGACTTGGCTTATGAATTCATTTTCATAATATTCAAATATCCACATCAAGGCTCTGTGCTGACACGTGGTCCTTTTTTTTAAATAAGCATATTATAAGCCAGCAGGAGGCATCTTCTTAGTTACATTTTCATGCAAGAATTAGAGATGACGAGAATCCTAGGTCAGTGTAATCAGCTGCAATTTAAACTTATTTTTCAGGACTTATCAGCTTTCAAAAATGGATTTTTCATGACTTCCAAGTCAGACCAAACGTGGCAGAAGATTAACGGATGGCATTATGATGTCAGCCTGATATCATTTGGCCACTTATCACAAAGCCTATAGCTGAAGTATTAGGCAATTAAATAACAGGTTTATAAAACATAGAATCTACAAATTTTCCTCTGTCCCTCACCCAACCTAAACTTGGGAGTCATGAACATTTATTCTGTTTACTTTGGTCAACCCTGAGTTAGGTTCCCCATGCTAAGCCCCTTTAACTCCTCCCTTTCTACCATGCCCAAATTTATCACCATGGCATGAAACACATCCCTCTGTTCTTGGTAGGCCTGGATACCTGACTTACAGGGTATAGCCACATCCAGGACATGGCACGAAAACCACAGACTTCTGTATATATCTTTTCTGAGTCGAAAATCATCCCTGCTTACAGGCTTCACAGGAACCAGTAGGTTATAGCAACTCTTGCCTAACACAGTTTTCATCATTCACATAGGCCCAGTCTGTTTGTAGTTTGATAATGAACTCAGCTAATCAGGAAATTTGAGGCAGATTGGCAGATTCTTGTTCACACATTTTACACAGCTTTATAGAGTTTGGCAAGACAATAGCTGACCATTCTTTCAGTCATGAGGGAAGAGCACATGTGGCTCAATATCCCCAAATACTAGGCTAGATACTTTCTTTGATAAAATACTATGACCAGGGTAACTTATAAAAGAGTTTATTTAGGTTGACAGTTCCAAAAAGTCTATAACAGTGGTGAAAACATGCCAGTAGATGGCAGGCAGGGAGGGTGGGGCAGAAAGTAGAGAACTGATATCTTGAACTTCAAGCATGAAGCAGAGAGAGAGGAGAGAAGAGAGAGACTTGTAAAAAAATGTAAGAGTCTAAACTCACAAGCCCAGCCCCAGAGACATACTTCAGCCAACAAAATCTACATCTCCTAAACTTATAACACCACCAACAGAAACAAGTGTTCAAATACCTGACCTCATATTCTTATTCAAACCACTACAATTCTTTACGTGATAATTCATTGTACAAACAAATTATACTTACATGATATTTATTATCAATTCTTTAGATCGGGTAACAAGACCATGGGGCTGTAGAGATGGGTTCGAATACTCATTATCCTAGTAAAAGGTTGTATTTGAAAACATTTATGTGGTGGTTTCAGTGAATATGGCCCCTATAGGCCCATAGGGCATAGTACTATTAGGTGTGGCCTTGTTGGAGGAGGTATGTTGCTGGGGGCAGGCTTTGAGGTGTCAGATGCTCAAGTTCCACCCAGTGTCACTTTCACTTCTACTTCTTGAACATCAAGATGTAGAACTCTCAGCTTCTCTAGCACCATGTCTGCCTGTATGCTGCCATGCTGCTTGCCATGATGATAATAGTCTAAACCTCTGAAACTGTAAGCCAGACCCAATTAAATGTTTTCCACTATGAGTTGCCATAGTCATGGTGTTTATTCACAGCATTAGAAACCCTAAGACAATTTATAATCCCAACCTGGTGGTGGGGAAGGGAAGGCAGAGACAGAAGGAAGGATCACTGGGTCTTGGTAGCCACTAGCCTAGCTCCAGGTTCACTGAGAAATTCTTTCTCAAGGAAATAAGGTAAAAAGTAACAATAGGATATCTGATGTTCTCTTCTGGCTTCTGCATGTATGCACGGGCTCATGAACTTACATACACTGTAAATGTCTGTGTGTCTGTGTGTGTGTATCTGTAACTCTGACTATACCATATATATCATTCAAACACATGTGCATGTATTATGGAAACAAACAATCCTGAAATTTCTATGTCTTAGAACAACAGTGATTTATATATGGCTCATATCTTTTTCCAGTGGAGAAGAGCTGGGGCTGACAAATCATCATGGTCAACCCTTGGTACCATTGTCTCCAAGGCAGAAGAGAGATACCATTTGTACATTGGTCTGTGAAAGGTGGAAGGCATAAGCATTACTTCAACAATATATCAGTAAACCAAATGTATCATAGTACTTAGAAAATCTTCTAAATATAGAAAAGAGATAGCGAAGAATGTTTTGTGGACTAGACTACCTAATAAGTAATATGATTTATAAGATTGGTAAGGTAACTAAGGAGCAATAAGGCAAATAACTTTCCCATGGCCACAAGGTGTTAGGTCCTAGAACATGACACATGAACTCCTACCTTCTGAATCTGAGTTTGAACATTTAACCCATACATTTACAACTTTGTACTATGTGTGGTGATCTCTGCTACCTAGTAAAACTGTGGCTAAATATGCGCAACAATCAACAGTTAATGTACCATGTTGTCTGATTTTAATTTCCAGGTTCTTTAACAATCTGTGGAGTAGAAATTTTCTCTAGTGACTTAGACTTTTCCAATTCAGCTATTCTTTGAAAGTTCTCATTGAGCTGACATCGTGCAACTTTTGTAGTGCTTGGGAAATGCACAGAACCAGATGAATACGTCTGAGTTTTCCAATGCATGTGATTTGTCACTTTGACTCATAGGATATAAATTAGAAAATCTATTCATTAAAAACATAATGTTAACGCTTACTTCAAAAACATATCCTTGGTCTTTAGTCTTCAAATATTGTCTTCATCACCTACTAATCTTTGCCAGTGAACTTTAAGTTTATCCATATATTTTGCCTGATAAATAGCTTGGTAATTAAGCATTTTGAAGAAAAAAAAGCCAAGATGACATGGCTGAAGGCTAATAATGACTTATTTAAAACTTGCTAAGAATTTTCTATAATTAAACTTCATGTAGGAATCTAGGTACTTAATATCATAATCAGAATGAGAGTCATGACAAAGCGCTCTTGTTGGAATAATAGCATTTGTGGTATAATAGACAATTTGGTGTTTTCTTTTTCTGTTTCATACTTTTACTCCGTATGCCCACCTGCCTCTCTGTCTGTATGTCTTTCTTCCTTCCTTTCCTTCTTTCCTTCTTTCTTCTTTCCTAGATATATAATTTTTAACTGAATAGACTAGAAAAAATGTAATTTCAGGTTTAGACAAAATATCTGTCATTGTGCAGACTGCTTAGACATTTTTCAAAGCTTGGCAATTGCATAAATAGCAAAATCTACTGCATTGTGTTTGTTCTATTTTTCCTTTCTATTATGAAATGCTTTGAATATCCATTTTTCTATTAAATAGAAAATACTTAACAGAACAATGCTTAGTGGGGTTTTTTGGGTTTTGTTTGTTTGTTTGTTTTTGTTTTGTTTTTGTTTTTGGTTGGTTGGTTGGTTGGTTGGTTGGTTGGTTGGTTGGTTTTGATCCATGACGGTGAACTTAAAATTTCCCAAAGCTTTCATTCTTGATAACTTATATGTCAAATATACATGACATCTTAATACACATTCCATCTCCAAACACACAGTGTAAACAAACTTCATCTCTCTTGCTTGGGGATTAATCATTTAGTACACTGAATTCCTTACTAGGGAGGATATTTCCATGAATAGAGGTTACTTCAATCCATATAACATAGCAAGGATAAATAACAGCTCTAGTTTTCAAGTCAATAAGCTTTATCAGTATGTTTAAATGTTTTGTTTTTATTATTATCATTCTTTACCTTTGATTTTTCCCAATTCATCTTCTATGGTAACCACTAACATAGATGCTTGAAGGCACTAGTATTTGTCTGGCTTGATACACATGAGATCAAATGAAAACTCATTATTTCAGGCCAATATAGCTCAATAACTAAACACACTTTACATGTGTCTTTTCCTTTTATTTGGTCACTTTATCATACCATGTCTTCAAATCTCCACTTGCTGTCTCTAAATCTTTTAATAAGAAAATGAAATATTGCTGAGCATGATTTGCATTATTTCTAAATAAGTGAAACAACTTAACAAGTACGTGTCTAATTACACGGTGAGGTTCTTTAAAGAGTCTCTTAATTACCTTTCTATTGCTTTGAAGACACACCATGACCAAGTAACTTATAAAGGAAAACATTTAGCATGGTAGCAAGCAGACAGGAATGGTACTGGAGCAGTACCGAGAATTTACATCCTGACCCACAAGCAAAAGGTAGAGAGAAACATCTAAATGGGAAGAGTGTGAGAAGTAAGCCCTTCAAGGGCTTCCAAAGTAGTTCCACCAAGTGAGGACCAAACATTCAAATATTTGAGTTTATGGAAGCCATTCTCATTTATGCCTGTAAAGGAATTTTAATCCAGCAACATGGCTGCTCTGGCAAGGGATCACATCCAAAGACCTTCTGAAGAAGCTGGAATGGCATACCTTTAATCCCCTTGTCTGGAATACACACATTTGATCCCAAACAATGAAGGTAAAATTAGTTTGTAGAAGGAAGCAGCCATATTTGAAAATGACAACTAATTGAGGGGTAGACAAAATCATGTCAGAGAAAGATTTGACAGAATGAATCAGAGATAGGATACACCCACCTCTCATGAGAACAGATCCAAAAGGGGGGCTTAAAAGAACAAAGCAGAGAGGGGGGGGAGAGACAGACAGACAGACAAAGAGAGCAATTTATTGGAATACTTTTACAGAGAAAGGTTAGTGGTGAAGACAGAATGAGCCAGAGAATGAGAAGGATAAGAAGGAGCTGGGAGATGATCACCAGTCTCAGTTCCAATTTGCTCTTACACTTGATCCAGTATAAGGCAATTAACAAGGAACAACTCATCACCTGCCACTTCCTTCTCTGGACTTGTGGACTTTACTGAGTCAGAATATAAATTAAAACTCTCTATCCAAATAAGTACTTGCTCAGAGTGAAATGTTTGGATTATAGTGTTCTGCTCATACACCACCTTCCTGGCCTACTGAAGAATTCATTTCCACTAGATGTGATAGTTTGTTAAATCAGAGTGGTCCTATAGCTTCTCTTTACTGGCTTGAGTTGATTCTGTTGATCTAGAAAACTTGGAGGTCACCAAAGAAATTCACAGGTGAAATGGGTTGCATCTAAAACACCAAACACACACACACACATACACACACACACACACACACACACACACATGCATGCACACATGCATGCATGAGCATGTCAAGAGACAATATGTCTTCTTTTAAAGCAAGCCTTGTGAATATCTATATATTTTTTCAGTAGAAAATTTCATATTCTCCAGGTACTCCAAAGAGCTAAGAGGCCTATATATTATAAAGATACTTATCTGCATTCTCTGGCACACAGTCTTTCCAACTCTTTCAAGGTTTCTTCTGCTTTCTTTTGTCCATGTATTATCATGATATGCTAAATATAAACCAATGTAATATCAATGAGTCACTAAAACAGCCAAATCCTCTTAAGCAAAAGTTGTGACACAAAGTTAGACAATTGCTCAGTCCCTATGAAAAACAGTAGTTAATGTGCTAATTTTCTTCCCAGGTAAGAACAGTTTCTTTTTCTTTTTTCTCTTCTTTTCTTTTCCTTCTCTCTGTCTTTTTTTAACTTATTGAGCAAAGGAAGAAAGTAATCATCAACTATATAATACATGTAACTGGATATGATAGTTTTGACTTCTGAGGAAATCTGAAGACAGGCAACTATCACCAAGTTCATCACCTGACTAAGTCCATACTAATCCACCATCATCCACTGGGTACATCTGTGTCTATGCTAATCTGATTGGGCATGTGAGGAAGATGTCAGACTTCATCTTTCAAGCTTTTAAACATTGGCAGCTATCATGCCTCCAGAGTCAGAGTCGAGTTTGATTTACTTTGTGAAAAAGAAAAGGAATTACAGAAGTTTTCCACTTTGTGTTTCTACCATACTGGGCTCTGTACCTGTGTTTTCCCATGTACAATAGAGCTGTGTTAAATGGAAATCACTTTATATTCCTTCCTTTGCCTTTTGTTCTGCTAACATCCTCCTATAGACAAATACCACAATTTCCCTGTTACTTGTCCTTTGAAATACAACAGTGATTGAATGGAAAAGAGAATCCATGGCTTCAAAACAACAAAACGGATTTTTATTGTGTTTTTCACCTACTAAATAATATGAGAGTTCACACACATTACTCTCCCCAAGACTCAGTTTTCTCACTGGCAACTGGTAATGACTCGAGATGAGAATCACTAGAGTGTTAGGCATCAAGAGTAACCTCAGAGTTGAAAGCAATGCTCTTCTCTCTTCCCAGCATGCTTCAGCTCTATAACCCTTGAATTCCTTCTACTGACTTCTCAGAAAAACATTTTAAATCCCCTTTCTCCAGTTCACTCAAGCTTCCTTCTAATGGATACTCTCTTAACGATCTCTCCCATTAAATGTTTGTCTCAGTTGTTTATATTCTTTTGCATTTATTTTATTAATGTCAGTCCCTTCCCATTGTTCATTCTTGTGAGACAGCCATGCCTATTTTTGCCTACTCTTACACTCTCATTATAGGAACTTAAAGTTAGTTGAATGGATAAATGAATATTCCAAAGTAACAAATATCTTAGAATTTATAATATATCTTCCAGGTGATATTTGTTCACAATATTTGATTCCCAAGCAGTACAGTACATTGTCCCCTGTTGTCAATGCACTCACTTCAAAATTTTTTATGCTCTTGAAACCCTGAATGAGAGGCAACAGCAAATGGTATAGTTGCAATACTTAATAGCAAACCATAAATAATTTCAATCTTGGAAGAAACAAATCCTCAATGTTAGAGGCTAGCCTCTGGTTTTCTAAAGTGTGTGTGAGTCTTTCATGTGATCAGAAATTTAGAACTGGTACTAAGATGTACAAGGAAGTGCCATCACTGAAAATTTGACCAAGCCTGATCCGTCAGTCAACAGGTTCTCCAGCACAGGAGTGTGGATTAAAAAGAAAAAAGACAGACAACACTTGTAGCGTGACCCCAGTCAATTCTGAGACTGAAGGCAAATTTTTATTTTCCAACCCACTTTTTATACCATTTCAATTACATGCAAGTATTTTGGGCAAGCAGTACAAAAAGGAACACCTAACAAAGCAGCAAGCGATTACTCCCATGACAGTTGTTTAAAAGGGCTTGTCACAATGTTCAAAATACTTGAGCCCACTTCCTCATTCAAGCCCAAAAATCTTGCCTGAAGCCTAGTTCCACCTTAAGACTAAAATTCCTGCCTTATCCTTCTTCCCTACCACAGCCTAAAGTTAGATTCTTGCTGATTCCTTATCTTGCCCTAATGTCAGATTCCTGCCTGAGCTTACTTCCTTGTCCTTGGCCAATGTCAGATTCCTGTCTGAAGCCCATTTCTTTGTCCATAGCCAATGTCAGACTCCTGCCAAGCCATACCCCAGAAGGCTTTCCACAAAAATTTTAGATATATTGTAGAAACCATCACCCTAACAATATTGACACGGTTGTTTGAAAGAAGCGTTAGAGTTTTCATAAGAACTGTATTACATCAATGACCAATCTCTATGTAGCCTCACAGCGCTGCTGTGACTCCAGGATTGGAACACGTCTTTTGCCTGCATGATCTCTGTCTCTTTACTTTACTGTTTGAAAGTCACAGCATTTGATCAGAATTTGAAGACAAAGAAACATAATGTATATGAAAGATCCTGAGAGAGAGTGAAAAATTATGTAAGCCCCTAGACTTGTGTCCAAAATAGACCTCACTAATGGCAGGGAGTAAAAGTTTAACTCACCCTATTTATTGTTCCAGGATGTACTAACCACAAAGTAGAAGTTTAATTTGCTCCATTGTTTCAGGAAATGTTCGAACAGAATACTCTAACCGTTCCTTGAACCCGTTACGCTTGCCAAATATTATAGCCCAATGCCAGGTGTTTGCGATTTCTGCCTTTATAAATCCCTTACCCCTTGAGCTCGGGGTCGACTCCTCTACCCCTGCATGGGATACGAGTCGTCCCCAGTGCACTGGCCTTTCCCGATTAAACCTCTTGTGATTTGCGTCAAGATTTGTCTCTCATGAATTCTTGGGCGTTGCACCATCCCAGGACTTAAGTGAGGGCCTCCCCATTTCGGGGGTCTTTCAGTATACAGACTTAATTGGGATGATTCCTTTTTTTATTGTCCTGTTTTCTCCTGGAAAAAAAAATAAGTAGTTTATACTTTTTAGAAAGTAATTTGGTATCAATGATCAGGTAAACCTGCACTTTAACATTAGACACAAGATAATCTGTTCCCTTCTATCCACTTCTTAATGATCCACTTCTAAACTCTCACATGCAGCCGGGTGGTGGTGGTGCACGCCTTTAATCCCAGCACTCGGGAGGCAGAGGCAGGCAGATTTCTGAGTTCGAGGCCAGCCTGATCTACAGAGTGAGTTCCAGGACAGCCAGGGCTATACAGAGAAACCCTGTCTCGAAAAACCAAAAAAAAAAAAAAAAAAAAAAATCTCACGTGCTATAACATGCAGAACAGAAATTGGCACTTTGGGCTCATAAACTAAAGGGTATACCTTGCCGTAATTATTTGTTGAAATTAGCAGATTCCTTTTCTTTAAAAATAATTTCCAGGGCCTGGCAAGATGGCTTAGAAGTTAAGAATGCTTGTTGCTGTTGAAGAGAGCATAGGCTTCATTCTCAGTACCCATACTGTGTCTAAGAATGGTACAGGAGCCTGATACAGCTGTCTCCTGAGAGGCTCTGCCAGAGCCTGACAAGTACAGAGGAGGATGCTCGCAGCCAACCATTGGACTGAGCATGGGATCCCCAACAGAGGAGTTAGATAAAGGACTGAAGGAGTTGAAGGGGTTTGCAACACCATAGGAAGAACAACAATATCAACCAACCAGACCCCCCCAGAGCTCCCAGGGACTAAACCACCAACCAAAGAGTATACATGGAGGGACCCATGGCTCCAGCTGCATATGTAGCAGAGGATGGTCTTGTCGAGCATCAGTGGGACGAGAGGCCCTTGGTCCTGTGAAGGCCCAATGCCCCAGTGTAGGAGAAAGGCAGGGCAGGGAGGCAAGAGTGGATCGGTGGAGGAACACCCTCATAAAAGCAGGGAGAGGGGGAATGGGATAGGGGGTCTCCAGGGAGGGGTGAACAGGGAAAGGAGATAACATTAGAAAATTCAATATTGAAAATATCCAATAAAAAGCAAAAAGAAGAATAGTCTAGCTCCAGGACATTTGATGTCCTCTTCTGGCCTCCATAGGTTCTTGTACATAAATGGTGCACAAAAACTCACATAAACCCATTTATATATACATCTAAAACTATAATATAAAGTAATTAAGAATGATAATTCCTAAGTTCTCTGAAAAAAAATGAGACTTTCCATGTGCACGTTCAACCTATATTTAGTGTGTGTGTGTCTTGATTTTTTAAATGCTAACATTTAGACAAGTGCTATTAAACTCAATAAAATAAGATAAAAATAAACAAACCAAAGATGACTTCAAGTTGATCCTATAGCACACAAGTATCTTCTTCAAAGAAAAGATAATTAATTTATGTCCTTTCTAGGCTAATCCTCAGTGATAATAATGTAATCATCATCATTCAATTCAATTTTCCCAACTGAATTTTATATATATATATATACATATATATGTATATATATACACACACACACATATATACATATACATGTATGTGTGTGTTTGTGCATGTGTGTGTGTGTGTGTATGAGAAAAGGATATCCTAGAACAATTATTTTTTTTCGTAACACCTTTGACGGAAAAACAACCACTACACATGGAGTGTTGGGTAATGACAGTGACTTGCCGAATCTATGAGGAAAGGGATCTGAAGGCATTTACGAGCCTCATACTTAATGTGCCCTTTATTGTGACTGTAGCTCTTTGAAAATGTCACTTTCAACTCTACCTGTTTTTTCATACATTTGTTGTTTCTGATAAGGTCTGAACATATAACCCTGGCTGGCCCAGAACTTGCTGTGTGGACAGCTGGCCTTTAACTTGCAGTGACCCTCCTGCCTTTGGCCCCACATTCTGGTTCACACCTTTTTGACCCATAGATTTTCTTTCCCTTTCCCCCTTAGTTATTTAAAGAGATGTAAGCCATTGGAGCAGATTGACCTGTTGAGTACTGCAAACCATTCTTTTTGTTCCCAGTTTCAGTTTGTATTTGTTTGGGTGATTTTGGGGAGACAGAAGCTGTTATGATGCTCTGATGGCAACAGTGCTTTCATCAGATGGTCCATTAGTCAGTGTCCACAATGTGAAAATGCAGACATGCTCCACACAGCTGTCATTTAGCATTCTCACCCATGAAAAGAAAAGCTAAAGGAGGATGGAAACTTGCTATTTTTCTGTTTCAAAAATAAAACAAGGCCAGGAAAACTGGCAAAGGGTCACTTTTCTCAGAAAAGCATTGGCTGTCATCCAAAAAGTGGATTGAATTGTAAGTGGAAAACATCCTCATTGATTTTAGGAGGACGAGAGAGAAAGGGCTTGGGACAAAGCAGGACAGGACTTTGAAAACAAGGTAGGAAACTAACTACAAATGAGCCTGTAAGCGTTCACAGTGGTGTTGTCTATCAGTAAACAGAGAAGGAACTTACCATTTGTTCCTACTGTGAGATACTTAGCCAATGAACACTTGTCTTATAGTATCTAATTCTGGCACCTAATTCCTATGAGGGTGGTTTCCCAGTTGGAATTAAAGATAAATACCTAAGAAAATGTTATCAGCTATTATGGCAATAGCCAAAAGGGTGCACACAGGATGGCTTTATTTTCAGGAACTCAATTCATATTGTTTTAGTGTTAAGTGATATTTTTCTCTGACTCATATGTTCAAGCAGAGGATGAGAATGTTCCTGAAGTATATCACCCGCCCAGAACTGTGTGATTTGGATTAGAGTTTTTATTGCTGTGAAGAGACACAATTACTAGAACTCTTGTGAAGGAAAACATTTAATCAGGGCTAACTTAGAGTTTCAGAGGTCTAGTCCATTTATTGTCATGGCAGGAAGCATGGCAGTATGCAGGCAGACATGATACTGGTAAAGAAACTGAGGGTTACATCTGGATCTACAGGCTTTAGTAAGTGAATGCCACATTGAGACCTTAAAGCCCCCTAGTGACACAGCTTCTCCAACAAAGCCACACCTCCTCCAGCAAGGCTATACCTGCTCCAATAAAGCCCCACCTATTCCAACAAGGTCACACCTCCTCCATCAAGGCCACACCAACTCCAACAAGGCCACACCCACTCCAACAAAGCCCACACCTCCCAATAGTTACAGTCCCTATGTACCTATGGGGCCATTTTCTTTCAAACTACCACACAAGGTAATGTTACAAAAAACAATGCTGTTGCAAGCATTTGTCCAAAAGAGCAATGTTTAACAGACTGAAAAGGACATTGAGCAACTAAAGAATGGGATCCTTTCTGTGAATAAGAAAGAGTTAACAGTAGTCTTCTGTCTTTGATCAGGTTTTTGTAGGTGGAAAGCTCTTCAGAGTGAGTTTCCTATGGAGGATACATTCACACTTATACAAGTTCCTATACTACACAGAGACAGACAGTTTCAAGCACCCTACATGGGTAGACATAAATGTCCATTAAAAGGAGAAAGTAGTTGGGGATTCTAAGAGCAACTGGAAGTGTAAAAGCACAATAAATTCTAACTTGAACATAAAAAGACAATTTATATAAGTACAAAAGGAATTTTTACTCAAAGCATGAAAATTCCTCTACCAAAGTGTCTTGTTTTAATAATCAGTCAAGAACGTTAAATAAAGTACACAATAATGCTAACATTTTTGTGGGAAATTTTATAGATCTGAAAATAAATTATATGAATGGTATGGACCAGAAAGCATACATAAAAATAAGCAAATGATCAAATTTTATGATTGGCCATGTCATTTCATTAGAAAGTAAATGGAACAAATTAGAGATTTGGCAAATTGGCAATAGTTCCCCAAACTTATTTTAATAAATGTCAAGTGACCTGATGTAGCTGTCTCTTTGTTTGTTTGTTTGTTTTGTTTTTCGAGACAGGGTTTCACTGTATAGCCCTGACTGTCCTGGAACTCACTCTGTAGACCAGGCTGGCTTCGAACTCAGAAATTCGCCTGACTCTGCCTCCCAAGTGCTGGGATTAAAAGCATGCGCCACCACTGCCCATCTTATAGCTGTCTCTTGTGAGGCTATGCCAGTCCCTGGCAAATACAAAAGTAGATGCTCACAGTCATCTATTGGATGGAACACAGGGCCCCAATGGAGGAGCTAGAGAAAGTACCCAATGAGCTGAAGGGATCTGCAACCCTATAGGTGGAACAACAATATGAACTAACCAGTACCCCCAGAGCTTGTGTCTCTAGCTGCATATGTAGCAGAAGATGGCACACTTGGCCATCATTGAGAAGACAGGCCCCTTGGTCTTGCACACTTTATATGCCCCAGAACAGGGGAACGCCAGGGCCAAGAAGTGGGAGTGGGTGTGTAGGAGAGCAGGGCAGGGGGAGGGTATAGGGAACTTTCTGGATAGCATTTGAAATGTAAATGAAGAAAATATCTAATAAAAAATGAAAATAAATAAATAGATAAATATCAAGTGAGAAAAATGATATTCCATGAATAAAATGGAGGCTGTGCCACTTAGTGTAGGCCAAGACTATAAAATACAACTGACATGTTGACTGGTGTCACTCTGTGTGTGTGTGCATGTGGGTGTGTTTGTGTGTGCACATATATGTGTGTGCTTGTATGTGTGTGCATGTGTGTGTGTGCACATGTGCATATGTGATATTGTGTGTGTGAAATCAATGGAGCTTATATTCTAGAGGAGAGGGGAATCAATAAGCATATTTTAATATTGACAGATAGCTCTTTAGAGGAAAAGTGATGGAAATCGGGTTCTGTTTTTCACTGGCAAATCAGAATTGCTCAGTGAAGGAGTAGCATTTGCCCAAAAGGCTAAGCAGAAGAGAATTGGGAAAGGGGACAACTTAGAAGTCTATATTGTGACATAGAAGAAATAGCAAGGGTGAGGCTGGAACACTGTTGGGTGCCAGGGAAAGGACAGAGAGGAAAAAAAAAAAAAAAATCGTTCAATGAGATTTATGGTACAGGAGAAAATTACTAAAATGTGTTCTTCTACTGGTGCATTTCCTCAAGTTTTCCCAAACATGCAAGACACACTTCAAAACAGTCATGTGAAAGACTTACACACAAGTCTAAAATGTAAAACTAAAAACTTTCTTCAACATAGGAAAAAGTAATCCTTCAGAGTTCTAATGATAGCCAAAAGACATAACTGACAATTGTCTTTTGTCCTCGGCAAAGAGCTACAGTCATTAAAGTCCGTCATCAAAGCACTAAATGAAGAACCATGTAAAGGACAGAGGCAACTGCACAGTCACACATCATTCCCTTTAGTAGTTTCGGTCATTGCCCCGGGAATGTAGAGAGCATAGAGTCACCTGGTAATCAGATACAGACTACAGTAAACAAACCAATATCTACTTTGTGAGATGGCTAACGTGGTATCTTAAGTTTAAATTACTGGCTTAAGAGATCTAGTTAAAAAAAAAAATCGCCTCTAGCCTGTAAGGTCCACTTGCCCAAGGACAGATAACTTCCTGAAATGATGGGAGATGTTATCATAGAAGATACCAAAGCGTATGCTTTTTGCTTCTGCAAACAAGCTTAATTGCCTGAGTGTACAGGGCATGTGCTTTATTGTATGGAGGTAGGATTGACATCAGCATCTGTGCCTGCCTCTGATTGCAAGAAGGCAGAGAGCACATAGCCCTGTGGTTTGCTTTTATAAGACCCTGACTTATAATGTAGTCAGGTGCCATACTCTGAGCATGAGTCTCAAGTCTGGACCTGGTCAGTGATCATGGTTCTAGCCAGTATTTAATAAAGCCTCTTATTTATTAAAATCAATTCATAGTCAGACTAGTGAATCTATGAGTTTACTGGCAATGCTTATACACTACAGTGAGAATGTTGATTAAATTCATTAGAATAAAAATTTCCCCAAAATGTTAAAATCCTGAACATCAAAACTACACATTCGCTGGGCACTTCATAGCACAGCACTTTAATCCCAGCACTCTGGAAGCAGAGAAATGCGAATCTCTGAATTTGAGGTCAGCCAGGTCTACAGAGTTCCAGGATGGCCAGGCCAGGGCTACACAGAGAAACCTTGTCTTGGGGGGCAGGGGGTGGTGGTAGAGAAAAAGACACAGCAAACTGCACATCCCATCTTTGTTAATTTCTGTTTAATATAGTCAATAACTAAGAACTATGAATGCTTGACAGATGGTTCAGAAATCTTTGAATAGAAATGGCGATGGTTCATAAACTCCTATTTATAGGATATAAATGTGAGCAAGGGATGGGGTACCTTCAGCAGACCTATGCCAAGGGGTGCCCCTGAGAAATTATGCCCCACAACAGATCTACTGTAAGAGGTTTATTGGGGGAGGAGAGGGTTAAAGTTTGTCTCAGAGTAGGGAAAGAGGCAGACAGGCAAGGAAACAGGGAGACAGAGAGAGGGAACAGGAGAAAGCAAGAAACGGAGAATAAGGTGGGATAGAGAGAAGGCAGAGGGGCAGAGAAAGATCTGGCTTGTCTGAGGTCCCTTTTATGTGCAACACACACAGCGGTGGGTGATGACATAGGCAACTGCTAGTCCCTGAGAGCAGACCAGTGGGATCACCCGTTTGCTATCACATATATGATTTTACAATATACACCGATGCATGGAATCTCACTGCTGCCCTGATAGTAATCAAGCTTTAAATTTTTTATCACTAAATGTAACAAATGCCAGGCTATCCTTTGCTGGAATTAATGCTATAAAGTAAGTTGGCCTATCTTTCATTTTCTTTAGGTCACATAACAAATTATAAGGTGACTTCTAAGTTCTCTTCTGTTGTGATAATAAAAAACAATCACAAAAACAAAACAAAAGAATAAGAACAAAATAATGCACAGAAACAATTTGGGAGGAAAGAGTTTATTACATCATACAGATTAGAGTCTATTTTCAAGTAGTGTCTCTCAGAGTTAGAAGTTCAAGGTTGGGGAGGAAGGTCCTGAAGCCAAATCATGGAAGAGGCTGCTTAGTAGCTTGAATATATATATATATATATATATATATATATATATATTCAATATATTTCATATATATAATTCAATATATATATATTACATACATATATATATAATACAGAACAATAAATACAAGCATTACAGTTATAGTCTATAAGTGGCATTCTCTCTATCTTTTAAATAACAATTCCAAAGTGTATACATATTTACATATGTAGAGAGACACACAGAGGCACAGAGAGAGAGAGAATTTGAGATGCTGAAGAAACTGCCAATGGTGAAACTCAGCTTTGAAACATCCCAAAGTAAACACTTCAAAGAAAGTATATGTTTTCCTTGGAACACTGTTTTGTTGGCATGTTATCAGCAAACAAAAAGGAATTCAGTGTTATCGTTTGTGACAGAGCACACACCATGATGAAGAGAAAGGGTTGGGACTGAATAAAGAGATGCTACTGAAAGCCTCAATTCGCAGCTCGTTTGAAGGCTGGTGCAGGCTGGCAGCATTCTTCTCTGTAACAACTCTTTGTTGCCAGCCCAGTGAAATGAGCAATGAGCCCTTTTAGTATTACTAAACGCTGAATGAATGAAAGAAAAGCAGAAAACCTCATTAAATGCTGCCAAGAGCCTCAACCCATTATGAATATACCCATATAGCAAGCAATAATCCAATAATAGCATAATGATTCAGATAACATGCCCAAATATATCATATGGAAGCCGGTGTGACTTGGCACACAATGAATCTACTGCGTGTAGACACTTAGAAACATTTAGTTTTCACTTTATAAATATTTTATGAAATTTGACTAAGTGAAATAAATTGACACTGGAAGATCCTGAGCAGAAACAGAATAACAGTAAAACCATGTCTGAACTAGCCATCTCTTTTGTCTCACTCTATAGACTTGTGCCCTGTATTTACTCTCTGCTACTGTCAATAGAATACACTTTTCCTGGTGACCCTAGCTTGCCTACATCTATCATTTTGACCTACAAATGTGTTTATTACAGGCTTGTTACTTGGCTCCCCGCTCTCCCTTCACTAATACCTTTTTATACCCCACTGTTGAATGTGGTGTTTCTTAGGTTTCCTGTAGTAAGAAACCTACAACCCTTTCTGCTCTTCCATCCATCATGCATTCCTTTTCCTTTTATTTTTTTTTTTCCTTTTCCTTTTTTCCTTTGCATTTCCATTTTTGATTCTCTTCAGTTTCTCAGAGACACTTCCCAGGGAAACTTTTACACAGTAAAAAAGAAGCACAAAGAACACCAACTGCAAAGAAGAATAACTGACAATCTGTGAGCGTGATGTTGGTAACTGCTGAGGGGACTAACGGGGACTGCACAGTCTGAATAGTGCTCGGGAGAGCTAAAAAAAATACAAGGACACAAACATTTCAGCTATTTGTCCAGAATAGGCAGACAAAAACTTTAGGATCATCCTTGAGGAGGTTGGAAGTATCATTACCAGTAAAGTTTGTCTTATAAAAAAAAAAATGTAGGATGGCAAATACATTATTGAAGAATTCTCTCTGCAGAAAAAGCATTGCATTGAAACTACTGGTCAAAGCTGGCGAACTTACCAGTAAGGAAACAATCTATGTTAAGGATTCTCCTTTTTGGTTTGCAACCCCCTAGGAGAAAGAAACAACATTATGAACTAACCAGTACCCCCAGAGTTCCCTGGGACTAAACCACCAACCAAAGAAAACACACAGAGAGACTCATGGCTCTAGCTGCATATGTAGCTGAAGATGGCCTAGTCAGTCATCAATGGGAGGAGAGGACCTTGGTCCTGTGAAGGTTCTATGCCCCAGTATAGGGGAATGACAGGGCCAGGAATCAAGAGTGGGTGGGTTGGGGAGCAGGGGAAGGGGAAAGATGATAGGGGATTTTTGGAGGGAAAACTAGGAAAGGAGATAGCATTTGAAATGTAAATAAAGAAAATATCTAATTAAAAAAATACACGTGAACACACACACACAAGGATTCTTCCTTTCTCTAAATCTATCAGTACTGAATAATGCAGCAGTAGGGCTCCGCCTCCTTTTTCTAGCTATAACCTCAGAGCTTGTGAGATGTATATAGGATGATTCTATAAGTTCCTTGGCTAGAGAGAATAGTCAAAATGGTGAGCATCAGTTTCGCTGAGAAACAGGGTCTTAAAATAAAGATGATAAATGATAGTGGGAAACACCCAACATTGTCTTCTGAGCCTCCAAATATGTATGCCTAGGCAAGTGCACTCTTATGTGTCCATGCATTCAAGTGCACACACACATACACTATATATAATATATATTATACATGTTATATAATTTATATATGATATATAAAATATATCATGTATAAACAAAATATGTAAGAATTTTTCAGTCTTTAAAAGAAGGATATTGTAATGCTTTTTATATGCTTGGCCTAGGAAGGTGTGGCCTTGTTGGAGTAGGTGTGGCTTTGTGGGTGTGGTCTTTAATACCCTTGTCCTAGCTGCCTGGCAGTGTATATTCTACTAGCAGCCTTCAGATGAAGATGTAGAACTCTCAGCTCCTGTACCATTCCTGCCTGGGTGTTGCCATGTTTCCACCTTGATGATACTGGACTGAACCTCTAAGCTTGTAATCCAACCCCCATTAAATGCTGTCCTTTATAAGACATGCCTTGGTCATAGTGTCTGTTCATAGCAGTAAAACCCCAGGACAGAAGTGTACTACATGAATAGATCTTGAAGACCTAATTGCAAAACAATCCAATCACAGTCCAACAAAAACAGGATAGCATTTCTGGACATATGCAGTACAATTACATTCATAGAGATGGAAACAAAAAATGATCTTTGTCAGGATCTTGGCGGGGGACAAGTGAGGAGTTCATTTTTACAAGATCAGGTTCCCGTTTGCCAAATGAGGAGCCCTATGGCTAGATGGTCATAAGGATAGTGCAAAAATGATTTCTCCAACCCAAGCCTGAATTGACCACTTAAAATTCATTATCATGTTAAACTTTGTTACATGTGTTTTACTACAGCTGTTAAAAATATTTGAAAGTCTATTTCCCTCATAAGATTTAGCCTTAGGATATTATCATATAAAGGCATCCATATACACACAAAAAGAATTTCTTCACTTCATCAGTTATAGTTGGCCAACGGAGAAATAACCAAAATACCAATAGGAAACTTATTAATCATAGAATTGTCCATTCACATAGTGGATGCTGCCTATTGACTAAAGTATTTACACATGTGTTTGTTCATACAAAAGGGAACAAGACTTGTTTCAAAGCACTGTTACAAGAATGGAAGCTCACTATGTGAGTTTAGAAAGCTTTGTGGGTAAACATCCCTCCATAAACACATGCAGTTTCAAGATATAAACCAGATAGAAAAAACTATACCCAAATTCCTTGAATTACAAATATAATATGGGTTAAAAATGAATTTTCATTTTTATTATGAGAGTTTGACTGTAAGCATAATTTATCTAAATATTTACAAAATATAAAGTTTGCCTCGTTTCTAAAAGCCACCACAGTTGGAGATCTCGTTCAGCAAGGAATTGAGATCTTGAAGGCTTGAAAGGTCATCTGGAGCAAGCAGGCTAAGAAAGTTATTGGCTATTTTCCCATGATGCTCTAAGTTGGCACTAGAATCCCAGCTCTGAGTTTTACTGAGTTTACTGCTGAGTTTGCCATATGTGTGTTAGCTTTAAGCATCCAGTTAGGCAATACTCTTCCAAAAATAATGCCCTTAGCACTAAGAGAAAATGACTGTCATTTATTGTTCATAGGTAATTCACACTCTCCTGCCCCTGGGAAAACATGGCAGTAGGCAGGCTTTCTCCTGCTCCTTGTAAACATGCGTCCTATAAGGACTGTTCCCATCTTTCTCTTTCTGAGTCCAAGAGCTGCTGGTGCAGACTTTCTCCTGTGGTGCAAACCCAATCGAAGTTTGATTCACCTGCTGGCAGCCTGCCAGCCTTCTCTAGACAAACAGAACTCGCTGAAAGGGAGAGTTGGGTGTTTCTTCTGTGCTGTTTATCAGCTGTTTTCAAGCAGTTGAAATGATCTGAGCAACACAATTCAAACCGGGCATCTCTTCCACTCTTCCCTTCACCACTGTCTTTTGAAATGCAGCCTCCAGTCCCGGTTGAGGTTTATTTATGTTTCAGCCTGGTGTCTGTCAGACCCAAGGAAGTAATCAAACCAAATTTATGATGTTCCTGGGTGAAACAGTGCAAAGCATTGGACAAAAATCAATGGAGAAATGAGGAATGAAGAAACAAATGTTTAAGCTCAATTAAATTGCAGAGTTTACAATTTCAAAGTATAAGTAGCACTAGAGGAACTACTCAGCAGGGAAGCAGCCTGGCTAAACTTGTCTTCAAATCCCCTGGTCTGGGAATGGAGCCTAAGTGTTTCTGACTAACAATAGCACTAGATTGGGAAAATTGTCATTTACACAGAAACTAATTTCTGTTTCAAACTCTAAGTTCCAAGGGACACGAAGAGTTGGAGAAACCTGTTTTGTAAGAGGGTAACTTAGATGAGGATCGAATTGTGTGGTGTAGCCAAGAAAGTAAATGTGTTCCCAGGCCACCGAGAAACAGAAAAACAGTTATCAGCTCAGATAACTCCTGGTATCAAATAGCAAAAAGATCCATGGACAAATAGGTCAGAGAGTAATTCCTAGTGATACTGAGGAGTCTGGCGGTTCTTAAGAAGAGCAGCGTCAAGTGTTCAAATTCAGTGGTGCTACTTGCTTCCCTGTGTGGCACCTCTGTTCCGGGCACATCTGTCAGAAGCAGCAATCTTATGTTAATGGTGGTCTGGGAGAAGGAAAAAAGAAGTGTCCAGGGCAGGAGACTTTCTAAAGATATAGTAAGGATAGCATCTGTCAGGACACAGTGGAGAAGTGAGATGTGGCATGGATCACTTCAGAAGCAGATATGACCCAATACCATCTCCCTAAACCCCACCAAGGGGCAAGTTTATTAAAGAGAAAACTAGACTAGACTGGGCTCTAGTAGCCGAGATAGTTGGCTGGTGGGCCATGTGAGTTTTAGCACTCTCACAACTGTCCTTGCACCACTTTCTGCATTCTCCAATCTAAATATTGTTGAGTTTCTGTGTTTTTACAGAGGTAAAAGAACTGAGCCATGTTGAAAGACCCTATCCAAGGTCACAGGTCAAATAACTGGCAATGGCAGACTCAGAGCCAGGTGGAGTTGACTCGGCAGCACATCTGGCACAAAGGTAACCGTAACAATTAACACACTCACCAAATTCTCAGAAACCCTTTATACATGACCTAGATACCTCTTGGAACCCACTAATGGCAGACCTGCTACCTCCACAGTGAAGCCATCATACCACCTTGTCATAGCAAATAAAAATTCCCCAGCGTGCTCCCTGCTATCTAATGAATGACTGATTTAGGAACACCGTGGTAGAGCATCCTGTTTCCTTCCAGTCCATATCTCCTCACCAGCTATTTTCTCTACCAATAATCTTTGTTCTTATTTAGTGAACAAAAGACAAGTGCCTAAAGAAACGGTCTTGCCATTTTTAAAAAGAATATCCATATCTAATCTTCTTTACTCTATCAGCTCTAAAGGGATTTCACATTGAATATAGCTGATAAAGTTCAATTTAAAAGAAGCTTTTCCTGACTTAAAAATTAATACGAATAATCCACATCCTTATAGAAAAATTGGAACTAACAGATAAGCAAAGAGAAAAAAAACCTAAAACTACCCATAATCCCAGTACCTCGAGATAAATCATATTAATGTTTTAACATCGTTGAACACTCTTGGCTGTAGATAATGTGGCATGAGCTGATCTTTTAAGAACTGGGCATGGGGCTAACAAGATGACTCAGTGAATCAATGCACTTGCCACCAAGCCTCATGATCAGAGTTCAATTCTAAGGACCCCTGTGGTAGACAGAACTGACTTCTCCAAGTTGTCCTCTGGTCTCATGAATGGATGGGTACACACCCCCACACACACACACACCACACACATCACACACACATACACACACATACACCACACCCCACACACACACACCACACACACACCCACACACACCACACCCCCACACATACCACCACCACACCCCCACACACACATGTAAAGATAAAATAATGAAAACAAATCTTTTTTTTTTCTTTTTTTTTTTTTTTTTTTTTTTTTTTTTTTTGGTTTTTCGAGACAGGGTTTCTCTGTGTAGCCCTGGCTGTCCTGGCACTCACTTCGTAGACCAGGCTGGCCTTGAACTCAGAAATCCGCCTGCCTCTGCCTCCCGAGTGCTGGGATTAAAGGCATGCGCCACCACGCCCGGCTCGAAAACAAATCTTTGTGTTATTGGGAACTAGGCCAACATAAGCACCTTCATCAAAATTGTCACAATGTGTGCAGAGGGACTGGTACTTTGATTAAGCCTTAAAGGAGCCAAATTCAATATGGTTTGAGGTGATCAACAGTAACCATGGTCTCTGAAAAGCTTCTATGGGAAATGCTTGTTTTCTCTCCATCATTTCCCACATTTGGAGAAGTTATAAAGTCTTTGATGTCTAACTAAGCGGTGGATTTCATGCACAGTGATTTTAAAAGGAGGTTAACCACCAATCACCCTCCAAATTATTGTGCTTGTACTGGCATAAAAGTGAGGCGGTGAAATGTATTTAGAAATATAAACATCTGTATATGGAAATACAAATATCTGTTTTCATCTGTATTTCTGCCTAACCTCATTACACAAATGAGACAACAAGGACCACTCTACCACACGCATTTCTGCAATGTAGCTGGCTTAATTCTGTGGATGTGTGGTTCATAGCAAATGATTCCCTCATTTGGAACAGTTCTTGAAAAGAGGATGGTCACCCTTCTAAGTTTATTTTTAATGTTTACATTCATATTGGCTAGTCCCCTATTTTATTTATTCTCTGTTGGACCTACAGGCTCCACATTAATCATAAGTAGGCAACAGTTTCAATATTTAAAATGTCTCCTAGCGCAGCTTAAAGATGTACTTTCAAGGGCATCTACGGTACTTCATTTTAACACTTGGCATCTACTGTAACAGTCTGTCAGGCCCTCCATATTCACTATCTTGTATTAATGATTGAATATTATTATTATGATTACTCTATAGACAATGAACTCTTGTCCATGGAGAGTAAATGGTCTGCTCAAATACATACACAACTAAATAACAGAGCATAGTTTTAAATGTTCTTTAAATGTGTTATTTTAAAATCAACCCTCCAGATAATAAGTTCTAGAGATCGATTGATATCATGGTAATGATAATAATAATGTAATAATAATGTTGCAAATACTATGGAATTGCTAAAAGTGGATTTTAGATTTTTTTTTAACCTCAAGACAATTTTTTTTGTAATTTTCTTTTTCTTTTGATTTATTTATTTATTAATAAGTAAGCAAACACTGTAGCTGACTTCAGACACTCCAGAAAAGGGCGTCAGATCTCATTACAGATGGTTGTGAGCCACCATATGGTTGCTAGGATTTGAACTCATGACCTTTGGAAGAGCAGTCAGTGAGTGCTCTTACCTGCTGAGCCATCTGACCAGCCCACCTCAAGACAATTTATATTTGAAGTAAATAACTAAGTTAATTTAACATAATGATATGTTAAATTTATTTATTTCACATATGCCAATATAACAAATCATAACATTAAATGTCATAAATATGTGCCCTTTTTCCACTGCCTCTAAAGTCAATGGAAGAAGAAATGATTCATTTAAGCACTGCATACCACCCTTTGTTTTAGTAAAGAATTGTTTGTGCGAATTTCATGCATGAATAGTGTATTTACATAATTTCTACCCTTCCTCTTACCTTCCCTTTACTCATCTCATGATGCCTCAGTCCCTCTCAAATTAATGACATGCATATCATTAATATATAATATACTATTATGTGATATATTTTCTGTATTAATGACATTTATGCATATATATGCATATATGTATAGATATGATCTGCTGAGTCCATTTACTGTTACTCATATGCATATGTGTTTATGGCTAATGAATTGGGACTGATGGATAACCTATCAGAGGGCTTATCCCTATAGAAGACTATTCTCCTTCTCAGCAGCCATTAATTGCTTGTAGCTCCTCATCTACACTTAGGATCTCTTGATATTTTCCCTATCCACATTGGGATGTCAACTGGTGTTGCTTCTCTTAGAACCAAAAAGGAACAATTCTAGGAGCCATGGATGGTCTAAGAATGAGGATAGTGAAAAATCATGGGACTTCCTACTTGTAGAATGGTGCCTCAGAGAAGTAGAATTTTCCTATGCAAATAATCCTAGTACCTAAGCATTTATACATTTCAGTTTGGACCTTAGGATGTCTAACTTCCAACCAGGGCATGTGGCTTCAAAGAAAATTTCTTACTAGTTATACTATTAATACTTTATTATTATTTTCCCTTTTATTAAGGAATTTTATTCACACACAATTGGCATTAATTAATATTCAGATTAAATTAAAGCAATTAGGTTTTATTGAACTTCATCAATAAACTGATATGAATGAAGCTATATATTAGAATTGGAGTTCAATGCCTTTTCTATAAAATATCTATTTTTGTTTTTGGTTTTTCGAGACAGGGTTTCTCTGTGTAGCCCTGGTTGTCCTGGAACTCACTTTGTAGACCAAACTGGCCTCAGAAATCTGCCTGCCTCTGCCTCCCAAGCGCTGGGATTAAAGGCGTGTGCCACCATGCCCGGCTTCCATAAAATATCTTAAAGCATAAATATAGACAGTGTATTATTAACACTATGCATAGGAGTTTTATAGAAATTTCTCTTCTCTCTGACCATGCCTGCTTCTTCCAGTACTGCACAAGTTGTTCTCTTCAGTGAAGCTCAACTGCCACAGACCAGCTGCATATTGAACATTTTTATGTGAGTCTGTGCAACGCATCTCTGTTCTGTTTGCTTGGAGTTTTTTTTTTTCTTCCTGCCTTTATACATTGAATAAAATCTTCCCATTAATTACACATTCCTCTAAACATTATCTCTGGCATATATCAGTTATATGTTCTAGGCATGTTCAACCTATAGCCACCTTTGGTCAAGAATCACTGTCTAGAATGAAGTTAGAAATTATATTGGCCTGTGATCAATATTTGAAGCTGTTTTCTGTGCCACTGAGGTTCTGTTGGGAAGCATGTTGCCTGTACATATAGCCCTACTTGATTTCCTTTAACAGTTGTAGCATTTCTCATTTCAAATTAATGTCTTTGATTCACTTGTAGTTGCTTTTTATGTAGAGTGAAAGATATGGATCTATTTTCATTATTTTGCAAATGGATATCCAGTTTGCTGGCACCACATGTTTTTCCAGTGAGTGTTTTTGGTGCCCTTGTCAAAAGTTAGGTGCCAAAGCTGTCTTGGTTTATCTCTGGATCTTTATTATGTCCCATTTGTCTAAATGCTTAGTTTGTGCCGCTTTCATGTCAACTTTATTACTATAGCTCCGTTGTTATAGATTGAGGTCAAAAATTGTCATGCCTACAGCTATGTTACTTCTGATTAGAACTATTCAGCCGGGCGGTGGTGGCGCACGCCTTTAATCCCAGCACTTGGGAGGCAGAGGCAGGTGGATTTCTGAGTTCGAGGCCAGCCTGGTCTACAAAGTGAGTTCCAGGACAGCCAGAGCTATACAGAGAAACCCTGTCTCAAAAAAACAAAAAAAAAAAAAAAAAAAAAAAAAAAAGAACTATTCTACCTATCACTTGTCCCTTGTGTTTTCATATAAATTATAGAATTTTTTTCTAACTCATCAACCTTACTATTGAGACAAGGTTTCCCAAGGAGACACAAGAGATTTCACTGGTCAGTAAGTGCGAGGATTCTCCTGTCTCCACCTCCACAGTGAAAGTGTATTTACTTCATTTTTGATTTTGCAAGACATTCACTGAGAATGGAAAGATCATTTCCCTTTAACTTTTATATTGTCTCATTTTCTCTTTGAAGTTTTGTCTGCTTCTCTTTCCAATGCTCTCTGAATTTCCAAAAGTAGGTTTTATTATGGCATTTGCAAACATAATTTGTTTGTCTTGGTCTCTCTCCCTACTCTGCTCCCACATTCCCCGGGCTCCTTAAACCTTTCTATTCCCTTTACCTCCTTCTTCAAAACCGCTTTGTCCTCTTTCATGGGCACCTCTCCAGTTTGCGATATATATATTTGAGGCCACAAATATAAAATATAAATGCAGGATCTGTGTTTAAGAATATGTCATGCTGGGCGGTGGTAGCGCATGCCTTTAATCCCAGCACTTGGGAGGCAGAGGCAGACGGATTTCTGAGTTCAAGGCCAGCCTGGTCTACATAGTGAGTTCCAGGACAGCCAGCCAGAGCTACACAGAGAAACCCTGTCTTGAAAAACAAACAAAAAAAGTCATATTTGGTGGATGTTTTTGAGACTTGATTAACTTGTTAATATTGTAATTTGATGAATCACCCATTTTCCTGTAAACTTCAAGGTTTGATTTTTTATGGTGAATAAAATTCATTATATATAATGAATTTTATTTATGTATATATATGTATATATATGTATATATGTATATATATATATATATATATATATATATATATCACATTTTCTTCTCTAGTAATCAGTTGGTGGCAATCTAGGATAGTCTGTCCCCTTGCCTTATGAATAGGGCAGAAGCTGTCATAGATATGTAAACACCTCTGTGATATAGATTCCTGTGAGTGTATGGTGAGAATTGGTATACTGGGTCATATGGTTCTATTTCTAGTTCTTTTAGAAACCTCTATTCAATTTCCATTGACCATGTACCAGTTTATATTGCCGCTGGCAGTGAACAAAGTTTCCCATTCCCCACATCCTCATCAGCATTTTATTTGTTGAAGATAGCCTTCCAACTGGGATAGTAGTGTTAATGATTTCTTTTCTCTAGAAGCTTTAACTATGCTCTGCCCTATTCTGTATGTTCTAAAATATCTTTGACATTTACCTAAGTCTGAGTTGGTACTGTTCTTCTTATCTTGCCTACAACTTAATAAATCCTTTCAGGCTGTTTACTAATGCAAGAAACCATTCCTTATCATTCTAAAAATGATGCCTTGCCTATGTTTACTCTGTCACTTCTAGACCTCCTAATCCATTGATACTGGAGCATCCTGACTTCCTACATACATTTTAGTTTTTTTAATTTTTCATGTCTTATTAGTGACAATTTATGTTCTGTCTCTTTACATATCAACTTGGATGTACATGCCAGTCACCTGGACACATAAACAGAAGTTCTTATTTAACATTAAATGATGTGGCCTCAAATTTCCCTGACATGTTTCCTGGAATGTCAGTGCCTCAATCTATAGAGCTATTTTGGGTAGGATGTTTCCATGCTCTGGAGGTACAACAAGACTTTCTGTAGTCAGACAGTGTCTTAGTTAGGGTTTTACTGCTGTGAACAGACACCAGGACCAAGGCAAGTCTTATAAAAAGCAACATTTAATTGGGGCTGGCTTACAGGTTCAGAGGTTCAGTCCATTATCATCAAGGTGGGAGCATGGCAGTATCCAGGCAGGCATGGTGCAGGAGGAGCTGAGAGTTCTATGTCTTCATCCAAATGCTGCTAGTGGAAGACTGACTTCCAGGCAACTGCGGTGAGGATCTTATACCTACACCCACAGTGACACACCCATTCCAACCAGGTCACACCTATTCCAACAAGGCCACACCTTCAGATGGTGCCACTCCCTGGTCCAGTGATATACAAACCATCACAGACAGTATGCAGATCTTCCACTACTACTCAATACCCACCGACCTTAGGAAAAGTGACCTGGTCTCTTTGGGAACCATCTTTGCCCTGTACAAAATAAAAATCTCAGCCCCTATGGGTCTGGCTTCCTGTAATGATTAGGTGTGATTTTTAGCTTGCACAAACTATGGGAGGTATGAAGCAAAAAGCAGAACCCCAGGTATCTTTAGTCAGGGTTAAGCTTTAATGATACAGGGCAGAAAGTGTGCTAGCATGTCTCCATCAATGAGAAGGGCTCTGCTCCCAGCTTCCATCTCAGCTATGGTGTTGCCTTTTGAGTTGAAGGGACTAGAACAAAGTGTCTCTACCTGTCTCCTGCTTACATGAAAGCACAACCCCACCCACAGAATAAGAACAAGCATAGCCCCACTTCAATAAAGAACCACCTGTTGTGTCAGCCACAGGATAGAACATAAATAAATCATTCTGATTTTATCATATGTTAAATCAGTCAATGGATGCTAAAAATAATTCATAAAGACAGTTTTTCTAGTAGAAATCATAGAGTCATGAGGAGGGAGCAAATATAAGACCCTAGTGTTTGGAGAGAAAGCTTATTGCACTAAAATAATTTGTTATAGTTACTCTGAACAAATGGAAGAGGTAGGGAAGGAAGGAAGGAAGGAAGGAAGGAAGGAAGGAAGGAAGGAAGGAAGGAAGGAAGGAAGGCAGGAAAGTGGGAGGGAGACAGGGAAGAAAGAAGGAAGGGAGGAAGGAAGGAAGGGAGGAAGGAAGGAAGGAAGGGAGGGAGGGAGGGAGGGAGGGACGGAGGGAGGGAAGAAGGAAGGAAGGGAGGGAGGGAGGGAGGGAGGAAGGAAGGAAGGAAGGAAGGAAGGAAGGAAGGAAGGAAGGAAGGAAGGAAGACAATATTAATTTGGTAGCTTTTTCTTAATATGCACTAAGCAAATACTAACATGTAATGTGGGTTCCATCAAAGTTAAACCTAGGGCTTCTCGCCTGCAAGATACCAGCCCTAGAGAAGAGATCAATTTATACCTGGCTAGCTTTCTCTTAGACAATTCAGGATCCAAACTGAGGAAATAATCCCACCCACTTTTAAGCTGGGTCTTCCCACATTAATTAACAGACTCAAGACAATTCCACAGTTATGCTTACAGGCAAACCTAATTTAGATACACCTTCATTTGTGACTCTCTTCCCATATGATTCTAGATTGAATCAAGCTGACAATTGAAGCTAACCATTACAGTGAGTAAACATTTTATATTTTATTCTTTAATTTGAGAAGCAGGTCCTCATTAAAATTGTTTTGAAAGGTGAGGGTGATATATATCATTAAAAAATAAATATCTGTCTAAAGAGGAATAGCTCAGAAATCCAAATGAACTTTCTGAGCTTCATAACAGGGCCCTAGTGCAGTCCTGGTTTGTGACATTTCTATTGATGCCAAATATAATAAGCAGGAGAAAACTGCCAGCAAGCATGTTCATCCAAAACCAGTGATTTTTAACAGCAAGGACAACAGTAGGAAAAGACCAGCTCTAAACTTTCTGGAATCTTGCATGATGTAGAAACAGTTAAACAGATACTAAAATTCAGACTAGCTACTACATGCAGTTAAAAGGCAACTTACAATTAGACTAGCTGTAATGTGCTGTTGTCTATTTGTAGGAGTCAGGTGATGGAGTTGAGAAAGGGTCTCATACTTTAGCCCAGGCTAGCCTGAAGCTCACTATGAATTGCAAACTGGCCTCAGACTCACTTCAATCTTCTTGCCTCAGCCTTCCAAGTGCTGGTATCACAGACATGCATCGCAAAGTGTGATGGAATGATTCCATGCATAGGTGGAGGCTTAGCCTGAGTCAGATATTGATGTGGATAATAAACCATGGCATGAAAGCTCTTAGTAAGCCCTTATTCCCAAACCCATATTTCTGGTGTCACCTAGATGATAGCTTCAAGCTGGAGATATGATACATGAACTGGGAAAGCTCTGTTCCATGTCTGTCTTCCCCAAGGACCAGCAGGCTCCCTAAGATATGATTTCCTTTTGGCAATGACAGAAGTACCATCACAAAGATACACTTCAAATATTCGCCTGTGTCCAAAGTAAATGACATTCCAAGCCCAACATCAGTAGGGAGAAGTAAAAGGGGGAGGTGAGAATTTACTGAACAACTACACAATCTATTACTGTCTTCCATCTTGATTCTATTTATCCTATTTCTTCCCAGATTCATCCCCCTACAAACAGTCACAAAAGTCTCATCTAATTATAATCTCGTACTGACAGTACAACCTCTTGTGATCAACATTAGGTTTGGATGTGGTTTTTACTAATCCAGAGACCTCTACTAAAAGAAAATAAAAGTTATATGACAACATGAACTAAAAGTATGGTTAAGATTGTAATAGTCACTTAAAAGCTTAGGCACTGGTCCCAGATGATGGCACTACTGTGAATCAGATGATAAGAAGTGTACCCTCGGAAGGGTACACTGGGATCTTGACGCCTTCTCCTCTCTTTGCTTTCTGGTACCTTGAGATGGACATCTTTGCTCTCTTGTATGCTTTTTACCACAGTGTTCTCTTCCCTTTTCCACTCTCATTGACAATAATTTATTGTTTCAAATATTTTAGACACTATCGAATTTCTGATCTTTCATTTTCCATCTCCTGAGTACTAAGATTACAGACATGCATCATCATATCTATTTTATGTGGTGCTTAAGATGTAACCCAGGGCTTTGTGCATGCTAAAATAGTATGCTCCCATCTGAGTAACATCCACAGCCCTGATAGGTAGTTTTTTTTAAAAAAAAAAACAAAACCATATTTATTAAACAGATACTTCTTTCTCTCCATGGGTAAAGCTATTTTAGGAATCGTGATCACAAAGACTGTATTGAAAAGAGATGGACCAAATTAAATCTAAAGTAGCAAAGAGGCAATTTTCAAAACAAGAGCCACAGAGACTCAGCAATGGGAGCGGAATTAATGATTGTGTATCAGCAAAGCAGCTAGTCTTGCCGCTGTTCTCTCAACACAGTAAGGGAAACTCAATAAAGATCTTCAAAAAATATTCATAGGCCAACTCACTGCAACACAGGGAACATTATCAGTGAATAAGAACAACCACCAGTGCTTATACCTGGCACCATGGAGTGAGGAGAACAATTATCAGACAATCAATTAAGAAATCTGAAGGAAACAAATGTTCGAAATAAATGTCGTGCAGTTATCTGAAACCATACCTTCTCACAGAACCATTAGGGATCAGAAAATTCACTTCACATCATCTGTAGCCCTTCACATATTGATACCCAGAACTACTAGTTACGAATTTAAATACAATTGCCTAAATTATGCTTTTGATCCAGTCTTTGCCATTCCGAGCACCCAGGAGTGGCTTTTGATTTCCTCCCAAATAAGATTAAAAGTCTAATCACAGAGACCCCACGCCAACACCGTAAAATTATGAGGTATTCCCTAGATGGAATTTTGATTCTTTCTGTTCCCTATGGCCTCGTTGAGCCCTGCATTATCTCTGACCTGAATATTGCAAGTACGCTGCTCTGTCAGCTTTAATTCTTATTCCCTAATTTTTCAAAACCTTGTTCCAATGCCACCTACTCCACAAAGCCTGTCCTAATTACTCTGCTCAGAATTACTATTACATTCTCATGGTCCTTTATCCCTCATTTGGGGGCAATAATGGTAATTATTCCCAAATCATGACCAGAGTCTTGATAGGTCTAAATCTGTCTCCTCTTCAGGATAGCAAGTTTCCAGAGGCATCGGAAGAAGAATCATAATCTTTAAGCATGGTGTCCTGGTTCTAAATTCCCATAACTCAAGGCATCTACCAACTGAAATACGTGTTAAAGGATTCTGATTTTCCAATATGCCAAGGCCCAATTAAACATACTTATCCATCATATTAACTTAACCTGTTCCTTTCTTTTTCCAAATGATGGTTATACAATTCATCATATCCAAGCCCTTCCTAGTCACCTTTCTAAATACTTTGAAGGCAAACTTATGCTCATACAACTGAACTCTTGTTAGCAATAGCAGCCACGGGGGCTCTAAAGCATACACTAAGTGGTTATGAAAATGGGAGTGATGGACATGCCCACACATAAGCAGGTAGATCCTTTGAGCTTGGCTAAGGATAGGTGATTCATGTACCAGAGAAGAAACATAAATAAATTAAAGAAAAGACACTTCTGGAGATTTGCTTGGTTACTACCTGGAAACATAGGCCTATTTTGATAAAGCCAAAGATGAAGATTGTGTGTTTAGAAATTGCTGCACTTCACAACTGTGAAGACTGGGTGATGTGAAGAAACAGGTTTTCTGAGGTAACTTCCTGTTGAACAGTAAAACCATGCCAGGAAGCTTGGTTAAGTAGAGCAGGTTGAGACCTGGAGACTCAGTGGGCACATACCTGAGACTTTGGAGATTCCTCGCTCCCTACCATATTCCTGGCCTGGAACACCTGTCACACTCCTCCCATAATGAAATGTGACCTGTCGCCAAGTAGGCCCAGAACAGAGTTTTTCATGCTAATGAGGTACCTAGAGGCCCAGTAAGGGTTTATCCAATAAGCTTCCCTTCCCAGACATTCCTCCAAAAGGTATTTAACCTCAGGTTCACCCTGAGAAGCCCGTACAGGTATACATATGCATCCATTTTCCACCATGAACAGTCAATAAACAGTTTAGAACCTTGGACTGTCTCTTTCATCAAGATCCCCAGTGAAGGGCAAAGGAGAAGACATTCACCTACAGAGCCTCAAGCTTAATTCTCCTGTAGAAGGCCTCTCTGCACTACCAGCCTGCCTCTGACAAGAAAGAATAATCACAGCTAGGACAAACCAGAGCTCTCTCTTCCCCTGGCCCTGGGCTAGATGCTGTCCTCAGACCTCGGGCCCCAAGAGTCTAAGAACCCCAGGGCCTCAGCCTTGTCACAGGCCAGAGGACCCCTGAACCATCTCCAGCTTTCCCACATCTCAGACAGTGCTTTCCCACCCCTGGCACTTCCTTATAGCCTAGCACCCTCCCCTGCAGCACCATGGCATTAGTGTAGACAAACTCTCCACCTTCCTCCTCCCCAAGAGGCTGTGCCCAGAGGTGGGGTGGACACAGACCCATTACCTCCTCGAGGAAACTAATAGCCAAGTCTCCAGGTAATCGCAGCATATATAAGAACAGAATTCCAAAGATGCAAGCAGCTATTAGCACTGACCAGTCTTAAGAGAAGAGATGATATAAGGAAGAATGGGAAGGTTTTGGGGTTTTGGCTTTTGTTTTGTTTTGTTTTGTTATTAGCAATTTTCTCATGGTACTGAAAAGACATATTGAAGCACATTGTTTTCAAAATATTAGAGGTTGTTTAGCTTTGTGGTGTGGTAGTTGTCCCCATTTGTGCTTTAAAATGTGTAGCAAATCTCCCTTTGGAGTCAGTCAATGCATCTCTCAGTCGCTGTAGGCATTTTTGCCAAGCTGAGGAGCAAAGTCCGGCTGCACCTGTGGCTGACGGTGGCTGGGACAGGAGAGGTTTCAGATTCTTATTCAACTATGTTCTCCAAACATAATTCAGCTGAGTGTCTGCTTCTTTGTAGGACTTAAGAGTTTGAATAAATCAGTCCTGTGAGATGTCTCATTGGGTGAAGGTACTTGGTAGGAAGGCTAAGTGCCCGAGTTCATTCTCCAAGTCCCACACAGTAGAAGAGAACCAATTCCTCCAAAAGTTTCTCTGACCACTACACATATATCATGGTACAAATACACACACACACACACACACACACACACACACACACACACATGCACACACACACTTGAATTAAAAAAACATAAATAAAAAATTTTTAAAAAGTGGAATAAATTATTGTCAAATTCATATTGTTGGCAATTGTCCCCAGAGGACAGCTTTTTAGAAGATCACAGACTGGTGGTGGTCCAATTATCCCACTGGACTTGTCCAAGAATCTGTTTCTACTCTTGTGCCCTCTCCTTGCCTCATGACAAGAAGCCATGAATAGATTCTCATCTGAGCATAGCTTGTCAACATATTCTCTCCTGCTTTTGGAGATGATGTGCACCAATGTTAGAATGTGCATGTCACAGGGGCTGGTGATTTACATGGGATTTCTTTAGTTCATTGGCATTCACAGAGGAGTAGCATTCACAAACACAGACTGCACAATGGATCATGTCTGCTAAAAAAAGAAACTGGTCTATTCCTGCCATTTATTGGCACAAAGGAATATCCTTCTAAGGCATCATGGATGTGCATACAGTGATACCAGTGGCAGCTATTAGCAAAGATGGGATTTACTTCCTTAGCCTTCAGTTGCTAGTATGCCCTACCTATTAGTCTCCCAAACATGTTATGGGTTGTTCTAATAATAAGTGTCCTTTAGAAATTGCCTCATTTCAGAGTTTTCACCCATAGTTGTTCAAACATGTATTTTCTATTTCTATCCTGAGTCTCATACAACTCACTCTCTTCAGGATCAAGTTATATAACATGAAGAGGTGTTTGCATGACATCTCTAATGTGACCCAGTACTGAAGTTAACTGAAAATGGGCAAAACCAGAAGTTTTCCCAAGATATAACACTGTATTCCGTTACAGCTGCCTTCCTCTTGTCATCTGCATCTGTGAGAGTGGCTAACCCCAGTGACAGACAAGAAGGAAATGTGAGATTTAACTGATCTGTTCTTGAATAACTGGTCTTACATAACAAAATTGCAGCAAGCTGTCAGTTCTTAGGTCCCCAGACTCTAGACCTACGCTCTCTCAGCTGCCTTTCCAGCTGACCTCTGACCTTCTCCATCAGAGAATGAATTGATAGCCTGCTGTCTGACTTGGTGTTTTTCAAAAGACAAATTCTTGCCTCAAATCCATGTCTGTTCATAACTTGTCACTGTGGAGCCTGCATGTCTAGTAGGAAGTACAGTGGGCATTTCCACAAACTGACAAAGGACTAAGGTATTGATGTTCCTGCCCCCAGGCTTAGGACACTATATAGGAATATTGCCATGAATTTGAGGCTAGCCTGGGTTACATAGTAAGTGCCTGCTGGGTCAGTGAGAACTAGGGTAAGAAAGGGGAAACAAAGTGAAAAGTGACTGTGGCAGCAAGTCTTTAGCATAGAAATCATGCTAGCCAACTGAGCAGGGCACCAGGCAGTAGCCGCCTGCAGCCACGTGAACTGGGTTCCCCTGAAAGTTGGGCTGGGGCTGAAAGAGATCAGACAGTGAGAAAAGAACGAGGCCAAACCTTTTTGTTCAAAGCCTCTGAAGTTTACTGAGAGTCCGGCTTATAAAGAAGGTAGGCCCATTCCCGCCAGCCCATCCTTGGTGCCTGGAGCCAGCCCGTAGGCGATCTACAGGGTGTGTCTCCGGAACACCTCAAGGACCTTTCAGCGGGAAGCAGAGTCTTGGAGAAGAGCAAATAGAGCCATCAAGGTCAGAAGGCTCTACCCTAGGTAATCTCCTTCCTAGTAGCAGCAAGGTCAAAGTCTGGATCAGCCTGCTTCAAGGCTAAGGGAGGCTACACCAGGCTTCTGCAGCACAGCTTCCTGGGAGGCTGGGGCAGATAAATGCTGGGTTGGAATCCGGGCTTCAAACATAGAAGGCCACTATCTTTTAAAAAAAAGCAATCAATTAAACAAACAAACAAAAAATACTGGCAACATTTGTTTGTCATGTGAATGTGCCTGCACCTCCAAGTCTAAAGCCCATGAAGTCTCTCATCCCTGAGCACCATCTCCTCATACACAATAATCCCTTCCCTAAAGCAGCACTGACCTACCTCTGTCTATGTACTATGAGGAAGTAGTCTTCAACTTCATCCCACCCTGTGAAGTGTCTAAACAATTTGATTTTAAAATCAGCCTAATTAATCTCTCAAAAGTTTATATATATATATATATGTGCCATGCTGATTTTCCCACTAACCTGATAATATAAGTGTTCATTGTTCGGCTAGTCCACTTCTTTACTGAGATATCTTCTTTCTCAGATCACATGCAGTGCATTTGTGAGAATAAACCTTGTGAGAACACAAGGTTTTATCTACAAGATGTTTGCAAGGAAAAAAAGAAAAGAAAAGAGAGGAGAGGAGAGGAAAAGAAAAGAAAAGAGGAAAAAAAAAAAAAGACAAGACAGAACAAGATCTGTAGTTTGGATTTTTGAGCACATTTTGTCCCCTGGCTGAACACAGTCATCTAAACAAGCTTGAGGGTGAAGCTCAAGCCCAAAGCGCCATCATCTCCCTGAATATCATTTGTCAGTAGAGGCCATATTTTATACACATCAGGTTCGAAACATAAATGGAATTTTCATTTGAATCTGACTTTGTAGCAGTACAGACAAAAGGGAAGAGACACTGCACTCACAGGAAACGACTACAAGTTGAGAAACAAGGGCGCACTCTATCTCTGGCCAGCAGCAGGAAAGGCATTAAATGTGTCCTGTAATCCTTTCCTCACCACGGAACTGAAGCACTGCAAAGCCGGTCTCAATCCAGCAGATGGCGAGAGACTGATTCTAGTCTACAGCCCTCTGGAAACTGCAGAGCTCTCATTCTGAAGACACTGGGCTATCAAACAAAATTGACACAGAACATTTGTGCTCTTTATTTTGTAATTTTATTTTGTTTTATTGAATATTGGACTAGGATTACCTATTGCCTTCCCTCCGCTCGCCTCTTACTGTGCGATGAAAGAGAATCTGAATGGGATGCATTAAAGCAGACAGCCTGCTTTTATTAATTCACGTGTTTGAATACTGAAACCCAGCTGGTGGTACTCTACTGGGAGGTTTCAGAGTCTCTGAGAGGTGGGGCTAGCTGGAGGCGTGGCTTGAGGTTTACAGTGGTCCCTGTCTTCCTGTCCTGCCCAGCTTCGTTTCCTGTAGAGATGTAACAGCCCCCCCCCCCCCCCCATGTTTCTGCCGCCACAGCCCTGCGGCTCACAGTCTCAAATACTTTCCCACCACTGTGGACCATACCTTCAAACTGTAAGTCAGACCGAGTCCGTCCTCACTTTAGATGCTTCCTGTCCGGCGTTTGATTTAAACAATGAGAAAAGCAACTGATACACATTCAAAGAAGAGCAAATAGAGAATCACATGTGCATATTCTGTTCTGCATACCTACTGTATCTATTTACTTTGTAAATTAATATTTTATTAACTATTTGTGAATTTCATGATGCATTTTTATTATGTATTCTTCCTCCTCGGTTTATTTTATTTATTTATTCATAATTTTTATTTTTCATGTGTAAAAGCATTTTGCTTTTATGTATGTTTATGCACCACATACCTTCCTAATGCCCACAAAGGACAGAAGAAAACATTGGAGCTCATGGAATAGAGTCACAGATTGTTGTGAGTCACTATGTGTATACTGGGAACCAAGCCTGGGTTTCCTGCAAGAGCAGCCAGTGCTCTTAACCACTGAGCCATCTTTCTACCCCAAGCCATTTTCTTTTTGATGCATCATTAACATGGGCAGGCCTAGTGTTCTCCATATGAATTATTTAAGCTAAGGTAAATGGATTGAAGTATAGACTATAGCAAGAGAAGGAGGGCTCTACTGGCATCAAAAGCTCCTGTGTGTTCACTGAGAGCTGCTAATATTTGCCACAATATTCCCTAATACATTTTCTAGGTGATCTGAATCCATTGTTTCTTGTTCAGTATTCAAAGACATTTTCCTCAATTAGCTAATTTGAAAAAAATATTCAAGAGGGCACAGATATGTTTATGATGGTGTTAAATGCAGAAACAAAAGGCCTCTCAGAAAGGAAACTGGGAGGTATTTATTAAATGAATTCACAAGATTCTTCAGGGCTTCACTTTATTCTAAGAACAAAGTCTCAGTGTTACATTCTGAGTTTACAACACCGTATAAACCATCTTGGTAGACGCTGAGGATGGGGTCTATATGGTAGATATCTTCAGCCTCATTAACACATCAGAGTGTTTCCCAGTCCAGAATGTCAGTGTGTGCTCCTGGTTACTGGAACCTGTTCCTTTTTGCTGTGTTGCAATTATAGGCTCCATTATAACTCCTTAGTCATGTATTTATTTTCCTGGCTAGGTTGCAAACTCTATGAAAACATATTCTTCCATCGTCATATCTCCAGTATCTAGCGTAGCCTGAGCTGAAGAACGTGCCCTAAAACACCAGTGAAGCAGGAATATGACCCATTTTATAAAGTCAACAAAAGCTCACAATAGCAGTTATGTAGAGGCCTCATTAACAGAGGTGTGGTCTCAGAATATGGTGGCTTCTCAACTCACATATTTTCCAAGAACTGAACATCTATTTCCCACTCGTTCTAGATCTCCTGATTTTTCATACTATGAGTGATGTCTTAGATAAAAAGAAGAGCAAGAAGCACCCCAAGTCTTACTTCTTAAGAGTAGAAGTGACTTAAATACAGTTAAGTTTCTCACACTAGCATTGTAATAGCTTCTTGCCCAAACAACCAGGAAGGGCAGTTGAAGTGAAGTGATTTCTTCCCTGTGGTTGATGGTTGTCAACGAGAATTGTGCCTAGCATCTCTAGGTATTTTATGACTGTTCCACATAGCCACACCACTTATAATTTTACTTCAATACTTCAATTCCTTTTTATTTTATTTTTGCACATGTATGTGTATATATATACATGCATATGTGTTTTTGTGTGTGTGTGTGTGTGCGCGTATATCTGTGTAGAGGCCTGAAGTTGATATCAAGAATCTTTGCTTATCGTTTTCCTCTTTCATTCGTTGAGGTTGAGTCTCTTGCTGAACCCAAGCTCTTACATTCCTGCTATAGTTGCTTGACACTTACTCCAGGACCTGTGGCTGCTTTCCACGTGCTGGCAGCTGCCCCATCCACAGAGCGCTCACATGAGTACTGGGGATTTGAACTCTGTTGTTCACATTTGCAGGCACTTTACCCACAGAGCCAGCTCCCAAGCTTTCCCGCCCCCCCCCACCCCCCATTTCTTGGCACATTTTCCAATTGTAGAAGTCATACATAGACCATAACTAGAAGGATGGGAGATGTTATACTTTCTAAGGGTAATAGAGGGTAGCAAAGATGTTCTTGAACATGGCCAGCCACTTAGCACATCACCAGTCTGTGTTAGGAGATTCCTGACGGCTATATTCCCACTGGCCCTTTGCTTTGCATGTGTTAAACTTTTACATGAATGAAACTGTTGTTGATGTATTGTTTCTTCTTACAAAAGTATCAAGCTCCTCCCTCTACAGCTCCATGTTTTTATTTCATGCCAAAAATGTTCCAAGTACACACACACACACACACACACACATACACACACACAGATTCCACACAATACAAACTGTTCTAAAGCTTGGCTTTTCCACTTCATTTTTTTTTTTTCATTGACTAACAGTTTGCTGTAAAGTATAATTTAAACAAATTTCACTTAGGCTGTTTCGAAGTTTTACTTCCAGTTGGATAATTCTGTCTTCGTCTCTCTTTGCTCATTTATACAAGTCTATGAGAAGAGGAAAATTCCCTAGTGTAAAACCACACAACCAAAGAGGAATGTACAAATTAAATTATACAGGTTTTAAACTTTCCTCCAAACTTGGTACTGATGTTACCAGGCATAGTGTATGTGCACACCTTCCTGTTCATCTCCAACAAGCGTCCTCCTAAGGTATATGTTATTGACAAAAAAGGAAAAAAGAAAGAAGAGAAATGTCAGAAACATTTTATTATTATCTCGTATTATTAAAAATCATAACTATTGATATAAATTTTGTAAAAATTAGGAGTATGTATATGACTACCTTGGGTTATTTTTATTCTGTCCCCCCACCCCCACCCCCGCAGTGTTCACCGCATACTCTATGGACACCGGAGGATGAGGTGATAAGCAATCTGAGTCTGAGTTCAATTTTTCTTTGTCTCTATGTCTTCTGCTTACTGAGATAAAGAAGGCAGGTTATTGGCTTCAACCGGGGCTGGGGTGGCGGGTGGGGGAGAACTTATTACCCACAATCCCTCACAGCTCAGCTCAGTGATGCACCAGCGACAGTACAATAAATCTGTTTCTTCATGAGAGGCCCACGCAGCCCAGGTTGGGAAGGTAGCTCTCAGCAGCCTGCAGCATCATACATCACCCGCAGGTGCTGCTGGCCGGGCTCTTCAGAGTGACAGTCTGACCTGCCTGATTTGTCTTCTTTTTGTCACAGACTCCTCCAGACATCACTGTCTCGTTGAATGTAGCTGATCTCTGGCCATATTTTCCCTCTTCCTGCCACCTTCCATTACTTGTACTGAGATAAATCTTCCCCTCTTTGGCAGTAGGGTTGAATATACAGCCTCTTCCCCTAGTTCTGATCAATACCTTCTTGAGATAAGCCAGCCAGAAAAAGGGTAGACAAGAGCGATAGGACTGGCTCTCAGCATGATTACCTATCATATGTAAGGAAGGGGCTTCTCACCTCCATGGTGTAACCCACGAAAATACTCCACATCTAGTAGGATGTGAAGGCAAGTTAGCACTGTCATGATACACACAAGCAAGAGAGCTTTTCTAGTAAAGAACTAGAGTATAGACCCACAGGGCTCAGTCAGGCACACTCTTGCTTATATTATCATTATGGGCCTTACCCTTATATAGAAACACATAAGATCCACGAGATCCATGAGAATGGTAATGTCGATGGTACTGACTTCAACTACTTCAAACTTCAGCAGTTCCCTGAAAACTTAATTCTTGTGTCTTTAGAGAGTATCTGTGGGGATTGTCCTAAAATGCTCACATTTGGAATTGTCACTTGTATACAGAGTTAGCTTGTGGCAGCTACTGCTCAGCTTTGATTTAGTCTACGTACATCCTTTGAAAATGCTACCTGCATGGACTTGAGGATGCTGCCCTGCTGGCCCCGGCTGTTAGAGCTTGAATGCCACAGACATGGGGCCAGCTTCATCATCTTCCCTATTTCTTAAGAACTGGTAATTCAGTTAAGATTTCTATTGCTGTGAAGGAACACCATGACCAAGGCAACTCTTATGAAGGAAAACATTTAATTAGGGATGGCTTATAGCTTCAGAGGCTCAGTTCATTATAGTAATGGCAGGACGCATGACAGCCTGCAGGCAGATGTGGTGCTGGAGGAGTCTAGAATTCTACATCTTGATCCAAAGGCAGCAAAAATTATCTCCTGTTTTCTACACTGCACGGAGCTTGAGTACTAGGAGACTGGTGACACTCTTCCTCCAACAAAGCCACACCTACTCCAACAAGGCCTTACCTTCTAATAGTGCCACTTCTGTGGGTCAAGCATTCACACATGAGTCTACGGGTTCCATACTTATTCAAAGCACCACAACTGGTAATGGGAGGGACACGGACATGCTCGTTTCCAATAGCCCCATCAGTACCTGGTTCAGTCTCTCTGTACAGGACCAGGTTGACACTAGACTGCATCACCAGGTACAGCAATCTCTACATGGACCCCTCCTGTTTTCTGTTTTGTAGAAGTCCACTTCTACCCAAGTTAATCAGCACCCAGAAGGAGAAGCTTATGGGCCCTCACTCCGACTGCCTTATCAGACTCCCAAATTATTTTTATTTCACACATTTAATATTCAATACAATTACAAAACCCCATAAGAACACACACACACCCACAAACACACACCTGTACAATTCAAGTCTACATTAACTAAATCATAGCCACCTTCTGGAATTTGAGTGTTACTGTTTTTTAATCAGTTTTATATATTCCAGATCTGCAGCATGAACACATTTGAGCATGCTGCATCCCTGTGTTTTCTATGTAAAATCAAGAGGAAAGACAGTACCTATTTTGGGGAAGATGACCTCCATTATTGAACCTTTCTTCTTCAGCCATCTTTGGCTGTATCCATTCATAGCCACTCTGTAATCACACTGAATGACTTTCAGTTCTCCCAAGACTTTCCTTTTCCGGGCTGATAGCAGTTGATGTCAATGGCATGCCATTGAAAGTTGCAATCTTTTTGTCTCAGAATTCTGCACTACTACATTTGTATAAATGCCTTTTCCCTTTCCCTCCTCCTTCAACACCTTAAAAAAGACCAACCACTTCTTTCCCAAATCCTTCCTCCCATATTTAGTAAATTGGAAATTTCCTGCATCACCTAACTCCACACTCCACAGAGGTACAAATGTACCCTAGCACCACAATCATTTGCTTTACAAAATCTGCTAACTTGAAAGGCAACATTTTTTTCTGTTACTTTCCTCAATAGCTAGTAGTCAATGAACTAATGTCTTGAAAATAAAATAGAGGTGTTAGTTACTACATACTTCTAAAGGTATACTACACATAAAGAGCTATAATAGACCCGTTTTGCTTAGATTCGTTTCCTGTTAACTATGATAAAACTACCCTGCTGAAAGCAATTCAAGGGAAAATGGTTTCATTATAGCTCACAGTTCAAACGTACAGTCCATCCTGGTGGGGAAGTTCTGGCAGAACTTGCCTGGACCTTAAGGAACCAGGCATGTTGTACTGCATTCAGGAAGGAAAAGCGTGATGGACACTTATACTGAACCAGCTCCTTCTTTCGGATGCACTCCAGGACCCAAGCCTAAAGAACTGTGTCACCTTCCGTAGAATGGATCCTCCCTCCTAAACTACCTAATCAATACAACCGAATGTCCAGGGGCCAAACGGTTCACAGGCAAACCTAGATACTCTAGATCCTGCCAAGCCCAATCAAATACATTCCCAAATACATTCAACTGTATTCAGCATTGCATAACTTTTAAACTAGGGAAAATTTTTCAGTCAAATCTATCACACTGGTTGTTACTCCTAATGGTCCCAGAATAGCCTAAGATCCTGCCTCTTACTGTAAATGGATAGAAAGATTTTGAGTCTTCCAGCCAAGATACTGCATAAACTTATCCTACATAACACAGGGGCAGGCAGGGTTGCCCTCTGTGACTTACAATGGTAACTTCAGAAAACCACCCTGCCCTCTTAGCATTCCTATGGTCCTGTCTGTCTTCCTATTTCCTTCCTTGAATCTACTTTGTAGGCTCTCCTTTCAAAAGCTGCTTGCAACCAAGTCTTTATCTTGTGTTCTCCTTTCAGGAGAACCCAAAATAACTTCTACATATTTTCCTGAACAACTGCCAACTTTTGTCAAGTCAATCCATAAAGTATATGCCAAATCACAAAGAAAGGGACACATTTCTTTAAGGTCAATAAATGAAAATTTTTAGAAGATTATAGAAAAGCAATTATTATCTGGTATTTGTTGAGATGTGAGTATTCTAAAATGCAACTGTATTTGTTTCTAGCTAAAGAAGCATTTCAAACCCACACACTACAATGCAGCACCACTTTTGAAATAGTTGAGATATCTTTTATTCAATTAATTGTATTTGACAGTATTTTTCTAATACTCAACAACACACACACTGCCTCTATATTCAAATGGGACTTTTTAAAAGCCAAAACCGTGTCCAGCTTTCAGCATATTGTTTTGATATTCCAGGGATGTTTGTACACAGTTCAGTGATGAATGAGTCTCAGAACCCAGAGAAATTGTAAACGGACTGGAGGAAGCCCCATAATGCATTGTGGCTGGATAAGAATACACAAGCCATGACCTGGCTCTTGTGCCGACAGGCTCCCATAAATATCAGAGTCCAATTCTATTTGAGTTATACTCACTCTTCCCTGTAAACTCATTTGCATGCATCTATTAAAGCACTCAGAGAACAAAGACCCATTCCTTAGCCCAGATGGAGGAAGAGACTTGTTTTAACTGGCATTCATAATTTATGATTGTGGGGATTAGGAGCCAGCCTTCCTGCTTACTAACTGCACCTGATGTGACTCAACAGGAAACTTCCAGCACAATACACATATTCTCTGTAAGCTGGTTATCCTCCTATACACTTAATCTTTTCCCCACCAATCCCCCAAAAGAAAATAAATATTTGTAGATTAAAAGAGAACTGCCTTCTCATCCTTTACAGCTGCTGTTGTGCAGGCTGTTAAGCTCACAGTGTTTAATTAATGGATAGATACCATTAGAGAGACAGCTGGACCTGAATCCAAATGAGCTTGGATTCAAGGTGCCACAAGATAAAGATCTGAAAGTGGAGAAGCTGGGCTGCGATTGGGTTCATTTATAAAAGAGGCTGTTAAAGGTCAACTGTGTTTTCTTGTGTGAGAGATAAAGAGATGCTATTAAAAACAATTGGAAAGTAATTCATAAGGGACCAGGAAGTCACTCATGGTAAATTAATTTGTCTCTCTGATAGCATGGCACTCATGATGGCAAAGTAAATTTGCCTAAAATCAGGCTCTCTCAAAAAGAGCCATTGATCATGTCTTTCCTTTAAAAAAGCCATGGGAGTAAGCTCCCGTGTGCCAGGACTGCTGGAGCTGTCTGATCCCAGCACACTCTTTACAACCACTTTTCAGGCTGAGAATTAACCAATTATTTCAGAGAACCATAAGTGCAGTGGCATTTCTCTGGCCGTGCTGAGCTGCCGCGCCTGCTGATGCTTCCTGTCACCTCTGATGAACTAATCGCTAAGCACCCGAACATCTCATCCTGCACACAGTTCTACTTTCCTGACATTCAGCAACACCCTGGCATGTTCCACCCCACTGCTCCCCCATTTAAAACCTCCCTCTGCCCCGTCCCCCTTCCAGTATACCACAGGTCCAAACATGTACATACCAAGACAAAAGTGTTTTAATTTATCCAGAAAATGTATCTACAATTACAACTGGCAGTCTCTTTAACTCCCTGGAACATGATACATTTTCTTTGCATCACCTCCCCTGGGTAAATTCTTCCATTCATGCACCATGAACTCCCTTTTTCCTCCCTAGTGTCTGGACGATAGCATGAGATGTGACAAAGGGCAGTGCTTTTCATGCTCAGTAATGACAGACCATTATGACACATCTTCCTCTTCCTCTAGGCAAGATGGAGGCTGTGTCAGTGGTTTGCAGACAGTCATGAATACGAAAATGGGAAAAAGGATTATATCAGCCTGTGATCTTTACTGACTTAAACCTGGGGGTGGCTGTGTTCTCTCTGCTAAAAACTGTTACTCTTTTTTTTCCTTTGAGTTGAAAACTATTTGGGATCACTCTGCCTCTGCCTCTGCCTCTGCCTCTGCCTCTGCCTCTGCCTCTGCCTCTGCCTCTGCCTCTGCCTCTGCCTCTGCCTCTGCCTCTGCCTCTGCCTCTGCCTCTGCCTCTGCCTCTGCCTCTGCCTCTGCCTCTGCCTCTGCCTCTGCCTCTCTCTGCTCTCTCTCTGCCTCTCTCTGTTTCTCTCTGTCTCTGTTTCTCTCTGTGTGTGAGAGTGTGTGTGTGTGTGTATTCTCCCTACCTCTCTTCCTTCCTTCCTCCCTTCTCCTTTCCCTTTTGCCTCCCTCCCTTCCTTTCTTTCTTAAGAATATAATGGGAAAAATGAGCAATTCCCTGCAAATCTATTCTTGAAAACCCTGCCTTTCCTGGCATTCTATAATGACAGCACAGGGAAGCTCACTCTTCACTGTTTCTAGCATCAGTGAGGAGAATCAGTCAGAAAAGACAAAGGGACTAGAGGCAGTTAATGTCCCCATTTTTCATTGGATGTCATTTGCAGGTTTTGAAAGTATGCACTAGAAGGGATTTCCCAATCAAATATCACTGTTTTCTTCTGAGCCTCTTCCCTTTGGAAAACCAGATGTGGGGGCTTGTTTAGCATTATGCAAACCAAGGCTGATGCATTTGGTTTGTGCTTAGCAGTATTAGCAACTCTTCCTGCTTGATGCATATCAGGTACCATACTATTTTTACACACATTATTATATACATTATCATGTATTACATTCCTTATGATTTATTATTTTTACTCTACAAAGAATTCAAATAAAGCTCTCACAAAACAAAACAGCTGGTAAGCAGATGTAACAGGGTACATTTGCAATCCTTGGTCTGTGGTCCGTATCCAAAATCATCTCTTATGGTTTTTTGTTTGTTTGTTTGTTTGTTTTTGTCTTTTTTTAATCTGGTGAAACTGTGGTGGAAAAATAACTAAAATGAGTAAAGTGAATTCTTGTCACTATGCCCAACCTGCTTCCTATCTTCTTCTGGAATCCATTTTTACATCTCCTGGGGAAAGCTCCCTACACCACATCCATCTTGCTAATCTTAGCTGCCTTCTTCTTATGGGCCTCTCAGCCTATTTGTTCACACTGGATGGATCCAAGGATCGTCACTATCCCCAGTACACACAGTCCTTAGGCACCCTCCTATCTGTCTGGCCAGTGTTGCCAGTGAGTGGGCATGTGAGAGAGTAAGTAATATTAGTAATGCTAAAATGCCTAATGTTTATGTGCTAGGCATTGTTTATACTCGCATTATCACAAAAGCTCTTTGATATAGGCATTGTTCTATGTCCATTTTAGAGAAGCAAGCTCAAAGGAAGCATTTTGTCCAAGGTCACATAATCAGAAGTAGCAAAACCAAGACTTAGTTTTTAAACCATGAACTAGTGCCATAAAAATTCTAAATTAACACACAAATTCACTCATTCTTCCTATGGTGTGGGAGAGGTGCTCGGTGAGTGGCATCTAGGATCAGTTCTATGGTCTTGGCTATGCTTAATGATGCAAGCAAGTCAACGGGAGCAGCACATGTAACTGTAACCTAGAAGAACAGGCCTATCTCTTTTGTCTCTTATTCCCACTTGGGAACTAAGGTTTAGCCTGGCCGAGCCATGCACAGTCAAAGAGCAGTAGCACAGACAGAAGCAAGAGGAGCCTTAAGGACCACCTGGGCTTATGACCAGAAGACGGCTGTTTCCACTTCATGTAAGCTTAAGAGAAAGAAGCACATATGACCTGTCTTTTTTGAAGAGAATTTCACTGTCAAAATCAAAGAATAAAGATTCAGGGAGAAGTGAAAAGGGGCAAAGTTATCAAGCATCCCATATCATTCCTTGGGAAGTGTGCATCTTATGCAAAAGAATGTTCAGTTCCTTGTCAGTGGCTAACACTGTGTAGTATGAAGCTCTCGGCTTGCCAGCGTTTCCCCTTGCCTGGTGTAAGGAAGAAACAAGTCCCAAGTGACCCATGGTGAGGGGGCACTGACAGGACTGGTAGACTATTTGGGGATGCTCCTGGCCTTTGTGACAGCTGTCCTCCAATATTTGGTACATCCCTACCATGGGGTTATTCAACTCTGCTCAGGAGGTCTTCACACCCCCACTTTTTTAATATTATCTTGATTTGTTGTTAAATGTGGCCCAAAAAGCCCTGAGCAGCACAAACTCATGTAATTAAGAAAGTGAATCTTCACCGATTTGTACAAATACTTTCAAGATCCAACATACGTTTTATGTATCCACTATGGGTCATAATTATGTTAGACACCGAACTTTTTTTGGAAGTATTTTTTATTAATTCTTTGAGAACATTTTACAACATATATTGATTGTATTAACCTACTCGGTCGTCAACTCTTCCCAGACTCACCTCCTGCTCCCCAGCCACACAACTCTGTGTTACTGTCCCTCTCCCGGTCACCCCACCACATTCCTCCCCCGCTCCCAGGGGGTGGGAGTCTCCCTGGGTATACACCCACCCAGGAACTTCAAGTCTCTTACAGGCTATGTGCTTCCTCTCCCATTGAGGCCAGACAAGGCAGCTTAGCTAGAAGAACATATCCCGCGTACAGGCAACAGCTTTTGGGATAGACCCCATTCTAGTTTGGGGTCCAGGTGAAGAACAAGCTGCACATCCCCTGCGTATGTACAGGGAGGCCTAGGTCCAGCCTGTGTATGTTCTTTAGGTGGTGGTTCAGACACGGAGAACTCCAAGGTTCCAGGTTAGTTGACATTCTTGGTCTTCCTACAGAGTTCTTATCCCCTTAGAGGCTATAATCCTTCCTCCTATTATTCCATAAGAGTTCCCAAGCTCCATCCACTGTTTGGCTGTGGGTGTCTGTATCTGTCCGAGTCAGCTGCTGGGTGGAGCTTCTCAAAGGACATCATCATCCTGTCTGCATTCATACCAGTGTATCATTAATAGTGTCAGGGATTGGTGCTTGCCCACAGGATGGGTCTCAAGTTGGGCCAGTTACTGGCTGTCCATTCCCTCAGTCTCTACTCCATCCCATGCCTACATTTCTTTGAGACAAGATAAATTTGGGGATGAAAGTTTTATGGTTGGGGTCGTGTTTCTATTGCTCCACTCTGGTTCTTGCCTGGTTATAGGAGGTAGCCTCTTGAGGTGCATAAATATCACCAATGTAGTGAGTCACAGCTAATGCCACTCCCATTGATTCTTGGGCTCCCCATTATCCCAGGTCTCTGTCTCTTTCTGGAGATGCCCTCCCCTGCCCCCCCCCCACACACTTCTTACCCCATCAGTTTCAGATTTCCATTTATTTTTATGGTCACCTAGCCATTTCTCCTGTCCTTCCCCACATCTGATCCTGAACCCTCCATTCCCCTCCCCATCCTCCTCCCTCCCAGTTCTCTCTACCTCTTATGGCTATTTTATTCCCCCTTCTAAATGAGATTCAACTTTTCTCACTTGGGCCTTCCTTCTTGGTTAGATTCTTTGGGTCTGTGGAGTATAATAACATGGTACCTGTGTTTTATGGTTAATATTCACCTATAAGTGAGCACATACTATGCTTGTTCTTTTGAGACTGTGTTACCTCATTCAGGATGATATTCTCAAGTTACATCCATTTGCATGAATAATTCGTGATGTCTTGGTTTTCGTAGCGGAATAGCTTTTCATTGTGTAGACATACCACATTTTCTTTATCCATTCTTTAGTTGAGGGACATCTAGGTTGCTTTCAGTTTCTGGCTATTGTGAATAAAGTGTCTATAAACATAGTTGAACAAATGTCTTTGTGGGATAGTGCAGGATCTTTTGGGTATATGTTCAGGAGTGGTATAGATGGGTCTTGAAATAGAACTATTCCCAGTTTTCTGAGAAACTGCCTAATTGATTTCCACAGTGGTTGTACAAGTTTGCACCCCCACCAGCAATGAAGACGTGTTCCCTTGGACTGTTGTTTGTTTTGAAAGCAAACATGAGGCTGGAAAGATAGCTCAGTCAGCTGCCTGCCTACTGCACAAGCATGAGAACCTGAATTCTATAAATTAAAATCTAGGTATGGTGGGGCTCAGTTGTGATCCCAGCCCCAGGAGGTGGGGACAGCTTGATCCCTGGAGCTTGCTGGCCAACCATCTTAGCTTAACAGCTGAACTAGATCAGATGGGAAAACAATGTGGTTGGCTCATGTGGATCAAAGCCCAAGGTTGAACTCTGGCTTTTATACACATGCACACATACATGCACCCATATGCACATGCACCAGTCACACATAACCAAACAAATGGTAACATTGAATCCCTGTCCTCAAAGAACTTATAAACTAGAAGGTACAACACACCTGCAACTTGTGCACCTACAAAGGGGAGACCTGAGAAGGGTGAGAATAAACTCAAGTTTGGGCAGAAATAGGAGTATATCCCAATGAAATTGAGGTAGGTAGATTGTCATATTCCAGAAGAGATGAAGAATATTTCCAATTGGAAAATCAAAAAAAAAAAAAAAAAGAAAGGAAGGAAGGAAGGAATGAAGGAGGAAAGGGAAAAGGAAAGGGGAAGGGGAAGGAAAGGGAAGGAAACGGAAGGAAAGGAAAGAAGAAAAAGAAAATCAGGTGTTAGTGCTGACTTTGGGGCAATAAGCAGGGCATTCAAGGTCACAGAGATATAATGGGACATGACACCTGATGATGAGAACTGCATTATTTGATGAATGCATTCAAGTGAAAAGGTGAGAAGAAGAAATTTTCTGTTTCTGTGGCTTTTGCAAGGGTGCGGTTCCTTGTTTAGCTGGCAAAATTGTTCTGCCAAACATAGCTATTATATCCCTGAAGTGCCATGAATTGTCAAAAAAGTACCCTTGAGACTGCTCCACTCCTTTTATACTGACAGGGCACTTGTGTGGTGGCCTTTCACCATCCTTTGGTTCTGTACATATTCTGTTCTTCAGGGCAAACAATGAGCTAACTAGCCTACAGCAATAGTCCATTTTGCTTGGCAGTTACTTCTCTGCATAAATTAAAAAGTCGACAGCCTAGTTTATAAAACAAACTCATGGGAGCCTTCAGTATTATGAGGGTTCTTCGTATTACATTATCTCAGCATAGGCTCAATTGGTTTCTTGGAAAATGACAGGATTGACTCAGAAAGGAGGAATGTCAGGCCCAGAGCCGCCATGCTCTCAGGACATGGAATCTGGGTTCTACCTTTATGGCTGAGGGCCTTCCTCCATGTGTGCAAATGCTCATGTGTGAACAGAACTCCCAGTCTCAAGGAGGAAAGAAACTACTTCTCAAGTTCAGCAGTGAAAATCCTAAAGGTAAGATGGCTTGGTTTGCTCAGATTGTACACTCATGCATGGAGAAGGTGAAACAGGCGTAATGTGGAGATTGACCCCCTGTGGGATCACCTGGCTGAGAATCTCCTTCCAAAATAAGAGCAAGGACTAGTCAGAGTCATTACCTTGGTTTACCACAAACCAATTATGCTTAATGCCCAAGAATAACAGACGCCACTGAAGCTGAACTCAGAGCATGGAAATATCCACATTCCATACCCAGATGGAACCGTGCTCCTTCTAAAGAACAATTCGTGCTTGTTTTTGTTGATGCATTGTGTAGTAGCGCAAGAGGCAGAAGCCATAGTGAGTCTTTAAGAAAGGTGACTCCTCAAGGTAGGTGGTTTGCTGAGGTGAAAAAAAAAAATCTAGTGACCACGAAATGAAAAGGTATATGGGTGTCATTGTCACTGTTGTCCTGCCCAGGATGCATTCATGTATTCTGCAATACCAAAACAAAACCACAAAGGATGTTTGTGTGTGTGTGTGTGTGTGTGTGTGTGTGTGTGTGTGTTTATCCCTGTTCTGGGTTCCCAGGGTTTGGAATCAACAACATTCTAGGTCTCAGAGGAGGAAGAACATCCTCAGAGCACTCACAGCAGCCTGTGCACCTCAGCAGAGGCAGCTGGTGGACCCTAACCAATTGTTCTCACCAAACTCAAAATTGCTTTCTAGAGAGCACCAGAACCTATATGAAGTTACAGAAAACAGTCTCAGTGACTAACAGTTTCTTTGGCATAAATTAAATCCGAGGTTACATAGGCAGATCAAAATATACCCATCAATATACCTGTTAAATGGACAGTTAAAAGCATGATTAAGAATACAAAAATTGAAGGTTAGGCATGAAAAAAAAAAAGGCAATTGAGATGTGAAGATCAAATATCTGTAACTTACTTTGGGTTTGCCTTTGAGAAAGGAATAGTGATTTTGGCATTATGTTTTCCCTTGTGAACGGGTCCTAGCAAACACGTAGCTTCTAGGATCTTTCCCTCTGTTAGTTCTGTTATGCCAGGTCAATGCTCAACATTTCCAGGATCACTGTGTCAGTCCAGTCTCCGTGTGCACTCTTATTTATAAGGACTGTGGGAATGTTGGGGTAGAAACCCTGTCTCCATGCTAAACTATCCTCTGTCACCAATTTATGCAACAGTGAAAAGTATAAGATTTAAGCAAACCCGTGCTGAGTCCTGTGTCCTCCATGTTTCCCAGTGTGAGGAGCACTGAGCACAAAGAGTAAGACTTGGTTCTTGCTTTTAGGGAGAAGGGTGCTGAGCAGTGGCTTCTCTTCAACATCGAGTCGGGGGTTATAGGACCTGTTCCCAGGAGCTCAGAACAGGGATACAAAAACCAAGAGGGAGGTGGAAAGTGGACCTCGCTTATGTTTCTGTTTTGTCTTAAACAATGTAAATGTGTTACCTATTCGGATATATAAATCCAAAGTACTATTGAAAACAAACTTCAAATCATCCTAAAATTTGCTTTGTTTTGTGCTGCTAAGAATGAAACTCACAAATGTGAACAGGCATTCTGCTGCTAAAGTCTATGCCATATCTAAGGCTGAATTGTTCATTTCTCAGCTGGAAGCCCCTATGATTAGTCAGGCTCTCTTTTTAAAGTAGGTGTCTACCTTGTCTTGATCTGAGAGTTCCCTACATCCTCCTCACAGGGATGCGGGAAAAGGTATGGGTCTGGAAATGGTGTGATCATGGCTATCCTCAGGTCTTTGCCCAGATTCAGCCACCTGGCTACCTGTGACTTAAGAAAGCCAGGGATAGGCTGGAGAGAAGACTCAGCGGATAAGAGCACTGACTGCTCTGCCAGAGGTCCTGAGATCAATTTCCAGCAACTACATGGTGGCTCACAACCACCTGTAATGAGGATCCAATGCCCTCCTCTGATGTGTCTGAAGACAGCTACAGTGTACTCACATACAAGAAGCAAATAAATAAATCTTAAAAGAAAGAAAGAAAGAAAGAAAGAAAGAAAGAAAGGAAGGAAGGAAGGAAGGAAGGAAGAAAGGAAGAGAGAGAGAGAGAAAGAAAGAAAGAAAGAAAGAAAGAAAGAAAGAAAGAAAGAAAGAAAGAAAGAAAGAAAGAAAGAAGTCAAGAAAGAAAGAAAGAAGTCAAGAAAGAAAGAAAGAAGTCAAGAAAGAAAGAAAGAAAGAAGTCAGGGACAAGATTGGCAAACAAGTCTTCTGCCTCTAACACCAGTGGGAAGGCCTAGAACATGAAAACTGCTACACCAAGGAGGATTGCTCCTTTTCACTGCATCCCAGCTGACATCCTCCTGTCTGGAAACACCTTTCTAGTTATTGAATGGTAACCTTTCGTTACCTTGGAGCTATTTCATAATCAGTGGTGATTCATATTGCACATGGCAACTGCAATGCAAATGGATTGCGTAGTGGAGGGAAAGCCTACTTATTCAGTGGGAAAAGCTTCTCATGAGGCCATTTGAAAATTCATTTCCTTATTCCTGATTTATAGATGGTATGTACCCTCTGGATTCTATATTCCTGATTTATAAATGGTATGTACCCTCTGGATTCTCCCTTGAACCCACTATAATATCTTTCTGACAATGAGTTAAATTAGATATTTAGCACGCACCCCCCCCCCCCGCTTTTATCTGTGTGAAGGTCATGATTCTAACCTCTTGAAAGGCATCCTGTACCACCAGTCATTGCTGAGGACTTGCACAGCTGGCTTTCATCAAGCTATCATGTTGCCTTTCTCTGTTTTATTTGTTTTCTTTTCTCCCTGAGTTATGCCAAGCAACATCTCCAGAAAGTCTATGACACAGCATAGCATAAAAATCAGGGAACGAAACAATCTTACTATCTTTCCCTTCCACCCCAACCCCAACGGTTGGGATGCTTTTCTGGGATACTATCAACAGAAAGCATGCTCTGCTGACATTTCAAACTCCTACAGAAAGCCCTGCAAATTTTCTGGGAAGGCCATATTTGCAAGGTTTGTTCAACAAAGAGGTTGGATAATCATCTTGGATTAAACCTTCAAAGCAGCAGGATTTTGGCTACCCCCCACCCCTATACCATGATTAACCTGGGAACCTTTTGAAACCCTCTTTCTTATCATAATGTGTTTTGTGAACCCATCAGTAACCCACGAGAGACACTTCTGTAAACATGTTTCTTTATACGTTTCCTTTAATTAGCACTCCCTTTATTTTGCACAAAACTTCCTGTATTGAAACTTTATCTTCAAAGGAATTTTGTATGAAGTATTAAAGAATTAGGCAACTAATGGAAAATACATTTCTCCTACTGATAACATATCAAAATCTGTTAGACTACTCATTAATTTCTAGCTGCTTAGCCTCCAGGAAGCTTGGAGCCAGGTCTGAGGCTTGACTTTAATAACTCTGTAGGGCCTACTTCTCTGCACTACCATTCTCCAATGTTAGCCTTGGATCCTAACTTATATTTAATATATTCCAGGTTTCATTTACTCAAGTTTATTTCTATTTTATTGTACCTGTTTTATAAATCACATATATAAAGATACAAAGAATATACTTACGTAAGTGAACCGTACAGTTCTCTGTAATGTTATGAAAAATTCAGAGAAATCACAGATTCTCATGTTATACTTCTTTCCTGGCATGTTTCATTCAGAGACAACAGAGCATCCACTTTGAAGCATCTCATTTAACTTGCCCATGTGCTGTATAATTGTGGAATATATCAGCTATCTTTAGAATCTAAAACAGGACAATTAATGATGAATCTAAATTATCAATTAGATGGGTTATGAGTTGTTGTGGTAAAATCTCCAACCCAAATATGCCCTGGCAATGAAAACACAACTCAATTAATATGAATACATGCTGTGCGCCTAGATTGGGCAGATCGACTGCTACACTACCATCTTCCACATCTATGAGACCCCTTAGAACTTGAGGTTTCTCCAGGCCATGTGCTTCTGCTCCGCTTTTCTTCTTCCTCCTCCTCTGCGTCCTCTCTCTCTCTCTCTCTCTTCCATTTTCTCCTTCTTCTCTCTCCCCACCTTCCGCCCCACTCCACTTTCCCTTTATCTGCCCAATCATCAGTTCTCCTTTATTTTACAAATTAAGGTGGGAAGCAGGTTTACAGGAGATATAAATCTCTAACTTGACCATGGTTTTCCCAGTGGCTGGGAAATGCAATCACCAAGTGAGGTCGAGGCTCTGTCTCCTAGTCCCTGAGGAGAGCAGGAGCCTAACACCAATGAAACTCTAGTCAGAGCACAGAGATGGCTAAAATCACACTGACTGGCAGGCTCATCTTGTGCTATCCTTTAATATCTTTCCTTTAACACACTACAAAATTGAAAAGACACCTTGATCGCTGCCCTGCCCCCCAGAGGAGTTGAGCTCTATTTGTACTAGAGTCTCCCTCTCTTACTGTAGAAACGTGAATCAAAGCTCTTACAAACTCTATGGCTGAAGTAGGATTCTTAAGTTCATTAAAATCACTTACTTCAAGATTTGGCCATCATTATATTTTTCATTCAGACTCAGTCTAGCAAAATGAAACCTCCATGAGCATTTATAAATGTTTGTAAAATGTTTTTAGTGTTGTCTGTTATCCTATTATAGCCCTATTCCTAAAGAATGGCATGTACTTCAAATTAATAATAGCCAAAAACAATGGATTTTGTGATTAAAAAGAACAAAAACTATATACATATATAGGCCATAGAGCAGACCCTGGGAATGGGTCCTGCATAACCCATAGTGGGAGGCAAGACTTCTCTTAGTGATGAGGTATGATTGCCTTAGGCATTGCAGAAGTTCGTTTTTCTTCCTTCTCTCTCTCTCTCTCTCTTTCTTTCTCTCTTCCTTTCTTTGTTTTTAAGTTTCAGTCTTGCTGAAAGACTGAGCGAGACTAACACATACTCTGAAAGATTTCTATCCATAGCTCTTCAATATGAGTTCATTCTTCTTCCCTTGAAACATTAGGGGAATCCACTCATCCTGCTTAAACCAGAGATAGCTAAAAAAAAACAAACAAACAACAAAAAAAAAAAAACAAAAAAACACCCAGGAGGTCTGCAACTGTGCTCTGTGAGAATCCTGCTTGGCTTAGAATAGTTTTGTGTAGCTCACCATTGTAGAACACAGACCTAGAATAGCACATGTGTTTCCAACAGCCTGCTCTACATGAGCATAGGCCATCAAGGACCAGGGTCTACCTTTTGTGCTTTCCCAAGAGGAGGATCTCAGTGCTTCTAACATTAAGATCTGGTTCCTCTGCCTGACTCCCAAGACTGTCCCTGCAGCCCATCCCTCAGGGAGTAAATGATATTCATAGAACATGAAGCATTAAACAGGAAGGAAAAATACAAACTGGTGCTAAACAAATCCAGAGTGAGAGGCTTATGCTAGTAAGAGTCTCAGAAAGTGAGGTTCCAAGGGGGATATTGAACACATTGTCCCATTGTATATGCGATTTATGAAAGGCATCCTTAATGCCATGTAAACACAGCATGGTATATGGGAAATGATGAGGACAGTTCAAGCCTATGACACTAAGTGGGTACTCCTCTAAGAGACTGAAGACATAGATCCCATGCCATGTGATTGATTGATTGATAAGTAGTCCATATATGTTCTTATAGTTAGAATATCTCTGATTTCTAGGCAGCAGGAGCAATGATAAAGGTTTGCATTTTAACTAACACATGTCCTTCATACAGGATATGTTTAGGATCTCAGGATGGGGAGAGTGAGAGAGGAGAGATGAGGGATGCAGAGAGAGAGAGAGAGGAGAGAGGAGAGAGGAGAGAGAGAGAGAGAGAGAGAGAGAGAGAGAGAGAGAGAGAGAGAGAGAGAGAGACAGAGACAGAGACAGAGAGAGAGACAGAGAGAGAGACAGAGAGAGAGACAGAGAGAGAGACAGAGAGAGAGACAGAGACAGAAAGGAGAGAGAGAGACAGAAACAGAGAGACATAAGAGATACAACAGGGAAAGGAAAGAGACAGAGACAGGTAGAGACAGAGAGACATTTACAGAGAGACAGAGAGGAGAGAGAGAGAGAAAGAGAGAGAGAGAGAGAGAGAGAGAGAGAGAGAGAGAGAGAGAGAGAGAGAGAGAGAGAGAGAAAGCTACAGGTTGAGTATGGCACCAAGTAGCTCCTAACAGTCAGTGGAAATGTTTCCTGTCATTTTTCAGGGATTCTCAGAGACATTATGTTCTAAGTGTACTATAAAATAAAGTGTGGATCTCACAAGCTGAAATATTCCTTTGACATTTTGTATGATCAGTGAACTGCAGATAAATGCAAACAAAACAAAGCAGAGACATATCCTCCTCCGATGTGTTGAGAATACCCACAAACTGATCTGTGTTGAACTCATCTAAAGATTTTCGAAATGACATAATTATTAATTTTGTCCATTTAGAAAATGAATTGGTTACAGACTGTGTATGTATTTTAAATTCAACAGCTATTTTTATATTTATATTATCATTAATATTCTAAGCTATATCAATTCTGTTATTATTAAATAATGTTACAGATCCTTGAAAGTGTAGTATTTCTGGTAAAAACAAAAAACAAACAAACAAACAAACAAAAAAACAATGAGAGTTTTATTCAACGTGGACTCTGTAAAGAACAACTAGAGGGGTTCAATGACCCCAAGTCTTTTTTTTTCCCCAGAAATGTGGGTCATAGGACAAATAATATTCCAATTTAAAAATAAAATTAAATCCTGCTTAGATATCTTTTACTCTGAATGCACACTGAATTGCTTTACTCTCTGAGATCTGACCCTAGCTTTAAAGAATATTTCTTTACATATGGGTCTCATCATTGACAGTTTGGACTTCAAGTGATTTGGCTCCAGGTTTTTCATTGTTCTGCTTCTCTAGCTGTGTTAAAAAGGTTCAGGTCTTGCTTAGAGGGCTAGTTACAGAGTTATTTCTGGACTCATAACCTTCAAACTCAGGCAAGACTGGCCTGTTCTGCATGACCTCAGTTTCTGTCCTCACACAAATCCTCTTTGAGCCATGTGGCTCTTTTCATAGTAAATTATAATATGCGTTTTTCAGGATTAATCTCATTTATGCTTCAGCCCTAGGCAAGGAGCCACAGGCAGCTAAGAAATGCTGAGAATAGGGAGAACTCCTCCGTCCAATTGGTCATATCTGAAATCATATACATATGGGTAACATTTTAACAGTAAGTGGATTGAGAATGTTATATTTATATGTTTAGTAACACACACACAAACCAACTAAATAGAAGCCATACATTTGGGAGTAAGCAGGCTTACATAGGTACAAAGGATATAAGAAGGCAAATTACGTATATTAATTTTAAAAATTAAAGAAATTCCGTGAAGATGTTAACATATTTTAGGAAAGCATGGCTGATGGAATAGATAGTCTATACATTTTTAATTTTAAGAAAAACATTATTTTATTTCTATTATGTGCCAGATGATGTATTGCCCATGATTTATCTAATCTTCAGACGCTACATGGGGTTTTGTGATCTTGGTCTGGGAGAAATGCCTTTATAAGTGGCTGTAGCTTACTATGTTTGTAGTATAGTTACTCTCGATCATTGGCTTGTTGAAGTTGGTGGGACATGACTGAAAAATTAGGATTAGTAGAAGTCCTTGGAGTTTGGAGGCTGTTATGGTTAATATAGAAGCATATTTTCGGGATCATGGCTCCTTCGTTGCTGCTGCTTGCATTACCATGGCTGGTGTGTCCTGGACTGCTCCAGGGGTGCTGGGATCTGCTACAATGGCAACTGCAGCAGAGCTGGAGTCGCTTTGCCAGTCCTCTGTGGGCAAGCAGTCCAGAGTCCATCTGTCCTCACAGAACTAGCACATGATCCCAGTGAAAATAAAGAGAATTCCAGCTTTTTAGGTAGTATCTTTTGGATGGCAGCTCCCCAAAGCAGACGCACCATCGAAGTTAACCGATGTAGGAGAAGAAACCCTCAAAAGCTTATTAAAATTAAGAACAATATAGACATTTGCCCTGAATGTGGTCTCCTGAAGCAGAAACATGTCCTCTGTGACTATTGCTATGAGAAAGTACTGTCAGGAGACAACAAAAATCAGAAAACAGGGGCTCAAGGAGGAGGTCCTTTCAAAGCTCCTTCCGTTGAGACTATGGTACTGTACACAGGAGAGAAACCATCAGAGAAGGATCAGGGCAAGAGGATTGTTGAAAGAAACATAAAGAGGCCATCTTGGTTCACCCAGAACTGAACTAAAAAATGTTAAAAGGATAATTTCAGAGTTAGGCACCTACTTAAAATCAGGAGTCTTCATTTTTATGTTGTGCCTGTTTTCAAATTATCCATGTATTTTAAAATGGATTTTGTTAGTTGTTACTTTTAAATGAGGTAATTTGAAGACTGCATCATGAATAAACTCAGCATGTTTATGTAAAAAAGAAGAAGAAGCATATTTTCTAAGGGTTTTCAGAAAAGGAGTATGCTGGCTAGTTTTTTGTTAACTTGACATAAGCTAGAGTTATTGGAGAGAAGGAGTCTCAACTGAGAAAAATCTCTTCCAAAGATCAGGCTGTAGGCAAGCCTGTAGGGCATCTTCTTAATTAGTGATTAATAGGTAAGGATCCCACTAAATCCATTCTGGGTTGTGCCACCCCATAGTTGGTGGTCCTGGGCTCTATAAGAAAGCAAGCTGAGCATATCAGGAGGAACAAGCCAGTAATTAGCATCCCCCCCCCCCCCGCCCCGTACCTCTGCATCAGTTCCTGCCTCTAGGTTCCTGCCCAGTTTAAACTCCTGTTCTGACTTCCTTCAGTAATGGACTATGGACCCACAAGCCTAACAAACCCTGTCCTAAGTTACTTATGGTGATATTGTTTTGTCACATCCATAGAAACCCTAAGACAGGAAGAGGCAAAAATAGATCTTAAATTAGAAATTTTTCTTAGTAATTTTTAGTAGATAGTTCATTATGCTTAGTTGACTCTAGAAGACTGGCTAATGAATAGGTAGTGTCCATGTCTGAAGAAAAAAACCTAGAAATCTTAACTACACATAATTTGGAATACCTGACCTTTGTAAACAAATTTACATACACATACAAAATCTTCCTTATGACTTAAGGAGCTTCCAGTGGATTTTTATTCACTACAAACTACCACTGAATAAGAAATTTTAAAATTCTCTGAAAAATACATTTAAAGATTCATTCATATATATATGTATATATAATACTATCCTATGTTTAAAGACTCAGTCAAACCTCAGAACCGAAATACAAGGAGTTTAAAGACGGAGGGACAAAGAGAAAACAGAGTCAAATTCTGAAAGACTAGGAAAGGAAGCTGATTTAAGTATGCAGAGGAGCTGAGCCCCAGCTGCCTGTTGAAAGAAATACAGTTAAGAGAAATTATGTTTTATACCTATGAGAAAGTTCTGAAACATAACCAGGTCTCAGTGACACCAGCGGGTATCCTAAGGTTCATAGTAGACTTCTCCCTGGGAAAAAGTCTCCAAACCACAAAAGGAAATCCGCGGTGCTAATGCCTGGATGGTTTTCCTATGAAAGCCTGCTGGGGAGACGTTTACCAACAGCTGCTCTGCACGCATAGAAACCACTGAAGTTCTGAAGTTTGAATCTAGATCTGGGACTGCTCAACAACACATGAGATGGTCGGAAAAAAAGAGGAAAAAAATATTTGGGAAAACAAAGTAAAAATAACCATGTAAGACAGCCTTGGTCAAATGCAGGTCTGAGCTATATGTGTTGAAGCATGGAGGTTTTGTCATTGTAGGCCAGGGCCTGGTGCTTGCCTGGAGGAAGAGGGGAGCACTGGAAACATCAGTTGTGTGAGAGAATGGCCCAAGTGAGGGAAGACAGATTAATTTAACAAGAAGATGCTACTTGTAGAAAACCAGGAGAGAGAGAGAGAGAGAGAGAGAGAGAGAGAGAGAGAGAGAGAGAGAGAGAGAGAGAGAGAGAGAGAGAGAGAGAGAGAGAGAAAGAGAATTTGTTAAGTTTAGTGAAAAAAATGACTTCTTCAGTTATATTAGAAAAAGCAAAATGTGTTTGACTACAAAGTAGGCATTACTAAGCAGTTGCTACAAAGGTATTAGGGCAGCATGACCTTAGTGATTTGAATAGGGTTTGGTCCCCATAGGCTCATGTGTTTGAATGCTTGGCTCACAGGGAGTAGCACTATTAGAGGGTATGTCCTTGCTGGAATAGGTGTGGCGTTCTTGTAGGATATGTATCACTATGGGGGTGGGCTTTGAAGGCTCTTAGTGCTCAAGCTCCACCCAGTGTGGAAGGAGAGTCTTCTCCTGGGTGCTTTCAGATCAAGATGCAAAACTCAGTTCCTTCTCTAGTATCATGTCTGCCTGAAACTTGTCATGCTGAAACTATGTCTCTCAGCCCCAATTAACTGTTTTCTTGCTCCTGGAGTCTCTTCACAGCAATGAAAGCCAAACTATGACACTGACCAATTGTTTTATTTAGAAAGAGGCGTTCAAGTGGCCCGATTGCTAAATGGATTGTTGCAGAGCATCTGTAGCTCAAGGCAAGCATGCCCTGTGTTGGTAAGCTATGCTTGCCTGCCTTAGTAGTATCTCTCAAAGTTAAATCTACACTTCTATGTCTTAATTAAGGCTTTTCCTGTTATGAAAAAAACCCTATGACCAAGGTGACTTATTTTAAAATATGTTTAATTGGAAGTACAGCTTCAGAGGTTTAGCATCCTCAATAGTAAAGTCACTCATGACAGCAGGAACAGCTGTGAGGTCCTATCTTGATCAGCAAAGAGATAGAGAGGACAGTGAGAATGGATCCAGTCTTCTGAAACTTTGAAGTCCACCCCTAGTGACACAGCTCTTAATAAGTTTATTCCACCTGTGATGGTTTGTATATGCTTGGTTCAGGGAGTGGTACTATCCAGAAGGTGTGGCCCTGTTGGAGTAGGTGTGTCACTGTGGGTGTGGGCTTTAAGACCCTCATCTTAGCTGCCTGGTAGTCAGTACTCTGCTATCAGCCTTCTGATGAAGATGCAGAACCTTCAGCTCTTCCAGGCCCATAACTGCCTGCCTGAATGCTCCCATGCTCTTGCCTTGATGATAATGGACTGGACCTCTGAACCTATAAGCCAGCCCCAGTTAAATGTCATCCTTATAAGAGTTGCCTTGATCATAGTTTCTGTTCACAGTAGTAAAACCCTAAGACATCATCTAAATCCTAAATAATCAGTTCCACTAGGGTTCAACCATTCAAATATATCAGATATTGAGGTCATTCTTATTCAAGCCACAATACGATGTAAATGAGTGATGAAACTCATACGAAACACTATGAAGTAAAAGGAAAATTAAGTCCTTGCAAAGATCCTCCTATAAATATTTATATCAACCTTAACTATAGTCCCTAAAAACTGGTGGGATAGCTTGAATGAGAAATGCCTTGGGCATTTCACTATTTGGCCCTAGTTGGTGCTGTTGCTTTGAGAGCTTTAAGTGGCACATTCTTGCTGAAGAAAGTATGTCATTGGGGGTAGGATTTTGGAGTAAAAAGCCTCATCTTCTATTTTGCCCCACCCCTCTGTTTTGTGCTTTCAGTTTGAGATATGAACTCTCAACTTCCGGTTCCTGTTTCTTGTCTCTGTCCCTCCCTTATGGACTCCTGTTCCTCTGCTTGTGGTGTTTCATCAACGCAGCAGAAAAGCAACTAACACAACTGGAAACCTCTCAGCGTGTCTGGATTGAGGGGTGGAGAGGCAGCCATGGCATAACTGGAGAGCTGAACGTTCACTCATCAGGAGAAAGGAATGAACACTAACATATACAACAGCACAGATGATTTAAGTGGAGGAAGCCATGCTTAGCTGCTATATATCATGATTTCACCTACACCACCTTGTGGGAAGCATGTGTTTAGTAGTTGTCAGAGGTTGTGATTTGGAGGAGACCCTGATAGTTAAGGAGGCAGAAACTACAGAATTGTAGGGTGGGATCAGCGAACTTACTATCTAGCTTACTTCTGCTGATGTTACCTGAATGTATGTTTTCTTAAACACACATTAGTAGTGTGAATCTTAAATTGTATACATTATGATTTTTAGGAATGAAACATAATGAAGAAGGCTTCTGGACTGGGTGATAATCAGACATGGGTAATGATGAGGTTAGTAGGAAATGTGTCGGAGCAGCAGACAGCTCTCAAAAACAAAACAAAAGAATAAGCAAACAAACAAGACAGACAATTTCCCCCTCCACAACCCCAGTGTGAGACAGCAGAAACACACACTAATGGACTTAATACCTTCAGATGCTGGGATCTTTTCTTGCTGAGTAGCCATTTTTTTTTTTTTTTTGTATGTGCCTTTGTCTGGAGGTGTTTTCCAGTGTTTACTATGAATATAGTCTCTATTGCCATTCATGTGGCTTCTCACACGGAGCTGAAAAGTTGATGATCCGTGTTCTACACACTTGATGTGCTGGATTTCCTGCAATGCAAATCTGATGAGGTTATACCCTTGATTAAAATTCCTCACTGGTTCCTTATTGCCTTCAGCAGTGCTCCTGTACTGTGACTGCACATCAGAATGGCCAGGAGCACTTCATGAGGTGTGTGGTGCTTAGCCCACCTCCAGACATTCTGACTCAATTAACACAGAGCCAGAGTATCAGTGCTTTAAATACTTCCCATGTGGTTTGTTTCTCGGGGGCTTGTTTTTCAACATTATTAAAATATAATTCATATATTTCACAATTTATCCACTTAAAGTATATATTTCAGTGCTCCCTTCTATATCTTATGATTAAAATTTTTAAATTATGGTAAACTTTGTAACCTAAAACATGCTGTTTTGACCACGTAATGTATACAATTCAGTGATATTAATGACATTCACAATGCTGTACATGCATCTCAGCTATTTCTTAAGATTCTTGTGCTTTAACTACTTATCCAGTTCTAAAGAACTAAATGCAAGGTCCTTAGCAAAACCAGAAGCTTTTCCCACCAAGGTCTCCTCATATCTTCCCAGGCAATGCTCTGAGAACTTTCTTCTGTCTGGCATTTTCTTGGACTCAGAGAAACTAAATTACCTTTAGCCTTTGTAGACTTTGCCTTTATCTATTGTCAGTTTGTTTCTTTGAAACATGACTCACACTAACTACTCCTTCTGTTAAAAACATAAAACATGTCTTCAAAGCCAGGCTCAAGTGTTATTTTTTGAGATCCTTGTCCTAAAGCCTAAGCTTATTTAGATTTCCCACTCTCCTCTGTAGCCTCTTCTATCAACATTTAGAACATTCATTACAACTTTTGCTTTTTTTATATGCCTGCACCCAGACTAGACTGAGAACCAAGGCAGCATATCACACCGAGTGTAGTTCAGAGTAGAGGCTGTTTGATGAACAAATTAAGAAACCATTATTGATATTTGAGCAGAAGACTATAACTGTGAATGGTATAATTGGGTGAGCAGTATTAAAGCCACAGTAGATATTCAGAATGAGGATGGATTCACAAGATGATGTGTTACTAAAGGAAGGACAACTGGCGGATCTTAGAAAGTTATGACCTTTATTGAGTATATATGATGGGACAGGACAGATGAGCTAATAAATGGTATGTATATTTGTGTATGTGTGTGTGTGTGTGTGTGTGTGTGTGATTGAGGCTTTGAGAGAGCTTGGTTACTACTTCTCCAAACTTTAGGGACTGTAGACATAGAGAAAAGTCCAAGTAAAACCTTAAACTTCCATACCTTCCCAGAGTGGACTTGAAATGGACTTCGTATATCTTGGTGACTTAGTAGCACTGATTAGCTCGGCTGGGTTTATAGTTCAGGTTGTCAAGTAGCAGAGAGTAAAGCACACAGTTAAACAAAGCAGTGAATACATGAGGTACAGCGAGAATGAATGCTGATAGGAAGGACCAGAGAGAACAGGAGCTTTAAAGTGCTTGAGGAAGTTCCTGTCTTACAGGAAAAGAAACAGAGACTGACAGAATTATGAAAGAAATACAAATCCATGTATATTGTTGTTAGAGATACAAAAATTATGTATTTTCTGTTGCGATTTAGAAGGAAGATCATGAAACACATAAAACTAAAGCCAAGCAGGCTGATAGAGAGATACAATTCCAGCACTTGAAAGGCTGAAACAAAAATATCATGAGATGAAATCCAACATGTACTAGATAATGAGATCCCATCTCAAAAAGCAGAGAAACAAATAATGGAATTAATATATGAGCCAGTAATATCACTTCTAGCTGTGTACCTAAATAGTGGGAAATAGGAGGAGACATGAGCTAATGTATGTATGCCTTACATTGCAGAATTACAGCTGCAATAAGAGGTGTGTATTCGTCAGCATTCTCTGGACAAGCAATAGAACCAATAGAATGTGTGAGAAAATATATCAACCTTCACAAGATTGAACTAAATATCCATTGATAGATGAATAAAGAAAATGTGGTATGTCAACAATGGAATTATCCATATTTATAAAATAAGGGAACCCTTTCACATGATGTACCTTGAGAAAAGTATATTTAGTGAAATAAACCACTCACAGAAAGACTAAGTCTGCATTATCCATTTGTATGAGATATATAAAGGTCAAAAATTAGTTATTAGGCTGTATTGTTAGGGGCTTTTTAGGAATGGTGGGATAGAATGAACTTGTAGAAAGGGTTAAAAGGAAATGATACAGCAGAAAGACTAAGCCATAGTGTGGTGAGTAGAGGGTAGATAGAAGAGGGAGTAGGAGAAGAGATTAATAAGACCTTTGGGAAAGACTTAGGAAACCTACATAGGAAACAAATGTTTGTGTACACACACACACACACACACACACACACAGTGGGTTTACGCCATTACAGAGCAACAAAGTGAAGTTGCTGGTGAATGAGGCCGCAAATAAACACAAACATTATAGGCTAGTCACATTGCTCTTGGTTTTCTCCACAAAACACCACATACTTGAATCATAGAATATGGAAAAACAATTAAGCTAGCACTGACTTGAAAGCTTCAATCCCACTGGCTAGTGTTTATGGTGCCAATATGTGATAATCACACTCCCAGAGGAGAAAAGTGATACCCAGATGTGAACCCTGGAAGGTATAGTGATTGGTCTGGCAAGAAGACATGCTCAGAGGTGTAATAATAGCACAAACATCTTGGGAGTCATTAACCATTTTCTGATTGGATTTAAGTCCTATTTCACAAGATGACACCAATATCTGGAACCACTATCAGGCCAAAAAACTTTAGCTAGACAAGTGATAGCCTTAAGGGAACACTTACAGCTTTTAATCTGATAAATGAACACAGTAAGGAACTAACTTATGCCTCATGACCTACTGTGATACCCATAGGTCAACATTCAATCCCCATTTGAGAAGCATCTTTTGCAGTTCCTCCTTCTCCCAAGGCCTAGAGACTATGCATAAGATGAGGCAGAAAGCATGTAAGAGCTCAATTACATGGTGGGTGAATACAAAGTAATAGCATCTTCATGGCTGCTATACACAGAGACGTCACATCATGAACTCACAGGAGTGAAAGCATGCACTAGACCCGTGCAAGCCTCAGGTAGATCAAATCCCAGCATAAAGCTAGAAATTGGGCATGAAATGCCAACCATTATTACCTTGGAATAATTGGCAATTATTAGGTTCTAGAATAGGGAAGAGCAATTTCTTTGAGAGTGTAGCCTTTGGTATGTGGTCTATGATCCAGTGGAAGCCCATAGATGTAAGAAGAATATTTGGGTAGCACCAAAGTGATCTTGTGTGTATGCAAATATGAAAAAGCACATAGTGATCAAACATGTTCTATGAAACTCTCAACTAAAAAAATATAAAGATACACGAGGTGCTCAAGCTCTTAGAGGACAGAATCATGGTGTTGAAGGATTGTTTGGTTCAGCAGTATATAAAGGTCCAGTTTGTCTGACGATGGAGTGACACAGAACTATCAGACAACAATATGCAGAACTGGAATTGTGAGTGTCAAGCAAGACTACTTTCCTCCCTCGGGAGCTAGGATGTAGGAACAAAGAAGCAATGTGTCTAAAGACCCTGAAAACCAACGTTGTACCAGGAGATTTCCATAAGACCATTCCTGACTTTTAGAATTAGATTCAATAAAATAATAGAATCCAAATTAATGCAGGCCAATAAGAGAGCCTCAAAAGAAAGTATTCCCCAGGAGAAAGTATCATAACCCCAAACAGATGTTCCTTTTGTCCTTTTGTTAATTTAATTTTAGCAACAAAATAACATTTTGAAGGCATTAGTGTTATCCCTTCTTAGTGTAATTACAAAGCTAATTCAGTTCAACAATACTCTGGAGGCTGAAATATATTCATGATTTATACCTCTGACTAGTTCTATATTTCTGCTTAAGGTAAAACAATACAAATATGGACCTGGAGTCTAGCTATTTATGCTTTACATATAATCACCATTAAGAATCAAAACAAATATCTTCTTACATCTCTTTCAAGAATGAAATGATATCAATAATTGCTTAGTCTCACTCCAGAGTACCCAAGAATTTATCGTACTCTTTCTTGTCTCATTTGTGTCTGAGAGTGTCATAACAGTAAATGGTAGAGGGAATAGTAAAATTACAGATAAAACGTCTTAGACACTAAACAAATTTAAGAACACTGTTTACAGAACTGATTTTCTTAATCACAGAATTTCACTGCCTAATAAAAAAAGAGTACTACCATTTCCAAATACTAGGTTTCTTCCTGCAGAGCTCTTTATTCCTTATGTGAGGCAGATGGCAGGTTCCTGTAGAGGTGGCTGCCTTTTTGATACATTAGGTCCTACTTAACAGCTCCTTTGCTTATTGTCCTGAGGTCTGAACATCCTGAAGAAGTTAATCCATCCTTAAAAGCAATGGAAATCTCACGTCTCCTTTGGATCAGGCTCTGCCCCAAATAGTAAGAGTCAGAATTGCCAAGCTACCTTTTCAGCTCATCATGTGTCAATAATGAAAGCCACCACATGCACGCTTATAAGGGCATCTGATCTGATCCAATTATCTATTGTTTCTAGAAGCAGTATCTTCTGCTAATCTGTGGCATGAACACCATGAATATGAATGAAAATGGTGGCTTTATTTTACTCCACTGACAGTGGCAGTGAAAGCAGGGGCTTATTCTCTAGCGTGAGCTATTTAGCATGCTGCAGGTGTAAATGGAAGATGTAAAAGTGACAAAAGCAACCTTGTAAACATTAATGTGATGTTGGCAGTGATATTATGAGCCTAATGACATCTTCTGCACACGAGAACACATAGGTGTCATGCTGGGAAACCAATGGTCTAACTCTCATCTTGACTGCAGGCAAAATATATCTCATCAGAGCTATAAATTTCATGAGTGTGCTCCCAAATTTAAAGCCCTTAAGGAGAATGGGTTTCATGGCTCAGTAGTTTTAAAGGGCTGATCTTATTTGGCTTTGTAACTAGGAAATTAAGAGTTTTCTAAAAACAAATCAGAATTATACCATAGCTACTTGAGCTTTCATACTGTTGCTTTAAGTGCTTGACTTCCTCTGCAGATATCAAAGTCACGGATTCCACATTGCATTCACAATGGGACAACATTTATTACCTGTTATGATTGCTCAGTAGTCTGAAATGGAGAAGAAATTTGCTCATTCATGGCTTTGTAAAAAATGTAATGGAAAATGGAATAGTTTTCTAATCAACTTTCGCAAGTGCGAGTGAACCTTATTTAGTTTGGTATCAGGAGGAAGTTGCTTTAGTCCCAAGCAGTATCAGAACTCAATCAAGAGAAACCTGTACAGGCCTTAGGAACCACAGGCTCTGGAGAAATGTCAAATAAAATTAGTTTGTTGCTTGTTTCAGCAGGTTTTGCAGTATTTTTCTGGTAACCATGTAAAACTTTTGAAAGAGGGAGTGTCCTTTATATGAGTTGTTCACATCCAATTTAAAAAACCAAATATTTATTGCAACCAGAAAAGCAAGACAAAATATATTATAGGCAGGAAAGCAGATACATTCAAAGATCTTGCTTAGAAGAAAACTATTAATGATTGTCTTGCAAAAGAATATAATGCAATATATAGCAGAAGATGGCCTAGTTGGTCATCAATGGGAGGAGAGGTCCTTGGTCCTGTGAAAGTTCTATGCCCCAGTATAGGGGAACGCCAGGGCCAGGAAGCAGGAGTGGGTGGGCTGGTGAGCAGGGGCAGAGGGAGGGGAGAGGGGGTTTTCAGATGGGAAACTACAAAAAGGGATAACATTTGAAATGTAATTAAAGAAAATATGTAATAGAAAAAAATGAAAAAAATGAAAAAAGAATATAATGCAAAATGAATATTAACATTCAAATAATAATTTTATTACTTTTCTAATGGTATTAAAGGATCAGAACTACTGATCCCGTTCCCATTTCATCTGGATGCTCAGAAAGTTACCAAGAGAAGTCACTGGCCTCTGGAGTGGAAATCAGACTCAAGGCAGGCCACACATATTCTAATATCAAGCAACAGGGTATACATATCTGCTCTCCCCTCACAAACTTTCCAACCCCAAGGAAAATGGATAGCATTCACTGAAACACAGCCATACTTAAATTTTAAAAAAAATTAGAATATGGGATCATTAAAAAAGCTGTGAGTCTATTAATCATTTTCAAATAAGCGACATCACTTTTTAAATGTTAAAATTTGTAGTTCTTTTGTGTATTGTTTAGATTTCTATGTAACATTTCATAGTAGCTTTCAGTAATTATTTTTTTACACTGTTGTTACAGCTATAAGAATTAGACCCTAACTTTATGATTCACATTACATGATGAAAGGAATAACCCATTTGAAGTGTGACTTCTAGCTGAATAGGGACAATAATTGGCTCTAGAATGCGGCCATTATGAAGATGGTTACAAATATTCTGTACAAATCTTGGAGTGAACATGTTTTCATCCCCTCATACTAAGGGTTTGGCTACCTTTATGAAAGATCTTTTAATTTTTTGAAATGATGTAGTATTTTATGTCTCTACCAATAGTATATGAAAACTTCAGGGTTTTTCTATATCTTTTTAAGATTTATTTTTAGACTTAGAATTTCAGTTCAAGACCACTGTTCAAGAGCATGTAAATACAAATTTTCTAGTAGTCACAGTTAAAAATTTTAAATTAAAATTTAATTAAATCTATTCAAAGAAGCATTTCAACACAAAAATTGAACACAAGTTATTGTGATATTGCTATTACTTTCAGTATAGTTCCAAAATTTGGTACCACATCTTAAAGTGAAGTAGCGCTAGTTCAACCATTTGGGTAGCAGTCACTCCTATGCAGAGCTTGGTGGATATATAGCTGTAACTTGTTTTAATTAGCTGTTTTATAATCACTAATAATGTTTTGTGTGCTTTTTGATTATTTGTATTTCTACTATTTTACATCTCTTTAAATGTCAGTCACCAGACAGATGGTCAGACTGTGGTATATTCACACATGAGGACATATTTTTCAGTAAGAATAAACAGACCATTTCAAAACCACTCTGCTGAGTAAAGGCAGTAAGGCAAAAATTACATATCTCGTGTTTTCACTGTGTGGAATTTTACATCAGGCAAACTTCAACAAGAAGTTAGGGTTAGTGAAGATCTTTTCCCAATCTGTAGGTTGTCATTTTGTCCTATTGACAGTATCCTTTGCCTTATAGAAGCTTATCAGTTCCATGAGTCCCGTTTGTCTATGGTTGATCTTAGAGCCTGAGCTACTGGTGTTCTGTTCAGGAAGTTTTCTCCTGTGCCAATGAACAATGCTGAGGCCCCTGATCCACTTGGACTTGAGCATTGTACAAGGTGATAAACAAACAAACAAACAAACAAACAAGATAAATCAGGAAATGTAACAAGGCTGTGTGACTTCAAAACTACAAGAAAGGACATTTTGAGTGGAAATGCTCTGTAGATTGGAACTGAGGTCACATGATGTAGTGGCTAATTCCAGTGATATGACAGGGTCTGGAGTCAATAGGAAGACACATGTCTGGGCTCTTCTGTGATGGCATTTCCAGAAGGGATTAACTAAAATGTCTTCCTCAGAGGTAGCAACTTCCAGTGGGAAGCTCCTGAGTAGAGATATGAGAGGAAGAAGCGATTGCTCCTCCCTGAGTGAGTCCACTGCTGCTGTGGATGTACTCTACTGGCTCAGACTCCAGTCTCTTGGACCTTCCAATGATTGAATAACAGCAGCTTTCCAGGAATCTTCCAGGTCCCACCATTGCCTTGGAACTGCTGAGACATTCAGCTTCAAGGTCCAAGCAGCTACTGGCTTGTTTATTCCATCCAGCTGTTTTCTGACTACCCAGTCCCCACTGTGTAGGCCAGTCTATAAAATCTCCCCATCTTTAGCTCCTGTGGAGAATCCTGTGTAATACACTTATATGTGCTCATGTTCCCAGATTTATACATTTGAATAGGTATTTAATATAAATGAATTCAGTGAAATTTATCAGAGGTAAGGACAATACCCAAGAGTAGCATCTATTGTCATTCCCCACTGAAGACCTTGTGACAGAAAACTGCATGGCTAACATATAGGGTCTTATTAAGGTTTTGTTCAATGGATTTAAGAACTTGTATCTAGCAGCTTCCATTTGCCAGCTACCTGTGTGGTGTAACATCCCTGCCTACTTCTGATATTTATAGCCTAGACCTAAGGACTGAGTGTAGTCTAAACACAGTTAAGAAAAAAAAATGCTATTCCTGTTTGTGATAGAGACAGACTAATAAAAGGTTGTTTTATTTCCAAATTCTTGGAGGTTATGAAGAAATATAACTCAGAAGCTAACATAACACAGTTTGTTTCTAGGAATTGTGGGCTAGGTTTACATGCATCATGAAGTACAAAAGAAGCTGTGTTCTCCAGGCACTGGCAGTCTCAGGCTGCCTCAGTGCTGTGGTACTTAACACTGGCTAGGAAATGAGCTAAGTAACAGGACTAAAGAGATAACAAGAATAGGAAGGCTTCATTTTACAGTGGATAACCTGTAGAAATTAACTCATAGATCATATGCCAATTAACAACCTTTCTGAAGACTTTCTGTAAATATAAAGAATCTATATAGCCACAGATACTGTTGCAATGTTCCTTAACACAATCCAAATAAGTGAGGGAGAAAATGCCTTGTGGGAAAGAAAGTAAATCCTGCTGAGTTCTGATCTAGAAATTATAATCATACTTAACTGAAAAAAAATAAACTTCTTGTGTTTTAACCAATGCAACCTCTGGTTATTTTGTTATGGCAGGCTGGTCTAGTATGTAATACAATCTATTGCATGATAATATATAGCATGCAAATAAAGTGATTAGTGACAGTCACATAATTATTTTGTGGCATTATGAGAGTTACATATGATACTGGGAAGAAGGCTCAGCACTTAAGAACTTAAATTGCTGTACAGAGGATCCAAGTTTGGTTCCTAGCACCCATGTTGGACAGCGCACAACTGTCTCTAGCTTCAGGCTTAGAGAATTTGATGCCTCTGGCCTCTGCAGTTATTACATACAGGAACACAAGTCCCCACATAAAACACACACACACACACACACAAATTTCTTTTTTTTTTTATTACATATTTTCCTCAATTACATTTCCAATGCTATCCCAAAAGTCCCCCACACTCTCCCCCCCACACCCATTTTTGGGCCCTGGCATTCCCCTGTACTGGGGCATATAAAGTTTGCGTGTCCAATGGGCCTCTCTTTCCAGTGATGGCCGACTAGGCCATCTTTTGATACATATGCAGCTAGAGTCAAGGGCTCCAGGGTACTGGTTAGTTCATAATGTTGTTCCACCTATAGGGTTGCAGATCTCTTTAGCTCCTTGGATACTTTCTCTAGGTCCTCCATTGGGGGCCCTGTGATCCATCCAATAGCTGACTGTGAGCATCCACTTCTGTGTTTGCTAGGCCCCGGCCTAGTCTCACAAGGGACAGCTATATCAAGGTTCTTGCAGCAAACGCTTGCTAGTGTATGCAATGGTGTCATCGTTTGGAGGCTAATTATGGGATAGATAAATCTTAAAAAGAAGTCCCATATATTTTAACATAGAATACCCAAGTATAGGCTTTAAGCATCAGACTTTTTTTCTGAAGGGAAATTTAAGGAGTTTTACTGTAACATTCACTATCCTAAAATAATGGGTAAATGTTGTTAAAAAGTTTTTTAACCTTTGTTTGTTTATTTGGGTGTTTGTGTATATGTGCAAGTCAGGGGCCAACTTTCCCGGGTTATTTCTCACCATCATGTGGATCCTAGGGATCAAATTAAGGCTGTCAAGCTTGACAGCAAACACCCTTTCTCACTGTACCATCTTGCTGGTGCACCGAAAACTTTTTTAAAGGAACATCATAAAATTTTTGAATAAGAGTATCAGTTAAGTACAAGTACTGAATATGTGCATATAGTGGCTTTCACTGTGTCTCCCACACTAACAGCTCATTTCATAAATGCAGGCAACAGTAGAGCAGATGGCAACATACAGAAATGGAATCAACCACTTGTCTTTAAAAAAATGGACAAAGCTCTTCTGGGATGTCACAGACAAACAATAGGTTGTTTTTGTAGTTGGTTCATTACAAGCACCATTCTATCCCAGAGTATAAAGAATGACAGTTATGCCATTTCCTCCATTTCACTTAAACAAAAGCCGTAAAGTGAATAAAAGCTGCTCAGGAGAGATGGCTTCAAGATTAAGAGCATAGACAGTTCTTGCAGAAGATAAAGGGTTTGATTCCTCACACCCACTTCACAACTGTTACTAGCTCTGGAGGTTCTGGCCTCTCTGGCTCCAAAGGCCAAAAGTGCAAAGTGTGCACTCTCACACACTTCTCCACATAAAGACACAGTTCACAACAATAAAAACAAATATAAAAATAATAAATAAAAACAGTAAAATGTTAATGCAGAGAATCACAGGTGAAGTAGGATGAAGAGTATGGATCAAAAGGAAGATGCTCTTAGTGGCTATATGTAAAGACTGAGATATTTTGGGGTAAGGTGCTTTGCATTTAAACTCTTGCTGCTAAATATAAAGTACACAGCTTTTGTTCATTTACTTCTCTTAAGGCTCACATTGCTCATTATTAGAACATGACAAACAGCATCATCAACCTCATATTTATAGGCACCACTGTATGCATAACCCAGAACATGTAGTGTGGCTGCTAAGGTATGAAATAGCTATCATTACCATTCAAAGTGACAGCCAAACATAGTGGCACACAACTTTAATGTCAACACTCCAGACGCAGGAGGATCTCTCTAACTTCAAGGCCAGCCTAGTATACATAAGTTCCAGAACAGCTAGGACTACACAGAGACCCTGAATCAAAACAAAAACAAAGGTGTAGCTCAGGGTGATCCTCCCGCCTCTGCCTCCTTCAGGAAAAGAATACACACAGTATGCACTCACTGATAAGTGGATACTAGCCCCAAATTTCAGAATACCCAAGATTCAATTCACAGACAACATGAAGCCCAAGAAGAAGAAAGACCAAAGTATGGGTGCTACAGTGCTTCTTAGAAGGTGGAATAAAATACTCACTGGAGGAAATATGGAGACAAAGGGTGGAGCTGACACTAAAGGAATGACCATCCAGAGACTGCCCCACCTGGGTATCCATCCCATATACAGTCATCAAACCCAGACCCTATTGTGGATTCCAGGAAGTGCTTGCTGACAGGCGCCTGATATAGCTGTCTTCTGAGAGGCTCTGCCAGAGCCTGACAAATACAGAGGCAGATGCTCACAGACAACCACTGAACTGAGCATGGAGTCCCAGATGGAGGAGTTGGAGAAGGGACTGAAGGAGCTGAGGGGGTTTGTAGCCCCATGGGTGGTGAGGAGCAACAGTGTCAACAGGTCAGACCCCCCCCCCCCCCCAGAGCTCCCAGGGACTGGACCACCAACCAAAGAGTACACATGGGGGACCCATGGCTCTGGCTCTGGCTGCATATATGGCAGAGGATGGCCTTTTTGGACATCAGTGGGAGGAGAGGCCCTTGGGCATGAGGGGGTTCAATGTCGATGTCCTAGTGTAGGGGAATGCCAAGGTGCAAAGGCAGGAGCAGGTGGGTGGGTGGGGGAACACCCTCACAGAGGTAGGGAGAGGGGTGATGGAATAGGGGGTTTCTGAAGGGGAGACCTGGAAAGAGGAAAAGATTTGAAATGTAAATAAAGAAAATATCCAATTAAAAGAAAAAACAAAAACAAACATGACAACCATTACCACCAAAAACCTGATAATATGCCAATCTGTGTAAATATGGGTTTTCTGAAATAGATCCATGTAGAAAAAAATGTCACAGTGATTTTGAAATTGCTTAGGGCAGCTCCCCTGTGCAGCTGAACTGCTTTCTCAGCCTTTCCTTTGCCCAGTCCAGAATTCACCCAGGGAGGGTGCTTTGTAAGTGTGAGCTCCTTTTCTGATTTCCAGTTAGACTAGAAGCTACCCTTCAGTAAACTTCTTGTTTGCCCTACTTGCAGTTTTCTCTATTTCAGCCTACGGTATCAAGCTGCCAGCACATCCTACTCTCACACAGTTAGTGAGCTTGTCAGATGCAAGTGATAAAAATACGACCCCAGGGAAAACATACTGATTCCATTCTAAAGTAGAGGATGTTGCATGTTGCCATCTCTTATAAGTTCCCTCAAAGTTCTACCCCCCCCCCCTTTTTTTTAAAGCAAATTTGACTTCAATCATCAAACAAAGACATCTGCCAGAACTATGGTTATACAAACTGCAACTAGATTCATGCATGCTGCTGGAGTTGGGAAATAACAGCTCAGAAGTCAGAAGCAGGGAGGGTTCAATGGCTTTAACACACTAATAAACATGAGGGTCAGAAAGGGTTTGGAAATGTATAAGCAAAAGCAGGACACAGAGAGAGTGTAAGAAAAGTTTGTATGGAGAGATACATAGGTCCTTATGAACTATTTTTTAAAAAGATTATGTGCGTGCATGAGTGCATGTGCATGTATGTGTGCATATGTGTGTATAGGTGTCTACTGAGGCTGCAAGTCTTCCTGGATCCCCTGAGGCTGGCATTATAAGATTTAAATGCTAGAAGCCAAACTCCAGTCTTCTATAAGCGGTAAGCATTCTTAACCACTGAGTCATCTCTCTAGCCCCCTTACTGAAAATATTTTATGGCTTAAAAATCATGGTACTGAGAAAAGCACCGGGACAGCTGGGGCGCAGGGTCTGCTGACACTCGCCAGCTACCCACAACACCCGCCACAGGATCTTAAGACTTCTGGTGAGTGGAGCACAGCTTCTGCTCCAATCCAATTGCGCGGGACCTGAGACTGCATTAGTTAGGGAAGCAGAAACCGGCCTGAGTAGGGCCACAGGCCTCATCCGGCCGGATCAGCGCCGGGGTAGCGGTAGCGGGAGAGCAGGGTTGCCTGACACCCGCCAGCTACCCACGACCCCCGCCGCAGGATTTTGGGACTGCAGGTGAGTGGAACACAGCTTCTGCTCCAGTCCAATCACGCGGGACCTGAGACTGCTCTGGTTGGGAAGAGAGAAATCCTGCCTACATAGGGCCACAACCCTCTTCCGGTCAGAAAAGCACCGGGGCAGCTGGGGCGCAGGGTCGGCTGACACTCGCCAGCTACCCACAACACCCGCCACAGGATCTTAAGACTTCTGGTGAGTGGAGCACAGCTTCTGCTCCAATCCAAGTGCTCGGGACCTGAGACTGCATTAGTTAGGGAAGCAGAAACCGGCCTGAGTAGGGCCACAGGCCTCATCCGGCCGGATCAGCGCCAGGGTAGCGGTAGCGGGAGAGCAGGGTTGCCTGACACCCGCCAGCTACCCACGACCCCCGCCGCAGGATTTTGGGACTGCTGGTGAGTGGAACACAGCTTCTGCTCCAATCTTTAAACAGTGACAACGATAACAACTAACCCCAGAGATTACCAGATGGCGAAAGGTAAACGTAATAATCTTACTAACAGAAACCAAGACCACTCACCATCATCAGAACCCAGCACCCCCACTTCGCCCAGTCCAGGGCACCCCAACACACCGGAAAAGCTAGACACGGATTTAAAAGCATATCTCCTGATGATGATAGAGGACTTCAAGAAGGACTTTAATAACACACTTAAAGAAATGCAGGAGAACACTGCTAAACAGGCAGAAGACAATAAAGAGGAAGCACAAAAATCCCTTAAAGAATTGCAGGAGAACACTGCTAAAGAGTTACAAATCCTTAAAGAAAAACACGATAACATAATCAAACAGGTAGAAGTCCTTACAGAAAAACAGGAAAACACATCCAAACAGATGATGGAAATGAACAAAATCATACTAGACCTAAAAAGGGAAGTAGACACAATAAAGAAAACCCAAAATGAGGCAACACTGGAGATAGAAACCCTAGGAAAGAAATCTGGAACCATAGATACGAGCATCAGCAACAGAATACAAGAGATGGAAGAGAGAATCTCAGGTGCAGAAGATTCCATAGAGAACATCGGCACAACAATCAAGGAAAATGTAAAATGCAAAAAGATCCTAACTCAAAACATCCAAGAAATACAGGACGCAATGAGAAGACCAAACCTACGGATAATAGGAGTGGATGAGAATGAAGATTTTCAACTCAAAGGACCAGCAAACATCTTCAACAAAATTATAGAAGAAAACTTCCCAAATCTAAAGAAAGAGATGCCCATGAACATACAAGAAGCCTACAGAACTCCAAATAGACTGGACCAGAAAAGAAATACCTCCCGACACATTATAATCAGAACAACAAATGCTCTAAATAAAGATAGAATACTAAAAGCAGTAAGAGAAAAAGGCCAAGTAACATATAAAGGCAAGCCTATCAGAATTACACCAGATTTTTCACCAGAGACTATGAAAGCCAGAAGATCCTGGACGGATGTTATACAGACACTAAAAGAACACAAATTCCAGCCCAGGCTACTATACCCAGCCAAACTCTCAATTAACATAGATGGAGAAACCAAAGTATTCCACGACAAAACCAAATTCACACATTATCTCTCTACGAATCCAGCCCTTCAAAGGATAATAACAGAAAAAAAACAATACAAGGACAGGAACCACGCCCTAGAAACAACAAGAAGGTAATCCCTCAACAAACCTAAAAGAAGACAGCCACAAGAACAAAATGCCAACTTTAACAACAATAATAACAGGAAACAACAATTACTTTTCCTTAATATCTCTTAATATCAATGGACTCAACTCCCCGATAAAAAGACATAGACTAACAAACTGGCTACACAAACAAGACCCAACATTTTGCTGCTTACAGGAAACTCATCTCAGAGAAAAGGATAGACACTACCTCAGAATGAAAGGATGGAAAACAATTTTCCAAGCAAATGGCATGAAGAAACAAGCTGGAGTAGCCATTCTAATATCTGATAAGATTGACTTCCAACACAAAGTCATTAAAAAAGACAGGGAGGGACACTTCATACTCATCAAAGGTAAAATCCTCCAAGAGGAACTATCAATCCTGAATATCTATGCTCCAAATACAAAGGCAGCCACATTCATTAAAGAAACTTTAGTAAATCTCAAAGCACACATTGCACCTCATACAATAATAGTGGGAGACTTCAACACACCACTTTCACCAATGGACAGATCATGGAAACAGAAACTAAACAGGGACACAGTGAAACTAACAGAAATTATGAATCAAATGGATCTGGCAGATATCTACAGAACATTCTATCCTAAAACAAAAGGATATACCTTCTTCTCAGCACCTCATGGTACCTTCTCCAAAATTGACCACATAATTGGTCACAAAGCAGGCCTCAACAGATACAAAAATATTGAAATTGTCCCATGCATCCTATCAGATCACCATGGACTAAGGCTGATCTTCAATAACAAAATAAATAATAGAAAGCCAACCTTCACGTGGAAACTGAACAACACTCTTCTCAATGATACCTTGGTCAAGGAAGGAATAAAGAAAGAAATTAAGGACTTTTTAGAGTTCAATGAAAATGAAGCCACAACATACCCAAACTTATGGGACGCAATGAAAGCATTTCTAAGAGGAAAACTCATAGCTCTGAGTGCCTCCAAAAGGAAACTAGAGAGAGCACACATTAGCAGCTTGACAACACACCTAAAAGCACTAGAACAAAAGGAAGCAAATTCACCCAAGAGGAGTAGACAGCAGGAAATAATCAAACTCAGGGGTGAAATCAACCAAGTGGAAACAAGAAAAACTATTCAAAGAATCAACCAATCAAGGAGCTGGTTCTTTGAGAAAATCAACAAGATAGATAAACCCTTAGCCAGACTCACTAGAGGGCACAGGGAAAGCATCCTAATTAACAAAATCAGAAATGAAAAAGGAGACATAACAACAGATCCTGAAGACATCCAAAACACCATCAGATCCTTCTACCAAAGGCTATACTCAACAAAACTGGAGAACCTGGATGAAATGGAGAAGTTCCTAGACAGATACCAGGTACCAAAGTTGAATCAAGATCAGGTTAATGATCTAAACAGCCCTATATCCCCCAAAGAAATAGAAGCAGTCATTAAAGTCTCCCAACCAAAAAAAGCCCAGGACCAGATGGGTTTAGTGCAGAGTTCTATCAGACCTTCAAAGAAGATCTAATCCCAGTTCTTCACAAACTATTCCACAAAATAGAAACAGAAGGTACTCTACCCAACTCATTCTATGAAGCCACAATTACTCTGATACCTAAACCACAAAAAGACCCAACAAAGATAGAAAACTTCAGACCAATATCCCTTATGAATATTGATGCAAAAATCCTCAATAAAGTTCTTGCTAACCGAATCCAAGAACACATCAAAACAATCATCCATCCTGACCAAGTAGGTTTCATCCCAGGGATGCAGGGATGGTTCAATATACGGAAATCCATCCACGTAATCCAGTATATAAACAAACTCAAAGAGAAAAACCACATGGTCATCTCGTTAGATGCGGAAAAAGCATTTGACAAGATCCAACACCCATTCATGATAAAAGTCTTGGAAAGATCAGGAATTCAAGGCCCATACCTAAACATGATAAAAGCAATCTACAGCAAACCAGTAGCCAACATCAAAGTAAATGGTGAGAAGCTTGAAGCAATCCCTCTAAAATCAGGGACTAGACAAGGCTGTCCACTTTCTCCATACCTATTCAACATTGTACTTGAAGTCCTAGCCAGAGCAATTCGACAACAAAAGGAGATCAAAGGGATACAAATTGGAAAAGATGAAGTCAAAATATCACTCTTTGCAGATGATATGATAGTATATATAAGTGACCCTAAAAATTCCACCAGAGAACTCCTAAGCCTGATAAACAGCTTCGGTGAAGTAGCTGGATATAAAATTAACTCAAACAAATCAATGGCCTTTCTCTACACAAAGAATAAACAGGCTGAGAAAGAAATTAGGGAAACAACACCCTTCTCAATAGTCACAAATAATATAAAATATCTTGGCGTGACTCTAACTAAGGAAGTGAAAGATCTGTATAATAAAAACTTCAAGTCTCTGAAGAAAGAAATTCTAGAAGATCTCAGAAGATGGAAAGATCTCCCATGCTCATGGATTGGCAGGATCAACATTGTAAAAATGGCTATCTTGCCAAAAGCAATCTACAGATTCAATGCAATCCCCATCAAAATTCCAAATCAATTCTTCAACGAATTAGAAAGTGCAATCTGCAAATTCATCTGGAATAACAAAAAACCTAGGATAGCAAAAACTCTTCTCAAGGATAAAAGAACCTCTGGTGGAATCACCATACCGGACCTAAAGCTCTCCTACAGAGCAATTGTGATAAAAACTGCATGGTACTGGTATAGTGACAGACAAATAGACCAATGGAATAGAATTGAAGACCCAGAAATGAACCCACACACCTACGGTCACTTGATCTTCGACAAGGGAGCTAAAAACATCCAGTGGAAGAAAGACAGCATTTTCAACAAATGGTGCTGGCACAACTGGTTGTTAACATGTAGAAGAATGCGAATCGATCCATTCCTATCTCCTTGTACTAAGGTCAAGTCTAAGTGGATCAAGGAACTTCACATAAAACCAGAGACACTGAAACTTATAGAGGAGAAAGTGGGGAAAAGCCTTGAAGATATGGGCACAGGGGAAAAATTCCTGAATAGAACAGTAATGGCTTGTGCTGTAAGATCGAGAATTGACAAGTGGGACCTCATGAAACTACAAAGCTTCTGCAAGGCTAAAGACACCATCAATAAGACAAAAAAACCACCAACAGATTGGGAAAGGATCTTCACCTATCCTAAATCAGATAAGGGACTAATATCCAATATATATAAAGAACTCAAGAAGGTGGACTCCAGAAAGTCAAATAACCCCATTAAAAAAATGGGGCTCAGAACTGAACAAAGAATTCTCACCTGAGGAATACCGAATGGCAGAGAAACACCTGAAAAAATGTTCAACATCCTTAATCATCAGGGAAATGCAACTCAAAACAACCCTGAGATTCCACCTCACACCAGTCAGAATGGCTAAGATCAAAAATTCAGGTGACAGCAGATGCTGGCGAGGATGTGGAGAAAGAGGAACACTCCTCCATTGTTGGTGGGATTGCAAGCTTGTACAACCACTCTGGAAATCAGTCTGGCGGTTCCTCAGAAAATTGGACATAGTACTACCGGAGGATCCAGCAATACCTCTCCTGGGCATATATCCAGAAGATGTCCCAACCGGTAAAAAGGACACATGCTCCACTATGTTCATAGCAGCCCTATTTATAATAGCCAGAAGCTGGAAAGAACCCAGATGTCCCTCAACAGAGGAATGGATACAGAAATTATGGTACATTTACACAATGGAGTACTACTCAGCTATTAAAAAGAATGAATTTATGAAATTCCTAGCCAAATGGATGGACCTGGAGGGCATCATCTTGAGTGAAGTAACACAATCACAAAAGAACTCACACAATATGTATTCATTGATAAGTGGATATTAGCCCAAAACTTAGGATACCCAAGATATAAGATACAATTTGATAAACGCATGAAACTCAAGAAGAATGAAGACCAAAGTGTGGACACTGTGCACCTTCTTAGAATTGGGAACAAAACACCCAGGGAAGGAGTTACAGAGACAAAGTTCGTAGCTGTGATGAAAGGATGGACCATTTAGAGACTGCCGTATCCAGGGATCCATCCCATAATCAGCTTCTAAACGCTGACACCATTGCATACACTAGCAAGATTTTGCTGAAAGGACCCAAATATAGCTGTCTCTTGTGAGACGATGCCGGGGCCTAGCAAACACAGGAGTGGATGTTCACAGTCAGCTATTGGATGTATCACAGGGCTCCCAATGGAGAAGCTAGAGAAAGTACCCAAGGAGCTAAAGGGATCTGCAACCCTATTGTTGGAACAACATGATGTACTAACCAGAACCCCGGAGCTCTTGTCTCTAGCTGCATACGTATCGAAAGATGGCCTAGTCAGCCATCAATGGAAAGAGAGGCCCATTGGACTTGCAAACTTTATATGCCCCAATATAGGGGAATGCCAGGGCCAAAAGAATGGGAATGGGTGGGTAGGGAAGTGGGGGGCGCTATGGGGGACTTTTGGGATAGCATTGGAAATGTAATTGAGGAAAATATGTAATAAAAATATTAAAAATAAAAAAAAAATAAATCCCACTCCGCCTTGAAAAAAAAAAACTGAAAATGTGTATGAAAGACATGTTTTAGATAGTCATATACATGCATGGATACATATCCACGGATATGACCTACCATTCACTAACTGCCTCTTCTGAAGGACTCAGCTCAGACAACTCATCAGAGATCACTAGCCTCTGAATCTAGTGATGCTGTCCCTGTGGCTAGAGATGATGAGGGCAGAGCTGGACACATGGACCAAACATAGCAAGTGTGGCAGGAGCCTAAGGAAAGGGAACAGCAATGGTGAAGGCCTTTGAAACTTCTCTATAGGTCATTTTTCCCCCCTGATTTTTAATTTGCATATGACTTTTATGGTCTTGGGTCTAATGCTATGGAACAGATTGCTAGAATTTACAACAGATTGCTCAAAACTCTGTGACCACTCAAAAGTAACTTCCAAATTTGCCACTCTACTCAAAGCCCCAGAGAACATGACCATCACCATGTTGATTCTATGACCTTGGCTATTTAAAATTCTCATTCAACCAGCATAGCACAGTTTTGTGTTTAGGTGACTAGCTTATTATTTCTCTTAATATAACTTTCTCAAGGTTTACCTACATGTGACGAGACTTCTTAAGGCTGAACAAGATTCTGTTTCCTTTACAGATCACAAATTCTTTTTCCACTCCTCCATTAGTGGGCATTTAGGGTTATGTTTTAAATATGTATTTAGAAGGTAGTTAGCCGGGCGGTGGTGACGCACGCCTTTAATCCCAGCACTTTGGAGGCAGAGGCAGGCTGATTTCTGAGTTCGAGGCCAGCCTGGTCTACAAAGTGAGTTCCAGGACAGCCAGGGCTATACAGAGAAACCCTGTCTCGAAAAACCAAAAAAAAAAAAAAGAAAAAAAAAAGAAGGTAGTTAAATACTATATTCATTCAGTATGAATGGTTGTAGCAGGTTCTTCTCTATGGTTTATGACTTTTCAGCCACAGATTCTTGGTTAGGTTTATTGTAGTAAACATGAGTGCCCTCCTACTGGGCATGAGTCAAGTCCAATAAGACATGGTTACCCTGAAGATATTAGTGATACTCTTGCACTGTTGTGGAGATCTGTCCAGGACTGGTCATTGTTGCACTTGTAGGACTTAGAGCAGGGCAGGATCATTGACACCATGTCTTGCCCAGCAGGCTGCATAGAATCTTCAGCCACGTGAGAGCTCAACCAACCAGGGGGGAGGGCTTCACCTCAACAACAGCCCAGCAGATTCTCAGTTTCGAGAGTTTGAGAAATATTGGGGCTATATTTTCTTCTAATGTTTGATAGAGTTCACTCTAGATACTATCTGGTCCTTAACTTTTCTCTGCTGGAATTTTTTTGGTTAATGATTCAGTGTTCATTTTAATTAAAGGATTTTTCTTATTTTTATTAAAAAAAAATCATGGTACTATCTCTGCTACAAAGGACTGTCAAATTACTTTTCTTCCTTTCTGCAAATCTGGAGCATCATGTGAAGAGCTAACTCATCAGTATTTCCTGTGGCACTGGCTGGTTGTCAGCGTTTGCATGCCTGAGCATTTCCTGTTTTAATTATGTTGGTGGTCCCGGTTAGTTTTATTGTTAATCTGACACTAACCTACATTCACCTGGCAGAGGGATCATTAACTAAGTAAGTGCACAAACCACACAGGCCTGTGGCTGTACCTGTGAGAGATGTCTTGACTGCAGCAGAGGGCTCAGCCCATCTTTGGGTGGCACTTTTCCTAGGGAGCTGTGCCCAGGTTGTGTAAGGAAGCTAGGTCAGTATGAGCTAGTCAAGCTAGACAGTTAGCTGTGTTCCTCCATGGCTTCCTGAGACCTGGAAGTGCAAGTTGAAGTGAATCTTTTGGTCCCCAAAGTTGCTTTTAGTTATGGCGTTTACCATAGGAACAGGAAAGCAAATTGGAATACTGGGTTTCTTTATATTGGTAACTGGAACTTCGGTAAGTCCTTTTGGAAGATAACAAGTGACTATAGTAAAAAAGAATAAAAATAAAAATAAAAATAAAAATAAAAATGAATTACATATTCCCAGAGGTTTCTTTTAGGCCATACAGATACCAACAGAGGACAACAACAAAACCCTTTTCTACTTTGGTCACAGGACAAAGAAAATCATGTTCTTGTATTTTTGACAATTTCTTTCTTTTAAAAAAACATTTGAGAGGCTGTTACGGTGGCCCACATCTCTTTCAGTGTGTGGACAACATGGTCTACATAGGTATCTTTAGGTCCACAAGAGTACACAGTGAAGCCCTCTCTCAAAAGAACAAAAACTGAAACAAAATAAATCCCACTATCAACAACAAAGCCACATAAACAAAACAAAACAATAAAGAAACCAAAAGATATTCTGATGGTTTGGCCTTTAAGTCAAAGTTGAATTGTTTAAAAAAATATGAATTTCAAATACAAGCTCCTATTTCAAGGACTTTATTGAGAACAGTTTTGTAAATTAGATTTTACAATTAACATTTTATAAATCAGAAACGTTATCTGCTTGAGCCTAAGTTGTACACGCTTCAGAACACACTGGACAATCCTTTACTTCTTTGGAGTTTTCTGCTCCATGCTGAGCTCCTGAGATGCATTTTTCTTTTCAGCTTCATTTTCATCTTCCTGCAAAATAAATTTTAGCAAACATTAAATCCTACATTTCTTACCAGCAAAACAATGTACTATCCTGATTCTAGAATAAGGAAAAGATTCTATATCTATAATTATAAAATTCTTACTGTTTAATTATATTACAGGGTATTTTCTTCTAAATGTTGATTAAGAGCAACCAATTTTTCAAGGCTTCAGAATTACTTTCTGAACACCTGCTACCGAACAGTGCTCTCTGTCGTAGGGGAACCAGATAGCCTTTACTTTGCTCTTTGATAAAAAACAATAAATTTAACTTGTAAGACACTTTATGTGCTCCAGCATGGCATTTTGGTCTCATCTAGCATACTTTCTTGACAGGTCTGTCAATTTTTCAATTACTTGTACCACCATATGTTATCTGAAGATCAGTCGGTTCTAAAATAGGAAACATGGGCCTGTCATGCTGTAGAACGTTTACAATCTTCTAGTTTCGATTCTAAGTGGTGGCCTCATAATTCACATCAGTTTCCCATGGCACATGGTGGATAATGAAGTGACATCATAATGACTGCTACCAGAGGAATGAAATGTGCCTTGTGCTTAATATTAAATGCTGACCTTCAAAGCATAAATAATAAGCACCTGGTAAAATACTTCATCCTATTTTTGGTAATCTATCTTATTAAATATATTCCTTTAACAATATCCAAGTACCAAGTAGTCTTGCTTTCCTGTTATTTCTGATTTATCAATATGATCTTTCACTTTTTATTAACTGAAATAGGCACTTCCTAAAACATTACTGAGTTTAATTAAAGCATAGGCCGAAATTCTCAAGTATCTTTACATAAAATTAATGCCAGTTATCTCCAAAAAAATCATTCTGTACTTCTGTATTTTATAAAACCAAGTTTAAATAAATGATATAACTATTGAATTTTGCTTAGTGTCAATGCAATTCATGTCTGTGTAATTGCCTTCTATGGAAAAACCAAAACAGACAACAACAAAACCCTCTTCTACGATCAGTACAATGAAGAAAGTATTCTTGTCTCTAACCTGCATATTATTTTTGATTTAGACCGTATTAATATTAGAAAATTAGAGAAATTATAAATATTATCAATTATTCTGAAGTTTTATAGATGCATGAGATATCAGATGAGACTTTAGTATCATCTTGGCAATACAATTTTGACTAATTTTCCAACAACTACTACTGTTAAGTCATTCAAACTTCCCTTTAAATTATCCCTACTGAGTAGATTATTTTCCACCAACCAACATCTGAAGAGGTTTAGTAAATATGCAAGGGTTTCTAGAAATTACATTGTAGTTACAACCTATTAAAAATTAAATCTTCATTTTCTACCTTCCACTGCCTTCTACTAATGAGACTAGTGTCTGTATAGAAAATCCCTTGGTAAAGAGGCTATGGTGGATTAAATGAGAATGCCCATCAAAAGCTGAAACAAAATATTTGAATACTTGGTCTCAGTTGGTGGAAATGTGTGGGAAAGATTGGCAAGTGTGATGCTGTAAGAAGTGTGTTATTGTGGAGAGCTGTGTGGTTTAAGAGACTAGCTTTATCTCTGTCGTACTCTTTTTGCCGTTTGCTTGTGGATCAAGATGTTAATTCTCAGCTCTTCCAGCCACCATGCCTTTGTTCTGCTACCACATATTCTACAGTTCTGAAACCATGAGCCCAATTAAATCCTCGCCATTGTCAGTGCCCTTGATCGTGGTGTTTTATCACAGCAATAGAAATGTAAGTAAGACAGTACATTTTGTTAGGTAGCACCAAATTTGTCAAGATGCTTTTCAAACAAGGCCTTCTTCTGTATATTATATTCCTCCTGTCTAAATGAGTGCAATCATCATAGAATTGGAGTCTACTCAATGTTTTCTGAATTCTATGAAATAGTAGAGTTTAAGAACAAGAGCTGTGTGTAAATGAATACACACTTTAAAAGGGCATATTGTCATTCCTTATTGAGCAGACATGTTTCCAGCAATCTTGATTTACAGTAACAACACTGATAAAGAAGGAAAGCAAAAATGTGTGAAGCAGTATGTGCCAAAATGGCCACATATCTTAGATATTTCTTTTACTTTTAGGTTTATGAGTGTTTGTTTGCAATTACATATGCATACCACATCCATTTCTGTGTCTATGTAATACAGAAGAGGGTGTTAGTTTTCCTGAAACTGCAACTATAGATGGTTCTCAACCACCATGTAGGTGCTGGTAGAACCGGGTTCCTCTGTAAGAGCAAGAGGTGCACTCAGCCACTGAGCCATGTCTCCAGTCCCAGGAGAGTCATTTACAATTCATATCCTTTAAGTCATGGCAAACAAACAAAGCCTTCATCATCTGTACAGTCTAAGTGTGCAGACGAATATTACTTCGTTAATAAACTGTATCTAACTTTATCGAGCAATTTTAACACTACTTTAACTCAACATACAAATGCAAAAGGGCTGTAGAAACTGTCAGTGGTTAAGAACACTGTCCTTTCAGACGACTAGGATCAATTCTCCAGCATCCTCACGGAGGCTCACAACCATCTGGAATGCCAGTTTCAGGGGCCCCATCTGTTGTTGTCTTTTGTTCTCTGTAGGTAACACTTGCACACGTGTGCATGCATGCACACCCACACACACCAGGCCAAAAAAAAACAAAACAACCATGCACATAAAAAAATAAAAATACTGACGTATTGATGTGATAATAAGCCTGGGAAGTCTAAGATCTAGGAAGTGTCTATATATTTTGTTTTTTATATTTAATAAGTAGAAACTATAGGAGAATGCTGTTAAGTAAAATAAAAGTTTGCAACTTCCATTAAGTTACAAATCGTTTAGTATCTAACATGTAACAGGAATACGTCTGGAAGGTAACGCATCAATCACTATGACAGCAGCCTTCTTTGGCTGACTTCCTTATCAGGAGGCTCGCTTATAAAGTCATGTCTCCATTGTAAGTCTGCCTCCTCTTAAGCAAATACATACTGTCTTGGCCTTTTTCTTCTTCTTCTTCTTCTGCTTATTCTGAAGATTTGTCCTTAAAAATTTGCCTTTTTTATATCTTAAATCACTTATATAACCATCAAAGCCTATTATTTTATATGACTGCAGCTGTGACTTAGATATAGCAAAAGATCACAGAGAGGAGTAAAAGAATCTCCAGGCTAATTGCTAGGATATAGCACTGAAATTGCTATAGCTTGACAGTATAAAAATAAATGTAATAGATTTTTACCTTAAAAAAAAAATCATTCCAGCTTGATCCCATAATGCTCTGAAGGACTGTCCTTTGGAAATGTATATGTAACATTGTAGGCAAATTTTATAAGAACTTTATATAGAGTTCAAGATTAACCAACTCCTCCAGGCAACAGCCTGAGCATCATTGACAAGTAAGTGCACAGCGAGTGACGCTGCAAGGGAAGGAGGCTTCGGCACAGCATTTCTTTCTACTGGATAGCAAGTGCGAGTCAGGCAGTGATGGCAGGGGCTTTCACTGTGCTGAGCTAAGACATCTGTTTGTTTCCCAGGGAAAGAAGACCCCTGCTACATGGTTCGTTTTCTTAGTGACAGCCCTGACAAGCTTGACATTTGTTTCATGAAGGATCCCCAAAGAAACCGTCAAGAAAACAGACCCTTTGGGGTACTGGAATGCATGCAGGCATGCTCTTAATGCTTAAGTTTGTTATTCAAACTCCAGAAAACATATTGATTCCAAGTGACCTTGTACTTCTTCTCATCAGATGTGGTGTGCAGTCCTATGACAGCAACACCCACAACACCTAATGACTAAATGTGGTTCACGAGCTTCCTTTTTTTTTTTTTTTTTTTTTTAACTCTGACAGTATGACATGGAGAAGAGACGTTATTTCTAGGCACACAAGGGACATGTAATAATGGTCTAATACTCTAGGTGGAAGAGAGTGAAGAGTTATTGGGAAAGAGAAACAAGAATAAACACTTGTCTTATTTGTCAGATGGAAATCCTTACTATTGCATAGAAGTTGCAAGATTTCCTTTAGATGAAATTTAGCTTGTGCCACTAATTTGGGACAAAGACTCCTTCTATTTCCCCTTACTAACTAGTACATTTTTCTTTTGATAAAAGCTCAAATACTTATGTGTTTGCTAGGCCCCGACCTAGTCTCACAAGAGACAGCTATATCAGGGTCCTTTCAGCAAACGCTTGCTAGTGTATGCAATGGTGTCATCGTTTGGAGGCTAATTATGGGATGGATCCCTGGATATGGCAGTCTCTAGATGGTCCATCCTTTTGTCTCAGCTCCAAACTTTGTCTCTGTAACTCCTTCCATGGGTGACTGTTTCCAATTCCAAGAAGGGGCAAAGTGTCCACACTTTGGTCTTCCTTCTTCTTCAGTTTCATGTGTTTTGCAAATTGTATCTTATATGATGTTAATAAACCCTATCTACGTTCTTTTCTTTTAAGCAGAAACCAACTCAATGCAATGGCAAATTATTTTAAAATCTGAATATTTCACTGCTCAGATAGTCTGTGGATTCAAGCTATAGTGTACAAATAAAGACATTAGGCTCACCTTGTAAACTGCCATGTTTTAAAGGATTTCTTTTAAAGGTAAGATCATAAAAAGTCATAGAATTCCCTTTTTTTTCTTTACATAAGTCTGATGCCAAAAACCCAGTAAATACCACCATGCGTCACATGTTGAAGATCAACATTACCCGTAAAGTAAACTTAGCATCACCAAGCCAATGGATGCAGTAAGAAGGGCACATCACCTCTCTCCTATAGTCTTTCCTTGAGCTAATCATGGGAAAGCACACAGCAGGTATTCTATAAAAGAACTCAACGGTAGTATGCAAAAATGCCAAGGTCAGGGATGAAAAAAGGGAACTGTCACAAACTGGAGAAGGCTAAGGTAGCATGATCATTTAATGCAGTCTGGAACAGTGACATAGAAAGACTATTGGGACAACTGAAGACCTTGGTAATACAACACAGGGCAGTCAATAAAATCATCTGGTAACCCTTTCTGGTTCTGGTAATTATACAGTGGTTATGCAAGATGGAAACTGCAGTCACCTGGACAGAAGGAGCCAGGAATTATCTATCCTGTTATCTGTAAGCTCAAAATGTTTCAAAATAAAAACACTTAATATTAAAGAAATGGTTCTTTGTTCCAAATTATAATATTTCACTGGTTTTCTAAATGAAATAACATATATAAAATGTATAGGAAAGATTTTACAAGGAAAAAATATAAAGCAAAGCAAAACAAAACAAAACACCAAAATATGAAGACACCCATACCTCTATAGTTAAAGAAACATTTTCTTCCAATGGCTCTATATACAATTCCTTCATTAAGGGCCTGAATGGTTAAGTGATATTATTGCTTTATTTTATTGCCTGTGAGATTCTGGATTTTCTTACATTTCCACTGTGAGCACAGCTACTTTACTAACTAGAAAGCATGTCTTTATTGAGTCCTTTTATAGTTTGACTGTACAAACTTTTTCTATAAGTAAGTGAGAAAAATGAGGATCTATGTTCACAAGAAGGAGTGAAGTCAGTCGCCTTTACTTTCCTATCTGTGCTATTCTCAGAGAGGACACTTGTTGCTACTGTAGTTAAGCAAACTGGGGTGCAGATAAGCAGTGGCTGGAAATGTTTCTATTTTCTTTAAAATTTTTAATATAGTGTCTTTGACTAATCAGAGAAGGAATAGTTACTGAAATAGAATTTAAAATTGCAATCACAAATGTGTATATATCTTAACAATATATTTTAAAGAAGTAAGTTGTGTATCTTTTAAAGACACTATTATAAAAGTTTGCAGTCAGATGGGAGGAAGGAGGATTGGCCTCTCAGAAATGAAAGTTCTTTCTGGCTGCTCAATGCAGAGTGGTTAGGCTTGACACTACTTACACACAAGCAAAAACAGATTCAGTGAGTTATATTTACATGCATACATATGAGTGTGTGTGTGTGCGTAACAACAATAATTAAAGGAAAACAAGGCTATCAACTTGAGAGTTGGGAGGTGTGGGAGGGGCTAGAAAGAGGGGAGCTCAGAAGGGCTGGAGGGTAGAAATAAGATAGTGCCACAGTGCCATTTACTTAAAGAAAAATTTTTTTAAAAAGTTTGTAGTCATAGAAAAGGTGCAGAAAAGTAATATACCCAAATTGCTTCAAACTGCACCCAAACAACACTTTCTTTTATTAATTTCAGTTGTATTATTATTATTATTATGTGTTTGATATGGGGGCATGCATCAGTTTTAACTCTCTATAGTATTGAAGACCATGCTTTACTATAGACAACAATGCTGCACAATGAGGAAAAATTTACCCTAATAACTGGAAAAATACAGATGATAATGAAAATGTTTCAGCAAAAATGAGCACACTGTATCATCCTTCAGACTAAAATTAACTGGCATTTTTAATGCATCACAATTCCATCGTAATTCCTTGAATGGTGCATTTGCTTCCCAGCCATAAACACTTGGGTCATTAAATAAAGTGTAAAACGTGTGTAATGTGCTACATTTAACAACCTTTGGCCCTTTGCCTGTACTTCTGCATTCAGCTTTCCAATGCACTGAATAAGCAATTGAGGATTCTAATTACATTTCCTGACTTTGCATATTTGAGATTCTTATTTCACTTCATACAAAAGGCAATTAATCTACCATTTTACAACTGAATTCCAACTTTAGTGGGCAATCGTAGACACTGAAGTGAACTTACAAGAAATGCTTAATTAAATTTACTGTAAAAAGTATATGGGTTTTTCTTATGACAGAGTTGCATACTTAATTAAAAATCCTAGGAATAGAGAATAAAACTGGAGTACCATTGGATTCTCTTGGTGAAAATCAGCTCAACTACACATATCATCAAGTGAATGGAAGCCTAGGACATCGCTCAGTGCTCTTGTCAAGCAATCAGGGTCCCGTGGGTTCCATCCTTAAGCATCTCAGAAATAACTGTATCTTACTTCTGTTTTTCATGTATTCAAACAAAAGACAGTAAAAGCAATCTGGTTTTTACTTAACCACACAAAAGTATATTCTTTTTTTTTTTTTTTTTTTTTTTTTAAGATTTATTTATTACATGTAAGTACACTGTAGCTGTCTTCCGACACTCCAGAAGAGGGCGCCAGATCTCGTTACGGATGGTTGTGAGCCACCATGTGGTTGCTGGGACTGTGCACCTTCTTAGAATTGGGAACAAAACACCCAGGGAAGGAGTTACAGAGACAAAGTCCGTAGCTGTGATGAAAGGATGGACCATTTAGAGACTGCCGTATCCAGGGATCCATCCCATAATCAGCTTCTAAACGCTGACACCATTGTATACACTAGCAAGATTTTGCTGAAAGGACCCAAATATGCTGTCTCTTGTGAGACGATGCCGGGGCCTAGCAAACACAGGAGTGGATGTTCACAGTCAGCTATTGGATGTATCACAGGACTCCCAATGGAGAAGCTAGAGAAAGTACCCAAGGAGCTAAAGGGATCTGCAACCCTATTGTTGGAACAACATGATGTACTAACCAGAACCCCGGAGCTCTTGTCTCTAGCTGCATATGTATCGAAAGATGGCCTAGTCGGCCATCAATGGAAAGAGAGGCCCATTGGACTTGCAAACTTTATATGCCCCAATATAGGGGAATGCCAGGGCCAAAAGAATGGGAATGGATGGGTAGGGAAGTGGGGGGCGCTATGGGGGACTTTTGGGATAGCATTGGAAATGTAAGTGAGGAAAATATGTAATAAAAAAAAAAAAAAAAAAAAAAAAAAAAAAAGAACTCTGGACCTTCGGAAGAGCAGTCGGGTGCTCTTACCCACTGAGCCATCTCACCAGCCCCAAAAGTATATTCTTTGTTTTAGCAACAAGTCAAATAGAAAGAGAGAAGTGGGGCATACGTGAGAAACAGAAAGAGAGGGAGAGGGAGGGAGAGAGGGAGAGCGAGAGAGAAATATAGACAGACAAGAGACAGAGAGACCATCAGTCCACTTAGTAGCATTGCTCAGGTTTATGTACGTTTATAGCTAATATACTTCAATATTTTAAATTCCTTATATATTCCATATAAATTCCTCCTATGGAAGCCAGATAATTGTGAATATTTTGTGATAATTCTGATGTTAAGGATCAACCGAGTAAGTCATTAGACACTCAATTTTTTCAATTTAAAAATTCCTAAATAATCTCAACTCAGAATTCCTTCTGTATACAGTGTCTTTATTAAAGTTTTAATTTACTCACTGCAAAAACTACATCAGACTGAAAGAGAGTTTTAGGATAACTGAATTCCAACTATGATTATGTATGGGGAACCTCTTTTACTTTCTTACATTTCTCCTTGGTCACCAATTCACTAAAGCTAAAATGTTTCTAAAGCTGCCTATGAACAAAAGTGTGATATCAATTTTTTTACTGAACTTAAACTGTCTAGAGACTTAAAGTAAAACAACTCTTTGTACTGTCTTCCAAATATAGAGGATTGTCAACTCCTTTTTAAAAAGGAACAATGATAACTTCCTAAGGGAAAAACCTCATAAGCACCATGCCAACTGATGGTTAGCATCAGCAGAAATCCATGCTGACATGTTCCAATGTCACATCCCGAGAGTGATGGTAACACAGGCCAGAGACTTCTGCTTAACACACAACTTGCCTACTCATAAGAACATACTCGAAAAATGCAAATGGGAGCCAGGAGGTGGTGGAACATGTCTTTAATCCCAGCACTTGGGAGACTGAAGCAAGTGGATCTCTGTGAGTTCAAGGCCAGCCTGGTATGCACATCAAGTTCCAGGACAGTCAGGGCTACACAGTTATCCTTTCTTGAAAAACACTACACAAAGGAACAAAAAGGCTGCGTTGGAAAGACACTGTATAAAATAACCAAGTGTCAATCATTACTCACAGAACAAAATTAAAAACACTCAACTGATGAGACAAAAAGTGAGCTCTGATTGAATTATGTCCAGAGAAGACACAAGCGGCAGCACTGGCAACATCTAGTGAACACAGTTACTTCAGAGAACCGCCTAAGGTTTCTTTCTGTTTTATGGCTGGGAAATCCTCTGTAAGTTGTTAATGAGAAGGGGAGCTGGACAAGAGCATACAAGCTTGCTATACCACTGTACAACTCCTACAGTCATTTGACCCAAACATTAAAGGCAAATGAACAGCAAACACTCCAAAATAAAGATACTTTGTTCTTAAGTACTATGTAGTTAAATAATACTCAGGGCCACTCCTTCTTGACTCCTTCACTCTTTCTCTGCCCACATGGGTGTGTCTTACTTATTCCTTATCCCTCTCAGTATTTACTGCCTGCCAGAAAATTAAAGTTATTGAGAAATATTTCACAAATGAAACTCATGTCATGATTTATCTGTATTATGACAAGTGTAACTATAAATGCTGTAATGATTTGTAAATACAATCAGTTTTATTTTCAACTATGTCTTCTTTGGCTAGCAGACATTCTCATTAATAATGACATTTTACTTTAATACCCTAAATCAGGTATTTCAAAATGTCTACTATACAGAGGAAAAGAAACATTTTCACTTAAACACAACAACAACCTCTGCATTATCTGAAAATGTCGCAAACCTACTTCTAAAGAACCATCTTCCTTTGTGCTACTGGTGACTTATAGACAAGACTCTATTGATTAAACAAGGTTCTTATTCTGGAAGAATCTGGAATATATTTTGATCCCTTGGCATCATGTAGGGAAAGTCTGCTTTTTAAATGATTAATTCTGTACAAAGTTGGGCTACGGCATCAGACACTTTCTTCTCTCCAAAGTTAGGTTTCTTGAATCTTCAAGAGAGTTCTTTCTAATTCTAACATAAACTGCTCCTTTATTAAGACTAACTCCACATGAAGGGCTAAATCTTTAGAAATAAACTTAGTAAAAACCAAGTTATAAAAACATTTCTCTCAAATGATCTGATTAAACTCTCTCAAATATACTTATTTCAAGTTGAGTGCTATTTTCCCCAGAGTAAGCCCATTAATCTTCATTGTTTTATTAGAAATTAATAGCTCATTAGATTCCAAGTAACATATCTCCTATGGCACATTAACTTTTTATAGAATAAAAAAGATATTTTATTTATGTCAAAAAAATTTAAGTACTTTGCAAAAATCACATTCAAAAGAAAAAATCCTCTATAGTTGTACTTTATTATCAGGAACAAACATATATTATATGCTTATTTCCTGAATTTACAGATTATCTCTTGGCTATTGAGTAGCTTTTAAATTAAATTTAAAACCATTTGCTTTAAGTTATTACTATAATGAACTCATCTACTGGTATGTATTTAAATGATTCCCAAATGTAGGACAGTTGGCAAGATTCAAATCACTTATAAAGCTTATATGATAATGCATCATTTAACCAATGGTCTCTTTAAGCAGCTAATGATTCTATTGATATAATGTACTTCTCAGTGTTTTACAATCTAGAAGATGAGACTATGACAATATTATTCCATGTAATGAAAATTTCAAATATCCCATTTAAAAAGAAAGATATGTAACCTATGCATACAACCATCCTTGATCAAATCAAATAGCTATGTGATAGTACTGTATTGGACTTAAAAAACAAGGCCACTCCTATATAATCCCTGCCACATGAGGCTTAAAATCTGTTGAAACAATGGATTATTCAAAGTACTAAGTCATTGAAATTACGATATGTAAAATACTAGAAAAATTTAGGACCCTTTAACTATCAGGAGAAAATTCTAGGGGAAATATCCTGTTGTAATTTAAATAATTTTTTGTTTCCACATCCAGGTATTTGAATACATGGTCCCCAGTTGGCTATTTGGGACATGTGGCCTTATTGGAGAAAGTATGTCACTGAGAACAAACTCTGTGGTGTCAAAAGACTGATGCCATTTTAAGTTCTCTCCCTATAAATAAAATGAGAAAAAGAACGAACGAAAGAAAGAAAGAAAGAAAGAGAGAGAGAGAGAGAGAGAGAGAGAAGGAAGGAAACTCCCTGAGCTTATTTTAACTTTTAATCACATTCTCTCTGTTGTCTAAAGAAAGGATGGGAAAAAAATTAAAGAGACTATAATTAAAGATGTAAGAAAGCAGGCTCTAGCAACACATCAGAAATGTTGGCAAGTACAAGTACTAGATACATGACAGAAAAACAAAACACATGCTTTGGAATTAGGGCAAGCAGATAGAAAAACAAATGAGAATAATTAGGAATAATCTTTCTCTTTCCTTAATTTCTCCCTCATCCTATTCCCCAGCCTTTGTTTTTCCCATTTTGAGACAGTGTCTCACTATGTAGCTCTGGTGAATATGAAGATCCACCTACTTCTTTCTGAGTGCTGGACCAGAAGCATGCATCAACATGTCTGGCCTAATTCTTCTAATTTTATAACCCCCAAGCATGATGGAATTTATATGAAAAGTAAGATATTAAAGTAGGGAAGGACCAAGAATTCTATTTTGTCATTATAAAGTTAGAGCTCATCTTCAGCTATCTAACATATTAAGCCAACACTTAAATGGTCAATAAAATCTTGACCGTGGAAGAAGAGGTCAGAGACAAAATCAGAAAACCGGAAGTCACCAAACACAGACACATCCTGAGACTAAGATCACCCAGAGACAAATATGAATAGATGGGGGATGGGGGAGGTCCAAGAACCAGGACTCACACTACAACTTGAACTAAGGTCAAAAATTTAGTTATGAATACTGAGAAGAATCTGCAAGCCAGGAAGAAAGAAAATCAGGATTACAGAGGTTTTAGGAATCTTATAAACTTTTCTAGAAGGAATGTTCAATGCTGTCACTGTGATTCTGAACAATGGTATAAATACCGAGTTTGATGAGAGGAAGTTAAGGGAGAGTAACAAGAGCTATTTCAGTGAATCAGTAAGTAATCAAGACCGACTGAAGTTTTGTGTGTGTGTGAGGTCTCAAAGCCTATTCTTTGCTTTTAGTTTCAACAACAGGAATATCATAATAGGAACTACAGCTGACACATCTGAACCACAATGAAAAACCAAAAGGATAATAAACTCACTTCTAATATACATGAGCAGCCGCTAAGGTTCTATCTTCTGTATTTAACCAAACTTTTATTTTAGCATAAAATTTTGTCTCCAACCCTAAGCAACATATAAGAGACCTTTTATATTGGCCTTACATGTTTCAGTTTGAAGAAAAAAAAAACCATAAAGAGCCAGGGCTCTGATATGAATAGAATATGTGGACTATAATTACTATAAGAATATATTGCTGCATGTTATAATTTTGGCTTTAAATAAATTCTACTTATGTGAACAATGACCGCACGGAGCTCAATGAATATGGGCAAGGAAAACACTAATAAGTAGTCAAAGTCTACTGTAGTAAATCTATAAAAATTTACAGTAAAAATGCTATAAATTAGAATAAAACAGACTGTATTGTCATGAACTTAGGTTCTGATACAACATTTTAATAATGCAATGAAAAACTTAGATACAGGACTATAGGGATGGCTCAGTGGTTACCAGTAAAGGCTGCTCTTTCAGAGGGCCCAGTGTTCAATTCCCAGCACCCCATGGCAGTTCACAACCTGTAGCCCCGTAATCCCACTTTCAGGGATTTTCAGTATCCTCCATGGGTACTGCACTTATGTAGTACACAGATATACAAGCTGGCAATACACACACAGATACACACACACACACACACACACACACATACACACACGTATATGCAAAATAATATAAATTTAAAAAGAAAACAGTTTCAGCTTATTCAAGAGTTTCTTTGATGGTTTAAAAATTGACCTAGGCATAAAATATGCATTACTGTCTAATGTATTTAACAAAAATGATAAAAAATCTTGTAACATGCTTAATATTATATGATATGAATTTGCTGTTAATTAAACAGGATTGTATGCTATTCAGAATACCTAAAAAGCATGTTTCTTTTCTTATTATTTTGTATTTCATTAAGGCACAAACAAAAAATAGAGTTAAATGATTAGAAAAGTAGTTGTTTAAGTGACTGGTGAAATTAAGTTTACCTGTATACACTGTTATAAGATTGCTATTAAAATGTGTCAACTGCTTTAAGCAAGACTAGCTAAAATCAGGGCTGTGTTCCCACAACTAAGTCAACAATTATAAACTATCAGCAAAACACTTTCAAAATGCTGAATATTTTTCTGATACTGGCAAATCAATGTGTGGGGTTTGCAGTCTCAATCCACTGAAATTTATAGCTGCAAACTTAAAATCTAGATTGGCATTAGGTCATTAGGTAATCGTACCCCTGTGTTAAATAAGGTAACAATCTGTTTTGAGAACTTAATGTGGAAAACAATAAACTATACATAACTATTCCAGTGCTTTCTAACTTTACAGATACTTTCTTAAGAAGGAAATAGTGATGCTATCTCAGTTATAAGCTGCAACCGAAATGATTAAGATGGTTTTCTTTTCAACACAGGATCAGTATAAGGCTTTTTTTCTCAAGCAATGAATTATAGCTGCTACTTCAAACCTATTCTATCTGAATCTTCTAGCCCTGAAAACAGAGAAAGCATAAATATTTATTCTATATAAACTGAGCAGACACAAGATGAAGATAAAAATGATTCATTGTGGCATATTGAATAATGGCTATGTATACCACTGTAAGAACAGAAAAGGTCATTAAGTATTGCTACTGGCTTAGAAATCCAAGATGGCGAAAGTTGGCAAGAAACCTAAACATTTGCAGTTTTCTGTATTTGAGGCATTCTGTGTTTGTGTTTCCTAAGTTTTATTAATAATTAAGTTAAAGTGTAAAGCATATATTGGAGAAAAACCAGTAATAATGCAGCACCACACAAACTTCCCTAAACAGAAAACTAATAGCCAGCAAACCTATTTACTTAGTTGTTCAGTTTACCCTTGACATTTCTGCTATGTAAATATTTAAACTATAACCCCTTAACATTTAGTAGATAAGTAATTCTCACAGTTGGCTGACTTGAAGAAAATATACTAGGAGTTTGAATTTTTAATTTTCCTTTCAAGAAACAGCATTTTTAAGTTTTAGTAGGCAACACAGTAAGGAAAAAAATTAATGAAATAAAAAAAACTGTATCAAATTATAATGTTACAAAAGATAAATATTTAAAGATTATAAGGGTTAAAACCAAACAAATTCAAACTAGGTTTAAACATTGAAAGATGAAAATACTAATAATTAGGTAGAGATCTGGTTCATTGCACTGATGCAACACAAAACTAATTTCAAAGAACAAATTCTGTTTAGCTGATTAAGTTTCCTGTGGAAACCATATACGTAATTAGGTTTTGGTGAACTGCAGTCAATATAATACAGAGAAAGGAAAATTTAGTACATTATTTTGTATCAAACCAATAAAAATTATTTATTCTTTTGATATATCTCAAATAATAAAATGAAAATCAACAAAAAATGTGCAACAAAAGAAATTTTAATCTTTCATAGGTTATGATTACTTCTATATTAATATACCTGGAAACCTACTGAAATATGTAGACCTGTAAGTCAGCCTGGATTGCACTCACATAGGCAGCACAGCCTAGCCTTGACAGACATGTGGATTTAGTAAGTTGTGACTGTTTAAAGGAGACATAGAAAGGACAGAATGAAACTGAACCCAGGAAGGATGAGAGTGGTACATGCTATTGTGTTTATACACCATCTATCCATATATAGACACGTGGGTTTCTGTGACTTCCTTCTCACAGGAATGCATCAGTACATTGCTAGAAACACTGAGGTAATCCATACCCCATGGGAAAACTTACCAAGTGTCCCCCTGTTCTACAATCATTTGCAGTAGGTAGTATCTTAGAGACATCTGTTACCTGCCATACTTCCTATATTTTGTCATTTATTCTCAGTTCTTCAAAGACAGACACAAATTCTTGGCATACTATGTATTTATCTCTTAACATTTAAAATTACCAATACTTTAGGATTAGTATGAAAATGATTCATTGTTTAAATTCAATCCAACTTTTCAAAGTCCTTTAAATTTAGTTTGAATCCAAGTACAAATGATTTCTATTTGTCTTTATTCCAATAGGGAATTCACCAGAGTGTAACAATTAGTTCACTTATGTGTGCTAACTTGATCTTGTCTTTCATGGGGCCACCTGTAAGGTTATTTATGAGTAGAGCTTAAGAATTAATCCTCTTACAACCTGTAAACGACACCAAGTCATGTGTCAACTCTCCTCAAAATGGCTCAAGAAAGACGTGAGTATACACTGACATTGTGGGGATTCTTAAGGGGAGAGTTCAAATGAAAATATAAATCTTAATAACAATGCCAAAATTATCTTAATCTTATTTCTTTGTAGTTACTAAATCTTTAACTTAAAAAACAAACAAACAAACAAACAAACAAAACCTCACTTCAATGTTTGAAGAAATTTTTAGGTTACTCCAGCCAGTCCATTTCTGTGGAAGTAGAAGAAGATATTTGGAATGTTTTCTACAGGTTTTTTTCTATGCATTTACTACTATATATATTCTCTTTTTCCTGAAGACAGTAAAGAGTATCAATAGAGGCTTCACTTTTATGAAACTTTAAAACTCCGGCTGAAGGTAAAAGAAAACTTTGTTTTAGAAATATCTTCCTCAAAAGATATAAATTCCAAAGGGAAAGTAGCAATCATTTATCTGTGCCTAGATGGGTTGCTTGAGTTCTAAGTCTACTTCAGTCATAGAATTTCAAATCCTGTTAGAAAGAAGTAAAACTAAAAACAAACCTCACAAACCACACTGTCGTCCACTACTCACCCTGCATCAGACTGCTCACTCAAAGAGCAGTGTGCCTTCCATGGCAAGCATGTGGCCAGCTCAGGCTTCACTCTAAGCCCAAGCTTTGGCTGCATTAAAAGCTATTCTTAGTAAGACTTAACAGTATTAACATATTTTTTTTTCTTGGATACTATGCTGAAACTAAAATGAAATGTTTTAACACCAGGATAATAAAGGTGGTAAGTTATGTCTGTGGATAGGGTCAGTCGCAGATTATACTCCAAAACATACATGAAAGAAAACCACATAATCTTGCAAGGCCATTGGTAAGTGCCAAGTTCCTATCATTTCAAAGGCTCACAATGTACTATGTAAGGAAGCTTATAAAGGCTTGGACTTAATGTATGCATGTGTCAAAGAGTTGATACAATGTACAGTTTTCAATGATTACAAAGTGATCTGAAACCTTATCTGGTACTTGTGGATTATAGTCTTTGGCTCGCTAAGAGAATAATAAATTCATTGTCAAAGGAAACATAGTGTAATGAAAAAATGCAACATTCAGCAAGTCTACTGAACACAAGGAAGTTCAAAAGCTCGGCACCCTGGAGATTATCTGTGGCTCACATAGATATGGCTGAGTGGCAGCTGCTAGGAACTTTCTGCCCAGCATCACAACACTGTTGCATAACTGTCACTCAAGGAATAGATCAAATTTCACAATCCTACATAGGGTTCACAGTAAATGTAAAACCCTTTCACATTATCATAACATTAAAGTATTATAAACTGATTCATCACAGTGGAAATTAGCTGTCATGGCATGTATGGACAATAATCCTGATTAAAACAAAACAGATGATAGAAAAAAATGAATCTATTATTTCCTTGTTAATTATTCCACAGTGCATGCTGTACAGAACACAAAACAGTTTAACACCTAACACTGAGGAAATATTAAATAAGGCAATATTAAAGAAATGGCCAAGATCAAGGCTATTTATGTCAGTGATGCTTAACAGTTTTCCCCCAGATCACCTCGTCCATTTCTTAGGGGAATACTCTTCTCTGACATTGTACTGCTAGACGTGGTTTCCTTGTGGTCTCGGCCTGTGGCACCCACTGAAGGGGAACTCAGGAATCGTCCTGCCTCAGGTCAGCATCTGAGTCTTGAAACTATAGGCATGAGTTACTACACTCAGTTTATAGCTCTTAGGGTGTAAGGATGATAGGAAATGGCAAGAGGACATGAACAAACAAACAAAATAACTATGTCAATCTTTCACTGTCTTTCATGAAGGTAAAAACATAATAACCATGTAAATTACTTACACTGTCTAGTCCCTAGTTTGGAATTCTGACAACAGTTTTGAAAACTTGGCCTCATTCATAATACAGAGCACTTTACTAGGGAAGATATATGATTTATCAGTTAAAATGCTTAAATATAGTATACTAAGATGAAATAGCCTACAGAGTCAGAAAGGCTAAAACCTTCTTCTCAGTTCAGGTACACGAGGAAGTCAAAATCCTTTCAGCCTACATCTGAGAAAGACACTCATTTTGCAAACCCCTGCCCAAATAACCTACCAAGCAGCCTCTCCACTACCTTGCCACATAGACTGGGCACTGTCAAAGCTGTAAGGGCCGTGATGGTATCCCACCTTATCAAATTGTCCTTTTAAAATACGAAAAAACGCAAAATAGAATTGATTTTACAAAGAAAAGAGTAAGTTAGTTTTGATAGACCATGAGGAGAAATTAAACTACTGTTAGTAGTGTTACCACAGGGGAAAAAATAACCCTGCTTACTATTCCTGTATTTCTTCTGTCTCCTTTCCCCGCCTTCTGTTTTTAAAGCCATCTGACTTTAACAAGACACATCTGAATGTATCATAAGTTAATTCTTTATCAATTTTCATGCATCATCCTTTACCTTGGTCAGTCAGCTGAAAATTATGTAAGCCATAAATTAGCTTTAAACAAGCTCGGAATCAGGCTGGAACTGGTTTTCGAATTAAAGAGCCTTCAGTATATTACAAGGTGCTGTCATTTTATTACCCCAATCAATTTTGTGTGGCCCGAGGTAGAAGGAAAATGAATGCTGTCTTCATTTGCAATGGGTTTATCTCCTAAAGCAGGCTCTGGAAACATAACTGCAGCAATGAATTGAAAGCTAAGGTTACATTTAACATTGCCAACACAGAAAATTGTTACTCGTTAACAAAGTTTGAGTTACAATAGGAAAAAAAAAAAGACAAAGAGCATTTGCAATAATGGCAGTTAAGTCAATGTATTTAAGTAAATTTAAATAGCCTTCGAAGGACAAGAAAAAGGATCCAAGCACAGGGATCACCATTCTCAGTGCTTCCTAAGAATTAAACAATTCATCAATATATATTCCAACCTTAATCTCAATGAAAAACATTTATTTATTGTTCTTATGGTCAAGTGTAGTCAGACAGAGCCTAGATACTACTCAGTGTAGCTCTTACCCCCACTCCTCCTCCCAGACTCTAAATGGCCATCAAAGGAGCTTGACTAAGTAGACATCACTTGCTGTCTTCATTTTAGCTTGACCACTGAGGCAGAGAGATGACCTCACTTGCTTTCTTACCCAATTTTCTCAACAACTGGGCTCTGAGACTGAACACATACTGACTAGCTGGCATATCTAAGCCTATCGGAAAGAATAACTGTTCAGGAAACACTGTGCCACCCTAAACTCTCAGTGTTACATACCTGTAATCTCAACACTTGGGAGGCACAGGAGAATTAGCAATTCAAAGCCTCTTTGGTTACATAACCAATTTGAGGCATCCTTGGCTGTATGAGAGCCTATTTCAAAAACCCCAAACAAAACTAAACTAAGTGATACCAAATAAAACCAAGATGAGACAGCAGAGGGGTCACCAAGTGAATTTAGAGGTGAGTTTCCCTTTGGTAACAAATCACAGTGTTGGACATCTACTCTCATAGAATATGAAAATTAAGAAAATTTTCTGTTTTTGTCAGGATTTACTTAACTTTGTGCTACTCCATCTGATGTTGTGTTTCCTTCTGTAGTGTGAGTTTCACAAAATGGTCCCACATGTCTATAACTTATCACAGACTCCCTATTAATCACTAGATTTATCAAGTAACAATATCATAGTACTATAGATCTCGATAAACTCAACTAATAAATGTTGGCAGGCAGAGCACTCACTGGCCACCACTGACTTAGACATGGCTCTGTCTTTAACAAGCTGTGTAAGCTTGTGGTTACCACGAATCTCTAAGCTAATTTTCCTTATCAGTAAAAAGGTAAAGCATTTGGACTATATTAATATTCTTCTAATTTTTTTAACCACATAAGTACCAGTAAAACTAATTAAGTAGTTTCTGTCCCTTTTTTGTGCTAAAAAGAAAAAAAAAACATGTTTCCCTTCCCCCCCACATAACAAAATATATTAGATAACTATCATTTTAAAAGGCTGCAGGACTTGCAATCCCTGCCAGGGAGTGGAGACAGGGAATGCGGCTTGAGCAGAGTAGCCTAGTTTGCTTGACAATCTCCAAGCCAAATGACAGACTGCCTCAAAAAAAGGTACAGGGATCCCCAGGAATGGACAACTGAGGCTGTCTCTGGCTTCTACACATGTACATTTATATTCACATGCATAAACTCACCAAAAAAAAAAAAAAAAAACCTTTCACATACACAAGCACATACAGGCACAGACAATGAAAAGAACAATTACTGATATGTAATATTCAGATTCTAAACAAATTAGACATTAGCTGGTTCATTGGTGGATTGTTCATCTTAAATTTAAAAGAATTTCTCAAGAAACCTTTTTTTCATGGGATTCAGGTTGCCTACAGTGATAATACATATGGATACAAACTGGGATAGGAGGTTTAGTCTCGCCTCCAACTAGAAGATACAAATATAGTTCATCAGGGACTGAGGGACAAGAGGTACTGTTTTCAGATCCAAGAATTAAAAACAAAGTGTTGATAATATACCATTTGAAGAAAACTATGAATGCTAGATAATATTTCACAGATATATGAAAGTGTAACTTTTAGCATCAAGAGTTATATATAGTTATTAATTTCTAACATGCAACAGAAGATTTAGCACAGCTTATGAATAACGTGTAAAATTTTTATCCAATAACTTATGTGAAACCGCGAGCATGTCCACAGACAAAGTAAATACTCAAACACTCGTGGGCTGTAGCTTCCTCTACAATGATGTGCAGAACACGTGTTTCTTCTGCTAGATTCATTCTATACCTTTAGACAAACCAGATATTCTTTACTTCAGAACTAAAGATTTTAAAATTAAACTGAATTTCTGTTTTAAAAATATTTGTTATAACCAAGTTATATATTAACAGACATGCTGAATATACTAGGTATAACAAAACTATTTCTAAAAATACATGATTTTTATATTTGCTGAATAGGTATTTTCTTCTCTTTTATCTTTTCTGCATATTTGGGTCATGGCTGGCACAGATTTATACACCCGACAATTTTTGTGCATCAATAAATAGCCTAAGGCCTATAAAGCACAACTCAGGACACAGGACCCATATTACTTACACTCCCTTTTCCAGAATAATGCTTTAAAAATAAATTCAAAAGTAGCTAAGCAGGAATCAGGCTAGCTGTGGAGAAGTAGACAGCCAAAATATAAAAGATATGTTTAACACCTGGCCCTTTGTCTTTGAGAGGATAGGAAAAACCCTGATGTAAGATTTTTCAGTCTAGCTAGTACAGATGACTTGGGCATAAAAGATGCCAGCTCTGAGAAAATCCTATTGAATACCAAGATGAACAGCCTCACAAAAGAAGCAGGCAAGGAACTCAGGTTAGTCCTAAGGATTGTAGAGAAACCAGGATTTAAGCTGCAGGCTATGATCTGGACATGATTTTTCTCATCTAAGGGTTGTGCTGAATGCTTGGTAGTGTTAGGGTATTAGTATAATTATAGTTTAAGGTCTTTAGACCATTAACAGCTCTGTTTCCAGAAGCAGGGGTTGGCACTCTGATCCTGCCTAATTCTAATGAAAAGATTGCTACAAAACAGTAAGTCTGACTCTAGAGTGTTCACCTTCTGCTCTCTTTATAGATTGCCCTTCCAGTGAGTCTCTGCCTCTATGATGTCATCTACCATGCGACTCCTCTACCAAAGCTGAAGCAATGCCATTGCTAGGACTCTGACATCCAAGAAAATGTATTTTCTTTATGAATTAACTTGCTCAAAGTATTTTTATTATCACAACACACATGGACAAATATCCCAACAAGGCATTGTGTAATGGGGATACCAAAGCATAGAAGAGAGGAAGTGAGAGATAGGGAAGAGAATGAAACAGAAGGAGAGAAAGACAGGTGGCTCTTTTTCACCTTCCTTCTTGTCCTGGATTTTCTGACCTGGAGTGTGACAAGTGATCTTTGAAAAATGACAGAAAAAAGAATACACCTTGTTGATGGGAACTGAACCTTAAGAATGGAGAAAAATGAAGTGGCATTTTTCCTGAGATTAAAAACAAAGACAGAGATGGAAAGACATCTCTCTCTCTCTGTCCCTCCATCTCTCCCTCCCCATGTCCCTCTTTTTACTTTTTAAGACAGCGTCTCACTATGTAGTCCTTGCGAGACTGGAACTTACTCTGGAAACCAGGTTGGCCTCACACTCAGCGCTTGCTTCATTCTCCTAAGTGCTGAGATTAGAGGTGTGAACCACTATGCCTGGCTACACAGCACTCTCCCCTCCTGGGAAACCTATTTTATTCAGATTCCTTACCTGTCTTAGAGTGCAACAAAATGAACTGTATTTAAAGGAGTGGCAAAAGAGACATGGTGAATATTAAACGAGTTATTAAGGAACAGTTTGCTGCTGTAGGCTCTTGCAACTGCCTAATTACATTAACAAAATACGATGAAGTTTAATAGCTGTACTCACAACTTGTTATATGACACCTATCCAGCCTGAGTGTGTGTGTGTGTGTGTATTTGATAAGCAGAATGTTGGCTATTTGTTCTAACTACCTTTGAAAACTTTGTAAATCCTCAAGGCACACAAGACACTACAGCAGCCTGGCAAAACTAAAACCAACCAACCAACCAAAAAAAACCCAAACAACAACAAACAAGGAACAACAACAACAACAAAAACCCCAAACACCTGTAATTTCCATTTCCTACCCACTCTACCCTCAGACTTCCCTAAAGGCCTTAAATGTCAATTGTATTTTAAAGGTTATAACATCCATTCCCAGCACCAATGGCCAGGCCCTGACCTGCAAGCTAAAAAAAAAAAAAAAAAAAAAAAAAAAAAAAAATACCCCACAACTCCTTGAATTTACCCCAGCAATCAGACCACATAATCCCTCAATCCCAGGCCACCCTGGAAAGCTCCTCCCCATCCCCAAGAAACCCTATATAAACCCTGTGTTCTCCCTATTCTCTGCTGCTTCTACTGTGAGCAGAGGGAGCCACTCTTCTGGTCCCCCTCCTCCCCCAATAAATCTCTCGTGCGGGCTGGGGAGGGGAGTTGTTGTGTGCTATGACTCTTTGGTATCACTACTGCCAGGACGCCTTTTGGAACAAATTTCAAAACAAATTCCTGGGGAAACTTTCCTGGCAGCTTACCAACCAGGACCAACACTTAGTGGCTTACCACCACCAGCTCAAGGAATTCAGTGTCCGCTTCTGGCCTCTGCAGGCATCTGTATTCACACACACATTACTACTCAACCACCCAACCCACCCCCACGCACACATACAAACACATAATTAAAAATAAGATTTAAAAAGAAAACATGGAAACTTGTATATTGTGTATACAATTATCTTAAGGACATTTGCTATATAACAAACTGATAAAACTAAAATTTTGAAAAGTGCACATAACAGGATATAGAACTAAAATATGAGTAGAAAGGCAGTAAGTAACCAGCTTCCATCATTGCAGTAAATTGATTTCCTTCTTTATAACATTGTGAATATCCCACCATGATCTTACTCTTATGACAGGAAATATATTTGTATCTTGTTTTGATCGTTTAGTGGTACAACCCCAGGTTGGCCTTGACCTTGTACATATTCTTCCACTTTTACACTCTCAAGTATGAACATTACCAGAATGTAACACTGTGAATGGCTGTATGAAATTTTCTTTACTGACTCCAACTTTATTCTGAAAAGTGGAGTCAAAATGAACAACAAGCAGAAAAAACAAAGAGAAAAACAGAAAAATGTGTCTTTAAAGCAGAAATTTTTTATAATACTTATTATTTTAAATATTTTGCTGTTTTGAATTATTATGTTCTCGTTTTATAGTTCAAATGAACAAATAATCTGCAAATATATTTACTTCTACATAGTTATCTTATTTATACTATTACTTTCTACTCTAATATACTAGAACAGAATTTCCTATCCTGTATCCACCAAGGGCATAGTGGCACATTCCTGTAATATCAACTCTTGCTAGGCAATGCTAACCTATGTAGAAAGGCCTGAAGATAGTGCTATAGTGAGACCCTGTCTCCTAAATAAACAGGCAAGCAAACAAAACCCATTAGATACTATGACAAAATGAACTCAGGTTATCTTTCAAAAAATTGTGTTTGCTTAATATTATGTGTGTGTGCACACACATGCACACATATGCACGCGCGTGCGCACACACACACACACACACACACACCACGAGGCTCCTGTCAAAGTCGGTGTGGAAGTCAGAAGTTATCTCTCAGGAATAGTCTGTCATTTGCTTCATTAGGGAGATCTCTTTTGCTATTCTTGCTTCATTGCATCCTACTGGCTAATGGCCTGTGAGCTTCCAGGTCATTTCCCTTTTTCTACCTCACACCTGACTGTAGGGGTACTCAGATTACAGATTCACACAAAGTGTCTGGGTTTAGACTTGAAGGATAGAGTCTACTTCGTGTCAGGCTTGCACACCAAGTGCCTTTATGCAATGAGCTATCTCACTGGCCTGATAAATTAATTACCTTAAGTATATCTTTGGCTGGTATTATTTTAAAATTTAATGTATTTTATCTTCTCATTTCAATTTTTAACTAACAGTTCAATAAACTGGAAGGAAATAATGTCTTTAAAGTATCAGAAATGTTCTCCTGTTACTTCAGAATATTTTCAGTTAAAAAATGATTTGTATGTTTCCTCTAATGTTCATATCACTTAGATATTTTCTTATTATTCCTATTAGGCCTGATAAAGCCATGGTTGAAATTTTGACCTTCTGTGTAATCCATAGGACCACCATTTTATATTTAACTGGAAATATACATTATTCCTTATGTAAAATATAGCATAGGGTAATATGTAATTTTAGTTGTTAAGAGAACCATAAATGCCCTGGTTTAAATTTGTTTATTGAGTAATGATACCTACTGTTGCCTCTTTATTCTAGGAAGAAATGGATGTTTTTCTGCAAGGAACGTTACACATGATCTCAACTATCTAATGTAAAACTCCAAAAGAAACAGGAAACTCTATTTGTTATGTTTGCAGGAAATTGATATTGATATTGCTTTATAAAAACATTTCTTATATCAGACACGTCATCAATTCTGAATCTCAACCGCTGCTACAAAACAAGCTCAACCTTATAGAACAGGAGCACTCATTGAAGATCACAGCACTGTAGTTAAATTTGAGCCCTTAGAAACCAAATAATCACAGGAGGTAGAGGTTGGGAGGGACTTGTGAGGAAGAGAGGAGGGGGAAGAGGGAAAAGAAGTGCGGGCAGGTTTGGGAGGAGATTGGGGAGATGCACAGGAGGTCAGGAAATTGAACAGAAGTATGTAGTAATGGGGGACGGGGAACTGGGGGTAGCCAACACATAGTCTCAGACTCCAGGAAAGCAAGAGGGCCCAGGACCCAACAGGGATGGCATTAGCTGAAATACCCCACAAAATGGAAGGGAGAACCTGTTGAGATCATATCCAGAGGTTAGGCATGGCCCCTGGTTGAGGGATGTAGCCACCCATCCTTCTCCAAAACTTTAACTAAGAATGTTTACTCCTGTCTAAAGGAAATACAGAGACAAAGAGTAGAGCAGAGACTGAAGGAAAGGTCATCCAGAGACTGCACCCACTGGGGGATCCAGTCCATATGTAGTGAGCAAACCCTGCCACTATTGCAAATACTAAGAAGTGCTTGCTGGCAGGAGTCTGATAGAGCTGTCTCCTGATAGGCTCTGTCAGAGCCTAACAAATACAGAGGAGGATGCTTGTAGGCAACATTGGAATGAGCATGGGGTCCCCTATGGAGGAGTTAGAGAAAGGACTGAAGGAGCTGAAGGGGTTTGCAAACCCATAGGATGAACAACATTATCAATCAACCAGAACCCTCAGAGTTCCCAAAGACTAAACCACTAACCAAAGAGCACACATGGAAAGACCCATGGCCCCAGCCGCATATTATGTAGCAGAGCATGGCCTTGTTGGGCATCAGTGGGAGGAGAGGCCCTTGGTCCTGTGAAGGCTCAGTGCCCCAGTGTAGGGCAATGCCAGGGCGGTGAGGTAGGAGTTGGTGTGTGGGTGGGTGGGGGAGCACCCTCAAAGAAGCAGGGGAAAGAGGGAAGGGATAGGGAGATTCCAGAGGGGAAACCAGGAAAGGGAATAACATTTGAAATGTAAATAAATAAAATATCCAATTAAAATTTTTTTTTTAAAAATCTGAGCCCATCTATTATCCTGAGCAGATATAGCTCTTTCTTCTAGGCATAATTTGGTTTTATTATAATTTACTTTCTCATTATACAATATCTGTGATTATATTTAATGACAAATGAAAATTGTTACTTAAAAATACAACGCTTAATGATATAATTCTAATTTTAGAATTGTCAAATATGAATTCACTGAAATTCAAGTAACATGACAGCACAGTACATATGCCCTGTGTCTACAGCTCCCAGTTTATAACTCCTCTCTGAGTTCACTCAGTTAACCTTAGGTTTGCAGATTACCTTAAAGGGTTGTATCTCACAATGACACACATACAGGAAAATATCATGTTGTACACTAAAAAAGCAAAACACAAAAACTAAAAAATGACCTGATAGCCCAGAGGATATAACCTTAAGGTACAACATACAAGTTATGAAAGAAAAAAAGTCACAGACAGGTTGGTGTAATGCTAAAATACTTAAATTATACTTTTAATAAACTAGAGTAAACAAATTACCCATATCTTAACTAAAATGCCTGAAATCTTCCACTGGCATTTAAAGCAAGAATATAAATGACACCTGTTAGGCTGCCACTTTCACAATTTACAATATGCTAATTGACTTCAACCAGGCTAACCATCTATTCCACATGATTTGTGAACACAGTAAGCATCAGTATGTCAGATGCCATGTTAGAAGTTTAAAGAATTCTTTACTGGCTTTTTGAAAACTAGTATAAAACAACCTTTTGCATTAATGCTCAAAATTTAAATATGTAAACTCTACCATAAAATGAAAATAAGGAAAACTATAAAATGCTATTTCAGGATGCTGGCAACTTCTCAAAGGCATTTCCATCTAGGGTGCCCTACTGCACTTTTCCAATGTTCTCAGTTCTGATTTAGTTTCTTGTCACATGTGGCATCCACAGCATGGTACAGAATATCATCAGGCCCACGTTACCAAAGTTAGAAAGTGGCTTAGTTTTTTCAAATTTGTAATAATCATATTTTGAAAAGTAATTTTTAGCATTTTAATTCTGCAAATTATTTTAGAGTACTTTAGGAAGTAACATCTATATTAAAATATTTTAACTATTTTGTATTTTGTAAAGAAATATATCAAAAAGGTGTATCATAAAGACTGACAAATTTTATCTGAAACAATACTATTTCTAGGTATGACTTGGTGAAACATATATCTAACTATATTATATGATCATGCATAAACTGTAGATTACTGAACCAATCAGATCAGTACTGATTCCAGTTGTACTGTAAAAGAAGAACCGTAGAAAATATTTTGCTAAAATTATTATTTAATAAAGTATTCCTATGAAAATGAAGCATATAGTGTCCTAAAGTAGGCAGTTATGCTATTAATTAGTTCAGAACGTAGGTAACAATATACAATAGCCATTGTTATTGTTGGCCTATTTTGATAAATGCATTCTTGCTATGTAGCTCAGACTGTCTTTAGACTCTTGTAGATTACCTAGATTAATTCTTTTTAACTTCAACACTGGCTAAATTTTTGAAACATAAATGATACATTACTAGCAGCCCCAAAGTACAACACTCAACTAAAAACTACAAGGTGAAAAGATGTTTATACATTCCCAACCCTCTCCCCCTGGGAAAATGTTATAAGAACTACAAACATGCTTAGCATCAAAAGCCCCATCAATAGGAAGCTTGAAGGCTTAGCTCTACTCACTAGCAAGCAGGAAGTCCAAAGTATACGTTAAAAACAAACTACCTGGAGTAGTTAGAGAGATTAAATGCTTAGACTTTTAGCAAGGGAGAGATGGTATTGGCTGCTCTTCTAGACAGAGGCCCCAGGTTAATTCTCAGCACCTGCATGGCAGTTCACAACTGTCTTTAACTCCATTTCTGGGGAGTCTAACACCCTCATACAGATGTGCATACAGGAAAAATACCAATGCACAGTCAATAAATAAACAAATAGACTTAGCAAATCTACATTCCATCACAGATTCTTTTTGTACAGGACTATCATGCACAGAACAGTACAAAAAGCTTTTCCTTTCCTTTCCTTTCCTTTCCTTTCCTTTCCTTTCCTTTCCTTTCCTTTCCTTTCCTTTCCTTTCCTTTTTCCTTTCCTTTCCCCTTTCCTTTCCTTTTTCCTTTCCTTTCCTTTCCTTTCCTTTCCTTTCCTTTCCTTTCCTTTCCTTTCCTTTCCTTTCCTTTCCTTTCCTTTCCTTTCCTTTCCTTTCCTTTCCTTTCCTTTCCTTTCCTTTCCTTTCCTTTCCTTTCCTTTCCTTTCCTTTCCTTTTTCCTTTCCTTTCCCCTTTCCTTTCCCCTTTCCTTTCCACTTATTCTTACATATCTTAAACAGGAGCTTAAATAAAAACTCAGAAAAGATTAGAAGAGCATTTCAATAAAGTACAATCACTGTGATAAGTGCCAATACTACTACATCAGGGCAGGAAGTGGTATTTTACATGAAAATTATTTCTCTTTCAGCAATGCTAAATTCAGAGATCTATAATCCAACCTGTATGTCATATAAAATCCCAGAGGTCAAATGAATAGTTAAAGTATTAAAAAGTCCTTTTTATGGGTTAGTTATAAGCTTCAAATTTAAAAGAACTTTTAAGCATAGATCATTTTAATATTTTTCATAAATCTTCACAATACATAAAATCTAGACATTCAATCTCTCATATTACTAGGTTCAATTAAATGTGCTTGTTTAATGTATTGTAGCAAGATACTCCTTGGGGAAACTGCTGTATCAAGTTCCCAAAGAGGCACAAATGTCAAAACTATTTGCTTGAAAATAAATACATTGATATTTTCTTTTTAATACATCAGTTATAAAATTTTAATTTCTCATTGCAAAAAAACTGTACAAAATAAATCCATTATGAAATTGTATTCCTTCTACTAAGGCAATTCTGTTCTAAACGATCATCAAGGAACACCCATTGCATCAGCTGGTATGTAATGTGTATGTGGCTACAGAAAATCTAACTTAAGAAATTTAGATAAATTTTCTAGGAATAAAAGTTAACAGTTTATTACTTTTCAAAAGTGTAGCACACTAGAATGAAAAAGGAAAAGAGAATCAAAGAGAATTTTCCCTGCTTAGCTCATCTTGTGGTAGACAAACCTGTCATGCAAACTCAACAGATTTTTTCAAAAAAGGAATTTGAACAAGGATGAAAAGACAGCAAAGTAACAAGAATAGTCAGCACACTTCAATCTGCAGTACAGTCTGTGAATACATGAACTGGGAAAGAAGCCACTTTAAAGGAAATATGTCTATTCACTTAACGGTGTCAGACAAGTTTGTTTCACTTTGGGTATGCAAGTTGAGACGGTTGTTGAGATTTCCATCAAGGATAACCCAGAAAGGCCTAAGAAATACGTTTTAAGAACACAATACTCAGTCTAGTTTATACCATACTTTTTTTTTAATGACTTTATGTTTTTAATTGTTTTTTTTTATATTTTTTATTACATCTTTTCCTCAATTACATTTCCAATGCTATCCCAAAAATCCCCCATACCCCCCCCCCCCACTTCCCTACCCACCCATTCCCATTTTTTTGGCCCTGGCGTTCCACTGTACTGGGGCATATAAAGTTTGCATGTCCAATGGGCCTCTCTTTCCAGTGATGGCCGACTAGGCCATCTTTTGATACATATGCAGCTAGAGTCAAGAGCTCCGGGGTACTGGTTAGTTCATCATGTTGTTCCACCTATAGGGCTACGGATCCCTTCAGCTCCTTGGGTACTTTCTCCAGCTCCTCCATTGGGGGCCCTGTGATCCATTCACTAGTTTGACTGTGAGCATCCACTTCTGTGTTTGCCAGGCCCCGACATAGTCTCACAAGTGGGTGCACTTAACTATGTCTGTACATGACAGGGCCAGAGGCAGATGCCATGTATCTTCCCCTACCACTCACGCTCTCTTACTAAATCCAGAACTATTTTGGCTGGACTCACTGGTCAGCCAGCTCCAGAGATCTGCCAGTGTCTGCCCCTCCCAGTGCTAGGATTACAGATACAGATCACAACACCAGGCTTTTGTGTAGAGATGCTGGTGATCTGCGCTTACGCCCTCATGCTTACCTGAACAGTATGCACTTTACCTACCAAGCCATCTTCTTAGTCCCTGTACCTGTGATATTCTTATTGGAGATGCATACCACCAAAAGATTAGGAAACTGCATTTTAAAAATAAATGTCCTACATTTATTAAAAATTGGTATGATTGAAAGTTAAGAAAAACCAAGGAACTGCCAATAACTAGTAACAAAGAAATATGGGAAATGAATTCACTGTATGCATGTAATTCAATCTCTGATCCTCTTAGTACCATTTTCTACAAAAGGGCATTACTGAGACAGACACTGGAATGAAGCTGAGGAACAGAGGGAACAGAAGCTGGCTGATATTTGTTGGATCTGGCTACAAATGTAGGATGTTGGGGAAATCATTGCTAGGTTTTCATACAGAACTCTGATTATATCTTCAGAGAGGCTCCTCAATTACAGGACATTTACTATTTATACCCATGGAATAAGTATATTAAATTCCTCGCCAATTGCAAAATCATTAAGTGTGTTTGTCACTTACTATTATGTACCTATTCTTTAGTGCTAAATTTGTAGGAATAACAATGTAAGTGAACCAAACAAAACAAAGTCAGTTGTGATGAAACTAGTATTATAAAAATTAATTGTATTTTTAGAAATGTTACAATTTTACAGAGTCTAGAAATATTTTATTTTTTATGCACATTATAAAATAAATTCAAGCATCGAAATTAAAATAGAATGTTACATAGAATTAAGTTAAATGTCACGTTGTTTCACACTTTACTTGGAGGCCTCTGGTGAAAAGAACAATAAAAGAGAAGTACGTTTGAGAGAGCTCTTCAGCCAGCTTCTAAAGCAGAGAATGAGAACTCGAGGTCACTACACTAGGTGCCAGGAAGGAGGGAAGCACCCAGAAGACTCAGAGGGATTCCCTTGTCAAACAAGGATGGGGAGGCTTCTGAATGGTGCCGGGCATTTGGTTTCAATAGGTGGATGGAAGAAGAGATGTAGGGCAAATGTAGATCATAGAGAGAAAGAAAAAATGCTTAACTTGCCAGGCGTGGTGGCGCACGCCTTTAATCCCAGCACTCGGGAGGCAGAGGCAGGCGGATTTCTGAGTTCGAGGCCAGCCTGGTCTACAAAGTGAGTGCCAGGACAGCCACGGCTACACAGAGAAACCCTGTCTCGAAAAACCAAAAAAAAAAAAAAAAAAAAAAAAAAAAATGCTTAACTTTTGTAGGAACAAAGCATTAATGAATAATAGATACTATTTTGTAAACAACCAAAAATTTTGAAGCTTAAGAAAAAAATTTCACAAGGCATCTGTATTAATAATCTTGAATCTGGAATAAATCTTGACTTCTTAAGGATATTTCATATTCAACAACATTGTAAAAATAAAATTAACTTTTAGTGTAACAACTTCATCAAATTTGACATCAATTCTGTATTGATTCAACTTATTTAAAAAATGGCTCTCATACTACAATAAGGCTTTATTTTCCTTATCACTGTATTGGATAATAATACTTTAACCTATACCTGATCCTTATGTCCTCATTCAAATATATTCAGCACTTGTGAGAAATGAGAACAAGGACCAAGAATCTAGCTAATCTTTCATGGGTTTTAAACAAACAAACAAATAGAAACTATAGACTTCCATCATTTAAAGGTAAAATACTGACACACTGAAAAAATTCAGAGTTTATTTTAGAAGGTAACTCTTAAACTTACTTGATTTTTATCCTCTCTATTTAGCTAAAATAAGTTTAGATTATTAAAATTTTTAAAGTGACTTGAGTCTATGAAACAACCCTAATATATTTACTTCATCTCAATATGAATCATTTCCAAAATAAAATAAGATTTTATTGTTAAGTCCTTTGACTATCAATTGTTCCCTGCTACGGCCTCAAAGTACTAAATTAGCAGAGAGATGTTATCCTATTATAACAATAGTTAATTGCTAGAGAAATACAGAGGACATACAAAATAGCTAAACGCTCTACATGGAGGAAATTTAAGTCATCTAATGTAATTTTCTTCTTCATTCTTAAAGTCAGAAAGAATGCTGTAATATAAGAAAAAACCCTGTCAAGATGAAAGGAACTGATTTCTTGTCTTCAAGCCTTTCATCCCTTACCTTAGAAGATGAAGAATCACATTCCTGACATATCCATCCATAGCCTGTTTGTTTAGGAGATTTTTTCAAAGGAGGATCTAAACAGCCAAAATGGTAGCAGAGTCTGCATTCATCACATCTGTAGGGTAAGCAGAGTCATAGTGTATCTAAATGTTGAAACTACTTATTTCAAGGACAAAAGAATAAAGTGTTACACATAGCGACTTTAACATATAATTCTAACCTTTGCTCAGGAGATTCTGAAATTAACATTCATCATAACGATCTAAATCTTAAATAAATATTATACATGAAAAAATTGAAACAATACAATTAGAAAGGAATAACATTGTGATAAAAAAGTTCAGAGTATATAAATGTTAAAATATGAAGGAATGAATATATATGTAAGCATATGTGCAAAAATTAGCAATCAAAATTCAATTTTGAACAAATAGAATTAATCATTTATCCAGTAGACAGTTCACAGAAATCTAAGCTGTAATTTCTGCCATACAATTTATGCTTCATTTTTGTATTTTTTTCAGGTTAAAGTATACGGTAAACAAACTTTCTAACATTTATAGCATGCTAACAAAATCTACAGCAGATACAATCTTTTTATGTTAAGTAACAGAATATTTAAATATGCAAGCAGCCACTTCAAGGATTGGATATTACTCTCACTAGTTTTTGTCAAGTTCTGTCCGTGTACTTGGTGTTTCAAGTACTTCTGAGGATACTTAGCACTCAGCAGATGTTTTGATAGTGTCTTGCCTCATATGAAGTACACAATCTAAGAAAACTACCATACCTATTCTTCGCTTCAGACAATCTCATCCTGCTGACAATGAAGAAAAATGTGTATTATTTCAGTGTTTTAAAAATGAATTTTGCAACAACTGGAATCAGAAGACCAAAATTGAGCAACTAGTATCAAGATGTATACATCTTACAAAATGGGTTTTATTTCTGATTTTCTTTGTACTTTAAATTACAGAGGAGTACTTTTTAACCAATCAAATTCTCGTTATTACTGATTTCTCACGGTTTAGAGCATAAAATGTCAATTAAGTTACAACTAAAATACCAAGGAAGGAATTTATTAAGCAGGTTGCTTGAGTACAACACAAAATGCTTTCCTATTTAGTAAGCATTGGGAAATACAGAAAGGAGTTATTCTCATGCATATGTCCAAAGAAAAGTAACTTAAAAAATGATCACAATAAAGAAAACAATAATCTATATTTTTAGTCAAAATTTCTTACTATGCTACAAAAACCTAGCCTGTCAAGGAATATTTTAGAATTCCAGAGTCAAGTCATGCAGGCACAAGGAAGTGTGAGATAGTTATCTACTATGACTTACTCATCATTACTCTATAATTATAAGGTTCTTATCAATGAAATAAGTGAATGAATATTTTTTCAAAACTCTGAGATTCAAGAAATGAACTTGAATTGTGCATTTACTGTAATTCCAGTTGCAGGAGTGATTAAAATGAAACTGATAAATGCCATATATTATACCACTGATCCAAAAATATATTAAAATTTTAAATGTTCAAATAACTGTTTCTCTGGGATTTAAAAGTAAGATTATGTAGTTAATATTAAATGTAAAATAAGGATAGCAAGACCACAGAATTAATACTCTGGGTCTTCCTTTCAGTAACTAAATTTTCCATTATACTAAATCCTGGGATACAAAAACCTTTTAATCAAGACTGCTTCTATGTTGATCAGAATGTTTGGAGTCACAGAGGAACACTGATTTAAGTACAGGGACTATATAATATGTCACTAATCCTTCATAGAAATGTTATAAAGAATACCATTATTTGGTTCATCAGGAGGAACATATAAAATACATTTTTCTCTGCATTTTTTACATTAGGATCATCAGCCTAAATGACAGTTGGAGCTACATCTCTGTGGCAAGTTTCTGTAGTTAAAATACTATTCACCTGCTATTTTGTCTGACATTTTTATGCTCAATTTTTCCAGGTCTTCAGGGTTCTTACTTCCTTAAAAACTACCAGCCATTGCTTCCTAAGAGTATCAGTATATTTTTACAACCATAATTTTCTTACAGAACTTCTGTATGCAGAAATTAGGTCACCAAAACTATTAAGGCTATGCAAATTGACAGTGTTTAAAATGAGGCATCTAAAAGTACATTAAAATGTTTAAATGATCCAATACCTGTTCTGGTATTGGGAGCACTTTCAGAAGAAGCTGTGAAGCATTTGCTCTTAGGAGTTGACCTAATTCTTCCTGACACCTTCATCAGGATACATTTCAGGACGTCTTTCTCATGCTGGCAGACAACTGGGGTGTTAGGATAGTTCTATAAGGTCCTCGCTTACTCCCAGTAAGTAAAGGCTGCAAGTCCAAGTTTAAATAGCATAAAGTGGTGGTCTCTACTCTAGCAACCACCAAAATTCAAGAGAGAGAAAGAAAATCACAGAATAATACCCCACTTGAAGTCAATGTTTGCCAAGTAAATAATAATTATAAGATATTCAAAGGATTTTTACAAGTTATTTTCATGTAGAAAATTTGCATTAATTCTGTTAAATTGAAACCAAATCATAACTGAAGGTACTACTAACAATTATATCCTAAATGGCAGAGGTGAAATCTAGCAGAATTTGAAAAATCTGTTAACTAGGCCTACTGACAAATTTATGAGATACTATTAAATTTCTTAAAAACATAGAGTATAGAAGATTAAAATAGTAAATTGTATATCCTATGTACACACACAACTGTGAAAATTGTATCAAAACTTAGTAACTAGTAAGTTTTGGCTATATAGAAAAGCTTTTAAATGTTTTTAAAACTCAAAAACTAAGTCTTATATGGGGCTATATACTCTGAAAACTACAATAGGGTAAAAACACTTACTGATTAATTTTCCTTAGTTTCTATTTCTAATAAGTACTTGGAAACATTTTTATTGTACCAATACAATAATACACTTAGTTTGTTAAAACAAATGAATAAAATATTTAAGTTTTCAAAAGAAGTCACTGACCCACAAAAGTACTGTGATATAACACAACACTTTATTAAACAAAACAAATATTGATGTAAGAAAAACATTATTATACCAAGAGCACATTATAGTAAAAAGGCAATACCTTAACCATGAAGAGAATATAAATTTAGCATATGAAGAACATGTCTATAAATAAAAACTAAACTTGATGACTAAAGAAGTATATTTAAAATATTTAATAAATATTGTGCACATTAGACTACAGAGAATTCTAAAATTTGTAGTATAGTGAAATCAAACAAACCCCATTTTTAATGTGAACAAAGTCTGACCAACCAAGTACCTATCAAGTTCAACTTCCTACATACTACATTAATATTTGATACAAATACAAATGACAGAGGAGCACTCTACGTTGATTTAGGAAGATGTAGAGACTAAATAAGCACAGCTCTATTTTCATTAAAATACTTACTTAGCGTTATGATTAAGTACAGCACCCTAGAGAAGAAGAGAAAATGATTGATCTTCCTGTGTGCTATGATCCACATAACAAGCATTAAACTCAGTGTCGAGTGACTACTGACAATGTGGAAATAAGCAAACATATCTAACTTAAAATTTTCTCTTATGCCTAGGCAAAGCAGGCAAGGTGCTAGAACAGCGGTTCTCAACCTGTGGGTCGCGACCCCCACAATTCTCTCCCCCCCAACCCCCTCACCAACACAGGACTTGCCTATGACCATCAGAAAACACAGATATTCACATTGCAATGCATAACCCTAGAAAAATTCGTTATGAAAGTGACAAAAATAATTTTATGGTTGGTGCTTACCACAATGAGAAGAAATGTATAAGAGAGTTTTTACAGCATTAGGAATGTTGAGAACCATTGCTCTAAAGGGTTTATTTAGCTTTCTTAGTTTCAAATAATAATGTTTATTTCTGGCATATACTAAGTCATTCCTTAAAACAAACAAACCCCCAAACACTTGTTATTTTAGTGAAGGTGCGTCCTAAGCAAACTGGCCTGTGAAGAAGCAGACTCGGGGGCGGGCTGAGACTTTAAAAGGGATGGAGTGTTTCACCGTCACATTGGTGCTGATAACTGTAGATACTCTGTCACCTTAAGGAAGCACACCAGTCAGTATTCCCTACACAATGATGAGTAAGGAAAGGGTCTCTGAAACTACACAACACTGCACTTCCCACCTAGAAACATGGGCGTCTGCAGAACTGACTGGCTGGCTCTTCTGACTTTCCCTTCAATTAGTCTTGACTATTAACACTGCTTAAATTAAACCTTACTAGCAATTCAAATACAATTTCAGCAACTAACTGTGATAAGTTACTGCAGTGAACACTGATCAATCATTTCAATTAAATGTCTTAATATGTAGAATAAATATATACTGAGGCCCATTAAAATTTTTTAAATAATATGAGCTGTCACAAAACCCTACATTCTATCAGTGGTATAATATCTATAAGTAAACTATCTTAATCTTGTAGCAGGTAACAATTTTAGTGTAAGCCACCGCCTCCATGAATGTTTTCTATACATGTTAATTCAAAACTTGGTTTAAGTCATATTTTACAAACATCATAAAAATGATGAACCTATTTTGTGAATGCTACTGGGGATTTCTTTCACAGGAAACAGTGAAATGAGTGGGTGGTAGGATAGTCTAAAATTTCTCATTACATGGATATTGATAAAGTGAACACTATTTGGGAAAAGCCAAATCCAATCCCACGTAAAGTGTGGAATCAATTCATTATTTATATCTGCAAAAGCCAGCTTGCAACTTTAAAAGTGAAATAAGAAAACAAAACAAAACAAAAACAAGGAAACCCAGAACATGAAACAAGGCAATTCATGACAATACACAATAAGGTCAAGTATCTCTTCACAGCATGAGAAATAGATTAGACATTTCCGTACCTGAAACTCGTCTGCTTTGTTCTCTAATAAACTGATCTCCCTCTGCTCATGCCCTGGGAAAGATTTTAGCACTACAACCTGCTGTGTTCAAGTTCCACGTAACTTTGCATTTTCCTGTTCATAATTAACTAATTATACTCCAATCAATAGTGTAGATCCTGATTTTACAATGTAAATCAGATAAAGGAGATAATGGCTAGGAGGTCAATCTCATTTTATTTACCAAGCTCAGCACGAACATTCAATTTCATTACATCCTAAGTACCTGAACAGCAGTCAATCTTACTGACAGGCTTACAGAGCACCTTGAGGAGATCACTACAGTAAAGAAGTCTACATTTTTCTTTCTATGAAGATCCACTTGTAAATCCGGTCTCTGTTCGCATTCCTTACAAATATCTAAATTTACAAAGTAGTGACTTAAGTCAGGTAGAGATAAACTCTGTCTTCATATGTCTTGATATGTCTTTATGTGTCTTGAGGAACTCTCTTAAACAAGTTTGAATAGTTAATAATAATTTCAGAAAACTGAAAATGTTTCAGAAGATGTTAATATTCTAATCTGTTGCAGAATTCTTCTGAAATTTTAAACAGATCTTGGTGAAATATTTCCATATTGTGAGTCAAATAAAACATACTTATGAGGGTGTGTGTATGTGTGTGTGTTTAAAGTTTGTAAATCTGAGTGTTCAAAAAAGTAGTTCACTGTTGCATAAACAGGAAAGTAAGTTAACAAATGTGAACACTATTTGTCAGAAAACTAATTTTATGCCACATATGGTTTCAGATACACATTCAAGAAACACAAGATGTAGTGATATATAACTCATGCATAAATATCTAAACTTAAACTCAATACACACTAAGGTTAAATATTGTTTTCATCTCATAGAAAACTGTTCTAAGTGAAGGATTATGACACTTTGGGCAAGCAGTGTTGCTCTATTAGGAAATCAATCCTTAACTGATACTTTTTAATTAAGGGAGTTGTACTTTATGTGTTTCAGAAGATACTACTTTTCTACAAAGCCTTTGTCTAGAAACAAATCTTTTGAGGAATGGAAGAGCCCTTTAAAGGCATTAAACCTACACCCATTATTAATCCACACTGAATAAGCTAATGATTATTTTAAACAAGTAACTGTGTGTGAATTGTTTTCAAAGTAATGTCCTTGACCAGCTTGACCAACATTACTTGAAACCTGCTGTGAACTCAAATTTTTGAGTTTCATCACAGACCTACAGAATTAGAAACTCCAGAAAGTGATGGAGAGAACAATTGGTGGAGCTGGAGGATAAGGAGAAGATGGTAGTCAACTGAGTCTCAAAATTCTTCCTGGGAGTCTGATATATTACTACCATTCCAGCCATTTGGTATTTCATAGGCATTTCATTTATTCCCCAATATTATGTGTTAGGGGAGGTAACTATGTGTTAGCGAGGCTAATTTCGTGTGTGTGTGTGTGTGTGTGTGTGTGCGTGTGTGTGTGCGCGCGTGTGTGTTGGTCTGCATGCAGCTTCAGAAATCCTCCACCACATTTTTTTGATATATGGCCTCTCATTGGCCTGGTATTTGCCAAATCCATAGGTGATTGACCAGTCAATCACAGAGATCCTTCTGTCTGTGTTTTGCATTACTATGGTATAAGCCTTTGCCAGCTTTTCATATGGGTAGGTACTGATGCTAATATGGCACTTTACCAATTAAGTACTCTCTCTTAAAATATCAGCCCCTTCCTGACATTTTAATATTCCTTCCATTTCTTATCCTATAGCAAATAACGTCAAATACCTGAGCTGTCATTCTGTTATGTGTATTTATAAGATATAAATTACTTAGAATGTTTTCACAGAAAAACATTAATTTTTATCTTGAAGAGCAAAAGGCCAATAGTGGGCAAAAGTTAATGTTGTACTTCATTTAGGATATTATTAAAAGAAATGCTTCATTCTGTTCTGAGTATGACTTTGAAGAACATATCATGTAGGGACTGTGACAACATGTAACATGGGTGTTTTGCAAGCTTGGGATATAGTGTACCACTGAAAACTGAATGGTGAAGAAAGACAATTACACTGTTCTAACAGTAACCACTGCAGAAGGGCTTTTGGTTAACACTGCCACTACAACCATGCTACTACCTATGATTTCTCAAAACCAAAACAAAAACCCATCAGAGGGAAAAAGAAACCCTAAATAAAAAAATACCCATTAATGTGTTCTTACCTTATGCTAAAAGACAACTTGACTAAAGCAGAGTTCATTTGAAAAATGGTAAGCATCCATTGTCATTTCTCTTAAACTTTGCTGGAGTTCACCATCTTTGCTATGAGTTAAATAATGTCAATTGCTTCTTCCTTATATTCAAAGGAAGTATACTGCTTTTCCTAAGAATTATGAGTATTTTTCTAGTGCAATAAAATCAATAAATTACTTATACATTATTTCATACATGTTTAATTTTACTAAACATTTTATGCAGTCATGTGGTTCCTGTAACTACAGATTACTAGAAACACCAGCTTTACAATTACACTTGCATTTACTATCTATTCTAATCCTAAAGTTTAAACTATTCCAAATGCCCTTATTCCTCAAAAGGTCCAAACCCACAATGATAAACAATGGAATTTTAAGAGACAGTTTGACAATTTACATGTATATGTGCATTTCATTTTCAGCAGGCTCTTCTAAATCAGTTCAAGATTAAGTGGTGCAATATTCAAAGTATTTCTGCCGTTGACTTAAAACTGGATCAGTAAAGCGTGAGGATCAAATGTAAACTCTGTGAACCTCTGGGAAGAAGACACAGGGCTGGTGAAGATCTTTCAGCAGGCAGGCTGTATACCCAACAAGCTCTGTATTTCCCTCATTTCATAGCTTAACATTTAAGTTCAAAAAGTAAAATTATATGGAACACTGCAAGTTTATATTAAATAAAACAAAAAGGAATAAATTTGGATATTTCTGGAAAAAAACACCTAGATACTAATACAGATACTATGTTCATTCTTGAGTTGAAATTCTAGTTATAAAATGTCCGTGCTGACATCAAGTGCTTCCACAGTACTCAAACAGTTGTAATCTTCACCAGTCCTTCACTTTTGCTGAATACACAAATAGAAATAGCATTAAATATGAGTCTAGGGTTGTTCTCATGTGTGAATATTTGCAGTAAGTGAGGTGATACAGACTTGCAGATCAGTGGAAAGCATTGTCCTTTTTACAAACAAATAACACAGAGAGAATAATTCAGTAACAGGGTAGCACAGAGCAGGTAAGTCCCACTGGCTTTCTTTAGTTTTCAGTCCAAATACTGTATTGTCTTATGCCAAAGAAACAAGAGGAAAGACATTTACCAACTAAAATAATTCTGACAAGACATTACCACTATTGTTTTTAATAATGCATACACCAAGTGTTTGAGAGAGAGAGAGAGAGAGAGAGAGAGAGAGAGAGAGAGAGAGAGAGAGAGAAGAGCAGAAAAATAGAAAAAAAATCCACACAGGCAAATTAACTGCCTTGTCTACCCATATAATAAAGCAATCAATTACATTCTATCCAAACTTGACAAGCAAAAGCACTTTCTGCAGTGATAAGCTTATGGGAAGAACAAGATAGCTGTTCTCCTTTACTTTATATGCTCTATTGAGAGTTTTATCCACATTTTAAAATCACACTTATAAAAGAGGTTTCCGGGATTGCCTCCGAGGATGAGCTGTGGCAGAGTTGGGTCTCATGAAGGGTATCTACACAGTAAAGTGATAAGAAAAGAGCATTAACATTTAAAGATCATAGCAGCTCTGAACTATGTCTTATGAAACATACTAATAATACCACAGTAGATTCAAATAACAAAGAGATAGAAATCCTCACCCTAAGTGCCATGATCTCGAGCAGGCTCGTACTGATTACAAGTGAATACTTTACTTTTTGAACACTGAGCTGCCTCCTCTTTTATTATTGGTAATAGCTCTGACTGTCAAAATAGATCTATTCTGAGAGAAGGGCTTAAATATAAATGAAAATATGCTATCAATTACTATTTTGAAAAGTAGCTGTGTGCTGCTTTTGTTATCAAGAATGGCAATTTTACAATACTCAAGGGAACATACAACTCTCCCTCATCTTTATACTTGGCTTCCTCTGAAAAAGACTGAATTAGAAATGCATGGCTGAGAGTATTTGCCAACTTTCTGCTTTGATTTTGGTAGGAGAAATCTTAAAGGCTTAGAGGTTAGAAGTAACATTTTTTGACTATGTAGAAACAAAATTTACCATTTCTTTCACATATTTAGAGCTGTATAGATTAATAGTCACATCATAAAATGTTCATTTTTTAAATTTAACTACTAGAAAGATGTGTTTAATGCTTCTAAGTTCCACTGAGAAAAAGAAAGTGAAAAGAGGCACACAGAGAAACAAAGCAGTACTGAGAAGAGCTACCACGCCAAACTCAACCACAGACCCAGGGACCAAACAGAACATCACACGGAAAACAATAACCATCACACGGAAACAACGCTAAGGGAAAGGCTGTGCGCATAAACACATGAGAAGCAACAGCAAGAGCTGGAGCCCTGGCAAAGAGCAAACCCTGTGCTACAGTTTCCAGCACCTTAGGCCCTAAGTGAGGAGCTTGAGCAACAGGGAGTGCGAATGAGTCCTTTGCCTCAGCATTAAGCCACACAGTGAAAGCATATTCTAAAGGGAGTAAGCATTTATAATGTAAGCATATTTCACTTGCAATTATGTGCAAAGTAATGGAGACTAACAGAAAACTGAAAAGGATTTTGTAATTACTTATGACAGTCCTTTGCAAATACATGTATCCATGGAAATATGATGCAAATACATGCATTCATATCATGGATGATCATGGATGATATGAATGCATGTATTTGATGTATTTGCATCTCATGATGAAGTTTTAAACTTCAATTAAATCCAAGTTGGTCTTTAACTGTGATAAAACCAAAAGTTAATTTTAATATTCCCTTTCTTACTAACTTTCACCTAATATTTCTAATCTCTCTAGATGATAGAATAAGCAGCATGACTTATATTCAGCTCTCACGTGTTAAGATAAAAGGCTGCAGTATTTTAAAATCCAAGAGTACATTTTAGGGCTGGTGAGATGGCTCAGTGGGTAAGAGCACCCGACTGCTCTTCCAAAGGTCCGGAGTTCAAATCCCAGCAACCACATGGTGGCTCACAACCATCTTTAAAGAGATCTGACTCCCTCTTCTGGAGTGTCTGAAGACAGTGACAGTGTACTTAAATAATAATAATAAAAAAGAGCATGTTTTAACCTAGCATTTATTCCATTTGTATCCATTTAGCTCCCTTTGGAATTAATATAGAAAAAATATTTTCAAAGAGTTTCACCAACAGATTGATCATTACTGCACCATTACTACTAAGGTGCAGTAGTGTAAGAAGTATCTGCTGTGTTTGGTTGAGTCATGCATGTTAAATCAGTACAATGCAGTGAAGTGAGGTAGCATACGTAATGGCAAATGCAAGGGCCTGATAGGATGGCTTACATTCAGTAGCCACTTTGATCACACTCTAAATGTGTGGTCTTAGGTAAATAATCCTCCATTTCCTCACGGACCACAAATAAAATTAGTTTCTGATTCCTATCTGTATCTGAGAGGTTACTGCCATGGGGATTAAAAGAATCAATATGGAAAGCACCAAAAACGTGACAGGAACCCAGTGAGTGGGAACCAGAATGACAGCCAGCAGACCTGTCAAACACTACAAAACTGTTCTCTGTACAAGAGAAGTCTTAACACTAAACAATTCACACCGGAACTTTTAACATATACTTGGATTAATTAAATTTCCCATTGTTTGCTGCTTCTATAGCACAGATCACTCATATCTAAAAGAAGATATGCACATCTCACAGGTCTTACAAGAACTGATAGACACAGCACATGTAGAGGGCAGAGTCTGGAACCAAAATCTAATTTGATAATTACTATAATTGCCAGTTCAAAGATACTTGGAAGTTATATTCTTTTGTGCCTAAATTATAACACATAATTTTCTAGATCCCACAATTCAGCACCAAACCCCAAATGTGTGCCTTAATCCTACTAGCTCAGTCCTTTACCTCTAGCTCAGTAAAATGAGGGTTTTTGTTTTGTTTTGTTTTGTTTTTTGGTTTTGTTGAGACAGAGTTTCTCTGTGTAGCCCTGGCTGTCCTGGAACTCACTCTGTAGATCAGGCTGGCCTTTAACTCAGAAATCCCCCTGCCTCTGCCATCCATGTCCTGGGATTAAAGGCTTCTGACACCACTGCCCGGCCAAAATGATGTATTTTTATGGATTAAAAACAAAGCTAATATAAAGTTAAACTCCTGATAGACAAATAACGGGTAAAATATGATGTTTATTTAGAATACAGGAAATAAATAAAATCAAGAAAACTATGTATTTGGGTTCTAATACTAAACTGTATTAGATTAAATTTGTCTTGAGGTTTTAAGAACTGAAAATTTTAAGAGAAAACAAGATGGCACCCTTGGAGAGAAACTGTCCATTTCTGACTAGAGCTCTTACATACCACAAGAGACTTGACTATCACTCTCTAACACACATTTGTTCTATGTTGCTTCAAGTCAATGCAGGGAGATAACGCAAGTCCTAAATAAATGGTCAGACTATGCATTTCCAGGTTATTGTCTGATTTGGATATTGTTTTGTGTTGGAATCTCGAAATTTAAAAAATGATACAGATGACAAAATGACAAGCCAACTTAATTCAAGGTAATCCATTTTATCAGTAACAGAACTGGTTAGAGATTCCATCCTGCATGCTTAAATATTTATCTCTCTGAATGTATATTTGTTTGTGTGTTTGTGTATGTATATGTGTGTATGCATAAATATGGATGGGTGAGTGTGCAAATGTGTGTGGAGGCTACAGTCTGAAATCAGGTGTCTTCCTCAATTACTCTCCAACTCATTATAATTGTTATCTATTTTCTTGAGATGGGAATCCCTCACTAAACCTGTTGTTCACTGATTGGTATCAGCTGGCTGGCCAGTAAGCCCCTGGATTCTCCTGTTTCTGTCTTCAGGAAATTACAACCTGGGATTACAAGCATGCCCTACCACACTCAACTTATATATGGGACCTGAGGATTGGAACTCAAGCCTTCATCCTTACACAAGAAGCATTTCACAGACAGGTCTCTCTCGAGCTCTAAGGAGAAGCACTTTTGCTACATGAACAATATAAATATTGATAAATGTAATAAATGATCATGTGTAAATTAATAATATAAATATACTACAATGGAAAGTAAGTCAAAATTTCAAAATTAATCTTTTTAAGTAGATAAATAAATAAAACAAAGATTTCACTGTTAAACGTACTTGAAAACATGATTTGCCAGGCAGTGGTGGCACCTGCCTTTAATCCCAGCACTTGGGAGGCAGAGGCAGGCAGATTTCTGAGTTCAAGGCCAGCCTGTTCTACAGAGTGAGTTCCAGGACAGCCAGAGCTACACAGAGAAACCTTGACTCAAAACAAAAACAAAATAAAACAAAAACAAAAACAAAAAACCAAAAAAACCAACAAGATTTATCCTACTTACAATTTAATATCCCAGAAACAATATAATTAACCATGGAAATTGACTACATATATGTAAACCATATATGAGCGTCTAGATTTTTAAATATCTTCTTGCAGTCATTTTATGCAATCATAATGAATTAATTATAATTAATGATAACATAAAATATGAATCACACAAATTTACTTAAAGGTTTAGCTTTCCTGGACATCTAAAAATTATACAGTAATTATTAAAATGATAAGAAAACATGATAAAATTAAGTCATACCATAAATATTAAATGTGGTGGGCTGGTTTAGTTCTTCTACAAGTCTAAAAATATCCTTAAATTAACCTGATTAGAAAAATTAGGTTCATTTTAAAAAAAATTAGGGAAAGGACATGGTAAGTGAACATTTTGTTTTTAACCCCCAAATTTTCAAAAACTTTAACAGACATGAATGCTTCAAAAATTGAATATCCTTTTCCTAATCTTTCCTAACAGGAACATATCCTTTAAATATCACCTTTAAGTATAAGGATTCCTTTAGGGAATTGTTTATTTTCTAATTCTTTTCTCAGAATCTAGTCTTCTCATGATGCAACAACAACAACAACAAAATCCCAAACTTTAATTCTATCGACAACTTTAAATCACTAAGTTCTACTTTTTGTAAAGCAAGGCAGGTCAAAAGCACCAGGAAAAGTGAGTGGCAGGGATGTTGAAAAATGTTTAAGAACAGTGATGGAAAGAGGGCAATATTACTCCTTGCATTCTTTGGTGCTATAAGCTCTCATCTGTCCTAAAATGTTCAATAAGTATTCAAGGCTGCTTTGGAAAAGGACAGTTTGATAGTGCACTGAAGCACTGCTAGTCTGGTGAGGGATGGCAAGGGAAAACACACGACCTGAATAGCAACCAAGACACTGGGGGAAATTCCTCAATGATTTCAATACAGAGAGCTCAAATTCTGGCCATTTTCTTGGGCAAAAGACAGACCCAGAGGTTCTAGGAAGTGGTGTTAACAGAGTTACTAAACTCAGGGAAAGACTAGCAACAGAAAGAAAGCATTGTCCATATTGCCTTCCCACACTGATCAAACAGTGAATGATAGTTCCCCTCCCCTCACATCTCCATCAGCATTTGTCAGCTGTTCTATTGATCAGAGCTATTCTTACAGCAGAAAGATGCAATCTCAAAGAAGTTTTAAATTGTTTTCCCCTAATCACTAAGGATGTTCAACATATTCTGAGATGTGTTGTAGCCATTTTTATTTCTTCCTTCTGTGAACTGTCTATTCAAATCCAGAGCCCACTTCCAACCTGATCATCTGATTCTTTGCATATGTTTTATTACGATTATTATTACTTTTTATATTATGAGTATTAATCCTCTATATGATGTGCTGCTGGCAAAGTTCTTGCCTACTCTGTGGACTTCATCTTCACTTGTCTCTTTTGTTGCACCAAAACTCCTCAGTGTTTTGTGGTGCCATTTGGGAGTTGTTGCCTTAATTCAGAGTGAATGGAGTTCTATTCCCAAAGTATTTTCCTACATATCTATACTTTCTAGGGTACGGCTTATGCTTTCTTCTAGTAATATCAGCATTTCGTTTTCACATAAGTTCTTACATCCATTGTTTTGCTTTGTTTAATTTTGTAACAGGATGATAGATACGGGTCTAACTTCATTCTACACATGGAGAGCCAGTTTTCCCAGTACCATTTGTTCAGGATGGTCTTTTCTGTGTGTGCAACCTCAATGGAATCAGTGTGGAGAATTTTCAGAAAGATAAAGTGATCTATCATATGAGTCGCATATACCACTCCTTGACCTATATAAAAGAGCTTGCTATCTTGCTTCACAGATATCTGCTGTAGCTGGGCTCCCTGTTCTATTCACAGTATCTAGGAAATGGAAAAAGCCTAAATGTTCTTCAATTGATGACTGGACAATGAAAAGGAAGTACATACATACAATGAAATTCCACTTACCTACACAGAAAAATGAAATTATGAAAATTGCAGATAAAAAAAGGACCTAGAAAAAGTTGTGCAGAAATAATACAGAACCTGAAAGACAAATGCCATTGCCCCTTATTGGACACAAATCTTTAGATAAACATATATAACCTGGAACAACCTCAGAGTCCAGGGACATTTAATGAACCTTTTGGGGGGGATAGTGGAACTTTCGATTAGAAGATAGAAGGACACAAGGACTATGATGGGAAACATGGCAAAAACTGGAGCAACAGACTTTAACTGAGGAGAGGGAAGAAAGGCAACACACAGAGAAAGGGAGAAACAGAGGTAAATAATACTAAGGATGCTTGAAAAGGCCACAGGGGATATATTACTTTATGTTTACTTAAAATACATAATATAAACAAATATATATGAGTTTACGAGAATTTGCATGTATACAAGTTAAAAGAATTAATGCTATTTGAAGTGATATTTAAAAAGTGTCTCCTAAGGAAAGGCCATCCAGAGACTGCCTGACATGGGGATCCATCCCATATACAGTTACCAAACCCACACACTATTATGGATGCCAAGAAGTGCTTGCTGACAGGAGCCTGACATAGCTGTCTCCTGAGAGGCTCTGACAGAACCTGACAAATACAGAGGCAGATGCTCACAGCCAACCATTGGACTGAGCACAGGGTCCCCAATGAAGGAGTTAGAGAAAGGACTGAAGAAGCTGAAGGGGTTTGCGACCCCATAGGAAGAACAACAATATCCACCAAGACTCCCCAGAGCTCACAGGGACTAACTCACCAACCAAAGAGTACACATTGAGAGACTCATGGCTCCAGCCACATATGTAGCAGAGAAATACCTTGTGGGACATCAATGGGAGAAGAGGCTCTTGGTATTATACAGGTTCTATACCCCAGTGTAGGGGAATGCCAGGACAGGGAAGTGGGAATGGGTGGGTGGGTGGAAGGAACACCATCTTAGAAGCAGGGGGAGGGTGGATGGGATAGGGGGGTTTTGGCGGGGAAACCAGGAAAGGGGCTAACATTTGAAATGTAAATAAAGAAAATATCTAATAAATTTTTTTTAAAAATTGTCTCTAAATTCTAGTAATACACATACACACTCACACACAAATATGTATATGCATATACATATATGTATTGTGTATGTATATACATGTCTCTATGTATTGAATTTTAGATAGTTTGAAAAACCTTAAAACATGTTTCTACTCACTGCTATTTATATATTTTTAATTAATAAAGCACATTTAGGATAATTTTAGATTCATATACAAAATATGAATAAGTAAAAAGCGTGACTCACAACGAATTCTTTACACACACACACACCACCACCACCACCACCACCACCATCACTACCACAAAAATAACAGGAGCAACAACAGGATGACAGTAATCACATGCCAAACAAGAAAATTAATAGAAATTAACAAAACTATTCAATGATGCCTCTCAACATCAAAGGTCCCATGCTCCCAAAAGACACTGACTAACAGAATGGATACAAAAACAGGATTCATTCTTTTAATGCATCCAGAAAAACACACCTAAAATTTTTAATATGTAACAAATAAACTTCAAACCAAAAATAATCAAGAAAAGAGAGGGTAAGACAGTACATACTCATAAAAGAAAAAAAAATCACCAAGAGAACATTGCAATTTTTAACATCTATTCCCAAACACAAGTACATTCAAGTTCGCTTAGAGCACATATTGACCTTCAAACACTAGCATGAAGGTCATCCAAACAAAAAGTAAACAGAAATGCCGGAGCTAACTGACATCATAAACCAATGGGCAGATATCCACAGAAAATGTCACCTCAACGTACAAGAATATACCTTCTTCTTAGCGCCTCTTAGAACTTTCTCCAAACTGACCACACACTTAGGCACAAATCAAGTCTCAATAGATGTAAAAAGAAAAGAACTTGACCAACACCCTGCATACGATCAGTCAAAAGCAGATTAACCCTCGACTTCAACAACAGAAAGCCTTCAAACTCATGGAACCTGAAAAAATCACTACAAGATGAAAAACAGGCCAACACAGAAATTAAGAACAAAATTAAAGATGTTCTAGAATTGAAAGAAAATGAATATACAGCATATCCAAATTATTGAGACAAGACAAAGGCAGTTCTTAGAGGCAAGTTCATAAACAAAAGAGAGAGACTGACAGACAGACAGACAGACATACGGGGGGTGGGGGAGAAAGAGAGAGAGAGAGGGAGAGAGAGGGAGAGAGAGAGAGAGAGAGAGAGAGAGAGAGAGAGAGAGAGAGAGATCTATTAGTGACTTAATAGCATACCCAAAAGCTCTAGAACAAAAATAATGAAGCACACCCAAGAGGAATAAACAGAAAGAAATAATCAAAATCAGGGCTGAAATCAATAACATAAAAGCAATAAAAACAATACAAAGAATCAATGAAACAAAGAGCTGGTTTTTAGAGAAAATCAGTAAGACTGACAAACCCTTATACCAATTAACTAGAGGTAAAGAGAAAATATATAAATTAGCAAAATCATAAAAGAAAGGGGGCAAACAACAGACAGTTAATCCACAGAATCACATACTTTAAACACCTTTCTCCAAAAACCTGGAATAGCTAAAAGAAATGGATAATTTTCTTGATATAAATCATTTACCAAAGTTAAATCAAGAGCAGGTAAAAGTTTTAATAGATCTATAGTCTTTAGTAAGACAGAAGCAGCCACTAAAAGTCTCCCAAGAAAGAAAGCGAGAAAGAAATAGTGCCAATATTCCTCAAATTATTCCATAAAATAGAAACAGAAAGAACACTACCCAATTCATTTTATGAGGACAGAGTTATCCTGAAATCCAAAACACATAAAAACAGAAAAAGAAAATTACAAACCAAGTTTTTCCATGAACACAGATGTATAATTCTTAATAAAATATTTTCAAACTGAATCCAAGAACATATAAAAAATACATTAATGATCAAGAAAGATCATTAATCATTATCAAGTAAGATTCATCTCAGAGATGAAGACACAGTTAAACATACATAACTCAATAACTATAACCCACCATATAAACAAGCTGAAAGACAAAAAACACATAACTATCACATTAGATGACAAAAAGGCCTTTAACAAAACCCAACAGCCCTTCATGATAAAAGCCCTGGGAAGATTAGAGATACAAGCAGCATATGCAGACATAATAAAGGCAATTTATAGCAGGCCCAAAACCAACACCAAATTAAATAGAGAAAAATTCAAAGCAATTCCACTAAAATTAGGAGCAAGATAATGTTGTCCTTTCACTCCATATCTTTTGATATATACTCTGAAGTACTGTATTTGAAGTACTGCCAGTGCAAAAAGACAACTCAATGAAATCAAAGGGGTACAATTGGAAGGAAAGAAGTTAATGTGTCTTTGATAGTATACATAAGTGAACTTAAAAATTCAACCACAAACCTCCTACATGTGATAAACACTTTCAGCAAAGTAGCTAGATACAGAATTAACTCATAAAAATCAGAAGCCCTCCTATATATATAAATTGCACATAGACTGAGAGAGAAAGCGACACATTTCACAATAGCTGTTGATAATAGAAAAGATCTTGTGGTAATGCTAGCCAAGCAGGGTAACCAAAGGCACATTAACCTTCACCTTACCACATAGACACTTACTCAACCATGTTCACTGCTAACCTACTCATAATAGCCGACACTGGAAACAACGTAGATGCCCCTCAAAAGAAAAGTGAATAAAGATAACATACATTTACACAGTGGAGTATTATCCAGTCATTAAAAAAAATGACAGCATGAAGCTGTAGGCAAATTACCAGAACTAGAGAAAAGACTCATCACCTGCTGAAAACAGAATATGGTATGCATTCACTTATATGTGGATATTAGTTATTAAGTCAATGAATGGTAGTTGAGCTACATAATCCACAAAACCCACAGAGGTTAGGTATTGAGTAAGGACTAAGGGGTTGGGGGTTGGGGACAGATAGACCTCCCTAGGAAAGGGAAATAGAGCAGTTAGTTATGACTGGATCATGAGGGGGTAGAATGGGAAGATCAAGCAGGTACCAGGAGGATAAGGCAGGATAAGGGAAGAAATATAGGGACAGATGGTGAAAATTAAGGTGCAGTTCAGGGGTTGTATGGAAACAGAAAAAGGTTTCTAAAATCTATATGTATATGAAGTCTATCTAAATGAAATTGCCTCATATGCCCCAGTATAGGGGAATGCCAGGGCCAGGAAGTGGGAGTGGGTAGGCTGGGGAGCAGGGCGGGGGGAGGGTATAGGGGGCTTTGGGAATAACAATTGAAATGTAAATGAAGAAAATACCTAATAAAAATGCCTAAAATAAAAAAAATGAAATTGCCAATTAATGGGGGAGACATTGTCACATAATAAAGATTCCAGTACTAAGACTGGGTTACATCTAATTGAGCTCTTGGCCAACGGGATCATCCCATGGGACCCCCAAACAAACCACACTGTTAGCAAGATTATAGGTTTCTCAAAAATTCAACACATGTACTACAGTCAAGGCAAAATACTATGAATGAGATAACAAGCTACCAACTCCCAACTTGGCTGAAATAGAGATGCAGGGAGATTTGGGTTGTTTTGCATTTTGTGCAATAATAGTGTGACAATCTGCATTCTAGAGGACCCTTAAAAGGAACACCAAAAGAAACTGACAAAATCAAGAAATGTCCACACCTTTTACATTACTATTATCCACTATAGCCTTTTATCATCAGCTACTACTATCAAATGTATTTTCACCTGTAATCCAAAGTCTTTTTAACGTTAATGGGTGCCTGATGTTTACTTTGATGAAAAAAAAGAACCGATTTTTTTTTTTCTGGTGTGCAAGGGTATTTTATGAAGTACATTGCTTTGATTTTGGACAGAACAGAGCAATTCTGCAGTGTTCTAGTAACACTAATTGGTTGCTGCAATGTGTCTATTAACACATGAGAGACTTGATAAGTGAATCTTTACCTATTAATTTTTTAGATACATGGAGTTTTACACAGCCACTTTTTAAAAAAAAATTATTCAGTCTGCGCTTTCTACAAAACAGTGTGGTAAACAACAGGTAACCCTGCCTGTATTGTTTTCAGAAAATTAAACTATAATTTTATAATGCATTCTCTCTCCTTAAAACTGTATCTTTTTTATTTACAAAAAAAATGCTACTATGTTTAATTTTAGCCTTGACAACTGTATCCTGTTATTTAGCCCACTTTTAAAACTGTAACCAAAATTTAGTTCTTTGGTGAAAAAAGAAATAAAGAGTTGCAAAAATATTTAAAATGTAATGACCCAGTTTTTTCTTTTTTAAATACTGTTTTTATATTTTAATATTTTTAAATTTAGGTATTTCATCTTAAAAATATGATAAATCAAAGAGATATCACTTGAAGAAGCTGGTTATTAGTTTGTGGCTATACTATTGAAACTGTGACCTAAGATCTTAGAGTGACACTGTCAGTGCATTTATCATGTGTTTACCATTTTTAAGCTACATTATCATGAAGTGAAGTATAGTATGTGTGACCTAGTTACAACTAGTTGAGCTTTCTGGTTAACTGACAAAAAAACCACATGAAAGCAATTCTTTAAGTATATTCTTTACAAAGCCCATTAAGTGGAAGAGATCTGTTTTAAATGAAATTGTTAGGGTGTCCCTAGAATTTGCTCAGTAAGAACAACACAGCTGATAAAACACATAGGACCACTGATGGAACCAATAGGATCCAGTGAAATTCCAGTGACATCACGCTCAACTAAAACCTTTCATACTTACACTGTTCTCTTTTGTTATTTTGCTGTGCTAATTAATCAAGAGTGGCAAAATTGGCTGGTCGTACCAAGGAATCTGTGTCATGGTCTGCATGTATACATGCAGCCCTTTAAATGGTGAAACAAATGCAGAGCATTGACCATAATGAGTGCAATTTTAAAAATCGTTTTTGGAAGGTTTTGTTCATTAAAAATATTATATTTTCACGACCTTTTAAAAAATTTACTCCTTCACTAGTTTGGATTTAGATTTGAATCTGTGTCACAGTCTTTAAAAATACCAAAAATGCTCATTGTCTCCCTTCTATTGGGATTGGGAGTGGTCAGTGCAGCCACTGGACCTCAGCTTGGGCTTTAAAAGGGAAAAATTATGACAGTCTGAGGGCAGACATTGATTTAGATACAGAGAGAATAGAAACTGCCATCAGTCACCTTCAAGAATAGGAGGGGATTAGAGTTAACTTTTCCTGCAGCAAGGAGGGCTATGTGCTGCCCTAGCTGAGGAGTGTTGCTTTTATATAGACCATTCTGGGGTTGTTAAACATTCAATGGCCAAGGTGAGAGAAGGGCTAGTCAAGCGGAAGAAAAACATGAACAGAGTCAGGGCTGGTTTGAGTCTTGGTTTAACTCCTCACCTTGGTTAACCACCCTCATATCTACCTTGTTAGGACCCCTAATTGTTTTCTTGCTATTGTTGACCTCTGGATCCTGCATACTGAACAAGTTTATAGCCTTCATAAAAGAGAGAATAGGAGCAGTGCAGCTGATGGTCCTGTGCCAACAATAGGAGACCCTGAGAACAGGACCTGGAGAATATGAGTTAGTTACCCAAGACCCCTGAGCACAGCTCCAGGATTGGACCTTATACAAGTAAAAAGTGGGGAAGGAGGGACCATAAGGGCTTTTTCCAGTTCAACTTCCTCTTTACAGCTCTCCCCTCCTGCCTGGGGTCAAGGCTAGGCCAAGTTCCATTCTCTACCCAGAGGAACATTCCTGAGTAAAAACATCTGAGAATGTACTAATAGTTACCTAACCCTCTGGGAAGTCCAAGGAGGAGTTCAAATGTGTGTCATGCTTGCTAGCCAATAGATTTAAAGGTCAATATGTTTAGCCAATAAGTTTGAACTGCAGCCTTGCTGATGTAACCTGTGCCCCTAAAAAGTATAAAACCTTCTTGTAGTAGCTATTCAGGGTTGCCTTCTTGTCACTCACCTAGAGGAACTGATTGAGGGTTGACCCGTCCCCCAACCCTTCTCCCTGCTCCACACACCAGAAAATAAACCTCTTGCTTTTGCCTCGGGAATTGTGTGTGTGTGTGTGTCCAGTTGTCAAATTAAGTAGAGAGTGTACAAAAGTCCTGAAAATTCAGTAGATCATGGAGTCACTCTGAGGGGAAAGTTTTCACAATAAGGCAAGGAACGTAGCATTTGAATTGGATCTTGAAGAAGTTACGTTTTAGAGGTACAGGAAGGAAGATGGGCTCTTTCAAGCAGAAGATGTGAGTAAAGACAAAGGATTGGACTGCCAGGCTCATGTCTATAGCTTTGGGGCATATTTCCCATAAAGGACATGATATAAAGTAAAACCAAGATGGTATACAAATAGCTAGACAGATTTAGAAAGATCCAAACACTGGTCACCTAAATCTGTGAGTACCTGAAACTGAAAACAAAAGACAGACTAAAAAGCTGGTTTGGAGGGTCTAGCAGGCTCAGTTGTAAAGTCTAACTTACTGTGCAAGAGCTGGGAAATCCATGTACAAATTTAAATACAATAAAGACAAGATCATGTTTTAGGAACACAGCTGTATTAAAAGCAAGAGAGTCCATCTAGAGGCTATTACAACAATCTGGGAGAGTTATGGAATGTATCATATACTTCCTCACTATGATCCTGGAAATGAAAGCTATAATCCTTCATTTACAAATAAAACCCAAAACATGTGGCCAGGGCAGAGTCACACCCAGGAATGCTGGACAAAGAACTGACCCTAAGCACCTAGAATTAAGCACTTGGAATTTAAGCACCTAGCCTCTCTATTTTTATTTTGTTCTTTTTCAGGTATTGTCACTCACATGTTTGGCTACTAATACAGTGAGTTAAAACAAAACAAAAAGTACCTTATGAAGATTTTAAGAAACAAGTATTCACGAAGACTTTTCAGCAATAATAAATGATGAAATAAAGACTAATATCTTAGTACTTAGAAAAAAAGGGAAATTACATATAGCAGTTTATATTTCTACAATGGAGACAATTTTCAAATTTCTAATTAATAATGAAATACATATCCAACACTTTCAGAAGCAAAAATGCTATACAAAATAGCAAGTACCTTTACTATGTCTTGAAATTAGTGTCCATGCACTCAGGTTAACAAACGTCTAACCAAAAAAAGCTGTTTTTAAATCGACAGAACATGACTTATAGTCTAGTAAAGAAGAAGGTGATATCATAATATATAATAAAAAGTATTGTACATAAATGACTTAGCATATCTTTTAAAACATTTCACACAAAACAACACATGGAAATTTCACATGAAAAGTCAGAACAAAATGCTCATTAACTATTATATGTAAGATATTCAACAGCTACTGTATAACATATCAGTTTTCCTTTATATATTATATTATATTACATATATAATATATATTTAAATTTTAATTAGTAAAATTCATAAGAAAACAAAAATATTATTAATGTAGAAAAGTATTTGCAATGTCTACAAAGCTACATACTAAAAGTCAATTTTCAAAATTCCCCATAAAAGGGGGCACTTGATATGGAAAGAAAATCCAAATAGCATCAGTTAGGAACAGTTAATCTCAGCATTACAAAACACAATTAAACTTCCCATTTCTATTCTTTGCATTGACCAAAATCTTTGCTACTCCACTAATTTTCTATTGCAATAGAAAATTTAATATACTTTGATATAAAAAATGGAAAAAGATGAACTTTGATTACAGGGGACTATTACAGTAAATTATGCCAATGCCCACATTATTGTACATTTTACTGCAATAACACCAGCTGCAGTAGCAGCAACAACAACAACAAACTGGTTAGGGCTAGAGATGTACTTTAGTTTCAGAATCACAGAAACTGGGTAACTGGGTATCGAAATGCACTGGCTGTCTGTATGTAGAAAAATGAAAATAGACCCATATTTGTCATCTTGCAAAAAGCTCAAGTCCAAGTGGATCAAGGACCTCAACATAAAACCAGATATAGTGAATCTAATAGAAGAGAAAGTAGCAAAGAATAGAACACCAATGGCTCAGACTCCAGAATCAAAATGGTACCTCATGAAACTGAAAAGCCACTGTAAGTCAAAAGATACCATCAATAGGACAAATTGATAATCTACAGATTGGGGAAAAATCGTCACTAACATTACATACAATACAGGGCTAATATCCAAAATACATAAACAATAAGTTAACCTCCAAATAACCCAATTAAAAGATGGGGTGCAGAACTAAACAGAGAATTCACAACAGGAATCTCGAATGGCTGAGAAGCCCCTAAAGAAATGTTCAAAATGCAAATGAAAACAACCCTGAGATTCCACCTTACACCCAATCAGAATGGCTAAGAACAAAAACTCAAGTGAGAGCACATGCTGATAAGGATGTGGAGAAAGAGGAACATTCCTCCATTGCTGGTGGGATTGCAAACTAGGAAAACACCCTGGAAATCAATAAGGAGTTTCCTCAGAAAATTGGAAATAAATCTACCTGAAAACCCACCTATACCATTCTTGGGCATATACCTAAAAGATGCCCCACCATACCACAATGGGAGGCCCCAAGGCCTGACACTGTTACTGAGGCTATAGACCTAGCATGACTGCCCTCCGAAAGGCCCAACAAGCAGCTGAGTCAGATGCAGATATTTGCACTCAATCAATGGACAGAAGCAGCTGACTCCTGTTTTTGAATTAGGGAAGGCTGAAAGAAGCTGAAAAGGGTGGCCCTGTAGGAGGACCTGCAGTCTCAATTAATCTGGACCCCGGGATCTCTCAAACACTGGACCACCAAACAGACAACATACATCAGCTGATATGAGGCCCCCAACACACATACAGTAGAAGACTTCTGGGTCTGTGTTCATTCGTGATGCACTTAACCCTTAAGAGACTGGAGGCCCCTGGGAGTTTAGAGGTCAGGTGGGTTGGAGGGTGGGGGCATCCACGTGGAGATGGGGTGGGGTAGGGAGGAGGTGTGAGACATGGAGCAGATGGAGGGTGGATGGGGGCACAGGGAATTAGGCCAATAATTAATCTTAAAAAAATAAAAACAAGAGGCAGGCGGATTTCTGAGTTCGAGGCCAGCCTGGTCTACAAAGTGAGTTCCAGGACAGCCAGGGCTATACAGAGAAACGCTGCCTCAAAAAATAATAAATAAATAAATAAAAATAAAAAGAAGCTGGGCAGTGGTAGCACACGTCTTTAATCCCAGTACTTGGGAGGCAGAGGCAGTCGGATTTCTGAGTTCGAGGCCAGCCTGGTCTATATAGGGTGAGTTCCAAGACAGCCAGGGCCATACAGAGAAACCCTGTCTTGACAAAAAAACAAAAAATAAAAACATAAAAAAACAAAAAAACAAAAAAAACAACAAAAAACCTTACAAAGGTTTAGAAAATCAATGGTTCAGTAGGCAAAGTACTTACTGAGTAAAACTGAGGGAGGATGTGTGTTCAAATCCCTAGCACCCAGCAAAAGTCAGATAAAGTGTGTATCTATAAGCCAGAGTTAGAAGACGAAAGGACTATCTCCAAAGCTTGCTGCATCAGTGAGCTCCAGAGTCAGGGTGATTCAGTGCAGACTTTAAACTTAAGGTCAAAGTGGTTGGTTACTGCCACAATTCTGGCCACCATCAGTAGGCATATCTTGCTGGACCAGATATTTTTGTAGCTCACTTTTTACCTTGGTAGCAAAGATATGCCTCTGCCACTCTCTCTTTCTCAACAGTGTGTACAAACACAAGTATAACTAAGTATACTCACTGGACTTAAAATAGCAAATGAAGTTGGGTAGTAAAAGGTATATGCTGAAGGGAAGGGGGGATTGGCGGGGAGGGAAGGGAGTCGATTTTATCAAAACACATACACATACACAAACTATCAACAACCTTTAAAAATTTGGTTTTCCTCTAGGCAAAATAAATTAGAAAAAAACTAACATGGGGAGTAATAAACAGCTACATATACAAGTATGTCCACCTAGATGTGTGCATACACCCATATAAACATTATGCACACAAAGCATATTCTAGCACTACAAACCTAAGTATTACTGTTTAAAACACCCTTGCCTTGTGATGACTTTCCATCTACCTGGACATACTCAGAGTCCTTCTCTTCTTCTGAAATGCCTTGCCCCATTCTTTCCTCTTGACTGAAAATTATCCAATCCTTTTACGATCTGTCTCATTTTTATATTTTATCAATTATTTCTACAATTAGTTGGCAAGGTAGCTATGTCATTCACACACACACACAAACACAGAGAGAGAGAGAGAGAGAGAGAGAGAGAGAGAGAAAGAGAGAGAGAGAAGAGAGAGAAGAGAGAAGAGAGAGAAGAGAAGAGAGAAGAGAAGAGAAGAGAAGAGAAGAGAAGAGAAGAGGGAGAGGGAGAGGGAGAGAGAGAGAGAGAGAGAGAGAGAGAGAGAGAGAGAGAGAGAGAGAGAGAGAGAGAGAGAGAAAGAGAGAGATTGATTATGAGAATTTATTTCTTTACAACTTAGAAGATTCTTTTGCCACTTGTCTTTCCTCAGAACTTCCCAATTACCCTCTCTGGACTTTAATTTTTAGGGTTTACCCACATTTACACATCCATGTGTACATACGAATCCACATATAAAAGAGAATGAATTGTCTTGAGTTTAGGTTATCTCACTCAATTTTTAAAGAGAAATGTTCAATTCCTCAAAACTGAAGGAGTGAAATGACTAAGCCCACAGAAGGAATCCTAATATAGGTGGTTGAAACTGCTATGTGATTTAGTAAGAAATCCAAGAATACAAATTCAGGCAGGGGCAACTAAGTCTATTCTGCTATCTGAAACTTTTTTTTTTTTTTTTGATCTTTAGTCTCTTCTGGTATTTGTGACATAAGAAACACAACACAAACTTCATGTTGATTAAATTAGAAAGACTCAGGAATGTTCTGATGAATGCACATGGAAAATACATCTTTGAATGCCTATTATCCATAAGCAAGTCAAAGTGAGCCATGAAAAGAAATTCATGATCGCTTTGTATTAAATTAGGGCACACAAAATAAAGCAGGATGCACTCTATTTCATGTCTTTTACCTGTTTAGCAGTTGTTGTTATTAAATTTACTTAAGTGTACTGGCTCGTTTTATGGCATCTTGACAGAAGCTATTGTTAAGAGATAACTATTCTTTCAAATGGGATATGCCTTTATACAATTGGGCTGCAGGCGAACTGTAGGGCACTTTCTCAGTGATTGATTGTGGGAGGGCCTAATCCATTGTGGGACCACCCCAGAGTTGGTGGTCCTGAGTTATGTAAGAAAGCAGGCTGATCGATCCAGGGGCAACAAGCCAGGGAGGGAGGGAGGGAGGGAGGGAGGGAGGGAGGGAGAGAGAGAGAGCACGCACACACACATAGTCTGTGCATCAGCTCGTGCTTCCAGATTCCTGCCGTTTGAATTCTTGCCCTCACTGGTCTTGATGATGAACAAGTACATGGTAATGAGTGTGAAATAAACCCTTTTCTCTCCTCCATTATAGCGTTTCACCATAGCAACAGTAACCATAAGATAAACTGGTACCAAGTTTATGACGTAATACTGTGACAGACCTGAGCATGTGGCTTTGGGAAGGACGTTGGAACTTTGGACTAGGACACTCACTGAGTGTTCAGAGGTGTTGAGAGCTCAGTCTGCTATATAAGCTTAGAAGAGAAAGTTTTGAGAACAGTGCTGACTAACGATTCCTGGCTTGTGAAGTTTCAAATAAAAAAAAAATTTTTTTGCGCGGTCCTTAAGAACTCTGACAGGTATGTTGCTATTCATAGTTGAGAATATGTGGTTTGGTTAGCTGGGGCAGAATGCTTAACAAGAGACCCGTACCACTATAGTAACACATTTGCTTTGCTGGGATAATGGATAATGTTCAGCTGGAGAGCTAAGAAATTAGCCGTGATTTCGATCACCATCATCACTGAGTTGAAATCTTCTGGGAAGTGGTTTCCTAAGAGCACAGAAGAACTGTGTTCCAGATTTAGCCATGGTTGTACCTTGTGCTGGCAGCCAGACTTGAGTGTAAAAGTCACCCAGGCAATGGTTTTAAAGGCATAAGGGGTCAATGGAGAGCAGTGGAGGTCTGGCACTGAGAGGCATGGATAGGTGGTTGGTAAAGGTGCAGCCTCAGTAGCAGTTGAACCTTCAGGATTGAAGGCGTCAATGAAGAAAAGCCAAGGCTTAACACCATAACCAGAGCACAGGATAGGCTACCAGTGAAAGTGGAGTCCAATTGTAGCAAGCCACGCAATAGTTTGGAGATCCCAGTACCATGAGACGACCAACAAAAACAGCAGGAACAGTGGACTGGAGTAGCACCTAGAAGACAAGCTGTGTGTGCTGCACATGGCAGAGCCTGAGAAGTGACCAAAGTCCTCTACAAGAGCTCAGAAGATTTGGAGTCGACCCTGCACACAAGGTACTGAGTTATCTGCTGCTGGAATTTGGTTTGCTTCATTCAGATTGTGACTGACTCATCCCTCTTAACATAAAAAAATATTTAACTCATTTTTGACTTTATAGGAATTCATAATTGAGAGACACTGAATTTTTAAAAGACTTGGATTTTAAAAGAGTGGATATTTTAAAGAGGCTGGATTTTTAAGTGTTTGATTTTAAAAGACTGGAACTTTTGAAGTTTGTAAAATGTTTTATATTGTAATGTCAATATTAATGTGTGATCTTCGGGAAGACCAAGGAAGGAAAGGTTGTGGCTTAACAGTGAGACATTTGTGTGTGAAGCTAAAACCAAGTCAGTTGTGCTAATTTTATGTCAACTTGACACAGGTATAGTCATGTTAGAGATAACTCTATTTTCTTAATTGAGAAAATGCCTCCATAAGATTGGGCTGCCTGCAAGCCTATATGACATCTCCTTAGTGATTGATTGTGGGAGGTTTCAGTTCATTGTGGGTGGGGCCACCAATGAGCTGGTAGTTCTTGGTTCTATAAGAAAGCAAGCTAGCTGGTCAAGCCAGGGAGACAAAGCCAGTAAAAGCACCCTGCATGACCTTTGTATCAGCTTATGCTTCCAGATTCCTGCCCTGATTGAATTCTTGTCCTTATTGCTTTTGAAAATGAACTGTGATATGGAACTGTGAGTGAAATAAAACCTTTCCTGTTCAAGTTGTTTCATTCCAGGATTCACTTGTGTTCTCACTTTCCTAATGTGTTTTCTTTCCCCACTTACCAAAGAGCCTGAAAGCAGATGAATATACATATATGTGCCTTCCTCAATCACTCTATTTTCTTTTCTTTTCTTTTCTTTTCTTTTCTTTTCTTTTCTTTTTTCTCTTCTTTCCTTCCTTCCTTTTCTTTTTCGATTTTTTCTTTACACAAGGTCTGCCTTGTGGAGCTCATTGATTTGGCTAAACTGGCTGCCCAGCATTCTCCCAGGACTCTCCTGTTTCCAGCACATAATTACAGGTACAGACTACTATGCGCAGCTTTTTTATGAGGGTTCAGAGATCAAATTTAGGTTTACATAGTTGGGCAGCAAGCACTTCACTAATTGAAAAAAAAAAAAAAGCCTCAGCCCCTAAAATTGCTCTTTGTTGTTGCTTAGTTTTTTTTTGGCAGGTTCTGCCTGTCACACTGACTAGCCTGCAGCTCCCTTTACAGAGCAGGCTTGCCTAGAAATCAGAGGTCCACCTGGCTCTGCTTTCCAAATATTGGGATTAATAACATGTACCTTTATTCCCACCCCAAAACAGCATTTTCGAGCCAAATCATCCATGAAGTAGTCTTTGTAAACGCTGAAATAGGTGATGAAGAGAAGATAAATTACTGTTTTAGTGAATAATAATTCACTAACTCCCCCTAATTCTAGGCATTTAAATTGGTTATAAATATTTTTTAATACTATAAAAAGTACTATGAAGAACATACTAAATATACAAGTTGGGGTAGTCAGAGACAATTTTATTAAGGGATCTAAGCAATCAGAGAAAGATAAATATATTTTTTTCATATGTGAATCCTAAATAGTATAGACACACAAAAACCATACATGTATGTATGTGTATGTATGTATGCATGTATGACATAAAAGCAGAAATGAAAAAACTGGGTGGGGCACCAACTCTCAAGCTGTGTGTCATGACTCTTTTGGGCTGAACCACCCTTTCACAGGGATCACATATCGACACTCTGAACATCGCCCCAAAAGTCAATGTGAGTGACTTTAGCCAACATGCCTAATACTGGGGACATGGAACCTGAAGAGGTCACCTCCTGTAGCCAGACAGGACCCCCATTCAGGGATAAGGATAAAGACACCAATCTACCCACAACACTTTCAACCCCAAATGTGCCCTGTCTAAAAGAAATGGAGGGACAAAGAAGGAGCAGAGACTGAAGGAATGGCCAACCTATAACCAGCCCAACTTGAGACCCAATCCATGGGCAAGCACCAATCCCTAACACTATTAAAGTTATGCTTGCAGACAGGAGCCTAGCATGGTAGTCCTCCGGGAGGCTCTACCCAGCAGCTGACTGAGACAGATGCAGATATCTACAGGCAAACACTGGAGGGAGGTCAGGCACTCTTTGGAAGAGCTGGCAGAAAGGATTGAAGGCCCTGAACAGGATAGGAATTCCATGGGAAGCCCAACAGAGTTAACTAACCTGGAACCCTAGGAGCTCTCAGAGACTGAATACCAATCAAAAAGCATACTTGGGCTGTAACCAGGCTCCCGGTACATATGTAACAGACATATGTAGGTCAGTCACCATGTGGGTCTCTATGGTATCTGTTCTCTGACAGAGCTGCCTTGTCTGGTCTCAGTGGGAGAGGATGTACCTAATTTTGCAGAGACTTGATGTGCTAGGATGGGGGAATAATGGGAGTTACCCACCCTCAGCAGAGGGAGAATGGGAGCAGAGACTCTGTGAGGGAGGAAAGGAAAGGGTGTGTGTGTGGGGGGAGTGGCATTTGAGATGTAAATAAATAAGTGAAAAGAACATTCAAAGCAGTAGCAAAATTACAGTTATGAAGTAGCAATGAAAATAATTTTTTGGTTTGGGGTCACCACAACATGAGGAAAGGCTCACAGCATTAGGGAAGGTTGATAGCCACTGGTCTGGGGAAACAAAGGAACAAAGGAAAGGAGGCAGGAGGGGGAATATAAACTTGGATGGAAATGACCTTGTGGAACACAGTGCCATGCACACTGAATGCAATCAATAAAAATAAACCTGTGCTAACTTCTGGATATGCATCTAGAAAGATCCTTACAAATACTCCTTCTATTTTAATAGCCTCAGCTTCACAATTAATGCCTGTGATTTTTATTGCTAGGCTTATGTCCAGAAAAATCAGACTAAATTAATTGCCTACTACTATGAAATACAGGTAATATTTTAACTTGTCTGGTTCCCTAAACTACAGTAATAAATTTTCTGTAAATACGTGTTGCACCTCTGCCATTGTCTTCCTTCAGAGACCTCAGCTGTCTGTGGTTTCCTGGGCGATCTTTTCACCACTGTTGAAGTACTATTACTACAAGGAATAGTTAAGTTAGTAATCATTCAATTTTGAATGAACAAAAAGAATAAATAGAGATTGTATGGCTGTTTAGAAAATTTCTCTGTACCCAAAACCCAAGGCTTTTTATTTGATGGCCTTCCGACATACTTGCTCAGCACCTAAGGTTCACTGAAAAACACATTATTAACGAAGTGCTTATGTCATTTGTAGTTGAATGTCATATAGGCACATCATATAATGTAGTTAAGTAAGTAAGTAAAATGAAGGAAGATAATAGATTTCTAAGAACAACAAAAGTCCTTCTATTAAGATATTTAGGAAAAAAAGGAACTGTTAACATTCATCAGCAAATGTAATCTAATTCTACCAGGAGTTCTTAGAAAACAATGAAGTCTCCTGATGAAATCTTAGTCAGTGAGAAAGAAGCAATGGATGATGGCATTGGGGCTGGACTACTCCAACTTATGTTAGCTAAAGTGTATTTTTTTTATAAAGCTGGAGAGCAAAAAGCTAAAAGGAAGCATAATCAAGCACATCTGATATACTGCTCTCAGAAAAGAAGATACTAAAATTGTGCACATATAACACACTCTCATTTTTTCAAAATAGCTTTGTGACAGGGCACACAACTAGGTATTGCATATCAACAATAAAACAAAGAAATTAAGTGCAAAAGACTTAGAAACTGCAATCTGTCAAGTTAATTTATTCAATTATATGTAGCATGTTCCCATAAGTACACAAAGCTCTACCATGTATTATGTAGGACAAGATGATGCCATTTATTTCTAATGTAAATGTGAATCATAAAGCTAACAGGCATCTTTGAGACGATAGCATCTACGATACAGCTTCACTGTTCTACTTATATGTGGCCACATGAGAACAAACACAGGATACTCCCTGCACCATAGGAAACAGGTTTGGTCTGCATCGTAATTTAAGTAAAGCTGTAAAAGTTCTTCAGATTTGTTAAAATGTCATTTATAATCACAATTTAGTTGAAAGATAAGAAAAGGTAACTTGGACAATAAAATTAAGACAATGATTTATTATGTTAAAGCTAACAAAAATATAAAACAGAGAAAGAAGCACACATTTCTAAATATTATTGATTCTTATTATGTAATTTAGTGCCTGGCCACCGTTCCCCCACATTCCTAATCTAACACTGCTTTCTGTTTAATGAAAAAAGGGAAAGTCAGCAAAACAAAATGCCACCATTAAATCATTTTGCAACATTTTGTGTCAAAAATGTAATGGGCAAGGCACACATCTAGAGAAAGGTTACTGCTCTTCCAGAACGCCTTGCTCAGTGCACGCTCATCCTTTTACATAACTGTGCAGGCACTGATGGTTTTCTCTCTCAATTTAATGTGGCATTTGACGGATTATGGCATTTTCAGGAGACCACAGGGCAGTGAGTGTAGCGGTTATCTGGCTGAAAGTGATGCACTGACTGAGAATAACTGCTGTTTACAAGCAGTGGTAAGTCAGCTATTGAGCCATCTGACAACATCAGCCCAAATCTGCATTATGTATTTTATTAATGAAACGTAAGATTACACAAGAAATTGAGAACAAAATTCAAGGGAACTCTTTTCACAAAGGTGCTTGCTGGATATTGGGAGACCTATAGTCATCTTTAAATTCTATTAAATGCATCATAATTTGAAAAGATAATTCTGCAATTGATAATGATAATTTATTTCAGTTTAGGATAAATGTGTTACATTCCTGGAAACTGTTTCCAAGTTAAGAACTAAAATGAAGAACAATCTACGATCAGTTGGAAAAGTGGCTAGTCACATCGTAGGCAGTGCAAAGTATAATAATCATACTTGGATAACTTAAGTCGTGTTCATTGTTTTTAAAATCAGCTTATTTTGTTTTGAACAAAAAGGACAAGCTTTTCAAGCTAAAGCAAATTTGTACTACAGTCCTTTTTAATAAACAGTAAATGAGCAAATGCCTTACTTATAGTTAACTCAGACTTTTGACAAGAAAGTCTATAAAATGTATAATATAAAAATGAGAAAAACTTAGGTTAAGAATATTAAAAATGTAATCACTAACATACTTTTCTATAAATTATTTAGAATTTCTGATATTTGAGTAACCTTTATATTTCTAAAATTTCTCTTCTAATATTACAAAATTATGGAATATAAGACTTAAAGGTATTTTCAAATCAATTTTGGGAACAAGATAGAAAAGTCATTTTGACTCCTAGAATCTACTTTTTCATTAAAAAAAAAAAAAAAAACCCAAACCAAAATCCACAAAACAAAACTGAGAAAAAACAAAAATCCATCTGTGAAGTCATTTGTAATTCTAGTGCTGGGAACGTCAGATAAGTGATTCTTTGTGGTCACTGGCCAGCCCACACCTACTTGGCAAACTCCAGGCCAATAATAGACCCTGTTTCAAAAATAAGGTAGCCCAGAAGATGTTCCAACCGGTAAGAAGGACACATGCTCCACTATGTTCATAGCAGCCTTATTTATAATAGCCAGAAGCAGGAAAGAACCCAGATGCCCCTCAACAGAGGAATGGATACGGAAAATGTGGTACATTTACACAATGGAGTACTACTCAGCTATTAAAAGGAATGAATTTATGAAATTCCTAGGCAAATGGATGGATCTGGAGGGCATCATTCTGAGTGAGGTAACATATTCACAAAGGAACTCACACAATATGTACTCACTGATAAGTGGATAATAGCCCAAAAACTTAGGATACCCAAGATATAAGATACAATTTGTTAAACACATGAAACTCAAGAAGAACAAAGACCAAAGTGTGGACACTGTGCCCCTTCTTGGAATTGGGAACAAAACACCCATGGAAAGAGTTACAGAGATAAAGTTTGGAGCTATGAAGAAAGGATGGACCATCTAAAGACTGCCATATCCAGGGATCCATCCCATAATCAGCTTCCAAACGCTGACACCATTGCATACACTAGCAAGATTTTGCTGAAAGGACCCAGATATAGCTGTCTCTTGTGAGACAATGCCGGGGCCTAGCAAACACAGAAGTGGATGATCACAGTCAGCTATTGGATGGAACACAGGGCTCCCAATGGAGAAGCTAGAGAAAGTACCCAAGGAGCTAAAGGGAACTGCAACCCCATAGGTGGATCATTATTATGAACTAACCAGTACCCCAGAGCTCTTGACTCTAGCTGCATTTGTATCAAAAGATGGCCTAGTAGGCCATCACTGGAAAGAGAGGCCCATTGGACTTGCCAACTTTATATGCCCCAGTACAGGGGAATGCCAGGGCCAAGGGGTGGGGGTGGGTGGGTGGGGGACTACTGGGGGGGGGAGTGTATTGGGGACTTTTTGGATAGCATTGGAAATGTAATTGAGGAAATTACCTAATAATAAATAAATAAATAAATAAATAAATAAATAAATAAATAAATTAATTAAAAAAAAAAAAAGAAAAGGTAACCAAAGTTGACTTCCATACCCACAGGTAACCAAACACACCAGCAAACATCACAAATACACATAGTAAACTAATTATGTAGGGCTCTCTTCAAAATTAAAGAACTGCTTTCCAGAAATAATACCTACATTCCTTAAGGACACAGACTCTCTGCAGACCATCATGATCCAACCTCAAACTAGTTGGCTGACTGTAGTGCAGGAGAATAAACCAGGGTCTTATATGTACAGAGCTGTACCAATAAACTACAACCCTCATCTCACCTGTAAGCCTGAGATCTAAAAACACACGGGGGGTGAGTCCACGGGCACGCCTGTGTGGAATTACTAGGTTGAAGGTGAAACCACCTGCCTATGCTGGGCTGGGATCCTGGACTACAGAAAGGAAGAAACTAAGCTGAGAACAAGCATTCGTCTCCCTCTGCTTCCTAACCACAGATGCAATATAACCAGCCCCCAGGCAAGCTCCTGCCACTATAGCTCCTTTTCTCTGATGAACTACACCCAGGAAATGAGAGGCAAAATCAAGTAAACAAACAAATCATTCCTTTCTCAAACTGCTTTTCTCAGGGTATTTTATCATAGCTATAAGACAAGTATGCATGTAATCTTCAAATTGTAGCCTTTCACATTCTTCCTATACTGTCTCCTAGTTATTAGATGTTTTCAGATAAGTCTCATGTTCTGTTTTTCACTAGTGTGAAAAATATTGCCACTTGACTTAGATAAAGCAGAGGAGGAGCTGGAGAGTAGACTGTCCCTTAGTAAATAAGAAAATGATTATTTGACTTGTACTAGTCAACAACCAATCCATGTACATCAACAGTACTAACAAGAAACCTAGGATTATATGAATGGCATGTATATATCAGTTAGAGAATGAACTGAAGAAGGTAAAGTGGGGGTGCAGTGCGGGGGGCAGGTTTAATAGTTCCAAGGCTATACTCTTAAGGAGAAAAGAGAAAATTAAAAGCACAATCTGTTACCTAAATTATCTGTGTAGACACAGGAAGGCATCTTAAGAGGCATCCGGATCAGCTATGCCATGTGACTCTGCAGTTATGACTTCTGACACGGGAAGTCTATTTACATAAGCTACAGAGAAGACTGGGTTAACAGCATGAGACTTCTCAGGCAAGGACAAGCTGACATTTTATTAACATTAGTACAAAATAGTCTCATTTTCTAAGCTTACTGAATTTAATGGACCGAAATTCATTACTATGCACTGGTATGCTTAAATGACCCACCTCTACTAAAACAGTAATCCTCCAGATCACAGATAATCAAGAGACCAACTTTTGTGAGGTACATCTGATCTACAAAGTTCATTCACAAAATGAAAGTTGCAATGCTTGAATACCTTTTTTTGTACAAAGGAGTGATTAATTATTTGCCGCTCTAAAGTTTAGCTTTGCATTATGTTTCTTTAACCTTGAGCAGTGATGCACTTTTCCTAAGGCAGAAGAACCACAGAATGCTATTTTTAAGAGAGGAACAAAATATTACTAATGATCAAAAGAGTAGAAGTATGCATCACATACCACAAAAGAGTAGAAGTAGCACCACAACTTTACCTAAATGGCAACTTTAATAAATTGTGTGCCATTAAACTTATGTGTTATATATGTTAACCAAGTATGTGTGCATGTAACATATATATATATATATATATATATATATATATATATATATATACACATACACACACACTCTATAAGTACAATGTAATTATATTCATTGACTATGAAAATGTTGAAATGCCTTAAAGTTATCTAAAATCACCTTCTCAAACTTTAAATATCCCAGAAAAGCTTGGACCAAATTCCCTCTCCATAATTAGTGCTATAATTCTTATTCACTATAAAGTAAAACCAAATTATAACACAGTGACTTATAAAGTTTAAAAGAATAAAATATTTTCATAAATATTAATTTTAAGAAATAGCTTGCTTAAGAGAATAAGGTTGTAGCATTCAACCTTAAAAAAACGAAGGCCAAAAAGTCATCAAAAACATTAAAAAAAAAAAAAACAGAAAGAACATGGGACATGGACTGAGTCCCACCAACTAGCCTGTACACAAATCTGTTACAAGGATTTATTATTTACTTATTTATTTATGGGGGGAAGGGGGGAGAGTTTCACTATGGGACTATGCAACTCAGACTGGTCTCTAACAATTATTCTCCTGCCCCTGCCCCACAAATATTAGGATTAATGGCTTCTGCAACGTGTGTGGAATTCACACACAAGTTTTAAGCAGCAGGGAACTAAAACATAGAATATCAAACATTGTGGAATGTGGAGTGAGATGGTACAAGCTTGAATTCATTACTTTTTAGTTATACAACTTGGGAAGTAACTTGACTCTGTGCCTTTTCTCACCAAAACCATCTCAGTAGTAATGACATTGCCTGCCTTGCCAGGTAGCAAAATTATTTAAGATGAACACATAGAATGAGATGAAAAATTCCATGTTTTCTAATTAGTACACGTGGAATGTTTATCATTACCTAATCTTGCATTACATCATCACATTTATCATTCCAGACAACCTAAATAGCAGGCATTATTGTCTGTAAATTTTAATAGTAAAATTAAACCAAAAAGAGATGAAGGCAAAGTTCACAAATTACAAAGGGTTCAAGCCAACAGTGATTATAAATAGTTTATTACACAATATTGCCTCCTAAAATATAGAAAAAAACTACTCAGTTTTTACTAAAAGCCAGGTACAGCTATATAGTAAAAGATATCATTTCAAAAAATAAAAAAAAGTAACAAATTGAAGGAAGTGAAAACTTAAGGGATGAAAATTACAGCTCAACAGAGGTGTTTAAACAGGACACTTGCTTACTCATCAAGGGAACAGGGGCTATTTATGGATTTGTTTGTATTGTCCTAGAGTAATCAGAGACAGAGCAGCTGGAGAACCAGCTTCCATTCGAAGAGGCTTACTAAACTTAAATTATAAAGCAACAGGAAAGTTGACTATTAAAACTGTGGTTTAAAATTGTTTTAAAAATAAACCACACAATTGTCAGTTTCACCACACAGGAACTCAAGGCAAAAGAATCACTGTATATTTAAGGCCTGTCTAGTCTACACTTCCAGGCCAGCCTAGACAACCCTGTCTCAAAACTCATCCCCACCACATCACCAAAATGTTAAAAATTCAGAACATAAAGCTACTATGTGGTCATAATTATAAACCTTCATTTAAATACAAGCACTCCCTTACGATTCAGTCTAGATTTGGAATACTGTTTTTTTTTTTCTTCTGCTTTGATATGAACCCTGTTAAAATTAAAAGATAGTTTCAGGATATGAATTATAGGAAATAAATACATCAAAGATATGTAGCTATGGTACTTCTGCTTTGCCTTTCATATTCAATCTACCATGAGAAGTAGGAACACTAAGTATGCTGTCAAAGTATTAAAATAATTTGTTAAAGCACAGAAGAAGGCAATTTAGTGAGATTGTAAACAGCAATGAAGAAAGATGGGAGGAGCATTTACCTAGTGTGAGCTAGACCTTGCTCAGTCACTAGCACAATGCATACAATAGTCATTCAATAAAAATAGTAATTTTGATATTAGAAGTTTATAAAAAGCCAGTAATGAAGAAATTCTATAAACAAAGCAGTGTAAGAATTCTATGAAATTTAATTCTATCTTTCCTTAAAAAAAAACCAAAAGAATATTTTTAAAGTAACTTGAGTGATCTATTTTTAGTGATATTCAATAACATGGAAATAATGACCATGTTTATAGGGCCAGGATTATAGGGCACTTGCCTACCATGTACAGTATTAGAACAGGAAAAAATATCTTTGAAAATAGTTAACAAAATAACAGCCAAATTCAGGATCACAATCAGTCCAATCAAATCTCAAAGAGAAAAACTCAATTATGATCCAGGAAATTTACAACCCTATACACTAGCTAAAACAAACAAACAAAAAAGTTAATTAAAAATCTAAATACTCAGACTCATTAGAGAATACTTGAAATAAAATCTATTATACATGAATTCTTGCTGGTATCCCTGATAGTTTAATGATGCAACCAAATTTAGTTTCGGAAAAAACATTATGAAGTCAGACATTTAAAATGTGAAAAAAAAAATCAAAATGCTGATAGCATTACTTAGGCATCAAGCTAACCTTATATCCAAAATGGTTCAGTATCTATATAAACTCACCATATACGCAGATGAGATTCCAGCATGCAATTAATAGTGCAGAATTAGCTATAAAACTGAAATAGCTTCACAGATTATTTCCTATCTGCATGCTTCTAACAGCTATATACAAAATAAAATAAAAGGCATCAGCTTAAGAAAATTCACAGATAAGAATTTTCTAGACTCTTTCCTGGTGTGTCTCACACAGGAGGAAAGGGTGCCACACTGTGTTTACCTGGTTAATATAAACTTTGAGGCTTACAGTTCAGTCTTGCTCTCAATTTAATAGCAGAGTAAAAAGCTCATGGAGATGAAAGGACTGCTTATCTCCAAAATTCAACTTTTAAAGAATCAAATACTTTGAAAGAGAAAAATTCTTCCATGTCTACTCTTTTATAGGTATACCAAATTTGCTTCCTTACCTAATACACATATACACATAAGTGTGCATGCATTCTAATTGTACCAAAAAGCAATTCTCATTTTAAACTTTTAAAACACACCTACTAGATACATGTTCTTATATTCAGTGACCTGATTTGCTCATAGATTAAATTTTATAATATTTTTATTAAATAAAAAAGAGCCAATGCTTCTATGAGTTTATTAAGTGCCTGTGATTCGTTTATCAAGTATTTCGGAGGATCCTCGTAGATTAAATTTAATCATAATATTTTTATTAAATAAAAAAGAGTCAATGCTTCTATGGAGTTTATTAAGTGCATGTGATTCATTTATCAAGTATTTCTGAGGATAATAGGTGGAAAAAAGGAAACGGCATCAGCAATTGGATAATCTAAATATAGAACATCTTTATCAAAGCAAGTATGTTCACAGAGAGATATCACAATTTAACAGGCCTCAAGTAGTCCTTTAGCTTTTTAACTGTATTTTTTTTTAAAATTAGGTATTTATTTCATTTACATTTCCAGTGCTATCCCAAAAAGTCCCCCATACCCCCACCCCCCTCTCCCCTACCCACCCATTCCCACTTCTTGGCCCTGGTGTTCCCCTGTACTGAGGCATATAAAGTTTGCAAGACCAATGGGCCTCTCTTTCCAGTGATTGCCCACTAGGCAATCTTTTGATACATATGCAGCTAGAGTCAAGAGCTCTGGGGTACTGGTTAGTTCATAATGTTGTTCCACCTATAGGGTTGCAGACCCCTTTAGCTCCTTGGGTACTTTCTCTAGAGGGCAAATTTATCAGGTAATGTTTAAGTTTAAAAATAACATTTGAAATGTAAATAAAGAAAATATCTGATGAAAAACATAATAAAAGATGGGAAATGGAAGTACTGTTTTTAAAAATTCCTCAAGATTATATTAAAGGCAAATTAAATATTTTTATAACCTTGATAATCCTATTTCTCTCATTTGGTGAAATTAATTTAATCATTTCCAAAAATACATAATAGCATTTACTTGAGGCAATGTTTCTCATTGAGATCAGAGGTCCCTGATAAAGCCACAGCAGCAGGTCAGTGGGCCTCACGATCTCTTCCTCCACAGCAAAGGGATTATACTCAAAGTCTTACACACACAGCTTCTTTGTGAATACTGGGAATATAACTTAGTTTCTTAGTATAGTAAGTAGCCTGCTGACTTAGCTATCTCCCTGCCCTTAAAATGTATCTTTACAAGAAAAAAAGTCATATATAAGAGATCATCATGAAATCCTGGGTTTAATCCCTAAGATTGCAAATTAATTAATTAATTAGTTAATTAATTAATTAAATGAATAAGTGTCTGTGACTAATAAATTAGGTATATTAAAATCAGAGATAAAATACTATGCATGCATGATAAAGGTACAAAACAACCATAAAAATATGACCTTGGAGAAAGGATTTTTCAAATAATGGTGCCAATTCCAAAATAAATGAGATGCCAGACAAACTGACAAATATTAAGTATAAAATTAATTTTACTAAGCAAACAAAATTTTATATAAAATATTTAAATCCAAGAACAGTGGTGTCTAAACTGGACATATTTTTAAAAAAAAACGATAACGTTACAACTAAAAAACACTTGTGGGCATGGAGAGATGGCTCAGCGATTAAGAGCACTGACTGCTCTCAGAGAGGTTCAATTCCCAGCCACCACATGGTGGCTCACAACCATCTGTAATGGCATCTGATGCCCTCTTTTGATGTGTGTGAAGAAAGAGACAGTGTACTCATATAAAAAAGAAAATCTTAAAACAAAACAAAACACTTGTGATATTACCTCATATCCAATTTTAACCTAGAAAATATTAATGAAAACATTGAATTGTATACATATAAATTCCTTTAAAAGTTTTACAGATGGTTTATGCTCCTCTCTCTTAATAAGGCAAACCAGAGAAAGAAGCTAGCTTTCTATATTATCAATTCTAGAGTAGCAAATATTGTCACCTTCCAAAAACTGATAAAATTCTAGATGCTATTTATTGTAATAATGTGAGTAGGAATAAGTGTTCTAGAAGAAAGCCATGAAATAGATAAGAAGGGTAATAATCTCAAAAAATCTTAACAATTCTAGAAGAAAGATGAAACCTATTTTTTGAAAGACAACTAAAATATAATCGTTTGAAAATACCCTAGAAAAAAAGATCTTCTTGAAATAAAAACTGTATTCATTTCTATTATCAAATATATCAAAAAAATAATACAACCCAGTAAAAATCTATATATCCTAACATAAATGATCCAGAAGATAATGTTCTATAGAGATTCCCATAGTTAAAGGAGGGTCAGCAGCATGAAAGCTTGGGGAATTTCAAATTCATCAAGCTCCCCAACCGTATCCCCAGCGCAAGGGAATTTCCTTTCATTGAGTTTTGTTAATTATATGTGGCTATCATTAAAAAAAAAGTCATAGTTTTATGAATACAACTAAGTCATACTTATGCTTCTGGTATCACCACTGACAGTCTTCAAAAATCCATAATGGGAAGACAACTATTCAGGGGTAATTCTCAAAGCTGAGAGAAATTTAACTTGTGATAGGACTTCATCTATAGAGCAGTTCTTATCCTTTTACTTCTTCACTAGAATTTTTACTTCCTCCTAATCTTCTAAAAAAAAACAAACCTAATAACTTTATAACTCAATGCCTTTTATGAGAAGTTATATTCTTAGTGACTGAAATACATGACGCCATTTTAATAGTTAATGTTTTAAATCATACAATACAAATATGTGTTTTATCATTTTTTATTCCTTTTGAAATGTTTACTTTCTTTGTCCCCAGTTAATTGACTATAGATTTATTAAACATCATTTCTAAAACAACTCAGAAAATGCTCCCTTCCACACTGTGTGTCACACTGTTCCACACTGTGTGTCATTGGCCCCTGAAAGACTAGACACTCTTAAATGAGCACTTTTTGCTTTCCATCCATGCCCCACCTCCCCCCATCACTTTGAGTAGTTTCTTCTTTTAGCCAGAGATACAAAGTCTTTGAAGCTTGAGGAGTAGCCACTGAGCAGCATCAGCTGAGGTTCCTGGAAGGTATCATGTTTGACTTAAAAAATTTTTAAAGTACAAAACAAAACAAACAAAGAAGGAATTCAAACAAAAAATAAACTCTATCTAGGCCATCTTTTCACCTTTCTTTATTTCATAACAGAGAAGCATTTAACACATTCATTTTGGAAAGCAATGAGGAAGTGCTATGAAAGCTGTTGCCAATCATCCTCTATCATCACCAATGTGAGTTAACTTCAACTTTTATGATATGCCAAGGGTCTTTAGAAACTGTGGTCTAATGAGATAAATAAACATAATAACCTCAGTACAAGGGACTCAGAACAAATATTTCGGCAGAATCTTACAGAAAGCATTACCAATTTATTCTCAAGAGAAAATGAATTCTCTTGCTCAAGATCCATACTCGCTGTTATTTATATCTCAATTTAGAACATAAACATGTCTAGCACATTAATAAGTGGAGAAAATGTATTTCCAAAGTAGCATTCTCACTAAATAGCATTTTATAAAGGATTTCTTCTGTAGTTGTTTTTACTTTATCTGTCATTAAAAAAATAAAATGATGGGCATTTATTTGGCTTTGACCCCCTAAGGACAAGGTCTCCACATTCAATTTACCTGACGAGATTCTCATTATCTCCAGTTCCTTTGCAAGTTGAACACTCAGTTCTTAAGTCTTCAGCTTTGGGCTTCTTCTGTAACACAGACTGCCTCTGCCTCCTTTCCCTAGGAACTCTTTCCTGCCATACAAAAAAACAAGTAAACAAAACAAATCTGAATAGGAAGAATGGAATGGAAATAACTCAAAGCAAGAAAGTTTCCCTAAGTTCAGACTATGAAAAAGAATTTAACTTATTCAAACCTCATGTTTTTCTTCCTCAGGAACAAAGGTTCGCTTTCGTCCTCTGGTTCTCTGGAAAGAAAATCCATAAAAATTCTTAAGGTTTATCACGATAAATATAAATTTTCTTTGTTACATTTTAGATCTTATGTTGGAAAACTGGTGTTTGTAATTAATGTTGTATTGTTCCAATGCATGTTGCTAAAATTATATCATTTGATATACTACCTTTTTTATATAAATACGCACATATTTGATAGGAAAGAACTAATATTCCAAGACTTTCTTCAGCATTTCATACTTACATGAAATGATTTACTCAGAGTAATTTTTCGGGTCTTACCAGCAATCGCTTCTACAACTAAAACACTGAAACTGGAATCATATCATATCTATTGTTTTCCCACACATGTACCTATGTATGTATGTTTGTGCAATACAAAAAAAAAAAAATCCCTAAGTAACCACAAAAAAGGTAGAAGGCAAAGACCAAAATTCTCAAATTATTAAGATTAGCTAAAATAATTTTGTAAAAAAGTTTATATCCTACATTTGGATTGTATTTGTATTTCATTTGAAAGAAGGCATCCACATGTTTAAAGGAAATAAAATAATGGTGTTTACAGCCAGTATGGTTAAACTCTCTAGCTTACATAGCACGGCTGCTGAAGACTTACAATCCCCATCTGCAGACCACTGCTCTACAGACTAGATAAGACACAAGGTACCACTTAGGTTTTATTCTAGTAGCTGAGATAAAAAACAAAACAACAACAACAACAACAAAACATTTATTTCAAAATGAGAGTGGTGTCAAATAATCCTCACCAGGACTATTTTCTAATATAAATGAATCAATGCTGTAATTGTCAGTTTTTCAGATTAGCTAGTCCCTTGCTAATTAATACCAAAACGCACAAATGTCATACTCTGTGATTTTTCACTGCTAACCAAAATCCAATTAAAGTCATTCAAGACAAGGAAACTTAAGATTTACAACAACACTAATGCATTTATATTAATTTTTTTTCTGACCACAACAGAGGAGTTAGGGGAAGGACTGGAGAAGCTGAAGGGACTTGCAACACCATAGGAAGAACAACAATACGAAGCAGTCCCCCCAGAGCTCCCAGGGACTAAACCACCAATCAAGGAGTACACATGGAGGGATCCATGGCTCCAGCCATATATGTAGCTGAGGATGGCCTTATCTGCCATCAATGGGAGGGGAGGCCCTTGGTCCTATGAAGGTTCGATGTCCCAGTGTAGTGGAATGCTAGGGCAGTGAGACAGGAGTAGGTAGGTGGGTGGATAAGCTCCCTCATAGAAACAGGGGGAAGGGGAGATGGGATAGGGGCCTTGTGAAGGAAAAACAGAGAAGGGGAATAACATTTGAAATGTAAATAAATAAGATAACCAATAAAAAAATAATTGTCAAAAAATGTTCTATTGGGAATTATTTGGTACCTAACTTTGTAATAAATGTTCTTTAAATCTCAGCTGTTAAAATAAATCATTTGTGTTCCATCCAGTCCATAGTAGTGGTCTGCAGATGGGGAGTATAAGTCATTATGACACAATGTTTATTCCATCCAATGTTTCAGAAATTTTGTTTTGATAAAATAAACATAAATAGTTCATTTACAACTAATACACAATTGCACTACACTGTGTAATACAAACACTCAAGATTTGGCAAAAGTTTAAACTATTTTTTCGCTTTCTTGGTATTCATAGTACTGTAACTTTCATAGATAGGCCATTTCAATAAGGCTTCAGAATGGTAAAGAATATTAAAGGGAAAATGCTCAAATTCCCCATTAAAGTTCCACAATCATTTGCATAAAATGCTCCAAGGCTTTTATAACCCTTAATGTGGGGAGGGGGTAGGCAGGTAACTATAATTTATCTAGTTATGAACAATTTTCTTAGCCATTTAGATCACTTGCCTCTGTCTGTCATTTTTTACTTAAAAAATATGATAAGCCACACATCAGAAAAATTTGAACGGTCCCATATATCATGAATTTAATTTTCATTATAATCGTATTAATAGGCATTTTCCTAAGCTTACATCCAAAAATATTCATCAATAAACACTTTTCAGATTCTCAACACTACAATATTAACACTGCTGTGACTAACTTGTACATGTGCAAGCTAGATAGAATATGTCATTACCTCTCAATTAAAGACTACCACTGGAGGGGTAGCAATTTTAGCAACAACACATATAAAATGGAGTGATAAGACCCATGAATTTGTATACTGGCTTTAATAAACTTTTCAATATTAATAAAACAAATGCAAACTATAGCTTGCCCCCTTGCCTTAATAAATTAATATGTAAGAAGAGAAGGAAACACATTAAATTTGTTAATTCCTTCTCCAAAACAATGACCTAAAAGAAGCAGTGTTCTCTACAAGAAAGTAGGGTTCAGTAAAGACTGAAAATGTATTGTGACTACTGTATTTACTATGTCAACAAATACATCTTAAAACATCCCAAAATTTATGAGTCATGGGAAATAAAAATTACAGGACTTCAAAGAAAGTAAAACGGATGCATGAGGGAATGCACAAAGAGAAAGGGACAGGCCCCCGAAAGCCCTCTGGAACTTGTGTAAAAGATGAAAAGTCACCAGATGCATACAGTATAAAGAAATGAAAAACAAAATCGGAAAGCTTTCAAGCTACATTAAAGTTATTAGAAAATATACCCAAAAGTAAATATGATTTTTAAAGTAACTTCAAAAGAGACATGAAGACTCTCATTTATTTGCTTCAAATGTAATTCCTATGCCTAAAAGGAAGAAGATTCTCTCCTCACAAAAACAATGCAGAGAAAATGTCACCATTACGGCTCTCAGCAGGAAGCAAGGCCAGGCTGTCTTCACAGTAGTTCTACAGCATCACCCATAAAATATAAGCAGGAACAAGAGACTGGAACCAAGTCTCAACATTTGAGTCTACCAAGCTAGAAACTATAACAGTAACGACTTCTGAGACCAGTAGGGTGAACTATGGAAATAAACACTCATGTTATACAGAGCTTTTAAAGTTATACCTAAAGTTTAACTAACAAGATTCCTCCTAAATATAAGTCATATTTTAATATCTTTAATATGATACAAATGATGCATCCCTTTAAAAACTGATATAAGAAAACTTGTTAAACAATTTTTAAAAACAAATAGATTTTGCACCATTTCAGTAAGAATGAAACCCGCAAGCTCAACATTGATAAGGAATGTAAAAAACAAAGCAAAACATGTGAACACGGCTACATAGGTGCTACCAGAATAATTAGCTGAGTAACTTAAATTGGTTGAGTAATTGTGTGCTACTACTTTCATATTGACTGAACACAAACCAGGCATTTGGAAAGAAAGAACGTAAAATAGAAAAAAATTGCACCTACCATATATGGACGAGACTGGCCCATGTCTTTATTGATGATTGGTGTGGGTGTAGCTCAGCCTGCTACATAAAACAGGCTAATGAAGCCATGAGGAGCAAGCCAGTAAGCAGAATTTCCCCAAGGCCTCTGCATTGGCTCTGCAATAGCTCCTGACTCCACACTGCTATCTTGATCTCCCTCAGTGATTGACTGTGTTATGGAACGCTAAGGTGAAATAAACCCTTTCCTTCCTAACCTGGTTGTGGTCACAGTGTCTTAATCACAGCAATAAAAAACATATCTAAGACAAGTTGAGAGAAGAAAAATGGATACTGGCTTAGAAATGCAGACAAAATGGGCAGGAACATACTGAAGTCAATTGAATTTAGATTTAATTGTGCTTATTTCATAGACAATTTGGGGGAAAATCAGACTATTTTGTTAATTTGTATACTATTTGTAATTATTTTTAGGGTGGTTGGATTGAATTTGGGGTCTTGAACAAGCTAGGCAAGAGCTTGACCAATAAGATATATCCCCAGCCCTTATCAACTCATTTAATTGAGTCTCTGTCCTGTGCACAAAACTCTTCAAGCAACACTGGTGACCATTTGCAAGGCATCAGTGGGACCAAAGAAAAATAGCATGTTCTAGTATAAGAGAATTCTGATTATTGTTATTTTCTTTATTATCTGAACATTAATTAAAAAGATCCATTTTACCCTATTGTCCATTAACAGAAATAATTTAAACATAAATATAAAGGAAAAAAATCCTTGTGTCATGTGTTTATTCATTCATTAAATTAGTAAGTATTTAAAGGCACTTCATTTTAATGGTAATAAAGACAGAAAGAGTTCCTTGAAAATATTTCATTATCCCTGGCACTGTCCTTTCTAGAACTTCATTATTCAGTCATTTTCTCAACTTCATAATGCCAAACTAGGTTTGACTCTATTAACTCACATAAAAATAGAGAATACTTGCAACAAAGTTTCACTGATAATTTACAATTACATACTGCAAGTCATCAGTTTAAGAATATAAATAGAGCAAAAGGTATATTCTTTTAGGTTTGGGTAAAATATTCTGTAACTAGCCTTAGGTCCAACTGGTGTATAATATCTGTTACCATCTCTGTCAAGTTTTTGTCTGGATGATCTGTCTATTGATGAGAAAAGGGTATTAAAGACTACTACTATCAGGATGTAAGGGTCAATATGTGATTTAAGCTGTAGTAATGTTTCTTTTACTTTACACAAGGATACCCTTGTGTTTGAGGCAGAGATGTTAAGAAATGAAATGTCATCTTCATGGATTTTTTTCTTTGATGAGTATGAAATGTTCTTCCCCAAATTTTTTGATTAGTTTTAGTTTGAAGTTTATTTGGTTAGATATTGTATAGCTATACCAGATTGCTATTCAGGTGTATCTTATTATATTTTGATATATCTTGTTCAACAGCTTGCTCCGTGGTAGAGTCTATTTGAATGTTGAGGTGTGTTTTTAGATGCAGCAGAAAGATGGATCCCGTTTCCATAACCATTCAGTTAGTCTGTCTCATTTTATTGGTGAATGGAGACAACTGATATTGAGAAATATCAATGACCAAAGACTGTTAACTCCCGTTCCTGCTATTTTGTAGTACATATTTGTTATGAGTAAAATCACATGAACATTGCAGTAGATGCAGGAAAGGCCTTTGACCAAATCCAACACTCCTTCATAATAAAAGTCCTGGAGAGATTAGGGATACAAACCTAGACATAATAATGGCAACTTACAGCAAGCCTATAGACAACATCAAATTAAATGGAGAGAAACTCAAAGCATTCCACTATAATCAGAAACAAGACAAGCTTTGTCCACTCTGTCCAAATCTATTCAAGAGTAGTTGAAGTCTTAGCTAGATCAGTTAGACAACTAAAGGAGATCAAGGAGATACAAATTGGAAAGAAAGAAGTCAAAGTATCATTATTTTCAGGTGATATGTTAGTATATATAAGTGACTGTAAAAGTCACAGCTGGGAACTCCTAAAGCCAATAAACACTTTCAGCAAAGTAGTTTAATACAAGGTTAACTCAAAAATAAATTCAGTAGCCCTACTATATAAAGAAATAACACCTTTCACAATAGACTCAAATAATATATCTTGGAGTAACTCTAAACAAACAAGTAAAAGACTTGTGATAAAAACTTCAAGTATTTGAAAAAAAAAAAATCAGAGCTATAGTTGCACCAGTTTGGGAGATGTCAAGAGGGAAAAAAGAAAGTCACCGTTAAAGCATGGGATTTGAGGGGTTGGAGTACAGATTGCCTGATGTTCTAAATAAATATAAACAAACTTAGGTATTACAGGAGACTTTATAGTCCACCTCATTACTAGGCTTCATTCACCAAATTCTACTACCTTTGAGCAGTAAGCAGTGATACACATCTGTAATCCCAGAACTTGAGACTTAAAGCAGGATACTCAAAAAGTTCAATTTCTTGTCTACATAGTAAGTTTAAGTGCAGCCTAGGCTGTGGGAAACCCTATCACAGAAGTTAAAAGGGAAGTTTAACAGTGACTATTTGATAATAAAAATATTATTTACATCTTAAAATAATATTTATATGATTTAAATAAAAAAGATTCTTAAAAATATAACAATCAAATTTATATAGGTAAAAGTCTTTAGAGCAGACATAATGATAGTTACTTTGGGTATAAATTTAGTATCAAAAAGTTATAACAAATTTCACTGCACATTCTAAATTAGAAGTACTTTCTCTCAAATACTCATTTACAGCTAGGATTACAATCTAGAGAAACTCATGTACAAGCAACCTTGAAAATCTTTTCCCTCAAGTTTAAAGGTTAAAAAGAATTGTAAAAATCAACTGGATGAACGTATATCCTCAAAATGTAATGAGTTAATTAGCTGTATTGTGGTTTTCATATCCTTCCACCAGCCAATCTGAGGATAACAACAGCAAAAAGCACTGTATGCAGAAGAGCTGATTGAGTGAGAGCTTTAGCTTTTCAGCTACTCTGACACTGGATTTCATAGTAGTTGAATTAATTAATTTTCATTCCTATCATGTATCTCTCTGCTTTGAGGTGAAATATTACCTAATTGAACTGAAATAAATTAGGCTTTCCTTACCAACGTGTCTAATGAGAGGAATCCCTTTGTAAAGCTTCTATCACTAAAGAGAAGAGGATAGCGACAGGCCTAAAATAAACATATTATTCATGACAAGATACCAGGGTTATTTAGTTTTTTATTCACATATCCTTTCTATTAATTATTATAAAGGAATGAGGAATGAGAAACTTCACTAATTATTACATGGAAAGGGTGATAAAGATCCATCTGGATCTCCAGAAAGGCAAAAGAGCAAAATAACCTTCTAGGTTCACCACTTTGATGTACAATAAAGATGACTTCTGGGCACACAGTAAACCTTCAAGCCACTGCTCTATGTATACATGTATATAAAACCACCAGCAATTTATTTAATCATTTAATGTCTTACATAAGTATGGATAAGAATATCATCATCCTCAGAAAGCAAGAAAAACAGCAGAATGTCTGGGAATCTGGAAGCCACTGTCTAAGTCCTGTGCTAAGCAAGCACTTACTTCCTGGGAGTTTTTCCAAACTTGCTTTCACCCCTATATTTTATCCACTCTCTAGTACTTTTCAGGCTGAGATATCCACAATCAAGGTATTGGCTTGGTATTTCATGGTAAGATAGTAACTGACAATTTCTTTAATGTTCAACAAAGCTCCTTTCAAAAAAAGACAATATTGTTGATATCCACATACCGAGCTACTACTCCTGTGCCAATGAATGAACCATTTGCTGAACTAGCAGAATGTGGTAGTGATTAAGCTGCCACAAGCATATATGGTCTAAGTATGAAGAATATCTAGAATCATTACCAGTACTTCTGCTTGGAAAGTCAGCATAATAGAATAAAAGAACAGGCCCTAGAGCCATGAGATTGAGTTTGAAGCAACCTTATAGGTTGTGGGAACTAAACCAAGGTCCTCTGCAAGAGCAGCTAGCACTCATGACCACTTAGCCAACTCTCCAGTCCCCTTCTTTTCTTCATTAATACCAGCTTTTTCAAGGTTAACATTCAAAAATTCTCTTAACTTTGACAATATTTCACTATGGAAAACAGGAACCTCTACCTGCCCAAGTGACATGCCTCACCTGCCATGGCCACATGTTCTTAGCCTTCTCAAACATTCACTGAGTAGAAACACAGTACTCAAATGCCCAAGACTTATGAGGAACAACTTATTCATAACTACTACATTCCATTCTTAGACCCACACAGTCTCATGGCTATATCATAAAACAAACAAAAAATGCACTCTGTCCAACTTTGAAAGCCCCCACAGTATTCCTTGAACTGGTTCAGCCTGTGGGGAAGTCAAACAGTCCTCTGAGGCGGTAGTGAGGATGATTACAGGAAAGATAGAAAGAAAATGCAGGACGAAGTTATGGGGGGTCTGCTTGGTTTATACCATACTAGCAGCACGTGCATTTCTCATAGCTTTCTTATACTACAGTATCATGGGAAGCAAAACCACAAGCTAACAAACAATTTTGGTAAAATGTACACAGACATTTGTTTGTATCCCAGAAACCTTTCTGTTCCTTCCACCAAGGTCAATAGAATCATCAGCCCCGAGCCTTGAGCCTGCAGCTCCTCTTATCTATCACTCTATGCCTCAGCAGGCCAGGAAATCTGCCAACAGGCCCTGTCCTGCCTGGGAGGCAGAATTTTTCTTTCTTTTTTTTTTCCTCTGCTTCAAAAAAGCAGCAAATGGGTCCTGACACTTCCTGAGCCTCAACACTGGTTAAAAGCCCATAGTCCAAATTCTTTCCTAAAGCTCACGGCATTCTCTTAACTGTAACTTTCTATAAAAATCAAAATACAAACTATAAATTTCCAACATATAATGGTACAGAATATGCTCTGTCATTCCAAAAGGGAGTTACAAAGCCACAGTGAGGAAGGATTGGCCCAAAGAAAGACTGAAACACAGAAGAGCAAACTTCAAGTAGTGTAGTTCCTTTGTCCAATGTCAGAAGGCTCAGCTGGCTCTCCTCTTCTATGCTGGCTGCCTGAAAGATAAATCTCTCTCTTGGGCTGGGTCTGCTTCCTGTTTGCAGTTCTCCACAGCTGAAATCCTTGACTCTAGCATGTCTCATAGCTGAGACCTCACTTCTCATAACAGCAAAACAGGAGGGAGTGAGGACCACTGAGAGTGCCTTCTGCTCTTGTCCTTAGAGACTGCCTGGCTAAATTGAAGAGTGATGGTCTAATTTCTTTGGCAGAAGACATTTAAGACTAGTATTGATGTGTCACATGACTATCAGTAATCACTCTTAGGCAGGTCTACAATAAAAAACAGCAAATGGACAAAAAGAAATACAAAATGAAAAGAAAAACAAAAAAAACCCATAAAAGCCAAGGTATTTTCAAACTTCAAAGCCTGTCCTCCTTACATCCTATTACAGCTCCTCCAACAAGACCACACCTCTTAATCTTTCCCAAATAGGTCTACCAACTGGGGATGATATATTTAAACATATGAGCACACCTGGGCTATTCTCAGTGAAACCATCACAGTAATGTTTAACAAACACTATTCAGAGGGCACTGGGGAAAATAACATTTTGGTGACACAGTATAGCATCAAAGGAGAAGGAGCTCAGACCAGGTGTGGCGGTGGCATACACCTGTAATCCAAGCACTTGGGAGAAATGGACAGGTAGATCTCTGTGGGCTTTAGCCCAATTTGGTCTATGTAATAAAGTTCAGGACAACCAAAGCTACACAGAGAAATCCTGTCTCAAAAACCAACCAACCAACTATAAACAACAACAACAACAAAAAAAAAAAAAAAGAAAAGAAAAAGAGAAATGAAGAGAAATGACTCACTTTCTAAATCTGTCATACAATGACCAAATATTTAAGAAAAAGTCCATTTTTATTTCAACTAAATGTTTATTACACAGACCTCAAAAGAGGATATGAGAAACTGAGAAAGTAATTCATACTGCATAGACTTGTCTCTTGTGAGCTTCCCACGTGTTTATGCTTGGGCCAGAACAGACAGTAGTGTTCTCATGCGTTGCATACCTCCTGTTCATGTTTAGTACTTTCTAAACACATGTATGAAAAAAAAATGCACTGTAGTTTAGTTTCCCTCAATGCTAATTATTTTGGGCATTTGTTTATGAAGTCTTACTCTATCATATTTACTTTACAAGAAATGAATATGTAAAATTTTTGCCAATCTTCTAACTCATTGAAAATACTGAGGTCAAAATATAATGAATTTCTTTTAGAAAGCATTTCTGGTTTCCTATTACTAGGTGCTTAAGTATCTCTTCCAACTGCAACTATTTAAAATAAACGTTTAGTGTATGTTTTCTATTTACATCAACAATTTACCTTCCCTCTACAGACTCATAAATGCTGACCTGCAGTTATGACTTTTTAGGAAAGCTAACTTTTATTTTTTTTCCTTGTGTCAAGACACATTTGTTTTTTCAAAAAATAAAAAACTGTATCCTTGAGGGAGATAAATATTTTGGCTTAGTGCTATTTTGTTTTGTTATTATATTTCATTTTAAGTGTCTTTCCTATTTTAAAGTTACCGTTGGCTTAAAACTTTCCATTTTAAAAATGCATAACACTTTTATATTATTATTACTTGAAGGTTGTTTGTTTGTTTTGGTTTTGGTTTCTCAAGACATGGTTTCTTTGTGTAGCTCTGGTGGTTCTGGAACTCACTCTGTAGAGCATGCTGGCCTCAAACTCAGAGATCTGCCTGCCTCTGTCTCCCAAAGGAATGTACCCCACCATGATAGGCTTTCTGAAACAGTTTTTTAAAGGCAGACCCTTTTAAGATAGATATGAAGTCAGAAATCTTTCTGTCTCTGCTTCCCAAATGCTGGGAATAAAGGCCGTGCACCACTATGCCTGACTATTACTTGAAAAGTCTTCAGAGAAGTCACTTAGATCATTTCATTCACTTATACTTTAAATGCTAATGTAATCAATGAGGTATATTGTTGAGTTGTTCTCTTAGGAAAATCAAACAGTTGTATTTCTAATTGTTACTAGTTAAAACACACACCGGCCCCACCTGACATAAGGTTTTTCTATATAAGATGGGCTGCCCTTACACTTTATTCCTCCTGTCTCAGCCTCCCACATCTGGTAATGCAAATATGCACTACAATACCCAACTGAACTTTATACTGGATTTCAGTGCAGCTGAGATTTTTCCATCTTTTAATGTAATAGTTGTATTTTTACCAATTTTTAATTTTCCTGCCTCTGTTGATGAAAGTGTGAAAGATTCTTTTCATATTGAACATACTATTCTCTCAAACTTTTAAGGAAAATTTATATTCATGATATATACAGAATAATCATAACATTTCCCTAAGCTTCAATCTTTTATTTCAAAACAATATACCATCCAGCGCGCTTAATGCCTTTGGACATAAATGTGCCAGAGCCCATGCATAGAGGTCAGAGGACAACCCATGGTGGTCAATCCAGTCCTTTCTTTTCTTTCGATCTTATTAGGCCCAGAGATGAAATCTAGTGAAGTACAAATAGTCTACAACTCAGCAAATCTATTCTATTCTCTAAATGCTTCTTACCATACTACACAGGGCATTTACAGGATTAACTAAAACAAAGACATTAATAGAAAGCCAAGGAATGACTAAGAGAACAAACCAGAAGCATGATCTATTCTTCCCACAAGAAACTATCAGTCAAATTAAATGAATTACAGCTATATGGGTCTCTATGCATTAATCAAACTAGTAAGGGTTTTATTAAGTGCTCCCAGGGACTAAAACACCAACCAAAGATGACCCATGGCTCCAGCTGCACATGTAACAGAGGATGGCCTTGTCTGGCATCTATGAGAGGGGAGGCCATTGGATCTGTGAAGGCTCAATGCCTCAGCACAGTGGAATGCCAGGTGGGAGTGGGTAGATACGAGGGGGAGCACCCTCATAGAAGCAGGGGGAAGAGAGATGTGGTCAGGGATTTTTAGATGGGAAACCCGAAAATGAGATAACATTTGAAATGTAAATAAAGAAAATATCCAAAAAAATAAATAGGGCTATAAAGATGGCTCAGCAGTTAAGAGCACTGATTGCTCGTTTGAAGGTTCAGAGTTCAAATCCCAGCAAGCACATGGTGGCTTACAACCATCTGTAATGAGATCTGACTCCCTCTTCTGGAGTGTCTGAAGACAGCTACATTGTACTTACATGTAATAAATAAATCTTTAAAAATACAAACATATATACATACACACATACATAAAAGCAAAAAAAAAAAATCAGTAAATGTTGTGTGCTAATGCTAGTAAAAAAAAAAAAAATTTCAGGTCACCAAAGAGAAAGAGTTTGGCTTCTCAATTCACAAAGACTCAAACTTGACAAACGAAATGCTGTTCATGAATACACAGGTTTGAAACACAAAGGGAAAGATTGGGGACTGAGATATATAAAGCAGAGATGAAAGGCAACCTCGACAGGTAAGCTTGTTGAGGGAGGCACAGCAATCTATGGCTTCAGGAATGTTGTGTGTTTTAGTGGAACATTGATTAGGCTGGTGATCAGTATTAGGCTTTTACCTGAACCTACAAACTAGATGTTCAGTTAAATATAATATGCTACATAACATAGAAAACTGATTTCATAGAAATACTTCAGAGCAATATGGACACTTGATTGACTTCAAAGTTATAAACCCTTTATCTGCTTAAAGATTTTGCATTGGGATGTCACTGAAACCAATAAATGAAGAATAAATACCGTGTTCCTTATTGGAATCTTCTTGGGTTCTGGTGGGACATCCTGTGGCACAAACTTCACTGGCTCCTTAATCTGTCTCCTTGATCGTTTTGTTCCATCTGGTAAGGTTTCCATGGCCATCTCTGCTTCCATGTCGCTGCTCCCTGCCTGGTCACACTCTGAGCATTGCCTGAATAAATTTTTATGAAAAATTAAGGTTATAGATCTCTTATCTTCTGATTTTAAGTATAATTCCTATAAATATAAAAAAGTATTCATACATGAATACGCACATACTCAAATACACACAGGTAGTGTGGTAATGACAAACAGAAGCATACCTCTATTCTTGCAAGAATGACTACCATGGCTATATTATAAAAAGCAATTCAGTGTATGCTGTTGTGAACCAACACAAGTCATAGCTCACTGACTAAGAGTATCTTTACTTTGGAAATGGTGCCTTTCTTTTGCAGGTGACATATACTGAAAAGTTTTTTAGGGATATTCAGTCTTTTACTCCTTTACCAGACCTTTTCATTTTATTTAATGACAGTGTGTTGAATATACCATCTGGAGAAAACTCTAGAAAAGATCTGATGAGTTTTGGGGAAAATAGTCATTTTACTCAGTAGGCCAAGTAAATCCTTAATAAAATATAATTTAAAAGGATTAATAAGTAGTTTTCCAAAAGTCTGATTTGTAGTACATTAAATTATTTTTATGATATTTACTTTATGCGCTGATATTTGTACCTTCAAATGTAACTTAAAATTCAAACATCTCTAAACATTTATCACTTAATTCATTCTATCAAAATTTTTATTTTTGATATATCAATGCTATAGGCTCAGATTAAGCTTATTTTTTACTCTTTAATCTGAGATCTTTAATGAAGCAGAGATTAAAGGAATGGCAAACCAATGACTGGCCTAACCTGACACCCAAACCCATGGGAGAGAGCCAACTCCTGACAATATTGATACTCTGCCATGCTTGCAGACAGGAGCCTAGCGTAACTATATCATACTATCATCTGAGAGGCTTCATCCAGCAGCTGATGGAAACAGATGCAGAGACCCACAGCCAAATATTAGGCGGAGCTCAGGGTGTCTTGGAAACTAGTGGGGGACGGGATTGAGGGAGCTGGAAGAGTCAAGGACAACATAAGAAGACCTACAGAGCCAACTATTCTGGGGCCACGAGGGCTCCCAGAGACTGAACCACCAACCTTACAGCATGCATAATCTAGACTTAGGCCCGTACACATATACAGCACATGTGTAGCTTGATCTTCAACTATGGATTGCTTAAGAACTGGAATAGGGGCCCTGTCTGACTTCGACTCTTGTTGCCAGTGTTTGGATCCCCTTCTCCTAACTGGGCTGCCTCAGCAGGAGAGGATGCACTTAGTTCTGCTGCAACTTGATATACCAGCGCAGACTGGTACCCAAGGTGGGGATTCCTCTTCTTTGAGGAGAGCTGGAGGGGGAGGAGAAAGGGAATGGGAGACTAGACCTTGGAGGAGAGGAGGGAGGGGGTTGCCATCTGGATGTAAAGTGAATAAATTAATGAAAAAAATCCTGAGGTTTTTAAATCCTAAGTTCCATAGCATAAATACAAGGTACTACTTTTTTTTTTTTTTTCTGATGCAGTCATATTAACTGAAACAATGTAAGTAAATATGTAAAATCTAGATTTACTTTTAAACTCCTATTTCAGTACAATGGTAACAAAAACTTTTAACATGAAAAGGAACTGAGAAAGGAGAATCAAAATGTTACTTTCTAATGAATTACTAAATATTCTTACAGGTATGTTCCTAGCACAACTAAAGGTGTCTTATAGATTAACAAATCAATACCAAAATACAATGAATAATAAACTAAACTGCTATATATTTATCTCAAAACACCAGTAAATAACAATGGAAGAATTCACATGGTAAATATACTCTGAAGAGAATCTGCCAGGAAAACAAAATTATGAAAAATTGTGAAATGTTAGGTTCTTGTTTTGTTTTTTGAACATAATAAAATGTCATTGTCTCCTAAATGTATAAGCCTACAAACAATAGCATCATACAGATCTTTCACTCGTTTGGTTAGTTACCCCAATATATTTTATATTATTTGTGGCTATTGTAAAGGGAGCTGTTTCACTAATTTCTCTCTCAGCTTGTTTATCATTTGCATAAAGGAAGACTACTGATTTGTTTGAGTTAATTTTATATCCACCCACTTTGCTGAAGTTGTTTGTCAGCTGTTAAAGTTCTCTGGTAGACTTTTTGGGGTCGCTTATATATACTATTGTATCATCTGCAAATTGTGATACCTTTACTTCTTTGCTAATTTGTATCCCCTTGATCTCTTTTTGTTGTCTTATTGTTCTAGCTAGAACTCTGAGTATCATATTGACTAAATATGGGAAGAGAGGGCATTCTTGTCTTGTCCTCAATTTTAGTGGGATTGCTTCAAGTATCTCTCCATTTAATATGATATCAGCTTAACTCTAACCCATAATTGCTCCTGTATGAAAGAACTGCAAGTACAAAAATAGAGAAGAGCCCAAAGAAAAAGAGGTCCAGCAACAGGCCCAGAGTGGGATCCAGCTCAAGGTGAAACCCCAAGGCCTGACACTACTACAGAGGTAGAGTGCTCACAAAAACGGGTCTATCATGACTGCCTTCTGAAAGACCCAACCAGCAGCTGAAAGAGTCAGATGCAGATATCTGTATCCAACCAATGGACAGAAACTGCTGACCTCTGTGGTTGAATTAGGGAAAAGCTGGAAGAAGCTGAGGAGGAGGGCGACCCTGTAGGAGGACCAGCAGTCTCAATTAACCTGGACCCCGGAGATCTCTCAGACATTGGACCAACAATCATGCAGCATACATCAGCTGATATGAGGCCCCCAACACATATACAGCAGAGGACTGCTGCCAGGTCTGGGCCAAGTCAGAGAAGATACACTGAACCCTCAAGAGAATAGAGGCCCCAGGGAGTGGGGAGGTCTGAGGAGTAGGGGTTTGGGGTGTGTGTGTGTGTGTAAACATCCCCATGGAGATGGGGACTGGGAGGGCAGAGGTGTGGGATGTGGAAAAGTCAGAGGGTGGGCCAAGAGGGGGATAAAATCTGAAGTGTAATAAAAGATTAAATAAAATTTAAAAAACAAACAAACATAAAGAGCTCAGAAAAATAAAGATCTACACTTTCTGCCTTCCTAGTACTGAGATAACAAGCATGCACCATGATCAAGTCTAGCTTACATGGCCTATGGGTATCAAATTCAGATGATCATGCTTGTGTGGTAAGTATTGTATCAACTGAGCTTTTCCCACAATACCCAAATTCACTTTATATATATATATATATATATATATATATATATATATATATATATATCCCTAAATTATAAAAAGATATGCTTTTGCAGAATCAAGTTTTCAAATTAAAATATTTGTCATTTTATTTCTACTTCTGTAGCTAATACTCATTGTCACAACATTCTGTTGAGTGGTCATTCCCAACCCCACTGAAAACTGGTTCTAGAATATCCAGGCAATAAAATGCCATGCCATGAAACTACAAAACATTGAAATTCTCAATTTCTTTTCATAGTATTTTTTTACTGCCCGTATTCCCTTTTCTGAAATAATATGACAATCGGTCTATTAAAATCTGAGTTTTGGGGGCTGCAGAGATGGCTCAGCGGTTAAGAGCAATGACCGTTCTTCCGAAGGTCCTGAGTTCAATTCCCAGCAACCACATGGTGGCTCACACCATCCATAACGAGATCTGGTGCTTTTTTCTGGAGTGTCTGAAGACAGCTACAGTGTACTTATATATAATAAATAAATAAATCTTTTTTAAAAAATCTGAGTATCTGTTTCTTGCTTGGAATAATTTTAGGATAAAATGGTTATTGTTAACAGTCAACTTGAGAGAATCTAGAATCACCTGGGATATTCTAAGGCTAGTCCTGTGGAGGATTATCTGATCTAAATTCCTTGACGTAGGGAAACCCATCTCTACTGCATGTCCTTTTTGTAGTCAGGAGATACGGATTCTTCTGTGTTGACTTCCCAGCCATGAGGACCAGTATCCTGAACTGTAAGCAAATATTAACTCTCTCAACCTTATGTCGTTTTTGTCAGGATGTTTTAACACAGCAACAAGAAAAGACAGTTTAATAAAACATCTGTAGTGATTCAGCCTGACTAACAGTGAGAAAATAATTACAAATGTTTGTCAGGGCTAGAGGTATTGTTAAGTCAGTGGAGTATTTACTGACACAGCAAACTCCATAGTCTGAGTCATTACACCACATAAACTGAGCGTTCTGGCACAGGCTTACAATCCAACACTCAGGAGGAGGAAGCAGGAGGCTAACAAAGTTGAAAGTTATCCTCAAATGACATAACAACTTCAACATAAGACTGGAAAGTGAGATTCTCTCTTAAAAAAGTAAAAAGTTTTCAAAGTTTCTGGATTTCCAAACAATGGGCTAATGAAACTTAAAATTCATTTGCCTTTAAAAAACAAAAAGCATTTGAGAAATACCAAATCATAAAATGAAAATTATAAACACCACAGAAAGCTCTTGTACCTTATGTAAGGAATTATACATTGCTAAGATTAAAAAATACTAATAAGTCAATTCAACAAAAATTGTACTTTACTCATATAAGTTAGAAAGACAAATATTCAATTAGAAATGTGAAAAATACTTTATTATGAATTAGTGATACAACAGGGTTGTACTGTTGAGGCTAAAAACAAACTAATTCCAACTATTTCTTGTCCGTTTCACTTACCAGTAACTGTTTTTCGTCTTTCTCGGCATCCTTGTAAGAGGAGGATCAAGGCAGCCGAGATGATAATGCAGTTTACAGGTGTCACACAGTAAAAGAAGATGCTGATCATGGTTCTTCTTACAAATTCCACAACTTTAATAAAAGTAGCAAGTAAGAGTTACACTGAGGTCCACAGGGACAGAGTTCATTTGTAACAGTCTGAGTTCAAAAGCCTTCATCTGGATTTTTTTTTTTTCTGCTATGGCATTTCTGGTTCTTTGAAGCTGAATCTTGCTTTATGGACCAAGCCGGCCTTGACCTCATTATCACCTTGCCTTAACCTTCTAAATATGTCAGGAGTTCAGTGTGTGCTAGAGGACTCTGAAGTACTTTATATGCTTTTAATGGCACCCATCATTTTAACAATACCAACTGCTAGTTCTAGATAATGTACAGAATGTTATAGTATAGTTCTAATATAAGCTTAAAAGTTTTCTAAAGATAAAGCAATAAAGGATGGGGATATTTAGGGAATGCATTGTCAACATAGCTTTCAATTGTTACTTAAAATTCATTTAGCATTAGCTCAGCTTTTCTTTATAAACATAAACTATGAAAAATCATAAATTGTGAAAAATATTCTAATTTTGAAAACTACCTTGAAGGTCTAAAGAAATTCTTTACCAACAACTTTGTTTTTAACCATTAACTGTAAACCTCTTATACACTCTTAAATAAATAATCTACATTTCTATGTCTCTTTTACAAAAGTCAGAGCTTGAATTTTTCAAAACAGCATTTTCACACAGTTAACACTTCTTGTGAGATAAGTCAATTTACTTCTAAGAAAATGAGCACCAAGGGCTGAAAACTTAGCATATATTTATATTGTAGATGTACAGAATGATAGGAAAGTTGTCTGAGAGACTTAAAAGAAACAGGAATGTTCAACAAATCAAAAGAACTAAGTTTTTCAATATCTCTGGAAAATATACAGGTAAAGCAGCAGTAATAACAAAAATTAATACTAACAACGACAACAACAAAAACCTCATCAAAATTAAAAGAATATCACTTTAAACATATTCTGAAGCAAAAAAATAATTATAGTCATAAAACTCCAGCGTCTGGTACGATACTTAATATTTTCCAAAGAATCAACCACATTGGGAAAACGATGTGTTAATGCATCTACACTACGGGTGAAGTCAGTAATTTATTTTCCCATATCTCAGATAGATATACATGTATGAAAACATATACGTGCATATGATTTTTATGTTACTTATAGCATAAAATACACACATACAAGCACAACAGCATCTCTCTCTTAATATGGTTAATACATTACATAAAAAAGTGATTTGTCTAAATACAGAAATGAGGTCTTTTTTATTTAGAGAAAATGCCATTGTTATATAAAATCACTACAATGAAATTTTTTTTAAATATTAATTACAGAAAGTGAATAAGAAAACTATGTCTGGAAATGAAATAATTGTAGCTAAGCAAGGAGAGAAGAAAGAACAGAGAGTTTAAAATATAAAATTCATCATCTTTATACACTACCATTCATCACTACCTAGATCAAAAGCAAAATTACACACTAAAGTATACGATAAATGGTTACTTATTATGATGACTATCATAATTAGTAATTATATAAGTATTGAGTATAAGTAAATTTAAAATATTAAATTTACTATAACAGGCACAGATTTTCAAGTAACTTTGTAATTTCCTAAAGAGAATTCTTTGTTCTTTGGAGCTTATGAAAATTCATTCTCAGTTCTTTACAAGATATGTGATTTATCTTGCTGAAGAACACGTATCTCCTCATTCATTCACTCTACAGAGCCTCACATGAACCTGAAACGTTCTTAACTCAAATTCTGAAACGGACAAAGGTCACTGTCGTGCATGTAAAATAACTTCTAACTAGTACATATTAGTTGAAAAGTAAACAATATTATTCTGTTATAATTTCATTACTTGCCTATAAAGCACTGTAGGAAGAGCAGATGTCTTTTGTGTGCCTCCTTCTTTTTTACTTGGTTTCCTTTCCTTAGGTGCTCGTAAGATTGCCGGTACATTCAACTTCTATTGATTGAATAAATGTAGTACATGCTGTTTTAAAGATGGAAGTACAAAGCAGTATTTCCCCCCACTTGCCACTAAATCTAAGTAAGCTCGCACTTAGAGGTAAGTCTGCTTTATGTTAGTAAAGGGAAAGAAAACAAATTGCTAATCTTAACTACTTCTATTATAAAGCTACAACTGCAGTCTCATTAGTTCTCAGAAATACATTAAACTTTATGAAAATTATACTACTTTCACTTGAAAACCTTAGAACAATGAGGAAAGTAGAGGAGGCTTAAAAATCTAACACAGTATAGTTAAAAACAACAAAAATACCAGTGCGCTTCTTTGCAATATCCCCGCTATATGGTGTTCCATAGGTTAATTATAGAAATTCTCTTATTGGACCAAACTCCGTAAAAAAGCAGATGAAATTCTCTTTTGTACTCTACTAATGTGCAGTGCGATGGCTTCTGAGACAGTGAACATCTATCAAAGTCACTTCTTAGTGCCCTGGTGAGCTCATATCTGTTCAGTCAACTGGAACAGCATCATGTATGATACATGTGTCTGTGCAGATTGCCTTCACACAATGCAATTTTCAATCCTCTGTGAAGTTACGTAATAAATGAAAATGTCTTTTATCATAGAATATTTTAAACTATGAAGTACAATTTTGTGATAAAATATAAACCCAGACAAAACAAATGCTAGATCTGCAAGTAACTCCAAATTTCCTTTTCTGAATCTACTAAGTACTTATTAATAGGAAAAAGAGTTAATATGTCCAAAAGCAACTCATCTCCACCTTTTAAAACAAATCACTCTTTGTTAGTACCAGTGACATGCAATCTGTTCACAAAAGAAGGGAATGGGAAGGAAAAATTGTGACAAAAATCTAATACCACTGAATAAAGATTATACTAAGAGGAAACTTAGGCTTCATATCTTAGCTCATCAAAAGTGACAGGTCAATCAATTTGAGCAAAAGAAAAAAAATTGCCAACAAGATAGCTGATGAAAGAACCAAATTAAGTTATAGGTTCTCAGTAGGCAGCGGCTGCCAGTGGTCTGCAAGTATTTCAGACAGAAATCATTACCCTAGGGGATTAGGCTCTGATGGAATGCAATTATTTAAATAGCAAAGTGACTTTTGTGTAGGAACTATGTACTATGAAAAATCTCAAAGAGAGCAAGAATTGAAGCAAGCAACTGAAAAGAAACTAACCTGCCCTGTAATTCGGCCAAGTAAGGCCCATATCCCTTGGCCTTCACTTCGAAGTTTTCCATTCAGATTTTGCAGTTCCTCTAATGATTCACAGAGCTACAAATAGAGTAAATCAAATAAGGAAGCTTTTATATGTGCAAATATAGATAAACAAGAATATTCACATTTATTTTTCATTTATTGTAACATTCAGGTCAGATAACTACTGAAAAAACAAAGATACAATTATTGCTAGTATGGTGAACATTCTCAAGAGAAGGGAAATATTTTCTTTTATTCTACAGTTTTCAGTAATGATGCATATATAGTTTGGCATATAATTTGACACATAATTTGCTATCAAATCTCTATCGAATCACATTTCCATCACTTCTTTCATGAGAAAACTAAAAATCCCAAGGGTTCTCTTGGCTAACATTAACTACCAAAAGGCCGCAGATCTTGTGACTTTACTCCCCACAGTCTTTTTACTACAATGTTGCTGATTACTGATGTTAAATTCCTAGTAATTACATCACTTTAAATGGGTAAGTTTTTTTTTTTTGGAACAATAATTAGATACTAATTTAAATATTCATGCTACTTAGTACCTAATACTTTAGAAAGATCTTGCTTTATATATTAGACAGGAAGAAATACAATAAATTTTTCAATTGGAAAAGATTTTTTAAAAAAATTAGCATATAATTTTTAAAAGTCTACTACTTTAAGACTGGGTTTTCAAATTTTCAACAAACTAAAAAGGAAGACCTATAATGCTGTTTACATTTAAGAATAAGAAATGAGGTTAGCCATGTTAGTTTTAAACTCCAATTCTAAGCCTTGATTACTATGTTGCCAGGTACAAATTATGCAAGCTTTTCAACCCTCAGTTTCTACCCCTACCAACAGGACTTAACTCACACTAAAGACAAGGAGAAAATTACATGGCTTTCTATGTGTGCAGGATGACAACTGTGCCTGGTGCACTCAGTGAGAATGACAGTAATGAAAATGATGATGAAGGTTGGGAAAGAGCTGAAGAGCTCTAGAATTTCAAACTGAAACATAGAAATACAATAAAATCACAAAAGAACTATAAATAAGATCTACTAAGGGATACTGTGCATTATTCGCCAACGTACCTTATTATATTCTACATGAAGCTTTTCTTGCTCATTCTCTAATTTATCCTTTATATTCTTTTGTTCAGCCATATTTTCCTGAATTTGAATCATGCGCATATTTCTCTCTATTTAAATTAAATATCCAATTTTACTTCAGTAGAAAGTAAAGGCTAATATAAAACATACACAAAGAAGCAAACTAGCCATAGAGATGATCATTTGGATAAACTTACATTGGTCAAACAAAATTTTAAGTATATTTAAGAATAAACACTAGAATTTACAAAGGCTACAATTAGGAAAATAAACATGCCTCTGACATATACATACATATACATATAGTAATGATTTTCTAAAACACTAAATTGCATATCACATTCTGTCATTAGCAACGCATTCTCAGGGAGATTGTGTATGTATCAGTGTCTATACTGACCAAAATAGTAATTCACAAAATCAGCAGTGAGAGCTGGCTGCTTATGCTTCCGCCTTCCATCCACACTAGAACTAGTATCTGAGTTGTCCACTGGAAAGATATCCGTACTGATTCCCATCAGTTCTGCTTTGCGCATAAGCTTACGAATGGCCGAAGCACTACTTGTGAGTGGCCTGGGTAGCTTTTCCCTTGGAACCCAGGCTTGTGGTCTGGTAGATCGAGCCAGCTCTGCCTTGGCACGATATTGCTGTAGTCGGGCATTGATCCTTGCCTAGAAAGAAATGCAGGCAGTTTGAAAGAAAAGAAAATGGAATATATTCCTCATACCTTTTAATTTTATGCTTAGAGAAGATACTAAATTTTCACAAGTAGGACAAATCAGATTTATCACTGATCCAGAAGATGTACAATCCATTTCTGGAGTTGGAATAAATGAATCCACACTTAATAACAGCTGAGCTCAGATGGGGTCCTAGAGCTCTAAGAAGAAGCACATGCTCCCATCCCTAACCAAGAAGTAATCTTCGATTGATAACCACTTGCAAATACAAATTTTTCAACATGAAATATTTTACAAGTGACTACACCATAGATTCAATGAAGCATAATTTCTTTGGAAACAAATACTACTAATGTCTAATCAAAAACCACTGCTTATTAACTAAAGTTTTAAACTACATTTTACATGCTAGACCTCAATTTCGATCACATGTCATTAGAAAACACAGATGAGATCTGAAAAAACAAACAAACAAACAATAAGTTTAGGTGTGACTCCCATACCTGTGCTTCAGGGGACAGCTGTTTTTCTCTCTCTTGCAATGACATTTTACAATAGGATTGTAGAGCCAAGTAGTTTTTCCTTTTCCATTTTCTGTCTAATCTGTCTGCATGCTGCTTACAATAAGCAAAAAATGGATCTGCTATATCCTAAAAAAAGAAAGAAAGAAAGAAAGAAAGAAAGAAAGAAAGAGAGAGAGAGAGAGAGAGAGAGAAAGAAAGAAAGAAAGAAAGAAAGAAAGAAAGAAAGAAAGAAAGAAAGAAAGAAAGAAAGAAAGAGGGGGGAGTTGAAATTTTACTCGAAAGAAAGAAAGGGGAGTTGAAATTTTACTCCAATGGGCATTTTAAAAACAAACTATCAATAGTTTTCTTTTCACAAATCTCTTAGTGATGGCTACATCAATAAAATATTGAGGAAGCAATATTCACACATCATGATAAAAACTACTTACTGAATTTGAAATGTAATCTATCAACTTCAGACTATCACCCTTTTTCTCTAAAGGGCTTTGCTGGAGTTGGATGTGTAGCTCATCCACACAACACTTGCCTACCATGAGAAAGACCTGGATTTGATCCCAGCACTATAAAATAATAAAAGATCACATTAATTGCAAAATATTCATAAAAATGTTAGGTTACTTGGGTATGTTTGTATACTTACTTAAAAACTTGTAGTGCAATGCCTCAATTTTAATAAACTTAGAGAAGAATTATGATCAAATGCTAAAGTTCCATATGCATAAATAGTAATAGTATTGTAAATAGGAATGTAAACAGCCATCATTAGTAAGTGAGATGTTCTTAACTCACTAGCAATGCATACACATATTTTTTTTCCAGAGAAAAATACATGAGGAAGGCCAGACCTTGTCAATAACAAAAATCAGGTATTTTTCTTTATCTTTTTATAAGTAGTATCTCACATAGAAACCCAGTGCTAGCCAAAGGGTACATTATAATTCACCTGTCAGGGTAGTCTAAGGGACTCCCAAAACACAGTCTATTTCCTTTGTCCTCAGTTGTCTCCTGGAAGCAGAAAATAAGTCTCTACTGCTGAAGATACAGTCTCATATACTTCAGCCATAGGACCCAGACAATTTAAGCTGGTTGTGACCTGAAAGACTCCTCCTTGATGACCAGCTTCATGGTACTAGAAGGCACTGTGTAAGTTTCCACAGGAGAGAAGCAACCAATATTTCTACACAGCTATGATGTCTATTAACTTAATCACTGACAGCATGGTATGATATCTTTCCTAAGAGTGCAATGATGGAATGCATACTAGTGGTAGCTAATAATCTAACTGGACTGAAGGTCTATTCAGGAAGAGGAAACTCATGTCTGTTACTAGAAACCTGTGAAAAATATGGATCTTGGTGGAAAACCTAAAAATACCAGTTTACTAAGTACTTTATACATATTTATCTTTATACCTACAGCCAAGTGTAGATCTCACTCCTCATCAAAGATACATCTTACATTAGACCATAGACCATTACAGAAAACCACAAGCAATAGAAATGCAGAGAACAAGTAACCATGTGATGCCGAGCCCCAAGTAATGCATGTGCAACACAACTCCTGTACCTTAGGCTCACAGACAGGAAATTTAAGAGGGAGTGGAAACACTGTAAAAATAGGAACATTTCCTATAAGATTTCATCTCCTAGAAATGCCAGGGAAGTTATACCCAACAAGTCTCATCAAAACTGTTGCCTATATAAGACCTAACCAACAATGAGCCCAACTTGTTCCCATGCCTAGGTGGAAGGGAGAAACCTCATGGGACTCAACCCTCAACAAAGAACAATTAAGGCAAACAAGAAATGCGGAGAGCAGGAGAAATAGTCTTCTCTGGTCAAGAGCACCAAGTGCTCAGCACTGAAATAATAGACATATAAGTCACCTTAGACTGACTGAGCAGAGCAGGTTGTTTATATATTTAATAATACACAAACACACATAGTCCCCAGTGAGAGAAAGAACAGCCATGGATTTGAGAGAAGACGGGGGGGGGGGGGTGAACAGGAAGGGTTACTGTGAGGAAACAACTTTAACAAACAGTAGGGTAAAAACCAACCTCAATCCTAGTCAAGACACAAATAATTTCTTTAAATATAACAAAAATTAATTTGTACTACTATAGTTATTAAGAAATATCTGTCATTTATTCTTTAGGCTTGTTAAGGTATAGAAATGATACTAACAGGCAGGAAGACTTGAGACAAAATCGAAAAGGAAATAATCTTGAAATTCTAATTTGCACTTAAGATTTTTTAAAAACCATGAAGTAATTCTGTATTATGATACAGATATTAAAGGACATAGCATGCATACAATTAAAAATCTGAAGAGCTAGACACCAATTTATACAGACATAAAACCTAAAAAATAATACAAAATAATATAATCTCTATTTTTAAAAAACAGAAGTGACATGCATTTAACCTATATACACTTAACCTAAAAAGGTTATTTACTTATAAAATTATCAAAAACTACAGTGAATATGTGTTCTATATTGGTGTGCAGAAGCCACCTCTGCCTTTTTGCTTCTATTGTTTAGAAAGGGTTTTCTATGGGTCCTAATGATCACCAATTGGGTAATAAGACTAGCTGGCCACTCCTGCAGTGTTAGCATTAGAACCACGTGCTTCTTTCATGGGTACTGGCAATCTGAACTCAAGTTCTTCAACTTCCATGTCAAACACTTTACAATCTGAGCCATCTCCCTAGCACTAAGATAATCTTAATTACTACTTACCTACTAATTTTAAAAGTAAGAAATGTGTATCTAGAAGAATGGAATGGGGGGGGGGAGAGAAAGAGATAAAAAAATATATCAAGTAGGATATATATAAAATTTCCTTAAGGTTCTGTATAGCATTATAACCATTTTGGAGCTGATTTAAGAAAAATGATAACATTGTTATCCATCACAATACCTACATTGTTATCCATCACAATACCTTTTTTTTTTCCCAATAAAGACCACTGTTTTCTTTACTTACATAGCAAATTAAAGTTACTACTACTTAAAACTTAGACAGGTAATCTACTTTAATGCAACTACTAATGATTAAAAATACTAAATAACATGATTAACGTTGTGATTTCTTAAATTTAACTCCCTAAAAAGTGAGGCCCAGGAACATAATGTCTGAGAAGTGAAGAGGTCTATCCTGAAGCAGCTAAGGACCTGAGACAGGGGACAACCTGACTGTTTCCTTTCATTAACGTACACTAAAGACAAAGAGTCAGTGGAAGGAGAAAGTGATCTTATCAGAGCTTCCATTCTCTATCTAAAGGTAGAAATTTGTAGAAGTGAGGATCCTATACCCTAGTGTAGGGGGCAGGGTAGTGGCAGACCACTCTTATAACATAAACTAAGATTATTTAAAATTGTCCTATCTTTTGCATATTCACCTAGAAATTCAATGACTCTTCCTAAATGTCTTCCTTTCAGTTTTTATTAAATTAGTAAGCGTAGCTTTTCGGAGCAACACAGTTTTTTGTGAACTCCTTTGTAAGTCTGGGAGGAAACTTTGACATTCCTCTAGTTAATGTATCAACTGGCAGTTTAATCTACAGCCTCCATATAATAACCAAAAAAAGAAAATGTACCTGTCCCCTATCTATTAGAAACAAAAAATAGCAAATAAGATTAAAATACAATGTATGAAATTCTCAATAGAGTAATAAAAATATGTATTAAAATCAATAGATCCACAAATAATTTTATACATTTGAGAGACTATTTCTAAATATTATAATACTGTTCAATACTACCAAAATGACATTTTAATCAACAAAAAAATTACTATAGGTTTAGTAAGATAAAGTCACCAAATGCAGACACTATCGTGGATGCCAAGAAATGCTTGCTAAAAGGAGCCTGATATGGCTGTCTCCAGAGAGGCTCTGCCAGTGACTGACAAATATGGAGGCAGATGCTCACAGCCATCCATTGGACTGATCATAGGGTCCCCAATGGAAGAGCTAGAGAAAGGACTGAAGGAGCTGAAGGGGTTTGCAACCCCATAGAAAGAACAATATAAACCAACCAGAGCCCCCCCCCCCCCCCCGAGCTCCCAGGTACTAAATCACCAACCAAGGAGTACACATGGAGGGACCCATGGCTCCAGCAGAGGATGGCTTTGTCAGGCATCAATGGGAGGAGAGGCCCTTGGTCATGTGAAGGCTCGATGGCCCAGTGTAGGGAAATGGGTGGGTGAGTGGATGGGGGAACACTCTCATAGAAGCAGGGTGAGGGGGGATGGAATAAGGGACTTCAGGGGGCAGGGGAAGGTGATAACATTTGAAATATATATAAAGAAAATATCCAATAAAAAAGAAAACAAAAAAGCACTTTAAAACATAATATGAAACATAACATAAATTTCTGTGCAGTAGTTTAACATCTTTGAAAAACACATTTTATGTTTAAAACATGGCAATTTGGCTATTCTTATAATTTGAAATATTTTTATAAAGTACAAAATACCCAGGCACACCTCTAACAGAGCTTCACCAATGTGGAAAGCAATATATTCCAAGGCTATATAAAAAGTTTACATATATGATAAATATCACTGGATTAAACTGAGGTGTTTAATTCTACTTTTCAGGCTTTCTTTTACTCTCTTCATAAAGTAGCTCTATAAAAGTATGACATCCAACTTGATAAACAAGTTTAAACAGGAAAAAAGCACTTTATAGGAAACCTAAAGAGAACATAAAACTGAAGCAGAAGGCAATAAATCTGCTTTAATTTGAAATGCTTCTTAATTTTAAAAATCTAAGGTGGGTGTGGCCACACATGCCTGTAATCTTAGCATTCAGAGGAGTGAACAAAAGAATCACTGGGGCTACCACTGGCTACACAATGAGACCCAGTCAGGCAATGAGACCCAGTATATTGGGGGGATCTTATATGTATCCAATGTACATGTGTACAAACCTGATAAATAACACCTCCATTTTAACAGAATAAATATTATCAAAAGCAAATCTCACTAACATCCTAACAACTCATGCAAAGTTTTGAAATTCTGTAAGGAGTCCTTTATAAATTTCCAATTCTCAGTGGCTGCACTGACATGCATCTTTAGTAGCACTAAGAAGGCTGAGACAAAAGGATGGTGAATTTGAGACTAACTTGGGCTGTACAGTGAATTCCATACCACCTGGAATTATAATAATGATCAAATAGGAAAAAGATCACAAAAAAGAGTTCCAATTCTATTAAGTGTTTATAACAACTAGAAACCTGTATAAACGTGCTTTAATAAAATACAAAAACCAAAATGAAAGAAAAAACCCACCCACAAAAACAAAACCTCTAGAGTAGGCCAGGTGGGGTCAGGCATATCTACCTAATTGATAAAAAAAAGCAACAAGGCAGGAAGAAACTTCAACTCCAAGTTTGACATCTTTATTATTTCAAGTTGTGCTATACATTTTCCCCAAATTAGCTCTTAAACATAGTGACTGCATAGTGATTATATTTGGTTTTGTATTAATCTTCATGCCTTCTGATAAGGAGAAGCAGTCTCCAAATCATGCATCCCACTGTACCCTTGCTATTTGGTAGATTTTTTACTTAACTACCTAACAAAGAGGTTTTTTGTCTTCTTCAAAAGGAACATGTATTGTGAGTATGCAAAGTAACCCAAACTATCTTAATATAAAAGGAAAATCTCTCAAACATAAACCTGAAAGAAAGTCTCTACAACAGAAACATCCTGAAAATGAAGTTCAGTTATCCAGACATAGAAAACTGAGCTGAACTTAGATCCCCTGGTTTCCCGTGAGCTGTGCAGCCCTATTAGACCTACCGCACTGCCTCTCTGCACATCTACCTATTACCTAGCATGTTGGTTTTGATAATCCACCTAGGCCTATGCTTCAGTCATACTTCTGTGTCTGCCAGCAGCTGTGAAAATGTTCAATGTTCATCCAGCATTCACACAAAGCACAATTCCTCAGCATCAAAAGGTAGAACAAAATAATAAAGGTCAAAATATACCCTTTCTATTGAAGATCTATTAAAGCTGAAATAAATACATCTTCAAGAAATTTTTGTAATTTTTTCATTAGATTACTTATTTCCTAGCTAAGATAAAAGCATAATAAATATTTTAGTGAGAAAATAAAATTTTATATAACAAATAAACAAAATAGCTTACATGCTATCAGAAAGCATCATGAATGCAACAGTAAAAGTTTACTGAATAATTATCTCTCCTCAAAAACCACTTAAGGAATTAATTACACTTGGTCTTAAGACTCCTTAAAATCCTTTAAAAATTATTGTGAATGCCAAAAGATTTATGAGTCATACTTTTAGAAATTTATCACATGAATTAAAACTTAGAATACTCTTAAATACTTCCTAACTTAAACTTATTAAGCAAATACATATTTTTAATCAAAATAACTACTATAGCATTAGGCAACAAATTTTATGAGAAAGGCTGTTTATATTTTTGCAACTTTATCTACCTTCATAACATAAAAGAAGGGCATCTTGGGTCCCAGATCCCTCAAAGACGAGTCTGCGCAGGTCAGTTCACTGACTGCTAAGGATGAGCAAGCCGACTGCAGAAGCAACACAGCCTCTGGGACAAACCCCATTTCGGGTTCAGACACCTGGGCACCTTCCCAAGAGGAGAGGTGTCCTCCTGGGAAGGCTCTGCCAGAGCAGGTGAGGGAGCCATCTTGGGTCCCGGGTCCCTCAGAGACTAGTCGGCACAGGTGAGTGTGCAGACTACAGAAGCTACACAGCTTCTGGGACAGGCAGAAGCAAAACAGCTTCTGGGACAGACCCTGTTTCGGGCTCCAGATATCCAGGCACCTTCCCCGCCAAGGGAGAGATGTCTGCCTGGAAGGGCTATGACCACCAGAGCAGGTGAGAGAGCCATCTTGTGTCCTGAGTCCCTTGGAGAGCAGTCTGTGCAGTTCTGGAATAGACCCTGTTTCAGGCATTCATCTTCAGCCAGGAGGCAGGTCTGAACGCCAGATATCTGTGCACCTTCCCTGCAAGAGGAAAGAGTGCCTGCAGAGAGTACTCTGACCACTGAAACTCAGGAGAGAGCTAGACTCCCAGGTCTGCTGATAGAGGCTAACAGAATCATGAGAGGAACAAGCTCCAACTAGAGACAACTATAACAAAAAACTCCAGAGATTACCAGATGGCAAAAGGCAAATGTAAGAATCTTACTAAGGCCGGGCGTGGTGGCGCACGCCTTTAATCCCAGCACTCGGGAGGCAGAGGCAGGCGGATTTCTGAGTTCGAGGCCAGCCTGGTCTACAAAGTGAGTTCCAGGACAGCCAGGGCTACACAGAGAAACCCTGTCTCGAAAAACAAAACAAAACAAAAAAAAAAAAAAAAAAAAAAAGATAAACCAAGACCACTCACCATCATCAGAACCCAGCACTCCCACCTCAGGCAGTCCTGGGCACCCCAACACACTTGAAAAGCTAGACCGGGATTTAAAATCCTATCTCATATCATAACTCAAAGAAATACAAGAGAACACACTAAAGAGGTAGAAGTCCTTAAAAAAATACAGGAAAACACAACCAAACAGGTGATGGAATTGAACACAACCATCCAAGACCTAAAAAGGAAAGTAGAAACAATAAAGAAAATCCAAAGTGAGAAAACACTGGAGATAGAAACCCTAGGAAAGAAATCTGTAACCATAGATGTAAGCATCAGTAACAGAATACAAGAGATGGAAGAGAGAATCTCAGGTGCAGAAGATTCCATAGAGAATATGGGCACAACAATTAAAGAAAATGCAAAATGCAAAAAGATCCTAACTCAAAACATCCAGGAAATCTAGTACACAATGAGGAGACAAAACCTACGGATAATAAGAGTAGATGAGAATGAAGATTTTCAACTTAAAGGGCCAGCAAATATCTTCAACAAAATTATAGAAGAAAACTTCCCAAACCCAAATAAAGAGATGCCCATGAATATACAAGAAGTATACAGAACAACAAATAAACTGGATGAGAAAAGAAATTCCTCCCGACACATAATAATCAGAACAACAAATGCACTAAATAAAGACAGAATATTAAAAGCAGTAAGGGAAAAAGGTCAAGTAACATATAAAGGCAGGCCTATTAGAATTACACCAGACTTCTCACCAGAGACTATGAAAGCCAGAAGATCCTGGACAGATGTTATGTAGATCCTAAGAGAACACAAATGCCAGCCAGCCCAGGCTACTATACTCAGCAAAACTCAATTAACATAGATGGAGAAACCAAAGTATTCCAGGATAAAATCAAATTCACACAATATCTTTCCACGAATCCAGCCCTTCAAAGATAATAAAGGGAAAACATCAACACAAGGATGGAAACTACACCCTAGAAAAAGCAAGAAACTAATCCTTCAACAAACCTAAAAGAAGACAGCCACAAGAACAGAATGCCAACTCTAACAACAAAAATAATAGGAAGCAACAATTACTTTTCCTTAATATCTCTTAATATCAATGGAATCAATTCCCCAATAAAAAGACATAGACTGACAGATTGGCTACACAAACAGGACCAACATTTTATTGCTTACAGGAAACACACCTCAGGGTTTGGACAGACACTACCTCAGAGTGAAAGGCTGGAAAACAATTTTCCAAGCAAATGGTCCAGAGAAACAAGCTGGAGTAGCCATTCTAATATCGAATAAAATTGACTTCCAACCCAAAGTTATCAAAAAAGACAAGGAGGGGCACTACATACACATCAAAGGTAAAATCTACCAAGATAAACTCTCAATTCTGAATATATACGCTCCAAAAACAAGGGAAGCCACATTCATTAGAGAAACTTTAGTAAAGCTCAAAGTACACATTGCACCATACACAATAATAGTGGGAGACTTCAAAAACCCACTCTCACCAATGGACAGATCCTGGAAACAGTAACTAAACAGACAAACATGGGTACTAACAGAAGTTAAGAAACAAGTGGATATAATAGATATCTACAGAACATTTTATCCTAAAAGGCTATACCTACTTCTCAGTGCCACATGGTACCTCCTCCAAAATTGACCATATAATTGGTCACAAATCAGGCCTCCACAGATACAAAAATATTGAAATTATCCCATGCATCCTATCTGATCACCACGGACTAAGGCTGATCTTCAATAACAACATAAATAATAGGAAGCCAACATTCATGTGAAAAATGAACAACACTCTATACAATGATTCCTTGGTCAAGGATGAAATAAAGAAAGAAATTGAAGACTTTTTAGAGTTTAATGAAAATGAAGCCACAACATACCCAAACTTATGGGACACAATGAAGGCAGTCCTAAGAGGAAAACTCAAAGCCCTGAATGGCTCCAAAAAGAAACTCGAGAAAGCGTACACTAGCAGCCTAACAACACACCTAAAAGCTCTAGAACTAAACAAAGCAAATTCACCCAAGAGGAGTAGAAGGCAGTTAATAATCAAACTCAGGGCTGAAACCAACCAAGTGGAAACAAAAAGAACTATTCAAAGAATCAACCAAACCAGGAGCTGCTCTTTGAGAAAATCAACAAGCTAGATAAACCCTTAGCCAGACTCACTAGAGGGCACAGGTACAGTATCCTAATTAACAAAATCAAAAATGAAAAAGGAGACATAACAACAGAACCTGAGGAAATCCAAAGCATCATCAGACCTTACTACAAAAGGCTATACTCAACAAAACTAGAAAACCTGGATGAAATGGACAACTTCCTAGACAGATAACAGGTATCAAAGTTAAATCGGGATCAGATTAATGATGTAAACAGTCCCATTTCCCCTAAAGAAATAGAAGCAGTCATCAATAGTCTCTCAACCAAAAGAAGCCCAGGACCAGATGGGTTTAGTGCAGAGTTCTATCAGACCTTCAAAGAAGACCTAATTCCAACTCTTCTCAAACTATTCCACAAAACAGAAACAGAAGCCACAATTACACTGATACCTAAACCACACAAAGATCCAACAAAGAAAGACAACTTCAGACCAATTTCCCTTATGAAAATTGATGCAAAAATACTCAATAAAACCCTTGCAAACCAAGAACACATCAAAACTATCATCCATGCTGACCAGTCGGCTTCATCCCAGGAATGCAGGGATGGCTTAATATACAGATATCCGTCAATGTAATGAACTCTATAAACAAAGACAAAGACAAAAACCACATGATCATCTCGTTAGATGCTGAGAAAGCATTTAACAAAATCTAACACCCCTTCATGATAAAAGTCATGGAAAGATCAGGAATTCAAGGGCCACACCTAAACATAATAAAAGCAATATACTGCAAACCAGTAGCCCACATCAAACTAAAATCAGGGACTAGACAAGGCTGCCCACTCTCTCTCCCTACCTTTCAATATAGTACATGAAGTCCTAGCCAGAGCAATTTGACAACAAAAGGACATCAAGGGGATACAAATTGGAAAGGAAGAAGTCAAAATGTCTCTATTTGAAGATGATATGATAGTATATATAAGTGACCCCAAAAATTCCACCAGAGAACTCAAAAACCTGATAAACAGCTTCAGTGCAGTAGCTGGATATAAAATTAACTGAATCAAATGATTGGCCTTTCTCTACACAAAGGATAAACAGACTGAGAAAGAAATTAGGGAAACAACACCCTTCTCAATAGTCACAAACAATATAAAATACCTTGCTGTGACCCTAACTAAAGAAGTGAAAGATCTGTATTATAAGAACTTCAAGTCTCTGAAGAAAGAAATTGAAGATCTCAGAAAATGGAAAGATCTCTCATGTTCATGGATTGGCAGGATTAATATAGTCAAAATGCTATCCTGCCAAAAGCAATCTACAGATTCAATGCAATCCCCATCAAAATTCCAAATCAATTCTTCACTGAGATAGAAAGGGCAATGTGCAAATTCATCTGGAATAGTAAAAAACGTAGGATATTAAAAACTATTCTCACAATAAAAGAACCTCTGGTGGAATCACCATGCCTGACATTAAGCTGTACTACAGAGCAATTGTGATAAACAATGCATGGTACTACTGGTACAATGACAGACAGGTAGATCAATGGAATAGAACTGAAGACCCAGAAATGAATCTACACACCTATGGTCACTTGATCTTTGACAAGGGAGATGAAACCATCCAGTGGAAAAAAGACAGCATTTTCAACAAATGGTGCTGGCACAACTGGCAGTTATCATGTAGAAGAATGCGAATTGATCCATTCTTATCTCCTTGCACAAAGCTCAAGTCTAAGTGGATCAAAGACCTCCACAAAAAAAACAGAGACACTGAAATGAATAGAGGGGGAAGTGGGGAAAAGCCTCAAAGATATGGGCACAGGGGAAAAAATTCCTAAACAGAACAGCAATGGCTTATGCTGTAAGATCAAGAATTGACAAATGGGACCTCATCAAATTGCAAAGCTTCTGTAAGGCAAAAGACACTATCAATAAGACAAAAAGGCCACCAACAGATTGCAAAAGGATTTTTACCAATCCTAAATCATATAAGGGACTAATATCCAATATATACGAAGAGCTCAAGAAGCTGGATTCCAGAAATTCAAATAACCCCATTAAAAATGGGTACAGAGCTAAACAAAGAATTCTCACCTGAGGAATATAGAATGGCTGAGAAGCACCTGAAAAAATGTTCAACATCCTTAATCATCAGGGAAATGCAAATCAAAACAACCTTGAGATTCCACCTCACACCAGTCAGAATGGCTAAGATCAAAATTCAGGTGACAGCAGATGCTGGCGAGGATGTGGAGAAAGAGGAACACTCCTCCATTGATGGTGGGATTGCAAGCTGGTACAACCACTCTGGAAGTCAGTCTGGAGGTTCCTCAGAAAATTGGACATAATACTACCGGAAAATCCAGCAATACCTCTTCTGGGCGTATACCCAGAAGAAGTTCCAACTGGTAATAAGAACACATGCTCAACTAGTTCATAGCAGCCTTATTTATAATAGCCAGAAGCTGGAAAGAATCCAGATGTCCCTCAACAGAAGAATGGATACAGAAAATGTGGTACATTTACACAATGGAGTACTAGTCAGCAATTTAAAACAATGAATTTATGAAATTCTTGGACAAATGGATGTATCTGGAGGATATCATCCTTAGTGTGGTAACCCAATCACAAAAGTCAGGAGATATGCACTCACTGACAGCCCAGAGACATAGAACACCCAAGATACAATTTGCAAAACACAAGAAAATCAAGAAGAAGGAAGACCAATGGGTAGATCCTTTGTTCCTCCTTAGAATAGGAAACAAAATAACCATGAAAGGAGTTACAGAGACAAAGTATGGAGCTAAGAGGAAATGAAGGACTATCCAGAAACTACCTCACCCGGGCATCCATCTCATAATCAGCCACCAAACCCAGACACTATTGCATATGCCAGCAAGATTTTGATGAAGGGACCCTGGTATAGCTGTTCCGTATGAAGCTATGCCAGTGCCTGGCAAATACAAAAGTGGATGCTCACAGTCATCTATAAGATAGAACACAGGGGCCCCAATGGAGAAGCTAGAGAAAGCACCCAAGGAGCTGAAGGGGTCTGCAACCCTATAGGTGGAATAACAGTATGAACTAACCAGTACCTCTAGAGTTCCTGTCTCTAGCTACATATGTAGCAGAAGATGGCCTAGTCAGCTATCACTGGGAAGAGAGCCCCCTTGGTATTACAAACTTTATATGCTCCAGTACAGGGGAATGCCAGGGTCAAGAAGCAGGAGTGGGTGGGTAGGGGAGCAGTGTGCGGGGAGGATATAGGGAACTTTCGGGATAGCATTAAAATTTGAAATGTATACAAAGAAAATATCTAATAAAAAACACATAAAAGTAAAAATAAATGATCTCATATTTAAAAAAACATAAAACAAGGATCATCAAAACTATTAACATAGTTAAGGTTACACTCTTATGCTGTATGTAATCTCTAGAAACTTCCAAAGATTAGAACTTAGAAATGCATATTTTATATTGGTATAAAAATTATTTGAAACAGTGGGTCCTAGAAATAATTTAAATTTTTAAGGAGTTCCAAAAATACACTTTGTAATCAAATAATTACTTAATCTAAAGTTAGTAAGCCTGGAAAAAAATGGTATGGAGCTAAAACTAAACCCAAAGACTACAATATTGCCTTAAGAAAGTTTAATTCTTCCTATAAAATACACCAAATATGAACACTTCAAGACACCTTGCAGTATGGTTTATCTGTCAGAACTCACTAGAACACTTTTGATATGCTTTCCAGTGTTCTATAACTAGTCTAAAGACTGACCAGATTCAGGCATTACTATTCAAAAGTATAAATCAGTGGTCTGGTGAGAACTTTCCCTCATGCTTTATGACTGGTACAGGACACAGCAGACATGAGAAGCCTTCTGAACACAGTTAGCAGCACCCAGTGGTTAGTGAGGAAACAAACGTACCTCTTCTGCTGCCGCCTCTGATAGCAGGCCTTCCTTTTGGGCACAGGTGACATGGAAATAGGCTCTACACATGCCTGCATCACAGCTAATGCAGACTCCAGTTCTAGCAAAGCGAGGATCTTCACAAAAGCTACACTCCTGCAAAAGTCACAGGAAATCTCTCATAGCAAAAGTATTTCTGAAACAATATTATCCTTTCATAAAGAATCCAAAAAATATTTAAAATGCTCAAGCATTTTAACACACAGCATAAATGCAAATAACTGCAAGTAAGCCAGGCTTTACAATAAAAATAGTTCTAATCAATCTAAATTAAACTGATATACCAGCAATAATAACAAATAATACTATATGAGGACTTAGGAGCTAGGCACTTAGTCTTCTAAATACTATATATACATATATATAAATATATATATGTAAATATATATATATATGTATTTAATCATTTTACTATGTTGAAATGTGATCATTTTTCTTGTTACATTAAAAAAGTTAAGGGGAGAGGGTATAGGGGACTTTCGGGATAGCATTTGAAATGTAAAGTAAATAAATATCTAATAAAAAATGGAAAAATGTTGAAGTGGTAATGGACTGACACATTTGCTCAAAATAAAGAGTGGATATTATATTCTTTTTCTTAATCTTAATAAAATCCATTTTAAAATGAAAGTTGTAAGATTTCATTTGATCCAACTGAGTATAACAAGGTTTTCTCTGGGTCCTAGAGAAGAGAAACAGTATCAACTAATATTCCTTTCTACAGCATAGGTTATATGAAATTAGACTAATGAATAAGTTAGCCTCTGGAGAAACAACTATCACTATATGAATCAAATCAAGCATGGCGACCCCTTTCTATAATCTCTGAACTGAGGAAGAGGCAAGCTGACCACCTCATGCCTGAGGCTGACCTGAGCTACAGTGAGACATTACCTCAAAAACACAAAAGCAAAACACAACAAATTAATAACACAATAATAAATGGCCTCGTGCTAAGAGCTCCTCAAAGAGCATGCTTACTAATCAAGACTTCTGTAGTATCATAAGCTTAAAAGTCTATGTAAACAACAAACAAACAAAAAAATCCCTGAATTGTAGTTCATCATAAAGTTCACCTTACCTTGGCACCATATTTAGAATAGTTCATTTCTGTTAGTGTTACTGGTCGTAATTTATCAATATCTCCAAAAGCTACTCCAGGAACATATAGGGCACAAACGATGTGGACCCATCTATAAGAGAAGAGACATAATTCTGCTATCAAATGCATTCCTGAAATTCTAACATAAAATCCAAACATAAAATATGTTCCACCTTAAAATAGTTCTGAAAGCATTCTATGATTAGATGTTTTTTAAAAAATCCTCAAGACTCCTAACTAAAAAATCCAGCATAGCTAGAGAATGATAGCAGATAATTAATCACAGAAAGCATGACTGCAGTGAGCATTACTTTTCAAGAAGCCTAGTCAAAATGTAGATTCAGAACCATAATTGCTTTTCACTTAAGATTCACTGCACTTTGGTCTTATCTGTTATTCTTAAATATTTGCATAAGACTTCTATTCAAGGGTAACAAAACATCACTTTCACATTCAAGGAAAGATATGCACATTCATTACTGTGAGTACTTTTAGAATTAAGGATTCTAATTTAAGAACTATGAAGTTATTCTGCAGTAATTAGGTTAATTGTTCTTTACTGCTACTTTCCCCCCAAGGCTGTTGGATATCCCTAAGCGTATATTTTAAAACAGTTTTGGTAGAAAGTTTAACTTTTGTTGGTGGCTGAGAAAAGGTACAAAGTTATAATAATTCAAAGATGTCATGTTTTCATTGAGAGCCTCTATTCCCTATGTAGCCTATGAACTAAAATTTACAAACCCACATACAACTACATTGTGTAAAGTCTGCACAAGGCCATAACACTTTAAAAATGTTCACTCTAAGCATACTGAAAAAATATTAGTTGGTTTTAATTTCTTTTAACACTGAGCTATTTATTACATATCTGTTTGCTTGCAGACAAAGAAAATGTTGAATAGCTATGTGGAATGTAAATACCAGATTTGTATCACTTATATAAGAAAAAGGATAAAAATGAGATGCCAAATCTCTATGAAACTTGGGACTATACTGACAACTTTTGCTTTATCCTAGTTTAAAAGGTTCTGGTTTTGTGATGTACCAAGTTTTAAAAGACTAAGACTTAATCATTCTATAGAAGTATTCAGAAAAGGTTTAAAGTTTTTATCATTTTTGTTGTACAAAAAAACCCACGGTTCTGAAATTTTCGTGATAGAACTTTTTAATCTAACCTCCCATATGCTTCCTGTGGAGTTCAGTATAAAGATAGCATCTCGACCAGCAGCAGCTTTCTCAATGTAATCTGTGCAGCGTCTTCTCTTCATGCACTGATGTCTTAAATGCTGCCTTTCTCTACAGGAGTTTACCTTTGATAAGCCAACAGCTGGCTGCTTGCTTTGTACTGACCTTCCTAGCATGTGCAGCGAAGATCTCAACTGCCATTTCTGTGTGACTGGCACACAAATGTATAATTTTCCTCAGTTATTTATGAGGACACCAATTTAAGTCCTTATTAAAATATGTGTCAAAGTCACTGAAAATTATTGCTAACACAATTTTGTTCCTTTGAGCACTTTTTGTTCACATATTTTAGAACTTATTAATTAAATTGGGAAATCAAAACAGCAAGAAAATCTTCCTTGTTACTTTACCATATATTTTGCTTGGAGCTATGATGACAGATGTTGGTTGGGAAAAGGAGCAGAAAACAAGTATCACAAACCCATCAAAAGACAGCAGCAGACTGTCATTCTAGAATGGAAACTATCAATGCACTCGATTAAATTCATATATTGTTGATAATCAGGCAACAACCAAGTAGTAATATATTCTTGAAAAACTCTTATGTGACAATGGATTCTAAATTAATAGAATAATTTTAAAGTACTTTTTCTGTGTAGTACCTTTTCCTCATTCGTAAAATATATTTTAAAATTATCTGCAGTATGTTATTTCTATTCCTTCAACTCAGAACCATGGTTAAGGGTCTCGTAGGTAAAGAACATTACAGATTATCTGGAACTTAGATGCAGGTGAATGTGAAATACTTAAAGCAGGTTTAGTGTTCTGTCTTTGCTCAAGTAACATTTGCTACAAGAAAAATTAAAGGGTCTGAATGTTTCCTACGGATGACAAATTGTTCTTCTCATTTGCAAATCAAGAAATGCTTTCAAAGGACTGGATATTTCAAATACAGCAAGTCTAGAAGAGGAAAGTGGTGACCTTTAAGGAATCTAATGTTCCCATCCTTCTACTGCAGTGGCTCTCAGCTGGTAGGTTATGACCCCTCTGAGATCAAACAGCCCCTTTACAGGAATCACCTACGGTCATTAGAAAACATAGAAATTTACACTCCAGCTTAGCAGTTAGCAAAACTAAAGTTATAAAGTAGCCATGAAAATAATTTTTATGGCTAGGGGTCCCCACAACGTGAGGAATTGTATTAAAGAGTGGCAGCATTTGGAAGGTTGAGAACCACGATCCAGTGTGTCATAATGGTTATTAAGTAGAAAGAAGACCCATGAATCATAGCCATATTGCACTGGAAATACACAAAAGAATAGCCTACAACAGTGATAAAAGGAGGACAACTCAGGCTCTTCTTGTTTCCAGGATGGTCATTCAGTCTCTCTTTAAGGTATATGCCTTGCTTTACTTTGTTAAAAAAAAGTCATTTAGGAAGTGAAGTAAACATTTAGTTTTTATTTCATGCACAGCAATTTCCACACATGAAATCACTTTGCATGTAGAAATAGTAACTCACAACAATAGAGGACTGTCTAGTTAAACTCATGTGATAAATCAGTTTCAAAATGTTTTCAGCCAGTCTATACACTACTCATCCTTTTCCTTGGATTCATGAATGAAGAACAAAATACAAAAGGAACTGTCCAAGTTTTATAGCTTTTTCTCTCTCTTGATCTTAAATCAAGCTGGTATTACAATGAAGCAAAAGACATGAATGCCCATAATTTCTACTCTAGCCTACATAGGACAATGGACATGAACAAGTATTTAGACAGTCTATTACAAAATTTTTCTAGATGGCCCATGAAAAGGTATCTGTATTATGAAGAGTAGCTAATATACATATTTCCTATTAAATCTCAATGCTTAAAGAGATTTCTTTTGTCTTTTTTTAGAACACATTACAAATTACTTTTCAGAGCATAATAACACCAAAGACAGTCTGTCAATAGAACTTTAAAATTAATAGGAAACCAAGTAAAATGAATTATCTTCCTCCAAGGAAGCTGGGCTTCTGTTTTGTTTTTCACAATGGCCTTACTTCACAAAGATGGAGTTCTCATAGTTTCAATATTCGAAATTGAAAGTCACCAAATGAAAACCACATGATCATTTCATTAAATACTGAGAAGGCATTTAACAAAATCCAACACCCGTTCATGATAAAAGTCTTGGAAAGATCAGGAATTCAAGGCCCATACCTAAACATAATGAAAGCAATATATAGCAAACCAGTAACCCACATCAAACTAAATGGAGAAAAACTTGAAGCAATCCCACTAAAATCAGAGACTAGACAAGGTTGCCCACTCTCTCTCTCCCTACCTATTCAATATAGTACTTGAAGTCCTAGCCAGAGTAATTCGACAACAAAAGAGGTCAAGAGGATAAAAATTGGAAAGGCAGAAGTCAAAATATCACTATTTGCAGATGATATGATAGTATATGTAAGTGACCCCCAAAATTCCACGAGAGAACTCCTAAACCTGATAAACAGCTTCAGTGCAGTAGCTGGATATAAAATGAACTCAAAACAAATCAATGGCTTTTCTCTACACAAAGGATAAATAGGCTGAGAAAGAAATTAGGGAAACAACATCCTTCAAAATAGTCACAAATAATATGAAATTCCTTGGTGTGACTCTAACTAAGGAAGTGAAAGAGCTGTATGATAAGAACTTCAAGTCTCTGAAGAAAGAAACTGAAGAAGATCAGAAGATTGAAAGATCTCCCATGCTCATGGATTGGCAGGATTAATATAGTCAAAATGGCTATCCTGCTGAAAGCAATCTACAGATTCAATGCAATCCCCATCAAAATTCCAACTCAATTCTACACCAATGAAAATTCATCTGGAATAACAGAAAACCTAGGATAGAAAATACTATTCTCAACAATAAAAGAACCTCTGGTGGAATCACCATCCCTGACATCAAGCTATACTACAGAGCAATTGTGATAAAAGCTGCATGGTACTGGTACAGCAACAGACAGGTAGATCAATGGAATAGAATTGAAGACCCAGAAAAAAACCCACACTCCTATGGGCACTTGATCTTTGACAAAGGAGCTAAAACCATCCATGGAAAAAAGCACTTTCAACAAAAGGTGCTGACTCAACTGGTGGTTAGCATGTAGAAAAATGTGAACTGTACAAAGCTCAGTCTAAGTGGATCAAGGAACTCGACATAAAACCAGAGACACTGAGACTTATGGAGGAGAAAATGGGGAAGAGCCCCGAACATAAGGGAACAAGGGAAAAATTCTTGAACAGAACACAAATGGCTTGTGATATAAGATCAAGAATCAGAAAATGGGACCTCATAAAATTGCAAAGATTCTGTAAAACAAAGGGCACTGTCAATAAGACAAAACGGCAACCAACAAACTGGGAAAAAATCTTTACCAATCCTAAATCAGATAGGGGACTAATATCCAATATATATAAAGAACTCAAGAAGCTGGATTCCAGAAAACCAAATAACCCTATTAAAAAATGGGCATAGAGCTAAACAATGAATTCTCAACTGATGAATACCGAATGGCTGAGAAGCAGCTAAAAAATGTTCAACATCCTTAATCATCAGGGAAATGCAAATCAAAACAACCCTGAGATTCCACCTCACTCCAGTCAGAATGGCTAAGATCAAAAATTCAGGTAACAGCAGATGCTGTGGAAGATGTGGTGAAAGAGGAACACTCTTCCATTGCTGGTGGGGTTGCAAGCTGATACAACCACTTTGGAAATCAATCTGGCAGTTCCTCAGAAAATTGAACATAGTACTACCAGAAGATCCAGCAATACCACTCCTGGGCATATACCCAGAAGATGCTCCAACATGTAATAAGAACACATGCTCCACTATGTTCATAGCAGTCTTATTTATAATAGCCAGAAGCTGAAAAGAACCCAGATGTCCCTCAACAGAGGAGTGGATACATAAAATCTGGTAAATTTATACAATGGAGTACTACACAGCTATTAAAAACAATGAATTTATGAAATTCTTAGACAAATGGATGGATCCAGAGGATATTATCCTGAGTGAGGTAACCCAGTCACAAAAAACAAAACAAAACAAAAAACAAACAAACAAACAAACAAAAAACAAACAAACATGATATGCACTCACTGGTAAGTGGATATTAGCCCAGAAGCTCAGAATACCCAAGACACAATTTGCAAAACACATGAAACAAAAGAAGAAGGAAGACCAAAGTGTGGATACTTTGAATCTTCTTAGAAGAGGGAACAAAATACCCATGGAAAGAGTTACAGAGACAAAGTGTGGAGCAGAAACTGAAGGAAAGACCATCCAGAGACTGCCCCACCTGGAGATTCTTCCAATATATAGTCAGCAAACCCAGACACTATTGTGGATGCCAACAAGAGCTTGCTGACAGGAGCCTGATAAAGCTGTTTCCTGAGAGGCTCTGCCAGTACCTGACAAATAGAGAAGTGGATGTTCATAGCCATCCACTGGACAGAGCACAGGATCCCCAATGAAGGGGATAGGGAAAGTATCAAGGAGTTGTAGGGGTTTGCAGCCCCATAGGAGGAACCATAATATGAACTAATCAGTACCCCCAGAGCTCCCTGGGACTAAACCACCAATCAAAGAAAACACATAGTGGGATTCATGGCTCTAGCTGCATATGTAGCAGAGGATGGCCTAGTAGGTCATCAATGGGAGGAGAGGACCTTGGTCCTGTGAAAGTCCTATGCCCCAGTATAAGGGAATGACAGGGCCTGGAAGCTGGAGTGGGTGGGTTGGGGAGCTGGAGAGGCAAGAGGGGATAGGGGATTTTCAGTGGGGAAACTAGGACAGGGGATCACATTTGAAATGTAAATAAAGAAAATATCTAATAAAAATCAATAAAAAAAAGTTACCAACTAGCCTGTCTACATGAATGGCTACCTTAAGTAAGTAGAACAACACCGCTCAGAAGAAAGCACTCTTTATAGCAGCACTGAGAGTGAAACCAGGAACTGTTGTACATGACAGCACTACCAAACTAAGGTATAATCATGAGGTTATGAAATCTACCTAAAGTCATAACAGGAGAAAAACAAAAAAATAAAACAAACAAAAAATATAAGCATGGGCAAAACATTTTGAAAGCACAAACTATTAATGTTACTAAACCCACAGTTGTAGGCCATAGTCCAAAAATGCCACTGATCAAATATGATCAAGTTCTCGTTTCTATATCAAAGTACTTACTATTTTTTACTTCACTGATTTTCTTAGGTGACAAGAGATCTGGAACCTCAGCACAAGTTTCTGAAGTCTCGCTGTCGACTCTTTGCTGTCCTAGCAATCTCCTGAGACTACACTTCTCAAGGATCGACTACTAAGTGAAATAAAATGAGAAGCATGCTTTTCTTAATTTTACTAAAGTAAATGTACGACACTGAAGTCTAGATTTTATTTGGGGCTATGTTCTGTTTTCAGTAATAAGACGATGGTGAAAACTATGTTGTTTGGTAGTTCTTGTGGCTATTATTAAAAGAGTAAGCATTCTGCTTTGTCCTTTGGTTTTTGCGAGACAGAGTTTCTCTATGTAACCGCCCCAACTGTCTTGGTTCTTGCTGTGTGGACCAGGCTGGTCTTGAACTCACAGAGATCTTCCTGCCTCTGTACTAGGATTAAAAGAGTCCACCATCATGCTCAGTAAAATATTAAGCAATCTTAACTGAAACATTCTAGATGATAGAGAAATGGCCCTACGGTTAAGCACACACTGCTCTTACTGCTCTTGCTAAAGACCCATGCACCCATACCAGGCAGCTCACAGATGCTCATAACTACAGCCCCAGAGAATCTGAAACCCTCCTCTGAACTCTGCAGACACCTACATTCATGTGCTCATACCCACACAGACATAAATACATATACTTATTTTCAAATAATAATTTAAAAATACATAAATTCATCTTTCATCATTCTTTCATCTGTGTGAAAGAATGCCCTCAGCACTTGTCATTTACAGTAAGTGTGATTCTGTTATCACTATAGCAGGGCACTGTAATCAAAGTTATGGAGGACAGTAGAAGAAAAGAGTTTCTCCATAGGACAGACAGGATACATTACTATAGAAGAGCCACGTGCTCAGTTCTTAGTACCTCACCACCCTGACCCAACCCTGAGATGAATTTTTACTACCTTCTCAATAAAGACCTACCGCATGTGTAACAGGCTTTAAAGCAGAGCTGCAGCTCTCCCTGAAAGCTGTGTCAGCCACCTACTTTTAAGATCCAAAGACTGGCAAATAAAGCAGAAAAGGTTTCTGGGACCCTCTTGGTACAAAATTGGGAGATGGTCTTGCTTCTTCCCCTCACCCATCTACATGGCCAAGTCACTCCTCTATGCCAAGAAGATGGGAAGAATGTGTGTGACTCAAAAGTCACAAATGGAAGAAAAAGGAATTCCAAAGCAGGCAAGTCATGAAGCAGGCATATGGACACAACATAATGAAGACATCAACCTTCCAGCATCTGTCTCCTTGAAAATCCCATCCTGATTAGGACATAGTTCACAGCTAGGAGATACACCACATTTACAGGCATCACAAAACCAAGGCTCAGTGGAGTTTTCAGAAGCCGAACTCATAATAGAGTCACTCTCCCCATCGACTCCATAACAACCTAGAAAAGGAAAAGAAACAGTTATGACTTAACACGGTTTATTTTTTAAACTCTCTTTTGTAAAACCAACAAAGAAACAGAAAAGTACAGAAAAATTCTGAAAATATTCAATGGTTTGTATAACTGATATAAAAATAGGAAAGTAATTTTTCAAAAACTCTTTTTCACCTTATAGCTATGACTTATATAGTCCATTAAAAACAAAAATTGTTAGCCCTATGCAATTCAAGAGTACTATAATAGCACATTTCAATATACTCAAAGTCATATAAGAGAATGCCAAAGAAATGGTTTTAAAGGGACTAATTTAGCACACAAGCCAAGAAATCAAAATGTACTAATTTCTTTAGCATTAAATTTTAGTAACCACCATCTTCATTGCTTATGAGTAAGTACAATTTTGTAATACAAAATCATAAATTTAAAGAATTTATAATTTTCTCATTGGTACAGTTACTGTTACCTATAAAAGAGCAATAACGAAAATGTACTTAGAAGCTGAGGAGGAGACTGACCCTCTAGGAGGACCAGCAGCCTCAATTAATCTGGACCCCCAAGATCTCTCAAACACTGGACCACCAAACAGGCAGCATGCACCAGCTGATATGAGGGCCCCAACACAAACAGTAGAGGACTGCGGGGTCTGTGTTCAATCACAGATGAACACAAGAGACTAAAGGCCCCAGGGAGTTTAGAGGTCAGGTAGAGTGGGGGTGGGTGTTAGGGACATCCACATGGAGAAGGGGGGTGGGGAGGAGGTATGAATGTGGACAGTCTGAGGGTGGATGGGATGTGGGGAATAAAGTCTGGAGTATAAAAAAAATTAATTAATTTAAAAAATACATAATAAAAGTAGTCAGTCAATCAATCTATTTTCTCAATAAGAAATCAAGAAGGGAAATCTACTTCATTTACAATATAATGTTCCTTTAAAGCAAATTATTTCAAGGCAGATGAAATCTGTATTCAAAGTAGACAATTACCAAGATAAGGAAGGCCCCAAGAGGCTGTCAAATTTATTAACCTGGTCTGTAAAATCAGGACAAATCACAGCAGTTCACATGTTTAGCTCAGTTTCAATTCTGTTCTAAAAAAATGTATGCGCCACTCAGCAAACATCTGCAGAATTTTAAAACACCTACAAATATCCATGGGAATGGATTCTGAATTTCATTACCAGGCTGTTCTCCTCTGTAATCTAGAACACTGGTACTCTGCCAGTCGAGGGACAGCTGTCCTCAGCCGCACTGTCCCTGAAGACTGACACACTGTAACACAGTCTTCACAGAACATTTGACATCTGACCTACCATGTCACCATATTTTCTGCCATAATCTTAGTATTTACTGTAAACTGAAATTCTGCCATTTTATACCAACTCTAGTTCTAATTAATTAATAACCAGATAAATTTAAAAATATTTATTTCTTTCATTCAAAACATGAATATCAAAAAACCCTAGTTTTTTATATGGAAAATGTTAAATTTTAAAAAGTTATAAGCATAAATTCATATCTTATATGTTAACTATTTTCAAATGTGAAACAGGTTTAGCATAGGTAACCTCTAGAAACCATATTTAAAGGAAATATATTAAATACATTTATAATTGTCTTGAATCTTGAAGATATAGATGATTCAAATTAGTAGAATTTGGATTCTTAAAATGAAACACAATAATGTATATTTTTCTACCTTTTGGCTATGTAGCTTTAAAAACTAACCCTTTGAGGCTTGACGATCTTATTGGTAATGTGTATTTAGAAACATTTATCATAATGTCTTGGTATTTAAAAAACGGAAAACAAAACACAAAAATTGCCAATGATCTACATTTAAAAACCTGCATTTAACAAGAAAATATATGAATCCTAGAGATCAAACTCAGGATGTCAGGGTTTACAGCAAGCACCTATACCAACTGTGCCATATTGCTGATTCTATATAACACATTTAAAAAAATAAACAAACAAAAATAGTGGACCTGAGAAAGTCACAACACAAAATTACAAGTACTCGAGACAACTGGAAACACAGCAAACCAAGACATGTAGAGTAGAGCACATCTAGCTAAACAATCCTTTAAATTAAAAATAAAAAGAAGAAACAAATTTATCTTCAATTCTTTAAAAATAAACTAAATTAGTAAAAACAAACAATAAAAACCCAAACAAAAAATAAATCAGGTCAAAAAGAACAACAGCAAGGATCAAAGAAACAAGTTCAATTTCTTTGACAATTAACAGAATTACTAAGTTTACAGTGCACACCCATTGAGGGCAAATTACATCTGACATCAGAAAAATCTATACTAAGGACTATTTTGAAAAAATATATAGTTATAAGGAAATTTCATAAGAAATTGACTGATGTGGAAATAGCTGAATGCCAAAAGTGAACCAAGAAGATAAAAAATTTCTGACAGATCAGCAAAGAATGAAGTCAGTACTACAGTCTCACAATCCTGGGGAGACAGTGCATACAGTAAGCGCATGCCGAGCAAGCATGAAGACCTAAAGGCAGCCTCCAGCACCCCAGGCACAGCAGATCTGCGATCCCCTTACTGAAAAGACACAGACAGGACCATCCCAGGGCTTGCTGGCCATACAGTCTAGCTGACTTAGTACACTCCAGGTTCAGAAACCCTGGATTAAAAGTCACTGAAAAGAACTAAGGAAAAACACTCAGTATAGATCTCTAGCCTACAGACATGCACAGAAATACATGGCTTCAGCAGAAGTAAACACATATGTACACACAAACTTATATACATACATACACCACACATACACACAAACAAAAAAAGTCTAGGACTGAAAGTGTTACTGATGAATTTTACCACACATTGAAATAACACTGATGTTTCTCAACTATTCCATAAAATAGGAAAAAAAGGAGCAGGGGCAGGGGGAACAGAACTCTTCAAAAATCTGCTGTTTATTTTTAAAATTTGTTTGATTATATATAATGAACTCACAAATAATAGCAGGTGGCTGGATTATTAGAGCCACTAATATTAGCACTTTCCTCGACCCAAACTCTATATACCTCAAAGGAATTATAGTTAGAATAATCATTTGAAAGCCTTGGAACTTCACTTGTAATTTCATTCCTCCACTATCAATTAAACTATTATGGACCTTTACTTACATTCTGTCCTTCCTTGTCACCTAATATTGCCTCTTCTCATTTTTTTCTAAATTTTATACTATACGTACAAATTTCTTTACAAATATAGGTGTATATATTATAGGCTATGATTTGTATATGTGTTTTCTTCCTGAAATTAAGTGATCTTAATATCATATATTCTAAGTCCATCTACCTATTTTCCTTCAAATTTTGTGACTTCATTTTTTAGAGCTGAATAATATTCTGCTTTATATATGTACCAAATTCTCATTGTCTATTCATCTGTTAATGGACGTCTATCCCATTTTATGAGAACACAATTACCTTGACACTAAAACCTGATGGAGTCATAGAAAAATCAAAAAACTAGGAAGGAAGGAAGGAAGGAAGGAAGGAAGGAAGGAAGGAAGGAAGGAAGGAAGGAAGGAAGGAAAGAAGGAAAGAAGGAAGGAAGGAAGGAAAGAAGGAAGGAAGAAAAGAAGGAAGGAAGGAAGGAAGGAAGGAAGGAAGGAAGGAAGGAAGGAAAGAAGGAAGGAAGGAAGAAAGGAAAGAAGGAAGGAAGGAAAGAAGGAAGGAAGGAAGGAAAGAAGGAAGGAAGGAAGGAAGGAAGGAAGGAAGGAAGGAAAGAAGGAAAGAAGGAAGGAAGGAAGGAAGGAAGGAAGGAAGGAAGGAAGGAAAGAAGGGAAGAAGGAAGGAAGGAAGGAAGGAAGGAAGGAAAGAAGGAAGGAAGGAAGGAAAGAAGGAAGGAAGGAAGGAAAGAAGGAAGGAAGGAAGGAAGGAAGGAAGGAAGGAAGGAAAGAAAGAAAGAAGGAAGGAAGGAAAGAAGGAAGGAAGGAAGGAAAGAAGGAAAGAAGGAAAGAAGGAAAGAAGGAAGGAAGGAAGGAAAGAAGGAAGGAAGGAAAGAAGGAAGGAAGGAAGGAAGGAAGGAAGGAAGGTTGGTAGGTGGGGAGAGGGATGGACACTACTATTCAATATACCTGAACACTGATACAAAATGCTCAACAAAATATTACAAAATCAAATTGAACAGTATACCAAAAAATTCATACACCATAATCAAGTTGGTTTCATCCCAGGTATGATTCATTATATGCACATAAACATCAATCAACTTAACAAAGAAAATGAGAAACATCATAAAATCAATGCCAACAAATGTAGAAAAAATGATGCCTATTCCTTCATGACAAAAAACTCTGACAAAATTAGTTACACAAAGATCAAACTCAATATGATAAAGGCTATGTATGACAAAGTCATAGCCAGTATCATATCGAATAGGGAAAAAACTGAAAGTATTTCCTCTAGAATCAAGAATAAGAAAAGAACGCCTAACCTCACGGCTTTTATTCATCAGGTGCTATAATCTGTAGGGAAAACAGCCAAAAAAAGAAAAAAATAAATAAAAGGTATACAAATAGAAAAGCAAAGAGTAAAATTATCCCTGTTTTTATGTGATATGATTCTGTATATTAAAAATCTACATATATCAATGACTATTAGAACAAATAAGCAAATTCAATTAAAAAGCAGGATACAGAATTAAAACAACAGAAACAACAAAAAGATCAATAGCTTTTCTACATACAAGTAATTAATTTTTGAGGTGGAAATCACAGCACGTCATACCCAGTGTGAGCTACAAATTCAGTACAATCCCCATCAAATTCTAAAAACAGTCTACACAGAACTACAAAAAAACAGTTCCAAGATTCATATGGAAATACAAAAGATGCCAAATAACCAAGGCAAACTTAAGTTAAAAGCGTACAGCTGGAGGCATCACAATACTTGATTTCAAAATATATTTGGGGATGGGGGTTAGTGATTATGTAAACAACAGGATATTGATCTAAAAATAGATACAAAGAGCTAGAGGAATGAGATGAGATTCACCTTCTATACAACTTCTTCCAACTAATTCTCCACTTTTCAATAGCATACAATAGAAGAAAAACAGCATTGTTAATAAATGCTGCTGAAAGACAGGATACAAATAGGCATGCAGAAAACTGTAAACAGATTTTTGTTTCTCAGCTCAAAACAAAGGCCTAAATGCAAGACCCAGAACTAAAGACTAATAGAGGAAAATATACTGAAAATACTTCAAGATAGCGATACCATGATTTTTCTAGGTAAGGATGGATCCCTTGTCTTCATATATTTGAATGCTTGATCCACAGTCTAAATATTTTGGAAGGATTAGGAGATGTAGCCTTGTTGAAGGAGCTATATCATTGGAGGTAGGCTCTGAGATTTCAAAAGTCCAAGCATGCACTCTCTCCCTCTCCACCAATCCTGACCCAACCTTGTGCCTGTGGATCACATGTATTCTCTCAGCTACTGCTCCAGAGCCATACAGCACCAGAAAAATAACTAAGACTGAATCCAATCCCACTAAAGGCAAAAATTACTAAATGGGGCTACATCAAAGTAGATATTCCTGGTACAAAGGGAACCATTAAAACAGAGTACAGAGACAATTAACAGAAAGGAACAAGATTTTTGCCATGTTTTTATCTGACAGAGGTCCAAAATACAAATATAAAACAAGCACTCAGTAGCCAAAATCCAAGTGATCTAATTAAAAAACATGGGAAGATGACATGAATACAAACTTTTCCAAAGAAGATACACAAATAGCCAATAAATATGTGAAAGACATGTTCTGAATTACTAGCCATGGCAAAATGTAAATCAAACCTACAAAAATGTAATACCTTGCTCCAGTTAAAATAGCAATTTTTAAAAAGTATAATAAAAGTGAATTCTGTGGAGATGTAGAATATATGAAACAACTGTACACTGTTGATATGGAGGGTCCTTAAAAACTACCCGTAAACCTATTATATAATCCACCTAGCCACCTCCTACCTACACAGCCAAAGAATATGAAGTCAGCATCCAGAGTTATTTGCATGCCAAGTTTTAATGTGGCACTATTCATAGTAACTAATATATATTCTGCATAGGTATCTGTTAATAAATGAATAGACAAAGAAACCATGGTGTACTCTTATAATGGACTACTATTCAGCTATGAAAAAAAATAACATTTACAGAAGTCTTTAAATGGGATGAAAAATGAAAGATATTAAAGACAATAAGCCAAATATAGAAAGACAATGTTCTCTTAATATATGTAGAAACTTAAAAGAAGTTGGCTGGCGGTAGAAGAGGAATTTATAGGAACTGAGAAGAGTACCAGAGGGCAGAAAGCGGAATAAATGAGCATAATCAATAAGTATTTCTGCATACATAGAAACACCACAGAAAATATCACTAATCTGTACAAGTTATGTTAATAATAAAATAAAAACAATGAAAACAAGATTCCATGACATTTTAAATTATTGAATTAGGATGTTCACACATATAACCAACTAATTAACTATACAATATGAAGATTTACTCAAGAGTGGAAAAACTATACATTTTTTTACATGTCAAATAGTAGCCAGCTCTCAAAAAGCACTTCAAAGAATAAGTCCATGAGCATAAAATGCTTTCTTAGCCTCCTCTTCCTTCTATGGCAACAGGGCTGTGACGTGGGAGAATACATTGGTGCACTGGGTTGTACTGATACACAGCATCTGGAAGCACCATGGAGCAAGCTAAGCTCCTGTGCATGGAGGGCTATCTAGGCTAGCTAACTGAGGTGAGGAAACCCTTTGTAGAGGTATGCTAAAAGTGGGAAGCAACATTCCACAAGATGGGCTCCTGGACGGAATAAAATGGAGAAAATAAGTTAGTACCAAGCACTCCTCATACTGTGCCTACTGGCTGTTCATAAAGTATGGCCAGGTGTCTACAGCTCCTATAGCATTGTCTTCCTCGTTATTACGAGTGTACCCTATCTATGCAACTGGTTGGGAGCCAAAAGAACCGCTTTCTTCCTGAAGTTGCTGTTGTCATGTACTTTCTCCTAGCAATACATAAAGAGACTAATACAACTAGTAATCATGAGCAAATGCTCAAATGCACTGTCATCAGACACTACAATGAATTACATGTTCAATTAAGTTTGGCCCCCAAAGATTCCTGTATTTGAATGCTTAGTCATGGTGAATGGCATTATTAGGAGGTGTGGCTTTACTGGGGGAAGTGAGGCTTTGTGGGAGGAAGTGTGTCATAGGTGAGCATTGAGGCCTCCTACGCTAAGGCTCTGCCCAGTGTGAAAGAGCTCTTCCTTCTGGCTGTCTTCTGATCAAGATGTAGAACTCTCAGCTCCTTCTCCAGCACTATGTCTGCCTGCATGCTGCCATTCTTCCTGAAATGATAATGGACCAAACCTCTGAAACTGTAAACTAGTCTCAATTAAATGTTTTCCTTTCTAAGAGTTGCCTTTATCATGGTGTCTCTTCACAGGAATAAAGTCCTAACTCAGAAACACTCGGAACACTATTAGGAAGCTTTAACCTTCTTTCTGACTCACATGGCATTATTACCTACCTTGACCATCTTATTTGTCTTCTTTGATTCAGACTGACATTTTAGTTGTTTCTAAAATTAAAAGCTACTTGAAAAAGTAGACTTGTCTTTAATGAGGCTATTCATGTAAAACAGAGGTCACATTTTTGAACCTTTAATTAACCTGAAAGATCTTAGCAGAACTAACATGGTATCCTTATAGAAACCTGTGTTTATTTGAACAATGAATTTATTTAAAAAAACAGTTCCTGATTTCAAAACAATAGGAAGAAGAGTAGGTATACAGTTTACTGACAAAGTGTCTGTCTAGCATGAGCAAGGGCTTCTGGTAGATACAGAACACAGCTAAACTAGATGGAGAAGCACATGCCTGCAATCCCACAACTCAGGAGAGGAAGCAGAGGGTTAGTGTCAGGGTATTTAAGATACACAGCAAGTTCTAGGTCAGTCTGGGATAAATGACATTCTGCCTGTCACATTAATCAATCAATAAATCAACAAGCAAACATATATATGTGCACACATACACACACACACCCCTAGGGTGTTGATAAGTGCCCATCATAACAACTACCTGAAACGCTGAGGAAGGTGAGAGCCTGGTAACATAGGAGACTATGATGGTCTGAAGGAGAATGTTCCCATAGGCTGTAATGTTTGAATGCTTGGTCCTCAGTTGGTAGAACTGCTTAAAAAGAATTGTTATAGGAGTTGTGTCACTTGGGGTAGGGTGTGCTGTCTCTGTCTGTCTGTCTGTCTATTTCCCACACTAGATAAGATGTGAGCCCTCAGTTACTGTTCCAAGTCCATGCTTGCTTGCCTGCTGCCATGCTCACACCATGATGGTCATGGACTCACTCTCTGAAACTATAAACCCCCATTAAATGCTTTGGTCTCTAACTTGCCTAAGTTATGGTGTCTTATAATAGCAATCGAAAAGTAACCAAGACTGTCTTAAAACAAGAAAATAAAATTAACTGAACAGGGACCAGAGCACTACTGAATGAAACAATGCTTACTAAGGAGGTGTGAAGTCCTGGATTCAATTCTCAGTACCAAGAAATAACAAGAGAAAAAAATAGGATAGAAAAAAAGTTCCTTCTGAATTTTAAATGGAAGTATTCCTTGGTGGGCTCAAGTCAAACACCAGATAGAACCTTTAATCCCAAGTCTTAAGAGTTGGGAAGCCACTAAATCAGGAGTATACAGCTAGTCTCAACTACATGGAGTTCAAAAACCAACTTAGGCTACACTACTTGAGAACCTATCACAGAAAAACAAAAAGATGCATTAGAATCAAAGATGTAAAACATTGAAATCCCAAAGCATCTTCACTCCGCCCCCCCCCCCCCCAACTCGTATAGAGTAAATGAGAAACTGCATGTTCACCCATCTCCACAGACCAGGAAAACAGAGGAGATTAAGTAAGTGGTCAAGGTAAATTGAAGACTGCAGGGCTGTTCAGGTGAAACCAATTTCTGATGTAAGAAAATGAAGATGTAGTAATGTAGAGCTTCTTTTAAAAGCTTCCAAATGCCGAATGGGCAGCAAAATAGCTCATGCCTATAATTCCAGCACTCAGAAAACTGAGGCAGGAGAAAAGTCTGTAAGTTTGATGAACACTAGACTACCAAGATCCTGTCTCAAAAGCCGACGGTGGTTGCGCACGCCTTTAATCCCAGCACTTGGGAGGCAGAGGCAGGTGGATTTCTGAGTTCAAGGCCAGCCTGATCTACAAAGTGAGTACCAGGACAGCCAGGACTATACAAAGAAACCCTGTCTTGAAAAACCAAAAAAAAAAAAAAAAAGAAAAGAAAAGAAAAGATCCTGTCTCAAAAAAACTAATAATAAAATAGCAGCAATTAAATGTATAAAATATCCTAGCATCAGAATGTCAGAAATTGATATCCATGGTCAAATGACCTAACCTAAAATATGACCCAAAGACTAATCTAAGAAATAGAAATTACCCTCAGTGTGACAATGAAATAAAGACAAGTAACTGGAGTTAGTGTCCTCAGCACAACAGAAGTCTGACACTAACAGAAAAGTTATGCTTACGTGACACATCAGCAATAACATTCAAGACACAAGCAGCCATCACAACACCAACAGCGCTAGTTAGTACAACAAACCCAGTCAGTACTGCTACAGTTCCACTGTTCACATTCTTTAGATCTGCTTTAGAGAATTTTAACTACACCTAGATGAGAATAAGCGTCACAAAGTCTTTGTACAGTTGGTGACTCTGCAACAGAATACCTCATATTGAATAATGTACAACATGAAAGGCTAGATCATGATTCAGGCTGGTGGCTGGAGAGTGAAAATAGCATGACACTGGAGTCATAGCCTCAATGACACCACATGACACAAGACTAAAGGGGCACAGGTACAAGAAACCAAACTGCGCATCAAGCCTGCTGTGCCCCTTCTAGGGCAACCAATAAAGCCCCATGAGATCTGATTCCCTATAGAGTGACAGCATTCCAATGATCAAGGTGAAACCACAGTGATGGTTACTTTTGCCAGCTTGACCAGATTTATAGTCACCAAAGAAATTTATCTCTGGGTGTGTCTCTGAGGGATTATCTAGATTAAGTTAAATAATTAAGGCAGGAAGACCCACCCCAAATGCAGATGCCATCATTCCATGGTGGGGGGCGGGGTGGGAGGAGTGCCAAACTTGATAAGAGGAGAATGGAAGCTAAGCAGCATTCACTGTTCTGTTTTCTGGCCATTAGTGTGCTAAGTAACCAGCTACCTTCTATTCCTGCCACTATGCCCCCAAACCCAGCAGGCTGCATTGTACCCCCTCCAACTGTAGGCAAACAAACAAACAAATTCTTCCTAGACATTTTTCAAACCAATAAGAAAAGCAATCGCTATACTTCATAAGAATATCTCCACTAGCTCCTACCTCCTAAAGGTTCCACAACCTCAGTACTACAGCACTGGGAACCAAGCCAAATCTCTGGAGACAGAAATCACATCCAAATTTCAAGTCTTCTCTGTGCTCACTATCACTTCTGCTACCTATTTTACTAAGAAAATAAATACTCAACAACGTCCACATGTTCAACCAACCACCCCATCTAACAACTTACATCTATACCCACACACCATCTTTCCCCTATAGTTATAATGATGGCTGCTCTCATCTGCTCCATCTCTGCTTCCTATTGGAACCCACCCCCTCTAACATTGTATGCAATGTCCTTTAATTCTTTACATCAGCTATCAATGCTCCCTTCCCACTGGGTCCTTTCTATAAGCACAGAACATGCAATATACTGTGCCTGTGGCTGTCTTTAATAGCCCTCCGTAATCAACAGTGCCTGGCAGACTCTTGGAATGGCCCCTCCTATATCTAACTAGTTTTGGTTTAAACAATGTGACACAGCAAAGTGGTACTATGTCTGTCCTAAACTAGGTAAAATAAGATACTTGCTATTTCAAAAGCCATCTCCATCTCCTCTGTCTTTCTCTTTGATCACTCATATGATCATCTCTAGCTCTTTTGTTTTTAACGAACCCCTCTGAAATCAACAGTGGGGTAGCATGTAGAGCATAAAGAGCTGAAAATGGTGTGGAACTGACCAATAGGCACCAAACAGTTGAGGACTAACATAGCTAAATTTGGGAACAAAGCCTCTAGCTCCAGTCCTAGAAGGACTGCAACCTAGGCCAACAGATTTATCTGCAGCTTCAAAGACCCTACACTAGAACCATCCAAAGATTCTGAAGTGTTAGGATTAAAATATTCAATTTGACTTTTTACTCATTAGAAATGACATAAGTTACAAATGTCTATTGTTTTAAATAAGCTACTGTATTTGGGGGTAACTGTTATATAGAAACTGATAGCTACTATAATATCTAAATTATAGAGACAAACTCTCCCTTATTTTATATCAGCTACTGTTACATCTCCCTACATCTCCTTATAAAAGCTTATCATAAAATTTATATCTGGTCCCATATTTTACTTTTCCTTCCTTGAATTTCATTTTATCTCTCTAAGATCAATATGATCGATGTGTGTTAAGTTCCTGTAAGTCCAATGGTAGTTTTCCCTGTTTTAGGACATTGAATTCTGCTATAGAAAATCAAAATAAAACAAAGGGAACCTACATGTGTCATCTAGAGATAAACCGGAAATAAAAGAATACATGCATTAAACAGAAACAGTAAATAACAAAAAACACGAGGCACATAGTTACTAAATATACAAAGGATTCTGAAGGTCTTGGATTAATCTCTTCAAAATGATTTAATTTGGCACCTATGGATACCATATTCTGGTATCTTGCTTAAGAAACAAACCCCATGGCTTTTCAGCAGGTTAACCAGAGCCAAAGCTGGAGCCATACATAACTCTTGCTGCATCTGCACACCAATATAATGCACCCAGGGAACTTTACATGTGGGCCTTGTCTGGATCCCATATTTACTTATTAAGTCATGTAAAAATATTACATATGTATGTTTTTGGTTTGTTGTGTGTGTGTGTGCAGTACATGGATGTATCACTATATGCATGTGCTTGAGTACTGCTGTGAGCGCATGTGCACATGTGCATTTGGAGACCTGAAGCTGATTTCAGGCATCTTCATCAATCACTCTCCAGCTTACATATAGCTGTCTTTCAATGCAACTCAAACCTCATGATAAGTTTATTCTTGCTAGCCATCTTATCTAAACATTCTGTCTCCACCTCCTGAGGTAGAGATAAAAGGAAGGCTGCCATAGCCACCTGAACTTTATAGGGTCCTAGAATCTGAACTCCAGTCTCTGCTTATGCTCTTTGTGTGTGTGTGTGTGTGTGTGTGTGTGTGTGCGCGCGCTTTACTGGAGAAGTCACCCACCCCCAGCCTATTATTGCTACTGTTTGCCTCTTAACCTGAGCTAGCTTGCTAGTGGTATTCCTGAAGTCCACCATTGAGTCTGGGTAACTCCCCATATGAATTAGGCCATTATCTAACTCTAAACTATTATTTATCAGACAGATACCCATTTTCTCTTCTTGAAACATTTCTCCTCTTATTTTATAGTTGCCTCCACACTAATATTTCCCTTATATCCTCTGAAATATTAGAATGCCTGCTACATATACTCTTCCTTAATATAATAACCAATCTTACAGATTTAAGTAATATCTTCAGGTCAGTGAGTCTCTGATTTTTATGTCTCATGCTGGGTGGAAAGGGCTGGGTGGATTATTAGAAGCTTCTATTTCTAGAATAAGTAGTGACCTAAGAGAAGTGAAAGAGAAATGTCATGAGGTTGTTTGTATTTAATAGAATATTCTAAACCTAGGAAGTAAAGTGTATAAAGATCTTGCAGTGAGAACATATTTGTGGTGTTTGTATAGTTGTACAGAAGTTAGTAAGCTAGAACGGAGTGTGCAAGCTGTCGTATAGGATTCAAACTGCTTAGATTATGTTTTGGAAGACCATTTCTGCTAGCTGAGTGGGTTAGAGAAGGGGAGTCTGGGTGACTATTTGAGAGATCACTGAAATGACCCAGGAGTTGACTAAATTATGTTAACCGTGGATCAGATGTCATAGCATTTCCTATACTTGTTGAGTTTTATTTTTCTCTGTATCCAAATCAAACATTTTTAGGATTTTTAGATTTTTATTTATTTATTATTGATTTACCTATTTATTCTTCATTTCCCTAGACATTAAGTTCCAAAAAATCAGCCGTTTGCACATTTATTCTACATGATGCCTAAAAAACTACAGAACACTAAGCACACAGGATAATAAACAAACTACTGAATGGTTACAAAACATAGAGCAATAGGAGGTCTTCCCATTATGAGCCTCAATCCACTGCTCCATGAGGGCAAGAGGAGCTCTGTGAGAGGAATATGTAATCCCAGAAAGCAAGGGAAGGACACTGCCCCAGAAATACTGCTTAGGACTGAGCAACAGCAGGCGTACTAACTAACTGCCACATGCATTCCCACTGTTGCCAGGAGTTTATGAAATACCGATTCCTCCTCTCTCTGCTCCCTTTTTCCTTCCACCCTTGCCCAGAGGCAGTCTCTGTATATTCCCTTCCAAATAAACCTTCCATGTGAGATCTGTCCTTGAATGGTGTGACTCTATGGCATCCATGGCTTATAGATCATAGCAATGTTCATCAGGCAGAATGTAAAATCACAAGTCTGTAAAATCAGTCCTAGGTCATCCTCTCTACTACACAGCAAACTCAATGTAAACCTAGGGTACACAGGATCCTTATCAAAACACTCAGACACACACACACACACACACACACACACACACACATACAACAACACTAGGACTCAGGAGATGATTCTGTGGTCCAGTGCTTGCGCTCATGTAAAAAGCTGGGCTTAGGTGGTATATGTCTGTAATGCCACCACTGATGGTCAAAGATAGAGGGTCCCTGAGACTCAATGGCCAAACAGTTCACTGAAATAAGCAAATGTCAGCTTTAGTGAGAAATTCTGTTTCAAAACCTAAGGTGGAAAGTGTTTGAGAAGATATCCAGCATCTACCTCTGTCTTTTACAAATGCATGAACAAGCAAACATGCAGGCAAGTGCAAATCTGTGTGCGTGCACACACACACACCACATATATACAAAATAAACAAATTTCAAGAACTTAATATATATTATTTTCAATTAAATAATATCATATAATAGTATAGTAAAACTTTAAATAAGTACAAAAGGGAAACAATTTAAACTTCCTTTGAATAAGATGTCAACCAGCCATTTCTAACAGGAAAAGACAGCAAAATTACCTTCATGAACTGTAATGCCACAATTATCACACTGAATTATTTCATCTGCATCTTCACTATTATCTCCAAGACAAACACAGCAAATCAGAATGTGGTCCATTTTCTGAGAACTCCAGTTTTGACTCTTCTCAAGAATCAGAGAGTCCTAATATTAAAATAAATCAGAAAAATCATGCTTTAATTAAAAAGTAATTTAATACACACAATTCTCATTTTGGTTCAAAATACTTTCTTGTATTTCAAATTTATGTGGCATTCTATTAGTAGGTTCAAAGTATGTTCCACCACTGTTCAAGGCCCTTTACACCTCTTACTCTCTCTTCAGGTGCCATGTGCTCTCCCCTCACAGGCATACAAATAGCTCTACCTGCTTAACATTTGACATTGGCCCTTAAACTAGGGAAAAAGGAACACTCAATCCTCAAGTAATTATCAGTTCTATATACAGACTTTCAGAGTCTAAGATGTGGTTCCTAAACTTCAGTAAAGTTGCTATCTAGGAAAGACAAGACACACATATACAAACTAGGAGGGAAAAGATAAAGATAACATGTAAGCAGGTATGCATTTCATGTCTGAGAGACTCTAGACTCCAAAGTATAAGAGGTCCAGAGTTACCCAGAAAGTTACTCAGAAAGAGCCTGAACACATAATCTACAAAAGAAAAAAAGTTAAGTAATTGCTAGAAAAGTAAGAAAGTGTACTCTTTACTTTTATGTCAAGAAATATCGAGTGCAAACTGGTAATAAAGATAGCTAGCTACTATCAATATAAACGATAAAAGCCTTAATATCCAATGAGTATAAAAGGATAAAATTTCAAAAATAAAAAGTCTATCCATTGTAAATTTAAACCTTTTGCATTTGTGGATGTAAACTTTAATATGAAAACACTTCATCCTGGCACAGTGGCACACATATAGCTCCAGCCACAGAGAGGAGTAGGCGGAAGGATAACATGAACCTGGGAGTTAAACTCCAGTCTGAATCAAATAGCAAGACTCCACCTCAAAAAACAAAACAAAGAGTCCTGTTATAGCGATATGTAACAATCAACATAATAATGTGGTGTATATGGATATTTTCATTTACAAAGCTAGCCACAAAGACGAAAGGATGGACTATCCAGAGAATACCCCACCTGGGGATCCATCCCATAATCAGCCACCAAATGCAGACACTATTGCATATGCCAGCAAGATTTTGATGAAGGGACCCTGGTATAGCTGTCTCTTGTGAGGCTATGCCAGTGCCTGGCAAATACAGAAGTGGATGCTCACAGTCATCTATTGGATGGAACACAGGGCTCCCAATGGAGAAGCTAGAGAAAATACCCAAGCAGCTGAAGGGGTCTGCAACCCTATAGGTGGAGCAACAATATGAACTAACCAGTACCCCCAGAGCTCGTGTCTCTAGATGCATATGTAGCAGAAGATGGCCTAGTCTGCCATCACTGGGAAGAGAGGCCCCTTGGTATTGCAAACTTTATATGCCCCAGTAGAGGGGAATGCCAGGGCCAAGAAGCAGGAGTGGGTGGGTAGGGGAGCAGGGCTGAGGGAGGGTATAAGCATTTGAAATGTAAGTAAAGAAAATATCTAATAAAAAAAAAAGCTAGCCACAGTCAAAAGCAAAATTCTTGATAGTTCCAGCCACAGTCACTAAATATATTTATTCACAGTCACTAAATATATTTAATTTCATATTAATATTTTGCTGGTTTATAGCACTTTAAATTCTACCAATACTCTCAAAGGTAACACTTGGAACCATCATTTCAATAAAAATTATAAATGATATGTTTAAATATTTTGTGGGGAGGAGCTTTTTGAGACAAGATCCAAAGATCCCAAGATGTTCTTGATCTTCCTATGTACCCAAGGTTGGCCTAGAACTTCTAGTCCTCCCATCTCTACTTCTCACTAGCTCTGATTACAGGCATATGTCACAACACCCACTGATCATCCTGAAAGGTCACAATAAATAATTCCTTTGACTCATTTTGTGAATAGTATCTAAAATTACTACAGCTGTAAAACAAATCGGGAAAAGCAAAGTGAGGCTATCTTATAAAGAAACTCCTGTGTTTACATTATCTTGATAGCTAATGAAAATCCTGGGGTTTGTTTGCAGCTTTCATTCACAGCTGTCCAACACAGTGTTCCCTTTTGTAAAATGAGAATGACCAAATTAAAAGGGGCCAGAAAAGTCATTGTAAGACTCCATAAAGCACTAAAGGTCCTCAGTGCTGCATTACCCATGCCCTTCCTCCCCTCCTCTATACTTCCTGTACATGGTTCATAACAGAAACACGGACTGACACTTAAGCATGAGGCAAGGAGTCGGATGAGCTCTTTAGAACCTCAGAGGTAAGTGACAAGCCCAAATGGGCACTATAATTCATCATCCCTGTGGTAACTCCAAACGTTTTCCCTAGGCCATCACTTCTAAATTAGCTTTGTCTTTGTTTTGTTGAATATGAGCTAGGAAATGACCTAGTGAAACACAGTCTGATTTTTGTTTGTTTGTTTGTTTTGTTTTTGAGACAGGGTTTCTCTGTGTAGCCCTGGCTGTCCTGGAACTCACTTTGTAGACCATGCTGGCCTCGAACTCAGAAATCCGCCTGCCTCTGCCTCCTGAGTGCTGGGATTAAAGGTGTGAGCTACCATGCCCGGCCCAGAGTCTGATAATTAAGAGGCTACCTGTGCTACGTGTGTTAATGGACTGTCAACATCTGTATGACAGAATTACATCTAAGCCTTAGAAAATGGCTTAAGAGAGAAAAATATGAGAATTATACGATTAAACCTGTGAATGGGAAAAAACTGAATTTCTTGCAGTAGAAACTACATCAGTGATCTGTCACTTCTGTGCATGAGCCATGGCTTTTCCCCTCTGCCAAGGGGAGAAATGGAATTTTCTCTGTTTTCTGGTTTTATGCAGAAGAACAATGACTAAGCTATCTATGCCAATTCTCTCAACATGTACTGTGCTCTAGTGCCTGGGAATAAGAAAACAGCAGTGACTTCTGGTTAGGATCCTCTGATCCAGAGACGCTTGTCCCAACTGTACTGCCAGGAAGGGGGAACTGCAGCCCCACAGTGTTCCATAACAGGGGGCCACAATGGTTCAATGGAAAAACCTAAATCAAAGTTTTTAAAACATAATCTTAGTGTCTGTTAATAGAGCAGATATGCATTACTGTTTAAGTGTCATTTAAGCACATTTATAATCAAAATAATAGAGTCCAGTTTCCTATGAATTTTTTACCATATTTCTGAAGGTATGTGTCATTTTTCAAAGGAAACTAGGCTAAAACCTTTAACAAAAAATTAATGAAGCTTTACACAAAAATAGAAATTAGATAAGTAAGTTATAGATGGCAAAAGAAAACATCTCAAAATTAGAAAAAAAGAAGGCACTACAGTAATAATTCAATGATTATTTCATTTTTTCCTTGGAATTTAAAGTTAATCTTAAAGAAAAGAACTTACAGGAGGTGAGATTACACAGGGAAATATATTTATATGTAAAAGCTAAGCAAAGGGTCTAAATGGAGAAGAAAAGGGAACATCTAAAGAGAGGAGGGGAGCCAGGCAGAGTACAGGGAAGCAACTGAGAACTAAGTATAATGTATGAAGATGCTCGGGCAAACCCCAATGCCCTGTATGCCAATCTAAAAATTAATAAATACAGTTGCCTAAAAATGAAACATTGTCTAGAGATCTCCCTGCACTCTAAAACATATTTTGTGTTCATTTGTCATGTATTCTATAAGATGTTTATAAAATATATAGAAAAGGACTAAATTGAACCTGTTGTATTTAAATTCAATAGAGACAATTTCACTATATTTTAAATGGTACCAGTTTTAAAACATAAGAAAAAAATGCTATACCAAACATGTGATCAGTAGTTCTTCATCAATGTTTTATTTGAAAGTTTAGCTCTTAAGATTCTCAAATGTGCCGGGCGTGGTGGTGCACGCCTTTAATCCCAGCACTCGGGAGGCAGAGGCAGGCGGATTTCTGAGTTCGAGGCCAGCCTGGTCTACAAAGTGAGTGCCAGGACAGCCAGGGCTACACAGAAAAACCCTGTCTCGAAAAAAAAAAAAAAAAAAAAAAAAGATTCTCAAATGTTTGTATAATATTCCAAAACTGTTTTGAAGAGGACTTACAGCAAATTTTTTCTACAAAATGTGCAAAGAGATAACTAACTAGTAGTCAGACATCCCACGTACACACACATCTTCAGCAGTGTGTAACAAGAACTGGGAATGCTTTGTATTCATTTGATCCTGTGCTTGATTTACTTGTACATACTTGCTCTATGGAAACACAGATGGCTTTTCAAGAGAAAGGGTTAATATTTTCCTACTTAAAATATTGATAAATTTTGCCAAAATCCTTACATATTAACTGCAAAGATCAAGTGACATCTATCATTAAGCATAAAAGAACCTTATATGACAAATTCTTATACTAAGCCAAAAATATAAGGTTGTAGTTATCAAAACAGTATTCCAAGAGCCAAACTCTCCTACAGATCCTCAATGAGAAAGAAATGTTTCCTCCTTAACAAAACAAGACTAGAAATTCTACTGAGAGAATTTCTTCCATTCATAAATTTTCAACTACAACTCTAGGTTCAATGTCTTGAAATTGAGAACCGTTTTCTGAAAATGTTACACTATCCATCTTTGAAAAACTTAAGTCAGAGAGAAATGGGTGAACAAAATGGTATTAGTGACACTCAGAAGTTTCCAAATGAAGGATGAAAAGAATACAGCCATACTGCAGGGCTGCTATCCAAACTGTACTAATTTACAAACTCCAAAGGCAAAAGCCAACAGTCACCAATTTACAGAAAATGTAACTCATCAAGTGCTCCACCCACTTTAGAGCAGGAAAGTGTGTTTCAGGAAGCTGTCTTGCAGAAAGCGCACAGTAAAGACTATTCTCATCATGCCACCTGGCCTGGTTCTGGATCTTTAGGGTGGTTTTGCTTTTGTGTTGTTTTTGTTTTTAGAATATCTAAGATTAACTTGAAATTGTAAACGTCAACAGATGTAGTCTACGTAAATATTCCAAGTCTTCAATAACGTTTTAATAAAGGGATCCTAAAGCCAGTATGTTTTAGAAGCACTCCTCTAGGTATTGTGACGCCATCAAAGAGTGTGAGTTATAAATGGGCCCTGAGCAAAAACAGTGAATTCTCCTAAGAAACTGAAAATTGTTATGGTTCAAGAGCATCATTTCCCTATAGACAATCTACATCATTTCTCTGTAAATATACCTGACATTGCAATAAGAAAAGGCTACCAGCTATGATATTCTTGTGTATATTTCTAAAGCCATGCTTTGGGCTGTCTCTACTATAAAGTGGAATCTCAACACCTACAGGCAAAATAGAGAAATATAAAATTTCAGAAACAAACTTGTTAACTATAATGAATATTTAGTTGTTATTATTACCTAAAATAGGTAACTAGAAAGACTGACAAAACTATTAGCCATAAGGCAACAAAAATAAACTTTAAACATCTTTCTTATAAATACAAGAGCTATATAAATAGAAAATCTAAACATAAGTAATAATCTAAACATTAATTTCTTAAGTAAAATTTGATATTTAGTTTATCTTATAATTTAAATATAATTAAAATCATGAAAATTATTAAGGAATTAAAATAGATATAAAACTGTAACAAAGTTTTACACAGGCTGCTCTAGAGAAATCAGCCTTCTACAGGTTAGTCTATGTGGGCACTTTTCTAAGAAATACTTTGGGATCTCATGCTAGAAATATCTTCAGGACACTTAAATACGGTCTCATTATTTACCAGACTATTTAAATTTTTTCACTAGAAGAAGAAAAAGACACTAACCCATATATGTGATCTTAAAATGTATTATAAAGCTTAGCCTATTAAGCAATAGTATCAAGTAGAGGTTATTAAAAAATAACAAATACTGTTCTACACCTTTACAAGTGTCCCTGTGTATTAACGTGAGTCTCCTTCAGAGGCTCTCTATTATTAAATTACTTCTGTGAACAGTAACCTAAACATGAAATATTAGATATGCTGCCAAAAGTAAGCTCAGTCAACAGATATAAGTGCTAAATGCTATAAAAAATAAACTGAACAAATGCCCAATCTAAATATTAACAAATATCCATAAATATGCCAAGACAGCATGTTACAGTTCATGCTACAACCTTAAATAGTGCCATACTATCTCCTCAAATGATTTTCCTTTACCTAAAGATAAGAATTAGGATAGCAAAAAAAAAAAAAGAATTAAGATAGCATTGAAAGCAGGCAACATTCTTCATAGGAATAAGAGCAATCTAGGAATTAATCAGTGCTTATCATATAAATATAAGCTTTTAATTCATCTCTGCTGGCATGGAATCCCTGAGAGTTTGCTATACATTATTTAAGAGAAACAAGCCCACAAAATCTATAATAAGCTTAATTAAAATAGACAGTTACTACTCTGAAAATCTCTAAGCAGAAAAAATAAGAAAAAATAAAGCATAAAGAGAATCTACCAGTTTAAGATACCTCAATGATATGTAAAAAAAAAAAAAAAGGTGAAGTAAATTTTGTTGACATAAACACAATAACAGAAATGACATAGTACAGTTCTGCATGTGATGTAACATACATCTACATGTAAGACATCAACTCAATCTTTCTTTTGGAAGGAAAACACATAGGCACACAGACAGAGACACAGGTATGTTTAACTGAAGTCTTGAACGTTGCCTCTGGACCAATGGACAAACCTAACTTGCAGAAGAACTTCAATGGCAGGACTCATTACTGTTGCTTCAGGATAGAAATGTTTGTTCTATGGGGCAAAACGTTTGCTTTTATTTTTACTTCTTTGCAGAAAATTTGCTCATTAAGGATGTGTTAGGAGAAAAAAAAGTATATTTTACTGTCACACACATAAACCAAAGATTGGTAGCTACACTGATGACTGCTACAGCTGATAACTTTTAAAACAACTCTCTTAAAGTCTGAGAGAGCAAAAATGAGCTTTGTTACCTTCTTCTAATATATGCAAAAGCCTTATTTCACAACTATGTTTGAAGAAAGAGCCTCCACTTTCCTAATCCACTCACTGCCAGTTAGCATCTATGAACAGAAAGGAGATAGAAATGGGAATAGAAAACTCATTTCCCAAGTCTACAGATAGAAAAATGTCTCTCTACATACTTTCCTTGGGAATGGACTACAGATCCAGGAGAATGTTGACAAATAGTGAATAGTTAAAAGTTTGTTGACCAAATGAATAAATGTTAAATTCAGGGTGTTCATTCACTCCTACATCCAAATAAAAATTCAAGGATGCCACTTAATAAAATAAGTACTGATTTAGAAAATTCCCTTTCCCCAGACAGACAGATAAAAAAATTGGGTTGCTCTACCTCATTACTCTTGCTTTGAGATAGGGTCAGGCTATCATTGGTCAGTTCCTCATCATCAGCACTGTTTCTGCTAAGAACTTTACTCCTCTTCTTCTTCTTGCCACCTGCTTCGCTAGCAGGGCTGCTATGCTCTTCATCATTGCCCTCATCATTCTCATCTTCCTCACTCCCACTTCCCTCATCTTCATCATCCTCATTGTCTCCATCACTGCCCTCCTTGTGAGATGCCGATCTCCCCTTTCTCTTTACTACAGTAGGTCTCCAGTCATTATCATCCTCACTGTCATAGTCATCCATATCATTCAGTTCTTCCATGGATACAAAGTCCAACAGGGGACGGTTCCGACGAAGATTCCATTTCTTGGGCTCACTGACTTGTTCCTCCGTGGTGGTGGTGGTGGTAGGGACAGAAGGGGAGGTGACAGCAGGAGGGCTTGTGGCTGGTGTGGTGCCAGCAGCAGAAGCAGCTGCACTATCAGATACTGTTGCTTTCTCTTTGTCCTTCTCCCTTTCTTTTTCTTTCTCTTTCTCCTTTTTCTTTCTAGGTCTTTCTCCATTTTCTTCTTCTTCCTTCTTTTCCATTTTAATTAACTGTTTGTCTGATGGCATTATTTCCTCTGAAGAATTTTTAAGCTGTTCTTCTTTTACTTGAATATCTTCATTCAGTTCTTCTTCTAAAATGTTTTCCTCAGAATCACTACAGGAACCTTCTCCACTGTCCTTTGAAGGGTCTTCACTTCCATTACCACTCCCTTCAGAATCTGTTGAAAATATGAGAAAAAAACCACACATATGTATATACATACACACACACACACAACACTGACACAAATGAAACCACCAAAACTTGTGGATAACTTGCAAAACAATATAAACAAATCTAAGGCAAAGGATGGTAGACATTCCCAACCTCGTTAAATAATAAGTCAACAAAGTTGATATATGATTTAATCCAAGATGAACTAATGAAGATGAGAAATGAAATGTATGTTAGAATATACCTTAAACATAGTACCACTGATTTATATCAAATGGCTAATAGCAGTATAGTGACCTAAAGATAATTATTTATTTTCTAAATGTATGTTTTAATGAGAACTTGACTGTAACTTAATCATAATAATTTATTATTCTTTTACATCCTTCTTTCATATAATATGCATACTTAAACTAATGAATCAAATCTCAAGCAAAACAATGTTAGTCCTGTAAAACTGTCTATTAAACTTTTTATCTATCAAAACAAGCAAAGATCTATGATAGTCAACTTGTAGCAGATGTTTGATCAGTACAAAGGCAAAAATAGACAATACCAATGGCACATAAAACAATGGAAGATGAAAGAAGATTTCAGTCTTCCTGATAAATAGGATACTGCTCGTATCATGTGTCATGTTAACTTTCTAAGTTCCAGCTACTAGATGCGCTTGAATGGAAAATGCTGACAAATGAATCTATCCTAAAATGATCAGCTACCTGCTACTGAATAACTAGGCTATGGTTATTGAGTAGCTCATGCAAGCCTTTATAATTAGCAAGCTGTTTCCATCCCCACCTAGGGCAGCAGAGTCCACAGCAACCCAGCACAATTTTTATTCTAATCTTGTCTCAGACAAGCCAACAAATAAAAATTTGAAATATTTGGACAGGAGCATAAATGGAAGTGGAAAAAAAAGAGGGAGATAAGGATTTGTATACCAACTGTAAAATTTATAGAAAAACGAATTGTCTGCATCTATAATCAAGAAAATAGAAATACTAAAATAGCATAAAGTATTATTGTTTCCATACAATTTTAATTTCTTTGAATTTAACTTTCTTTGACCTGCAAATTTAACTGGGAATTTAAGGTTCAAAAATTAATTAGTATATCTAAATCACCTAAGAAGCCCCAAATACACAGCTAATAATCAAATACCCTGTGTGTTAGTTAGCTCATGTAAGAAATGAAAACAGACTTTGAATGACTCAATGAAATTATTATCAATCTCAAGACTCTCAGCTTATTCAATAGTGTTATGAAGAAAAACAAAACCACACATATTCTAAACAAACTTACACAGGGCAAAAGTGCACTACTACCCAAGCCAATCAATTCCTTAGGTTTCAGACCTCTGGAGCCAGGCATGTGTGCTTAAATTTGGAAATTTTCACATTTTATGCCTATAAGGTACTATTCTATAATCAAATACAATAGTTCAACAATATAAAGTATAAGTATTTACAGAGTATGAGATATGACACAAATTAAGTTGATTTTAAATAGGTTTTGATATTAAGCAAGTCTCTGCCAAAGTTAAGAAATTCCTGTAGCTCTCTGAGCTTTTTGGATTTAAAGAGTATGGACTCAATATAATTTCAAAGCAAAGTGACTTGTTTTCAGCTCAAGAGTTCTACAAATCATTAAGAAAATTTTAATTTTAAATCATTCATAATAATTAAACCTAACCTACAAAGAAAAATCAGACCTAACTAAAATCAGCAATAATTTCTACAATTTTTAAAATAATGGTCGTCTGAGAAATAAGCAGATTCCACTAAATACTTCAAAGGCAAGCCCTTGTGCACAGTAACTAAAGAACATCACAACACAAGCAACACTGAAATCAAGAAAGCTAAGCAGCAGACAAGAAGGAAAGGTTCTAGTCTTCTAGATCAGTCATCTAGAAGCTATTTTAACACAATAATCTATCAGTCAATAAAAAACCTAAAGCTCACTAGTACAGATTCCTGACGAGAGCCCAACTTTGTAACACCTGGGAAACTTTACAAATATCACCGATTTTGTGATTTTATTTTCGATGTCAATACTCATGCAATTATTGTCAAATGTAGAGGTAAACTAATATTCTTTGATTTGTTTTTGTTTTATAACCATGTCTCAAAACAGTGCAATGTTAAGTTCAACTGTTTTACCTTTGAACTTGTCAATATATTATTACAAGAACATGACATTCTTCTCCAAATACAAATACTAGCCCAACTTTTTAGTCACAGAATGTAACATCTTAGTCATAATCTAATCTAACAACACGACCAGGGTCTTGGGAATATAACTTTTTCATAATTAGTCATTTTTTGGTACATATTCTACCATATTCTATATATTCATGTGAGGAAGAGATATTTATTCATAATTACAGATGAATAACTACAATGAGAAAACAAGGTCCACAACTGGCTATAATTTTAAAGGCTGCAAAAGAAAAAAACATTTCTATTTCCATGATGTCAAAAACTACCCCATGCTGCCTTCCAAACTTAACATTTCATGTGGAAGAAAGGAAAGAAGAGAAGGAAGAAAAGCAAAGAAAGGAAAATGAATAGTGTCAATTATCCATATATTCTGAAAATCTATCTTATGCATAAGAACAGAGTTAATTAATCCCACATCTACAATGAAATTTTTTAACATATAAAAATAACTTTAAAATTAAACTCCTATTCCTAATTTAGTTACAAATTAAAAAGACAAAACCAAAAAAACCTTCAAAGCACACAGCATATCAGGATCTCTCAAAGCAACATTCATTTCAACTGTTGAGGAATTTCTTTTCAGTTACAGAATTAACAATATACTTTCTAAAATCCCTTGGCAATATTCAGATAATATGAATGCAATAATCAACAGTCATCAGTATCATTACAACAAAGCTCATTTTTTCTTCATGATAAAAAATAAATACAATCAGTACAATTTAGAGATTTAAAACTATGAAATATAATCTCTGCCCAGCAATTCCATAAACCTTATTCTTTTCATAGGTACAGAGCAACAAGAATTAACACCATAAATAAGCATAGTAAATAAGACAGACATCACTAGTCTTCTGGTTAATCCTGAGTTATCCTAAAGTCACCTTTAACTGATTCTGAAGCCCATCACTCAACCCAACTCATTCTCTACTGACTCAAGTTACAGATTCTGGGGAAATTTAAACTAGAGCTTCTCTAATAAGGACAAGTCTTGCCTCAAAAGACATGCATGCACTAGTTCCTAAAAACACTGGCAGTCACACAGCAGGTACAACATGTAGGGAAGACACTACAACACTACAGGCATCAAGTACAAGACAAAGATGCTATAAACTCTATACTACACAGAACAAACCTCTACAACAGAATTAGCCAACACAAAATGCCAACAGTACCAAGGCATTCTGAGAATCCCACATCTAGAATAAGATCTCCATCTTCTCACTATTTTCTAGGTATGTTCTACCCCAAATAGAAATAACATTTCCGCATCTCCATACCTTTAACATTTAATGTTTCCCTCACCAAAATTGTTTTTCTCTAAATATTCTTAGTTCACACTCCTCCTCTCATTCCTCAATGGAATTGATATATATGTATATCCTGTTTAACCATCATTTAATAATAGCAATCTAGTGACTTATTTGTGATTTCACTGTAACATTTGGAAAGTACTGAGTGAAATGCTAATGAATATAATTTGATCAGGTTAACCAAAAAGAACTACCGAAAAGAACTACAAACACCTCAACCTGACTCTTCCAGCTAGATTACTTCTAGGCACAATGGCTACACTAACTAAATAACCCATCAAAATCTAGTTAACTTGCTTTGCGTTATGCAGCAAAGAAAGGAAGAAAGGCCAGGACACCCCAAGTTTATATTATTAATAAGATTACTAACTGCTCACATCTTCAAAAGCATTCAATTTAGATAAAAAAAAAATCATCTCTAACCCTAGGCACAAATCAAATAAACTATTTATCTAAGCTAAACCACATAATTTCCAATATTGGGCTGGTTTAGACCTACAAAAATAAGTCACTTGTATATGGTTCCACCTAACATTTCTATATATGGTTCTTCTGGAATTCATTATTTTAATTTAAACTGTGCCCTAACTGAGGGCATATTTATTTATTGTCCTCAACCAACTATGAGAGGAAATAGTGCTGATCTAGCATACATTAATATCTCCTCTCTGAACACTAACACATCTGAGTCAAATAGAAAAAGAAGACTCACCTGCCATTGACTATTATTTTAAATAAAATCATTTTCCACTAGCTCTTTTTCACAGTAACATGCAGAAGCTACAAAAGTAAACTTACGACCTGAAATCTTAGCTCACATATACTCGACAGGAGCCAGGGCAGTAGACAACTGGGAATTATATGTTAAGAGGCAACAAATAGTATGAAGTTTTTAGTTCTTTTAGGGATCAAACATTAGCCAAATATAACATCCCTTCAGCATCTTCAACATCCCTTCTGGAACCTTGGCTTGGCTTAATACCATACACTCTTTTTCAGGTAGCTTATAAATTTATCTCTGGACTATTTCATCCCTCATAAAGAGAAATGTCTGGGAATGACTCCACCCTAATAAACAAAAAAATAAAACTATCAAACCAGGATTTACTGAAACCAAACCACTTTTGAACATTTACAGAATGTAAACATCGGGGTTTGTTTCATTGATTCCTATCTTTTAAACGGAAACAACTTATCATTTTAAAATCTCACCTATACACCAGTACTACCTGTCAGCAAAGAATACTCCTGTTAGTCATCCCTAGGAAGAAGACATTTACCTCCTTTCCCTTTCCTTTTTTTTTTCTTTCTTTGAAAGTACCAAACATCAGTGAATCAACTACATAGGAGATAAAGAGCTGCAAAGTGAAGGTTAGAAAACAGTTAATCGAGGTAATTTTATCAAGTGTTGACTGCTGGCATGAACTCATTAGGTGCCACAATTGCCAGGCCATTTTGATTTGAGATTCTATCAATCCACTTTTAGCGTAGTCAGACCCACTGGCTATCAGTTTCTGAAGAACCTCATGAGCAGTCCTTTAAACTCAGTTCCTCTATCACTGTGAAGGAGTATCTCCTACATGAGCTATTATAAATAATAAAGTTAAATGAGATTCTATAGCAAATCACAGTGCAAACTGTCTGCTGATGCTGTTAAGAGTAACACAATACAAAGGAACTTTTTGTTTGTTTTCTAAGACAAGGTCTGACTCTGTAGCCCTGGCTGCCTTCCAACTCGAAGAGTTCCTCCCCACTGCTAGGATTAAAGGCATGTGCCACCAGTACCTGGCTGATGCAAACTAATTCCATCTCTTCTCACCACCTTTAAAGAGAGAGATGAGAGTGTGTCGGAGAAAAGGAGCAAGATGTTCCAAACTCTCAGACTGCCTGATGGGATAGTGACATGTCAGAGGGGCTGGTGCATGATGGGATATTAAAATATGTCAGAGGGACTGCAAGTATGGTCTAGCAGCAAAGCTTGTGAAAGGCCCTGAGTATGCTCCCAGTGCTTCAAGATAAGAACCTCAGAAGAGCTGAACTCAGAAAGGCTTTTATCTTATACTTTATCTAAATGTTCATCAATGGGAGAGAAATACAAAAAGGTCTTAATGTTCACGTGTCCACTGATGCTTTGCAGATATAACAGCCTATTTCATTCTGTTTCTCGGGTTGCTGTAACTGAAACTTAATATATTAAGTACACATTAAGTACACAGAAGAGAAATGCACCAAGAAAAACTGTCATGCTCCATCTGTGCTTTTAAACGACGTGAACATACAAGTTCAGTATCTCTTCATAGCACTAACTACAACAAGCAAGCACTCAAGGCACCGTGCCACTGTGCCTGCTGTTTTAAAGCACAAGGTTTCCTTGGGCTTCATTGTTAGAGAGCTCGTGCACAAAAAGAACTCCCCTAAGTGTGCCAAGGAGGCTGATATGGGAGTAACAGTGCTCAAGAATATTGTGGTCCATATTACTCATAATATACGCTTCTACATCTGGGGTACCTCAAGTCTTTACTCGAATATATAAGCATAAATATATTTTAGGGTATAGGATGGGAAAAATGTTTCTCCTTTTTGAATAAGGCTTCCTCCCTACCAGCTAATCATCTCAGTAAATCTGGACTGAAGCAGAAGCCATAGAAGGTTCTAATGAGAGGATCTTAGGTTAATGTGAGAAATTAAATGACCAAAATAAATGGTTTGTGTGCACAATAAATGAACATTTTAATCAAAAGTCTCAAAAAAATTAAAAAGTTAAAAATGCAGTGAACGGCAGAAAGCTGTGAAAGGGAGAGAGAAAGAACACATTTACCTGAAGCATCTCCAACTTTAAAATCACTGTCATCTGAACTATCATAATCAAGAGCTTCCAGGAGAGAAGCGGCCAAAGGCTTCACCTGCCTCCTCTTGGAGCTGCGATCCACTGTTAAGAGAAAATATTACAATCATTTTACAATCTCACCAAACAGGGAGAACTGTGATGCTGGGGGAAAATAGAAATGACTTCGTGCACTTCACGGAATCTCGAATTGACTTCTCCACACTGTGCTTGGTGGGAAAAGTTGGGTTTGGGGGCGCTGGTTGCAGAGGGCCTGGTTGCCCCTGACGTTAGGACAGGACCAATGCAAACAGCCCACATCCTCGCAGACCCCCGCCTAACTTCTGACCACTCGGTAATCCCTCACTCAGACAACGTACGGCCACGCACGCTATCTCGGAAGCCAAGGGACCACGGAGCAGCTTCCAGCAAGGGTCCGTCTGTCTGTCTGTCCTGCAGAACCCACCCGGCCCTCCCTGCTCAGCACAGCCTGACTTGAAAGGAGAAGTGGAGCGGGGCTGAGGCCTCGGAGACACTTACTAAGGAATCCGTGAGGTGGTCGTTTGGAGAGCTAGGGAAGGCTGCAAGAGGCAAGGCAGCAGGGACGCGCAGAGGACCAAGGAGACAGGTCGGAGAGCAGCTACCGAGGCAGGGCGGTGCGCCGACCAAGCAGGGGCGACCCCGGGGGTGGGCTACTGTCCCTCCCCACGCCCCGCGCCCGCCCGCCCGGCGCCCCTTCCCCCGCGCTCCCCGGCCAGGGGCGCCAGGCCCGAACCGGCCGCCCTGCGAGGGGAACTGCCCGGGTAAAAACTGGAAATAAAAAGAAAACTTTATTAGCCTGCACCAGAAGCAACAAAAGACCCAGAATTTGCACAGCGGAGGGCCTACTGTCAGAGACAATGGGAGAACAGCGACCCGGATACAGCTCCGACAAGGAGGAAGTGAAAACCGCCGCGGAAATGCCGCCGTGGGCAGCAGAAGCTGAGGGCGCATGCGCGCACTAGCTCCCTGGCCGGAACTCAGTAACTTTCAGAAAGTTCAGAAATTCTCTGGTTCCATCCATCTGCCTAAGAACTAGTCATTGCTGGTGGGAGTGAAAACTGGTACAGCTACTATGGAAATCAGAGTAGAGGTTCCTCACGAAGCTGAGAATCCATCTACCTCAAGATTCGACTATAACACTTGTACTTCCTAGTTTTGTGTGTCAACTTGACACAAGCTGGAGTTATCAAAGGAGCCTCCCTTGAGGAAATGCCTCCAGGAGATCCAGCTGTATGGTATTTTCTCAATTAGTGATCAAGCACGGGGGCCTAGCCCATCATGGGTAGCCATCCCTGGGCTAGTACTCTTTGATTCTATAAGAAAGCAAGATGAGCAAGCCAGGGGAAGCAAGACAGTAAACAGAACTCCTCCATGGTTTCTGCATCCACTTCAGCCTCCAAGTTCCTACCCTGTGTGAGTTCCTGTCATGACTTCCTTTGGTGATGAACAGCAATGTGCAAGTGTAAGCTGAATAAACCCTTTCCTCCCCAACTTGCTTCTTGGCCATGATGTTTTGTGCACGAATAGAAACACTGACTAAGACACCCCTCAGACATGGATATTTGCTCATTCATGTCCATTGCTGCTCTATATATAATCACCAAAATTTAGAAACATTATAGATGTCCATAAGCTAATGGTTGAATAGTGAAAATGTTTTATAGTTACAGAATGGAATATTATTCAGCTGTTAAGAAAAATGAAATTTGCAAGAAAATGGACAAAGATAGCAAAAATTATCTTGCGTGAGGTAACTAGGCCTCAAAAAGACAAATATTCCATATTTCAAAGTTAGGAACATAAGTTAAAAAGAAAAAGAAGAAAGACAACTATTTTGTGTAACTCCAATAAGAGTTAAGCCTCAGAAACAAGGCAGACAGGAGCCAAGCCCAGGATTGGCTTTAATAGGCTAATGAACGAATCTGAATGTGAAGTTAAGGTGCTAGTGAAGCCACCCCAAAGTATAATGGGGGTGGGAAATACAGAGAAGACAATGAAAGGATAACAAAGTAAAGTTTAGACTGACCCACCTATAAATTACTCTACAGGGGCCCCCCTCCACTGGTAAAAATAGCCTCTGTACATAGTGCTGACATGCTGCTTTCCCAGCCTCTGTTCTCTAGGCTCAAGGCACTCGAGTGGGTGAGACATCGAGCAAAAAATCAGCTCCAGAAGGCCTACTCAAGAGAAGACCTGCAAGCCCCACATCAGTTCCAAGTTAGAGATTCGTTCTACATTAGACGTCTCCACGCAGAAAACCTTGAGACTCGGGTGGAAAGACCCTTATCTTGTACTCTTGACCACCCTACTTTCTACCTTTATGGAACCCCTTTTGATTTTGCTTCTGCTTTTAATTATAGGTCCATGTGTGTTAAATAGGCAAGTCACCTTTATTAGAACAAGAATTAGTGCAGGGTGGCTTTTAGTTTTGCGACAACAGTACCATGCCCTAAAGGATCAAGTATGTCAGGGAAAAAATAGTGTCTAGTTCTAAGATTAGAACTACTAACAAGTAGAAGGGGAGAATGAAAGTATAACAGAGTAAAAACAAAATTCTAGGCCTTTAGGCCCAGGCTTGGGAATGTGACCTCTGTGACTCATTGCTCCAATGTATGCTAATCATAAAACAGATAGTCACATTCCTCCACCCACCCGCTTCCTGGGTTCAAAGAGTGTTCATTCAAAGAAAGTCACCCAGACAATGCCAGAACCCGCTATGTAAATGTGCTGTTGTTAGGGGCTCTTAGAAACTGTCTTGAGAGATAACCTGCACAATTACCAGGTATTCCTTGTGACTCTTGTGACTTTGCACTTCCTTGAAACTCTTAACTGGTATCTTTGATATTTTCCAACAACGCCCTCCCCACTTTCTTGAGTTGTGGTTTCTCCCTTTAAATACCACCTTATCCAGCTACTCAGGGTGCCAAGGTCCTCTACCCCTGCGTGGTGTATGACCATGGGCCCGAGAGCCCTCTTAAATAAAAATCCTCTTGCAGTTTGCAGCAAAACCGTTTCTTGTGGGTGATTTGGGGTGTCACCTCTCCTGAGTCAGAACGTGGGGGAGTCCTCATGTTATGGGTCTTTCAACAACTAACACTAAAGACCCCTTCAAAAAATATGTGGAAAACTGTTTACCACTCTACAGGGGCCTGGGAGAACAGAACCTAAAAGGAAGGTGGACTAAATTCTCATGCAATAGCTAACTTTATTCAGAACATCAGGAAATTTAAACTGTAAGAGTTTAGAATCACAAGAGTAAAGAGTCCAATTGCAAGGAAAGCTGCACATGTCAAAATGTCTTTTCCTTGGTGGTAATAAACAAATAACAATAGTCAGCTGTGATGGATACGCTGAAATAAACTCACTCCTATTCACTACACCTGGGAGAAGCACGAAACACTCCTAAAGCAAGTTGTGTGTTCTCAAGAAACTGAGCTCCAAGACTCTTGTCTTGTTTTCTTATAGTCTCCCAAGCACTCAGAATTCTCTTCACCAATTCTCCTCACTAAGAAAACCCCATTCTGAGGACTGTGTCACAACAGAAATCAACCAGCATAGAGGCTCTTTAAAGCAAATACAATATGCAAGGAAATGAAATAGAATATATTTACTCCCCCATATACTGGGGGAGACAATGCCTCAACTAGATAGCTTATCTCACCAAATGAAAACTCCACTGCTACAAATGGGTTCTCTCCTGTTGAGTCACTGGACAAATTCCATACAACCCTTCAAATATCTGAGACTATTGTTACTTGCTCTCTACAACCTGATAGCAAATCCCTACTACTGAAGACACTACTTATGTTATTGAACATTAAACTAGTGCTCAACTAGAAGTTTCATCCCTAATGGCTAATGTTAAGGTGCTCTGCACACTATCAGAGGAGGAGAAATGTAATAATCAATATCTCCCAACCACAAACACTGAGATCTAGCCTCAAACAAAAGCAACCTGCCTCCAAGATATGCGGGTGCAATAGTGGCACAAAGGTTACAGGAGTAACCAACCACATTTTGATTAGAAGACATCCATATAAATAAACCACAGTACTCAGTATTACTAAGAGGAAAAAAGAACATAATACAAGTATGGAAAATCTTATATTGATATTAGACAAAGGTTTGAATGAAACCAATTAAACTCATTCATTTATTCCACAAATACATGTTGACTGTCAGTATGTTTAGAATGGGAAATGAAATGTTTTGAAAAATTGTGAAATTTGTAGACATCAAATCACTGAATGCAGTGAGGAGCAAACTCTTCAAAGATATTTTCATTGAAACACATTTAATAAATACCATGTATAGCAATTTAAGGAATGTACCAAAATGATTATTGTCTTTTCCCAGCCACAGGTTGAGATACAACTGAATATATAATCAAGTAAATTACTGTTTGTTACTCTGGACAGCCAGAGAAAGAATACACACATTAAGAGAGGAGGAAACACAAAGGAAAAGCATTCTAGAGCAATTTATATTTATACTCATACACAAAAAGTTTAAGTATGCATCTAAACTGGGGTGGGTGTCCAGAGTGAAGGGAGATGTTTTTAAAAAGTACAGAAATTCCCAGGGCTAAGAGCATGTTGAAACTAAAAATCTGATTGGCACACTAATATGTTTAGGTAATAAAAAAGAAATAAAATTTTACCCTTTAAAATAAAGATTTATTTGATATGGTTTGGCTCAAAAAGCAGGGAAAATGTTATTGCCAATAAAATGAAGATATTGTAATGAGAAATAATTAGTTAAATTATCACATGTGATTATTGATCACAGTCTATGGGCAACAAGTACTTCTTATAATAGACCATCAAGATGGAGCAAAAAATAAATAAATAGCCTGAGATGATGAACTAGAAAGCAATGCCAAGAACAGCCAATATGTATATTTAAATATAATTAATAAATATTAAATGTATATTTAAATATTGTGTGTGTGTGTGTGTGATGAGCAAAAGGTCAGAGTTTTAAATTCATTGTCAAGAAATACAGCTTCTCTGTTACTCAAAACTAGGATTTCTCGGTGTAGGCACCATGGATACTTTGGGCTAGATAATGTAGTGTAGAAGATGACCCTGTGTTTGTAGATGATCCAGCTTTTTCCCTCTAGCAACAACATGCTGAAGCAGCTCACCTTTATTCAAGTTGTGATATCTAAAAACTTTTTGCCAAATGTCCTTTGAAAAGAAAAGTCAACAGTGGTAACCTCATTCATGCCTCTAACTGAGAATCGGTGCTCTAATAAAATCATTGAGCAATGCCAACAGCCAGTGAACTTGAATCCACAGGTTGAAATTTTAGACAAGTCTGTGAGCATTGAGTATATTGATTGGTAAGGAGGCTATCTGAAGAATTGAGAATAGGTTGCAACATCAAAGACTTCTCTTTGTCAGTGTAATTAGACCTTTCCTTTTTGTTGAAATTGGACTCATATCTATCCTGTTCATCTGTATCGGTCTCAGAGTCTCTTGGAAATGGGACTGCAGATGTGATCTGTGTTTGGCCCTAAGAAGAGATTTGGAATCAGAAGCCGACAGTAGCTAATCACCTGTAGTGTAGCAGCAAATTGTAATATAGAGAAGCTAATCTTATTATAGACATTTTAATGCAGGGACTTTTCTAAGTTATAAAGACTTTCCAGAGGATGCTATGCTGGAGAGTTAACTGTCACTTTGGCACAATGTAGAGTCATCAGAGAGTAAGAAGTCTCAACTGAGAAAATGCCTCCATATGATTGGGCCAACTGAGGTGGTAGTCCTGGGTTCTATAAGAAAGCAGGCTGAGCAAGTTATATGCAGCAAGTCAATAGAGCACCTTTCCATGGCTTTCATCAGCTCTTGCTTCCAGTTTACTGCCCAGTTTGATTTCCTATCTTGACTTCTTGCAATGATATACTATGGTCTGGAAACATAAGCCAAATGAACCCTTTCATTAATCACTTGCTTTGGTTAAGGGTTTCATCACACCCAGAACCAGCAATTTCTTGGTTCTCTGGCTTCGTCTCTGGTTTGTAAAGTATCTGGGAAGCTGTTTGAAGGTACAGAGGCTTGGTGACGTGTTTATTCTCAGGAACACTCTCAGCTACTGGTAGATTTTGCACCTCCAATGGTACTAAAAAAATATCAGCTTAATATTTAAACTTTATAAAGCTTTCTTCTTTATGGACAATAGAAAAACAAAATTGTACCACATTGGGGCTGGTGAGATGGCTCAGTGCGTAAGAGCACCCGATTGCTCTTCTGAAGGTCCAGAGTTCAAATCCCAGCAACCACATGGTGGCTCACAACCATCCGTAACAAGATCTGGCGCCCTCTTCTGGAGTGTCTGAGGACAGTTACAGTGTACTTACATATAATAAATAAATAAATCTTTAAAAAAAATTGTACCACATTTTCTGTCATTTATAAGGAGGATGACCCTTCTTTCAGGGTCCATCCAAATATGCTCCATTTCTTCATGAATCTTTATGAGAAAAGTAAATATTTAAATATTTATCTGTGTTTATGACTACCTGTATATGTACAGGATGTGTTTTAGTAGGATTGACTTAGATATCCATATTTCCACAAACTATTTCTTAAGGACATCTAAGCTGTTTCTATTATACTCTAAAAAATATTTCAGCTCCAATTCCAAAGCCACTTTCACATTTTCAAGCATCTCTTCCAACAGTGTCCAACTTAGGACTGTCAATATGTACACTAGCTTTCTAAGAATGCTATAATATTACTTCAAAGTGGATGACTGAAGATAACAAGAAATTATTTCCTCACAGTTCTAGAGGTCAGCAGTGTGAGATGAAGTAGTAAACAAAGCTATTCTCCCTCTAGAGACTCTGGAGAATAATCTATTTTTTGCCTCTTCTAGTTCCTAGTGGCCCTTGGTGTTTCTGGGCTTCAAACAACAAATGCAATCTCTGCTTCTCTCTTTACTTGGTCTTCTCTGCATGTCTATATATATATCAACTTCTTGTAAAAATATTAAGCATTTGATTTAGGACTCACCCTACTACAATGTGGCCTTATTACATTAAGTACAAGTACCCTAATTTCTCAAGATCGCATTAGGAGGTTCTGTGTCTTCATGGATTTGAGGGAAGCATAATTCAACCCATATACTGTAAGTTTGTGCAATCTACATCATCTGACATCAACTAACGCTTCTAGTTCTAGAAATGAAAGCCTGAGAACCTTAAATCAAGTAAATGTATGCATATTTTACTAGGCCCTCATAGTTTGAGAGAGCTGATATTTCTTTGATAAAGCTGATAAAGTCATCCTGGTTGAGATTACAGAAAGAATGAGCTGATTCTTTTCATATGTTCTCTTTATTAACTTATATTTATTTAAGTGTATATGTCTTTCTGTATGCCTGTATGTCACATATGTACAGCTACTCCTGGAAGTTTTGAAAAAGAAGGCATTTCATCCTATAACTGGAGATGTAGGCAGCTATATTCCGCCCAATGTGGGTGCTGGATCCTCTGCAAGAGCAGCAAGTGCTCTTAACTTCTGAGCCATGAATGCTAAAGAACCTTTTATTGCCTGATGTAACTGTCATCTCCTAGGCTTATTGCCTCAGTCTGCTAACCTAGGCCTAGTTCTGGAAGCTTCTAGCCTCTGTAGAATCATATCTAGGCCTAGAATGTTTTCAGCCTTTGAGACTTACTGCTGAATAAGCTCACCCTTTCTTGTTCTTGGCTGACTCTAGCTGGCTAGTTGAACTCAGCTGTTTGGGTTCAAAATTCCTCTCCAAGATGATCAGGCTTCTCTCTTGGCCTCTGACTAAATTGTTCTGCTTAACCTGTCTCTGTAAAACTCTCCCAATAAAACTTCCTCCTCTCTCTCGATACACTTCTCTCCCCAAGTACCTTCTTTTTCCTCTCTTCTCATGAGAGTTGGGCCTATCATATTCTGTCAAACATTTCTGTGACTTGTCATTTTGTCTACCCCTCAATTAAACATCACTTTTATACATGGGTGCTTCCTCCTACAAACTAACTTTACTTCCATTATTTAGGATTAAAGGTGAGTACTAAGGGCCTGTTTATATTCCAGCCAGAGTAGCCATGTTGCTTTTTAGAAGTGAAAAGAAAACTGTTGTATGACAGATGTGAGAGATGCTTTGTAGGATCTATCACACTCCACTGATCTCTGTGCCTGTTGTTATGCCACGTACTGTTTTGGTTATTCAACTGAGTACCATGTTGATAGATTAAAAAATCCCTCTACATGGTCCCTTTTCTGTTTAAAAACAAACAAACAAACAAACAAACAAAAGCAAAAACAAAAACACTGCCATCTCTTCAGTCCCAGTGATTTAACATCACTGTGCAAAAATTGTATTTATATGTATTTTCATTTATTAGGGTTTGCTTCTTAGCTGTCCACCAAAAACTCATGGATTGAAAGCCTGGCCCCTAAAGCAGCAGTGTTCACAGTCTTTAGGAAGCAACTGGATCATGAGTGAATTAATCCATTTCTGATGCATAGCCCCATGGGTGTGATGCATGAAGGAACCTTGTTACAGGAGTGAGAACACTTTGCTTCCTGGCCACCATAAATTGAGCAGCTTTCTTCTGTCACATAATTCTCCCTGGCATACTGAGTTACCTGGGGTCTAAGGGCAGCAGAGTCCAGAGAAGGGAACTTAAATTGAAGCCTCAGGACCATAGAACCTTTGATCTTATTGACTGACTATTTTAGGTACTTTAGTCAGTGACAGGAAGCTCAAAAAACAGGATTATACCCAGAACAGTGACCTCAAAAAATTAACCTTTATTTTTAGTGTATGGGTGTTTTGCCTACATCTGTGTCTATTTACTATGATACTGAAATTAATAAAAATAAAGAGGAATATATGTAGTATGTTGTGCTAGACTATTTAAGCAACTATGGAAAGACAAGATTTGGATTATCATACAACTTTAAAAAAAACTGCATGCAAGCCCCAGACAATCTTAAAACAGACAGAAGTGGAAGAGCTCACATTGCTTGAGTTCTAAATGAATAATCAAAACAGTACATGGCATAACAACAGGCACAGAGATCAGTGGAGTGTGATAGATCCTACAAAGCATCTCTCATGGCTGTCATCCAATGGTTATCTTTTCACTTCTAAAAAGCAAAACAACAACAAAGTTTTAAAAACTACACTTGATAAGTATGGTGACTTGTGCCTCTACTCCTATCACTCAGAAGTGTGAGGTTGGAGGATTTCACGTAGATTGAGACCAGCCTGGACCACAGCGTTAGTCCAGGCCAGTTTGACCCTGTCCCCCAAATAAATAAAAGTCTACCCACCCTCCCACCACCCTTTGGAGACAGTTTCTCATATATCCAAGGTACACTTTGAATTCATTATACAGCCAATGCTCGCATTTAACTGCTGATCCTCCTTTTACCTCCCATATGCTGGGATGACAGGCCGATACCACCACTGCTGGATTTATAGGCATTCATATGTGCAGCTCTATTTAGGATAACAGACTATAAGGTGCAGGTACAGAATGTGATAAGGTGGTATTTTATTAAGTACAGGGGTTTAAATCTAAGGTCTGAGACATGCTAGATGTGTATTCTACCACTGAATTATATATCTGCAGCTCTGGTTTTATTTCCTGGAGACAAGGTGTCACTATGAAGACCAGAATGGCTCAAGTCTCAGGATTTCTTGCCTAAACCTTTGCAATTACTAGCATGTTAGGAATGAACCACCATGTCCTACTGAATATGCTAATTTGACATATGTAAACACTATGAAACGATTACCATAATAAAGCTAACATATCTCTTCAGATCACCCTTTTACTGTTTGTTTGTTTGTTTGTTTGTTTGTTTGTTTGTTTTGGAACAGAGTAAAAACACACTAGCTAATGCTGGCCTGGAACTTCTGATGTAGTCTAAGCTAAACTCAAACTCAGGACAATCTTTCTAAACCAGCCCTATAGAGCAGAGAGGATCATACCTAGCCACTCTCAGCTACCTTTTTTTTCCTTTTTTATTTTTTTGTAATGACAAGATTTAAGATCGAGTCTGTTAGCAAATTTAAAACAGAAAATTGACTGTTAGTAATTATACTCACTGTTTTGTAATCTGCAGACCTGATTCTGCCTGTGTGGCTGGCACTTTCTCACCTTTCACTATCATCTCCCATTCTCCCCACCCTTCAATCACTGACAGCAATCCATTCCCTCTATGTTTCTAGGAGTTTAAACTCTTTTTCTCAGAGCTTATATGTCTTTATTTCCTTAGGGTCAAATACTGACACTTTATTTTATGCCTTTGATAGCACCATCAATTTTTTGTTTATGTGTGATCTCTGTGGCTTTTGGTTGCTGTCTACACATGTGAAGTAGGTACCTCTTCCTGCTTTTATTGGCTGGATTCATCAGGGAAAGCCCTTTACCATTCAGTACATCTACTGAATATGGATACACAACTGTTGGGGCCCAGAAGAGAGCTTGATGCTGGACCCTTTGTCAGGCTGATCTGGTACTTAGCTCAGTGGGTAAAAATCTGGGAACTTATATACGTTGGAGTGATTCTGTATTTTTTTGGTTCACATGAATGAATTAGCCTGAGGCCTTGAACGTCACTGAGCAGCATAAAGCCTGAAGGTGCAGAGATTCTGGGCTCTGGGGTTCACTGGGCAAGTCATGTGCTCCTACTTTTTTTTATCCCATGAAAACAGTGAATACCATTAATAACAGAGAAACCCAAAATGTTTCTAGTTTGGGGAAGGGCTCAAAGTAAAGGAGGTTCTACAATAGATCTAGGCTGCAATGTAAACTGTTCTTCAACTATTATATGTGACTCAATATTTCTGTTGATTCTAGTAGCATGGTAATATGCTACATATGTTTTTATTTAATCAATAACTGGATGTTATCTTGCAAGAAGGAACCAAACTGAAGCCATTTTGAATAAAATCTCCATTCTGAATACGGGTCAAATAAAGTTTATGTTCCAAAGACCTTCCTGGGTAACTGATATCCTGCTGGGCAGAGAGAGACAAGACAAGACAGACAGAGAAGTTTATGGGAAACATGAATGATAGGTGAGTTGCCTGCCAGAGTTGAATGACCCAAGCAATGGAAACAGGACAACTGTACCACAGAGGAATGTTCCTAAGGAAGTCCCTTATTCCTAAATACGTAACTGAAACCTGGCACAGATGGTCATGGTTTTCAAGCTTAAAAGCTCTGTAATATTCTCTAGATCAGGTGGGGGTGGATGGTTCACAGTTCAGCTCGGAGCATGCTCTGTGGCCCTGACTAATCAGCAGCAGCTTGACGAAAGTAAAATCTTGTCATCTGCATTCACCTAGTGTCTGAGTTGTGTTGGATCTAAGAGGACCCCACAACAATGTGACAACAAAGCTATAAGACTATATGTGAACAGCAGCATGCCATTGCCAGAAAGAAACAGAGAAAGCCAGATAGGTTCTACTAGATCTTAAAGCTTGAGTAATCAGGGCGAGCAAGTGTCACAAATAACTATAGTCCATACTCCTTTACCAGTGTCCCTTCCCTTCTTTGTCTGCCCATGCCATTCTCTGCACAGTTTCGCACATGCAGTTCTATTGGTTTGGTTGGTTGATTTTAGTACTTTAGACTGAACACAGAGCCTGGGAGAGATTAAACACATGCTCAACCATTGAGTTAGATCCTTAACACCTTCCAATTTCCAATTAACCGAGGAAGAAATCTGACGTTCAGATGCTCATCTACATGAAACATTGTCAATAAACCCAAACTAGAAAGCAAGTCACTATAGTTCCATGGTAGATTAGTATTGAGTGACAATAGTGAAAGATAATTTCAACAGAAGCATAACTTCTTACATTTCATCACAATATTAATTTATGTAGAAGGAAAAACATCCAGATATAAGTATGTGTGAGAGAATGTGTGTGTGAGTGTGTGTGTGTGTGTGTGTGTGTGTGTGTGTGTATGCACGTGCTTGTTTAATATTGTGCCTACATAACCAAGAATTTTAAACGAATAGAACTAGAAAACTTAGTTGACAAAGAGGACTAGAGAAGATGTGTATGTACAAATATTTCAAAATTGACAAAGAGGGTGAAAACGATTGTTTCAAATGGATGCTCATCAAGATAAAAGAGGATATAAATGATTATGCAAGAGACACTGCTTTGTTATAATGGCTCCAACACTGTAGACATGGGCTTGACTTGATTGCCTGCTTGGCATAGTATTGATTCTGCTCAGCAAACTCATGACAAATAAACTATGAAAATTGGATCATAAGCATGGAATTTTATTGCCTTACTGTATGGTACTGTAAACAATTTCCCTAATACAATAGGTGAGGTTATGTTTTGAAGACACAGTTACAGTGCCACTTGGGAGCAATACTTTGGTGAGGTGGAATCAATTTTCTAGATAATAGACATTCTAAGTTAGCAAAGAGTGTCTACTGCTACTTACCAAAAACAAATGGATTAGATATGAAAGTGGCTCTAAGTGCTATGATCTTAGACACACGATGGTGGCTTCTTATCTTGGTAACATAGCTCGGCTGGCATAGAAGTCTTTGTCTATTTGTTTGTTTGTTTATGTATGTTTTAGACAGGGTTTCTCTATGTAGTCCTGGCTGTCCTAGAACTCCCTCTGTAGAACGCACTCTGGCATTGAACTCAGAAATCTGCCTGCCTCTGCCTCCTGTGTGCTGGCATTAAAGATGTGTGCCACCACCACCCTGTTCAGAAGACTTAGTTTTGGAAGGATGCTTCTATCAGAGTGCAAGCTGATTTTACTAAATCGGAGGCTTAGGCTGCTCCCTGCTCCATTTGGGCCCATCATGCCAGTCAATAAACAGGAAAATTGGGCATTGTGCTATGAGTTTCTGTGATTTATCCAGTTTGTGAAGGAGACATCAGGGCAAACTACTCAATGGGGTTAAAGAGCAGCATATCTAGAATGCATGACCTCATCAAGGATAGTTAATACTCTTCATACTGCCAAATTCCATTCTCGTATATTCTTCTGGACTAAGTTTGTGTTTAGTTTTGTGAGAAGAGCTATAGAGTCATTTGTGAGACTCCCATACATTGAATTGGAAATATGGAAACAAGAAACAAATACTCAGTATGTGATTGTACTCACTATGTGTCTAAGGTGATTTTGTCTGCTTCATGTCTTCTTTTCCCACTGACTCCTCTGCTGACCTCAGGTAGCACAGGAAGTTGTTTTCCACAGGCCATATTATAGCAATTCAAAATAATAAATATTTAACCACACAACTATGTAGGTTAAGAGGTCAGCTTCTCTGCTTGACCCTAACTGATGTACTGACCTTCAGTTCTGGTTTGCTATTTCCTCACTCTTGTCCTGCTCTTCATTTGCTCGTAGTCTCTAGAGAAGTTCTCAACCTTCCCAATAGGCCAATCCTTTAATACAGCTTCTCATGCTGTGGTGACCCCAACCATAAAACTATTCTCATTGCTGCTTTATAGCTGTAATTTTGGTAGTGTTATGAGTTATAATATAAATATCTGATATGCAACTCACATGTTGAGAACCACTGTTCTTTTCTTCCTATACATTCTTTTTTACATACTTGTTGAGAACAAGCCCATAGGTTTCCATTATATAAACTCTCATCTTACAGACTCTTCATTTTCAAGTCTTCTTGATCTTAGGAGTGACATATATCTTGCCTGGCTTATCATGTCTCCAACAGGAGATATTTCACATTTTTTCTAGGTTCAGTGATTCCAAAATGATCTCATGGGGCTGGAGAGATAGTTCAGTGGCAAAGTGCTTGCTGTAGAACAGGAGGGCCTGAGTCAATCTCTAACACCCATATAAAACCAGGGAGCAGTGGTATGCACCTATAATTCCAGAACAAGAGGAAACTAGGTAAGGAGGATTCGTGAGCTTGCTGGCCAGCTAGTCTAACCAAATCCACATGCTCTAGGCTAGTGAGAGACTATCTCAAAAACGAAGGTTGAAAGTGACTGAGGACCACACCGGACACGAACCTCTGATACATATACACATAAGTATGCACATACCCTGCCCACTCAGGACAGCAAACAGTACCTAGTAAGCATCCAATACATGTTCATGAGCAAATGACTGAATGAACTTGGGAATCCATAAAGGAAATAAAAATGAAGAGAGATAATAAATAGCATCAAAGAAGAAGGACGGAAAATGAGATAATCTGAAGTCTACATGAAGTTTAGATGTTTCATGTCCTATTCCAAATAAGACAAACACATTTTTCCTAAAATCTTATGTAGCCATGTTTCAAAAAAAAGTATGAACAAACTTGCTGTGTCTCTGCTTTTTAATATTCATTGAATTTTGCACATAAAGTATTTCAAATATTTAATTTAAACTTATAGTAGTGAAGCTTTGAGATTTATAACACTGAGAGTAAACTTTAAGTCCAAAGTACTTCATTTTTCTAATAGAAGGTTTATAATTAGTGGTCGTTTATGCTAAAGAGTCATGCTAGTAGAAGAATCTATTTGTTTTTAGGTTAAGGATAGCTGCAGAATCTTTAACAAGTGAAGGGTTTGTATTTGTATTACCATAAAAATAACTCCAATTGTCATTTTATCTACTAGAAAAATAATGAAAATCCTAAATGCAAATTGAATAAAAATATGATTCTGTCTTCAATTTATATTAATATAATTGTATTCTATGGTTCAGTTATTAAATTATATTTTTCAAAAGAAGCTATTTCTTTACTGTCATGCATTAATAGCAACACATAATCACGATAACTTTTAGAATCTTCTAGGCTTAAATCTTCAAGGAAAATGTACAAGAGCACTAATTTATCTTGGGTGCCATTGATGGGGATTTAGAGGTACTCAACATACAAAACCTGTGTGTTTGTTTGTTTGATCGGTTGATGTTTATTTGTTTGTTTGTTTTGAAGACATGCTCTTTTGTAGCCTAGTCTGGCCTCACACTCATATGTAACTGAGGCTGACCTTAAAGACCTGACTTTCCAGCTTTTGTTTCCAAAATGCTGGGATTATAAATATATGTCACCATGTCAGGCTATAGTTTCATTTAATTCAGAAAATTATTATCTACATGATTTTAAAATTTTAAATCATTTAAAATTTTAAAATAAAACAAAAGAGCAAGAAATAAACATGTTACAAATCTTAAAATGAAATGGTAAAAGATATCCCAGGTCATTTGTTAACATCATATGCCATTGTTAGGTCTGAAAGCGTCACCACACAGAGACCACCACTGACACTGTAATAATGAAATAGGCAACAGTGGTCTTACTTCGTGAAAGCAAGAAGCCTACATTCAGGAGTTGACCACTTACATAAATGGTGACCATAGACAAAGGGATATAAGTCTTATATAGGAAACTGGAGGAATTTTACCAAAGGTTAGGAAATCTGAAACATCACTGGAGGGTGCCAGGGAAGTCACAGGGGTAGGTTTTCGATTGGCTGCTGTTTGTCTCACTGTATTTGGTGAGGCCTTGAGGAAACTCCTGGAACCAAGTCAGCTCTGAGCCCTTTGTTAGTCACCCATTGTTGGCAGCATCTTCTGAGGAGCCCAACTGGCTTCCCTGGGAAACCAAGACTTCCATTCCCAAGGGTTTTAATGTTTTCAGAGGATCTCTCACCATGCAGTTGCTTTACTCTGTGGTTAGAAATAACTTTTGAATCTTCACTACCTAAAAGATAAAACTCTAAATCTCAAACTCCCCCAAATCTGAGCTACCCTTTTCAGCTTCATTTCCCATGTCTCCTTCCTAGGAATTCCAAGTGCCACTATGCTACACTCCCCTTCTTCCATACACTATGAACTCAACAATATAAGCTTTCATTTCTTCCTGTGTTGTTAAGAACATTTTATATGTATAGTCTACAAGGCTCCTTTTCCCCCAATGTCTATATGATATGATACTTTGTCACAGCTTTAATAATCCCTATATTATTTGTTCTGTTTATATTTCTGAGTGTGTATGCATATTTGTGAAGACATGAACAATGGCAGTCAGGTGGAGGTTGGAGGAGATCATCAAGGACTGATACTTGTCTTCTACCTCGTTTGAGACAGAATTCCTTACTGTTGGCTACTTCATACTCCAGCCTTGTGAGCTTGTGTCTTGGGAGCTTCTGGGGTCTTTCTGTTTTCCGTAGGATTAGAGATGCATGTGGCTGTACTTGAGTTCTAGGGATGAAATCTCAGGTACTCATACTTGAAAGGTAAGCATCTTTTACTGTGACATCTCCCCAGCCTTCTTTTTATATTATTTTTATTTTTAATGTTGTATGCTTCATTGACCAAATCAAGTTACCTGTCTGAGCTTGACACTAGCCAAAGGACTAAATATAATTTTTCCAAGAAAGAGCATTAAATATGTAAACAAAAGGCCAATATAAAAAAAAAAACCTGTCATTTTTTTTTTTTTTAAAGTTACAATCATTTTGGACTCTCCAAAATGACTCTCTCTTCAAGACACTCAGGTCTCCACTATCTGTGCTCAAAGTGCCTTCAGCACTGGGAGAACCTAAACTCCATCTCTCGGTATTCCTAACTCAGTCTAAGATCTACAAATGATGCTGTAGACGCTTCTTCTCTTATTATCTTTTCTCTTCCTGTCATTCCTGACTTAGTTTTTCTTTTCTTATTTTTCCCCTCCTTTTATCGTCTTTAAAAATGTCTTTTCAGTGGTTCGGATGGGACTGAAAGACTCCAAAACTCCCAAAGGGAGGCACTTACTCAAGCCTCGGGTCAGCCGCGCACCCAAGAAGACACTGAGACCGGTACTTAAGATGTATAGAGAGTAAGATTTAATACAGCAACGACAAGAAAGCACATAAAAGCACATAAACCAGAGCCCTATAAAGCAACAGCAAGCAAATACATGAACTAGAGCTCTGGGGTCGAAACCCACACACCCCGCATGGTGTAGAGGGGATTCGACCATTAGCCCAAACTTTTCACAGGCTTTTATAGGAGAAGGGTAAGGGGGGAGCAGGGCAGGGAAAATACAGGTTTTACGTCACTAAGTGATTCAGCCAAGGGTTTTTCCAAAGTGCTTTTCGCAACGCGTCCCACACTTTGGCCATGTACTTGATTCATTGGAACTGAGGTTTTTACTCACACCCTTATCTCAAAAATGTCCCTGGCACAGTCCTTAGTTGGGAGGGGTTGGACTGGGTTCGTTCCAGGAAACCCTTATCTCAGAAATGTCCCCGGAACAGTTTTCATTTGAGAGGGGGTCTGACTCTGGTGTGAGAGTTCAGAATGTACTCTGGGGTGAGAAGTTCTGGTGGTCAGTAATTTTCTTCTTTCAGGACTAAAACTCTTACACACATTCAGCAAGTGAAGCAGAGCTGAGTTATAGTCCCAGTCCAGTACTGTGATTTCTAGGTGGTTTGTTTTTCTAGAATTGTTTCTGATTGGTCTGAAGGTCTGTGAATTAACACCACCTTTAACTGCCCTAAAACAGACACACATAAATTTCTACAGTAGAACAGAGACTTGATACTGGATACTTATAGTGAAGAGGATGAGGACTGTATACAGGCATTGGCATGTCCTTGGATATCCGCTGCCACAGAGTTACCTAGGGAATAGTCTTTAACTAGACCCTGATTTTGTCAGTGTTCTTCCTTGCTTCTTGGCTTGAATCCATGTAAGGAGTTCATAAGCACAGCATATGTTTCTGCCTGATTCTTTCCTCTAGAGGACTGGAGAAATGTAATGTCAATTCATAATCTCAAACAGTCACAGTTTTTTTTTTTTTTTTTTTTTTTTTGGTTTTTTCGAGACAGGGTTTCTCTGATAGCCCCGGCTGTCCTGGCACTCACTTTGTAGACCAGGCTGGCCTCGAACTCAGAAATCCGCCTGCCTCTGCCTCCCGAGTGCTGGGATTAAAGGCGTGTGCCACCACGCCCGGCCCAGTCACAGTTTTTAAAACCCAAAGCTAAGAGTTCCTTTAGCAATATGTAGTCTGCTTCGTTTCTATTTGAACCCTGCATCATTGGTCAAAGGTGTAATTCTTTTTGAGACAGACTACACTGCTAATCACAATTACTATGATTTTAAACAATAAAGCTTTCTTTCCTACTTTCTATACATGCCTATCATAGACACACACCAGCTCTTTCCAAATAGCATTCAAGCTGGTAAAGTAGCCACTGTTTGGAACATAACTTGATCTTGTCATGATGGGAAAAGAGAAGAGAGGGAGTAGCACACATGGGAGCCAACAATTCTGCATGACAGATGGAATCCTCACATTCCATTTCTTACTAAAGAAAGTCACCTGATCAAAGCTGATGTTACTGAGGCAGTGAGATGGCCTCTCTTCCTAAGGGTTAGCAAGAGGAATTTGTAAATGATATAATCTACTACACACAAAGTCCCTACTGCTGAAAGTCAAACTGAAGTTTGCAATCCCCCCTTTACACTGGCTTTTCTAAGTTGTCAACACTATTGTCTCCAGCCCGACTTAAAATACAGCTAGAATATTCTTTCCCCTAAGTTTAATATCCAAAATTTAAGCATTGACAATTTGACCTGTTAGTTGGGTACAGTTTAGGCAAATTTATATTGTGTAATTCTGCTTTATTGATATTTCAAAAGGCGTCACCTGGTTGTCATATTATTATGTCTAGGAACTAGGCTAATAAGATTATTTTAAAAATCAACAAAACAGCACATTTCTAGACTTTCTTTTGAATCATGGCATTTCTGTATATCTACTACTTTTTATTACCAATATTTATCATTCCAAATGAAATGTTCAGCAAAATGTCCTCCTGTCATGAAATTCTGTTGCTAGCAGCCTCGCTGTACTCACTACCATTATTTCTCGTGTTTACATCTGAGTACTTTCTGTACTGATTTTTAATATAACCATACTCATTACCATAGTATATAAAGGATTACCAAGATTGTTACTCTCTCAGTGATCTCCTTTTTCTCTCCTCCATTGCTATGTCTGGACCAGTCACCCATGCCTCTTGCTGTTTGTTACCATACCTTGGTAATTTGTTCTTTTCGTTTAGTTTTCAACTCAGATATCCCCAGAGGCATCTTTCCTTGCCCACTCTAGCTAAAGTAATCTTTCCTCTGCCTCTCTCTCATGTCACTTTTCACTGTTATTTATTTTAGTGGCACATCTATAGTTATATAAAGTTATCTGTTTATTTCCTGCTCTTCTTAGTCAACATGGTACATATTTTTTTTTTCCCTTCAATACTAAATCCCTAGAAGCTGAATGTCATTCATGGAGGTGTATGTCTGCAATGCCAACTCTTGGAAGGCTGAGGCAGGAGGATCTTGAGTCAGACGCCAGCCAAACCAAAAGCAAAAGCAACAAGATATGGTACAGAGTAGGAACTTAGCAAAAGTTTTCAGAGAGAGAGAGAGAGAGAGAGAGAAAACAAACCATGCCAGCCTTTATATGCATAACCTTCAGCTTATCATCCATGGTCCCCTCCTTGTTTTATTCAAACAAACATACTTGAATTGCTCAGTTTGATCCTGAGTCTTTTCTCCCTCTATCTCCTACTGAGGAGACACAGTGAGAAAAGTAAAGTGCTTGACTTTAGCAGTCATACGGCTCATTTCCTAAGTAACAAAACCACTCCATCTATTTTCTACTCTAGATATTCTGGAGTATTCTGCTCTCGAGAAATACCGTGGGTTTTGCATAGACACCCATCCATTATTTCAGTAATTGGCATGGATATTTTCACAGCTGCTCACCACTAAAGCCATTCACCCATAGCCATCCAACTATCAAGTTCTGTTGATACCACAAAATTTTCTCTGATATTTTTGGTGATTTTTTTTCCCAATCAGTACATTCCTCCCCACCCCCAGGACAACCTAAAATTCTCTCACATGGACAACTACAAGAGCCCTTTTCTCTACTCCATTCTTCATAGCCAAAGGAATTCCTTTCAACCATATAATCTTATTGGTGAACTTCTTAAAGTCCTGAACATAAAGTCCTTGTATAAGTGGTCCCTGCCTCAGATGTGGCTCCTACTTTGCCTTCCCTTTTAAATTCCTTCCATGGCAGACTGTATGCTTCATGCCTTCATGTGAATTGTCTTCCTTATACACCTCCATCTGAAGCCTGTCCTGGGCTAATGCTACCTCTTCAGTTTAGCAGTTTCGGCGAAAACCTCTCCTTATTATTTGAAACGTTTTAACATGTGTAGGGAGTCCAAATTGTTGGCTGTGATTCGAAAGTGCCCATTAAACCTGCCCCAAGAAAGGACTTTTGGGTAAAAGTAAATTTGCAAAGAGATAAATGAACATTGACTTAGGGTGGTAGAAAAGGTTAAGTTCAGGAACACGACCAATGAAGATACTTTTAAGGATTCAATATCTGGACCAAAAAGAGATGGTGGCATGTTGCAAAACTTCTTTGGGGGGCGACAACTCTTCAGTAGTGCCATGACCTAAGAATCTAGAAATCACATTGTAGAAACTATGGCCAGCTTTAAGTCACTTACTAGTGTTTCAACTTCTGTCCCTAAGCGCCAGTGAAAGTCAGGAAGCAGCTGCAGTCTTAAACCGCAGCGGTTGACCTCGGCGGCTGGAGACTCGACCTGTCCTGCGGGATCTGGGCGCTGAGCCTGCAGAGGCGCCTGGCAGCTCCCTCCGGGGCCCTCGGGGCGGCGCGGCGCGCGCCCCACACGCGCGCCCCCAAGCGCGTCAGCGCGCGGCCCTGACCGGGAGGCGCCGTCAAGGAAGCCGCGCCCGCCGAGCGCACTGCCAGCGGACCGCCGGATGACCCCGCTCTAAACGCAAGCCGTCCTGAAAAGTGCCTGCCTCACCAGTCGAGACGCTCTGCCTGCTATGCAAAACAAATAAACCTATCAAAAAGATGCATGGTGGAGAACTGATGGATCATGAACGCAAAAATGGGAAGAAGGGTCGGGACATTTAGGGCAATCGCGCGAGGGCTGACTACCTATTCAGGCACCGTAGAGGACAGCCGCATCCGGGCTTTCCTGCTGCAGGCTGCCCTCAGCGCCAGGGGTCCTTCAGGTAGGAGGTCCTGGGTGACTTTGGACGTCCGCTCAGCCAGGTTACAGAAGCGGCTTAGCGTGTGTCCTAGTTTTCTCTCTGCGTGTAGGTAGGCCTGTGCCGCAAACATGCTACGCCAGATCCTCGGGCAAGCCAAGAAGCATCCCAGCGTAAGTTCACGGTCTTTGCCAGGGTGGCCTCTTAGCTGTGGTTGCTCCTGCCGTGTCCCCTGGGGACGTTCTCTTTTCTCTATTCCTTGGGGTTACATTCTGTCGTTGGGCTGACCCGATTGCTTGAAGCCTCTACCGGGGGTGGAGGTGAGGTTGCCTGAAGCAGAAGGTGGCAGACCTCAGAGAAAAAGGTAAACATTCTGAGTATTGGAACACTGTGGCCACGGTCTCTCAGATTACTTGGTCCCAAGAGGGGTGAGTGGTTACGTTGAGAGATTAGAATCCAAGAGAGGCCAAGTTTGTTATGCTGCTCTTTGCGGCTTTGAGTCACTGCATTGCACCACCAGACCTTCAGAAGTGCAAGGGATCGTCATCTTGTAACCCCCACTTTGCTTGGAAAACTCGACATTGGCAAAATTGATTTAAGTTTTCTTGACCTGTCCAGTATAGCTCAATAGAGTAGGATGCTGTGTACCTAAAACTCCCACTGATGGGCCTTAATCTTTGCCTTAAGCCTGGTTTTCTAAATACTCAGCAAAATTAACTGCAATCTGTTTTCAGAGTTCATTCCTAAAACTAGTGCTTTTAATAGGCATTTCTGTCAGCTAGTTGTGCTCTTTATTTCACAGAGGTTATGTTCACAGAACTTTTGGGTTTTTGAGACAGGGTCTCCCTGTATAAGCCCTTGCTGTCCTGGAACTCATTCTGTAGACCAGGCTGGCCTCAAACTCAGAAATCTGCCTGCCTCTGCCTCCCAAGTGCTGGGATCAAAGGTGTACGCCACATTGCCTGGCTCACAGAACTTTTAAGGGCCACTTTTCAGTAGTTTCCAAAGAGATTCCCCTCCCAGCCTACCAGGGAAGCAATGAAATTTAATGGGAGTGCTGTTCAAGACTTACAGAGGTGAATGTATTTGATAGGATTATTTGTTCATATAATTTAATCCTTGTAAGGAAGTTGGACTCTTAAGCCAACACCATCCTGATGTCTTTTTACAGAGATCATGCCTTTAGAATACAATTGAAAGAAACACAGCCTCAATCTAAGTTCAGCCGTTATTCCCATTGTAGGACAAGTTAGCTAAGTAGCAGATTTCGAGGTTAGCATATAGAGAAAGAAACCGTGTGCCCTTGTTTGGACAAGATGAAGGGATGTGATGATGGCTACTCTTTTTTGTCTGTCTCTTTCTAGTTGATTCCTCTCTTCGTCTTTATCGGAGCAGGGGGTACAGGAGCAGCACTGTATGTGATGCGCTTGGCAATGTTTAATCCAGATGTCAGGTGAGTGTAAGAGCTTTAATATTTGGATGGCTAATAACCTGGGCTGGGGACCCCAGTCACAGGAGAAGTAGCAGAGTAGAAGCAACTACAGTTTGTAGCTTTGCAATCAGCCCAGCGCTGCTACTGCTGCTGACATTTACTTTGCTCATCTCGATCTCCCCTCCCCCAAGTTTTAGTTTCATATTGGTCAAGTAGAATTGCTAATACCAACTCTTACATTTTGAAGGTTGGATAGCACTTGAGTTTTTTGGTTTGCTTGCTTGCTTATGTTATGGCTGTTGTTTTGAGGCAGCCTCACAATATACATCTGGCCATCCTGGAACTCACTGTGTAAATCAGGTTGGCCTCTCTAGTGCTGGAATTAAAGGCATGCACCATCATGCCTGAAGCAGTTGCTTTTTATGAAATACGTAACCACGATTCCTGTTGTATGTGAATGTAACCTACTTTTTCCTCAATAAACCGATCTTTTTTTTAGTTGGAAAATAATAAAAGCCAAATACAAACGTTTCTGTTATAAAGACACGGATGTAGACAGATATCCCAAAGAGCGGTGTTCTGTGATTTTACCAGTTCCGTGCTTGTTTACCTATAAACTCTACTTCTGTTTAACTCTGTAATGGAAGTAATGCCTAATAAAAAGTGAGATTGATTTATTCAAAGTACTAGCTTCTAAGGAAGTATTTTTAAAACACTATTGTAAGTAGTGTTTTATTACTATAATAATTATAATATTTTATCCATTTTAGCTGGGACAGAAAGAACAACCCAGAGCCATGGAACAAACTGGGTCCTAATGAACAATATAAGGTAAGGTACAAAGTGGTTAAAAATTGCAGGAAAGCATAGTGTAGCAGATGTGGCTATATGGTAGTTTTCTTGAAATGGGATATGCAAGTGAAATCCTGTTTTCATTATATTGAACTTTGAAGAGCCCCTGCCCCCTTGAGTTAGCTGGGACTGAGGGTTTGAATTGCCTAATCTTCAGGTGCTGCTGCTGTTGATGTGTGGGCAACTCTGGTCTCTTGGGTGCTTTGCTTGGCTGTTTCTTCTTGCTATGATTTAAATATTTTCGGTGTGGATTATTAGGAAGAGATGAAAGTTGAAATTAAATTTTGCCAAGAGCCTCATAGGTAACCTTTAACATTTTCCCAGAGGCGTGCTCTGTGTAGCTGGGGTGTTTGTTTGTTTGTTTGTTTGTTTTATGTTTTTGTTTTTGAAAAATGTATTCATTCGCCTAGAATATTGATTTCACAAATGAAACCTTATACATAATGCTTTTACATGCAGACCCTCACATTACCAAAATATTGCTATATTTGGGTATAATTTCATGTCATACAGATTTATCTATTTAAAGTATCCCATATGTTATACTTTCAGCTGTTTCTAAGCAATCAGTAGTTGTTTACCTTAGCACTCAGGAAGAGACACAAAGCCTTCTTTGACTAACACCTGGGGGAAGTGTCTGTGGTAGAGATAGGTTTATAGCAGCTTTTATGATTTACTCTTTATTTGCTTAAAACTTTCTGCTTACCCCAACTATAATTTGGCTTTTAAGATAAGTTGCTGCCTCTAAAGATACAGCTGGAAATTTACTAGCCACTCTGAAACAGGATGTCTGATACGTATTTTTAACAATGTGCTCAAGAAACAGTAAACAGATATTCTCACTTGTAATTTTGTCTTAGGAATTTTAAGTACCAGTTATTCGGGGGAGGGATATATCTGCATCTAACGTTTAAAAAAGGAGAAAAAAGAACTAGAGTTTGGATGTTTAACCAAAAAATAATATATTGGAATATTATATAAATATTTTTCAGAAAATGTACCAGATGATTCCAATAGTTATACTAGTTACCAGTGCTTTGGAAAATGATGACATAGGCTGATGTAAGGCCATGTGACCTGGAGGCGGAATGCTGCTGTTTTAAGACTCTATTGTTAAGAGTTGGCTGGAGATGGCAGCACACAGCTTTAATCCCAGCACTCTGGAGGCAGAGGCAGGCAGATCTCTAACTTCTAGGCCAGCCAAGTCTACACAGAGAAATTCTGTCTTAGACCCAATTATTTGTGGCATAGCTTGAGCAGCACTGTGTACCTGTAGCTAATAAAAGGTAGAAGTGAAGAGAGTTGCCATATTGAAGTAGAGATGAAGAGAACTAAATCTAGGTATTGGAAAGCATTGAACGAATGATGTCTATTTTTGCTTCTGTACCCAAGCAATGAGGTAAACTAGGTATCATTGCTAATTTTTCTGTCACCTAAGAGAATTTTTTGAGGATGGGGTTTCTGTATGTATCCTTGGATGTCTAAGAACTCACTCTGGCCTTGAACTCAGAGATCTGCCTGCCCCTCAATCCTGAGTGCTGGGTCTAAAGACACTTGGCTTCACCTAAAAGAATTAAAGTGAATTTTCTTTATCCTGCCCACAGAAATTTGATTTCGCTGTATGCCTTTCTATGACAGATGTGAGATGAGATGGAAGGATGATACCTACCCCTGTTGAACTATTTTGGCTTTTGATTCATTATTCTTTCCATTTCTTGAGAACAAAAGTGACATATAAGGGCTTCTCATTAGACTTAAGATTGGAATGAAGTGAATGTGGAGTAGTTAACTTAGAAACAACAACGTGAATAAAAAGGAAAGGTCTGTGATGGTAAGACAGTAATATTTGAGGTGGCTATGATAAGTCTCATAGGGAAGTTTAGGCAACAGAACTTTGTCATAGTTGTGGGAGCTGGGGAGTGTGAGATCAGGATGTGAGATCTATGCTTTTATAGGAGGAAAAGAGGTAGATGCTCTGTCTTGTTTTCCTCCGGTTCTGATGGCTCTGCCCTTACGACATAATTACCGTCCAGATGCTCAGTTTATCCCATTGGGGCTAGAATTTGAACAGACATTTCAAGAGGACATGAGTATTGAGTTCATAAAAGGAGATTATTGGTTCCCCAAAGGAAAAGTGAATGTAACAATAAGAGATTAGACAAAGATGGGGTTTAAGGACTAGGGGCCTAGAAATACATCAAGGAAAGAAATGCTCAAAAGCCCAGATCAGATACAGCAATCTAGGATGCACTTGAGGTGAACACTGTTAAGAAAAACAGCAAATAGCAGAGATGTGGATGTGAAAACATAAAGGAAACTTAAAAATTACTTGCATAGAGAAAATTTAAGTACAAAGCCATACATCAAAAGCCTGTTAGCTTTGAGAGAGGGGAGAAAAACTGTTGAGACAAAGTCCCTGTACATATCTCTGACTGTCCCCTGGAACTCAGTGTGTTGACCAGGCAGGCCTTAAATTCATAGATACCTGCCTCTTTGCCTCTAAAGTGCTGGAATTAAAGGCATGTATTATCATGTCTGGCAAAACAGTTGGTTTAAGGAAGTAGCCATGGCTGTCTTGGAACTTAATATGTAGTTTAGACTGATCTTGAATTCACAGAGATCCACCTACCTATGCCTCAGGAATGCTGGGTTTAAAGGTGTACACTACCAGCCTCACCACACCTAGCTGTAGCTTTGGTTTTTTTGTTGGTTTGGTTTGGTTTAATATTTTTTTAAAGATTTATTTGATGTATATGAATATACTGTAGCTGTCTTAAGACACACCAGAAAGGGGCATCAGGCTCCATTACTGATGGTGGTGAGCCACCATGTGGTTCCTGGGAATTAAACTCAGTACCTCTAGAAGAGCAGTCAGTGCTCCTAACCACTGAGCCATCTGTCCAGCCCTGTAACTTTGTTTTTAAAGATTTATTTTTATTATTTGAATACATATAGTATGTGTTAACTGCACCTAATTATTGGTACTTACGAAAACTATGGGTGTCAGAGTCCATTGAGGTTACAGAGGTGGTTGAGAGCCACCCCACATGGGTGCTGGGAACGGAACTCTGTGAGCCTTCAGATGGGTGGTACATGCTTTCAGCCATTAAGCTAGCTCCAGCCTTTTAGTTTAGTCAGTTTTAAGTAAGTTATAATTCCATATTCAGTTAGATTTTTATAAAGCAGTGGGAACGTAAAGGACTGAGGTGATTAAATAAACAGAACAGCTATTCATTGTTGACATCTACTAGATGTTTATTTTCTTTATTATACTATACCTCATATCTATCTGTAAACATCCTAACATGTGAACAGTTTCGAGACTAGTACTCTGTTGTCTTGCTAAACTGATTTTTAAGACAGAGCAAAGAATATTGATAGTTTACTTAAGATTTTCTATCCCACAAAATCCTAGGTCTGTGTGTATATACCTAAGGATGAAATGGTAATATGCTTTAAAATTCCAAGGTTTTTCTTTTTTAAAACTCAAGTAAAGGGAAGGGATTGTACAGGTAAAGTACTAACTTAGCACATACCGAACCCTGTGTTCAGTCCTCAGCACCTTTAAAACTGAGTGTAGTGGCTTTCAGTCGAGTCCTTGGGAGGAAGATGGAAAACCTCAAGTCTTAAGATCATCATCAGACAGAGCACTGAGGCCACCTTAGGCTGTGTGAGCACTCTGTGTTTGAAGTAAAAGAGGTTGGAAGAAATCTGTTTGGAAACAGATCTTTGTGAACTACTTCTTTGTATATTTTTTAACAATGGAAAAGGATGAATGTAGGCCCTCAAATAGCCTAAGCTACTTCTGTGCCTTTGAACTTTGACAGCCACTCTTAAGTCCTCTCTTAATACAAACTGTCTTTGTCACTCTTACATTGTTGTGAGGAGACCCCATGACAAAGGCAGATCACATGAAAGAGAACATGTAATTGGGACCTTGCTTATAGGTTCAGAGGTTTGGTTGCTGTTGTGGCATCCTTGCAGGTGGGTGTGGTGCTGGAGAATACACATGAACTCCATCCTGATCTTCAAGCAGAGAAGAACTCAATGTGGCATGGGCTTTTGAAACCTCAGAACCCACCTCCAGTGACTCATTTCCTCCAGCAAGGCCACACCTAATCCTTTAATCCTATCAGAGGTTATTCCTCGGTAACTAAGTATTCAAATATATGACCGTATGGGGATCATTCTTGTTCAGTCCAGCAGTTCCTTAACCAAGGTGACAATATTTACCTTCTGTTAGAGATTCCTGAATATAAATAATCTAGATGAACTAGAAACTTAAAGGATAGAAGTATGTATCCGAAGGAATTAATAGTTACTCATTTTGCAGTAGAGTCTCTCTATTGGTCTAACTAGTAGAATATACTTAAGCTTCAGGTTGGATGCCTATTTACCTCACCAAAACTATCATGAAAGACTGCAATTTTAGATAAAGTAAATTTTTGTGAGTTAAAGTTTACATCATTAAATATTCTTAAATTTTTTTATTTATAAGTTGTTATTGAGAAAGTTGTGTCAAATTTCTGTGCCGTGTCAGTTTTTGGCAATATAAATTTTGTTTTGTTTTGTTTTGTTTTTAAGTTCTACTCTGTGAATGTGGACTACAGCAAACTGAAGAAAGAAGGCCCAGACTTCTAAACTCTGAAGTTCACCGTAAAGCTGCTGATAATGAAGGTCTTTCAGAAGCCATCCGCACAATTTTCCACTTAAGCAGGAAATATGTCTCTGAATGCATGAAATCATGTTGATTTTTTTTTTTTTTGGAGTTTATTACACTGATGAATAAATCTCTGAAACTTGATGTGTGTCACTATTTAATGCTGAAAATTCATATGGGATTTGATAGGTAGGATATAAGAACTAAAGTATTAGGATTTAAAGAATCTTTTGAATTTCTCTTAATACATTTGGAAGTGAGACCTTATGCTGCTTTAATAAATGTGTATTTATGTGTATATATGTAGACCCATATTTGGTAACTTCAAACTGGAAATTAAAGGGCAACTGAGAAGAATATTCATGCCTTTGTTCAATGATGAACAAAATAGAAAGCTGTGGATTTCTGTTGTTGGCTGGAATTGAAACACAGTTAACATTCTTTACCTTGACGTTATTTTCAGGGTTATTCATTGCACTAGTACTAGCATAAGGTAATCTCAGTCTGTCACTGCTATTAGCCAAAAGGTGTTGAGACTTTGTATTGTGTGGCTTTGGCAGATGTTCAAAGGTTAGAAAGTAATCAGTGACTTTAAAATTGGGTCTTTGAGTTCTACTTAGGTTGGCGAATGGTGAGTGAGTATTTTGATGTTTGCCAATATATACTTCAGGCCCCTGGGCTCAGATGCCCCTAAGGATAGAAGATTTCAGTGGTGGCTAAGCAAGTAAGCATGTATCCTATAACAAGTTTTTACAGAAGTGTGTATCAATCATCACATCAGAGACTAATTTAGTGAGATGATTTTGATTTTTAGCATAAGTATATAAATTTTATTTGTAGTGAGCACACTGAACCTGAATTTAGGATACATATTTTGTCTCATTTTAAAAGCTGAGGAAGTAAGGTTTGGACTAAATTATCAGAAATTCAAATAAATAGCTATTGAACTCAGACTGAATTTAGTGTGAAGAATTTCAGTTACTCTTCCGTTTTTAAATATTTTTATTATTTAAAACAATTTTTCAATTTAAATATATTTCACCATATTCATCCTCTTCCTTGAGTCCTTCCCGGTGTTCTTCCCCGTCCCTAATCACCAAACTTTTAAGTTTTTTCTTGGAAAACAAACACTGGACAGAACAAAACTAAGATAACCAAATTAACCACCATCCAAGAACTAAAAAACTACAAGTGCAGGCACACACACACACACACACACACACAAACGAGAGTCCATTATATGTTGGTCAACATTCCTGAGCTTGACCTAGGATGTAACTCCATATACTCAGGGTCATGCCATTGGAAAAACTGTCCCTCTCCCAGAGGCAATTCTGATGTTAAACTTTTACTCTATTTTAGGTTTCCACTCATTATCTTCTCAAATATATCAAAATGTAAGACAAAACAACATTGAAGTTGGACAAGACAGAGGAAAAGAAGCCAAGAGTACGAGACCCACTTGTTTGCACTCAGGAATCCCATAAAAACTCCAAGTAAACTTGGAGCCATAATATATATGCGGAGGAACCCAATGCAGACTCTGTATACATGGTGCTTCTCATTCATGGTTGGGTGTTCCAAGGTCTCCCACGGAGCAATACCTAGCTGTGGGTCTCTATGTGTTCCCAGGAGGAAACTTCTCTGGTGATGACTGCATAAGGCACTAACCTATGAGAATAGCGGAATATCATTAGATATTTTATCGTCACATTTTTAAAAAGACAAGTATGTGGGTTTACCCCAGGTCTTGAGTTCCATTTCATGGAGTGAGCCTTAAATCAATTACTGGTTGGTTATTCCCACAAGCATTGTGGCACCATTGCCCTAGATGTCTTGCTAGCAATGCACCATTATAGACAAAAGGTTTCTGACTGGTTTGTTTTTCTCTTTTGAGAGCAGTCAGTCAGTGTACGAAGTATTCAGTGTCTTTCCTGACACTGAACCATAGGGGTAAAGGCTCTATATAGGGGCCAGCTCATCATTTCCACATTCGATGGGTTGTATAGGTGTCTTCAGCAGTGGGGCCTTGCTGTTAGTTTGTAGAGAGCAACCTACAGTCTTGGCAAGAGCCTGAGTTGTTTGGTGATTCCTGCGGGGCGCCTTTGGCAAGCAACTCAATTAGATGTAACCCAATTCCAATACTCAGAGTTTTGTTTGGTGACAAGAGCTAGCCATTTGGAACTGTCTTCCCCCATTCAGCAATTTCATTTAGATGTTCAGTATTAGGTTTCCATATTACCCCTCAAATGGCCCTTAATTTTAGCTGTCTCAGTTTTCTCTCCCATAATCCCCCTTCTCCCCCTCCCAACTTGATCCTCCTATTCCAGCCCAAATCGTTCCATCTCTATCTATTTTTATTTCCCTTTCCTAAAGATATCTATCTGTTCCCACTGGCTTCTTACTCTATACCTATCCTCTGTGGTTCTATGGATTGTAGCTTGGCTATTATTGACAGGTAACATCCACATATAAGGGAATACATACAATATCTTTCTGGGACTGGGTTACCTACTCATTAGTTTTTCTAGTTTTGTCAATTTACCTGCAAATTTCATGATGTCAATTTTTTGTTTGTTTTGTTTTCACTGGTGCGGTAATACTCCATTGTGTAAATGTACCACATTTCCTTTGACCATTCTTTTGTTGAGGAACATCTGGGTTGTTTTCAACTTATGAATAGAGCAATGAACATGGTTGAGCAAGAGTCTCTGTGTTAGGATGAAGCATTCTTTTAAGTATATGCTCAAAAGTGGTACAGCTGGATCTTGAGGTACATCAATTTCTATCTTTCTAAGGAACTGCCACACTGATACCATAGTGGATATCAAAGTTTGCACTCCCACCAGCAGTGTATTAGTGTTTCTCATACTCCACATCCTCACCAGCATGAGCTGTCACTTGTTTTGCTAAGCTAGCCTTTCTGACAGATGTAAAATAAAATCTAAAAAGCTTTAATTCACATTTTTCTGGTGGCTATGAATATTGGACATTTCATCAAACATTTCTTAGCCATTTGAGTTCCCTCTTTTGAGACTTCTCTGTTTAGATCAGTTCCCCATTTTTAATTGGGTTATTTGTTTTCTTGATATCTAGTTTCTTGAGTTCTTTATATATTTTGGATATTAGTCCTCTTTGAAGCCTGATAGAATTCTGCACTAAAACCACATGGTCATGGGATTTTTTGGTTGGGAGACTTTCAATGACTCTTTCAGTCTTACTGGTGGTTATGTGTTTGTTTAAATTGCTTATCTGATCTTGATTTAGCTTTGGTAACTTGTATGTACTGAGAAAACTGACCATTTATGTTGTCCAATTTGGTGGAGTATAGGTTTTTATAGAATATCCTCATTATTCTCTGGATTTCCTCAGTATCTCAGTGTGCCTCCCTTTTCATTTCAAATTTTGTTACTTTGGATCTTCTCTCTGTGCCTTTAGTAATGGATAAGGGTTTGCCACTTTTTTTTTTTTTTTGAAGAACTAACTCTTCGTTTCATTGATGTCTTATTGTGTTGTATTGTTTCTATTTCATTGATTTCATACCTTAGCTTGATTATTTCTTGTCATCTCCTATTTTAGGGAACTTTGTGTTCTGCAGCTTTCATATGTGCTGGTATGAGATATCTCCATTCTTTTTAAATGTATAATGACCTTGATTTAGTTGTGCTATGAACTTTTCTGTAGCACTGCTCTCACTGTGCCCCTAACTTTAGGGATGCTGTGTATTCATTTTCATTTCTTTATTTTTTTCTTATTTCTGTCTTGAACCATTTTTATTCAGTAATATTCAATAGACAGTTCTTCATGAATTTGTAAGCTTTTTGTCAAGTCTGTTGCTTTTGATATTGAACTTTAATTCATGGTGGGCATATAGAATGTAGGGTGTTATATTGATTGCCTTATATCGATTGAGATTTGCTGTACTTCCAGGTATGTGGTCAATTTTGAAAAAAATTCCATGAGGTGCTGAGCAATATTCTTTTGTGTTTGGGTGAAATGTTCTGCAGGTCTCTGTTAGGTCAACTTGTTTTATAACATCTATTATCTCCAGTATCCTTTGTTTAGTTTTTGTCTGTTGGTGAGAGTGGTATATTTAACTCTCCCTCTACCAGTGTGTAGAGGTCAATATATGATTTAAGCTATGGTAGTGATTCTTTTATAAGCTTGGTTGTCCCTGTGTTTGGGGCATAGGTATTAAGAATTGAAATATCCATTCCTCTCAAGAGGGATATCTGGGTTCTTTCCAGCTTCTGGCTATTATAAATAAGGCTGCAATGAACATAGTGGAGCATGTGTCCTTCTTACCGGTTGGGACATCTTCTGGATATATGCCCAGGAGAGGTATTGCTGGATCCTCCAGTAGTACTATGTCCAAATTTCTGAGGAGCCACCAGACTGATTTCCAGAGTGGTTGTACAAGCTTACAATCCCACCAACAATGGAGGAGTGTTCCTCTTTCTCCACATCCTCGACAGCATCTGCTGTCGCCTGAATATTTGATCTTAGCCATTCTGACTGGTGTGAGGTAGAATCTCAGGATTGCTTTGATTTGCATTTCCCTTATGATTAAGGATGTTGAACATTTTTTCAGGTGCTTCTCAGCCATTCGGTATTCCTCAGGTGAGAATTCTTTATTTAGATCTGAGCCCCATTTTTTAATGGGGTTATTTTATTTTCTGGAGTCCACCTTCTTGAGTTCTTTATATATATTTTGGATATTAGTCCCCTATCTGATTTAGGATAGGTAAAGATCGTTTCCCAATCTGTTGGTGGCCTTTTTGTCTTATTGACGGTGTCTTTTGCCTTACAGAAGCTTTGCAATTTTATGAGGTCCCATTTATCGATTCTCGATCTTACAGCACAAGCCATTGCTGTTCTATTCAGGAATTTTTCCCCTGTACCCATATCTTCGAGGCTTTTCCCTACTTTCTCCTCTATAAGTTTCACTGTCTCTGGTTTTATGTGGAGTTCCTTGATCCACTTAGATTTGACCTTAGTACAAGGAGATAGGAATGGATCAATTCACATTTTTCTACATGATAACTGCCAGTTGTGCCAGCACCATTTCTTGAAAATGCTGTCTTTTTTCTACTAGATGGTTTTAGCTCCCTTGTCAAAGATCAAGAGACCATAGGTATGTGGGTTCATTTCTGGGTCTTTGATTCTATTCCATTGGTCTACTTTTCTGTTGCTATACCAGTACCATAGAGTTTTATCACAATTGCTCTGTAGTAGAGCTTTAGGTCAGGCATGGTGATTCCACCAGAGGTTCTTTTATCCTTGAGAAGAGTTTTTGCTATCCTAGGTTTTTTGTTATTCGAGAGGAATGTGGAGATTGCCCTTTCCAATTCGTTGAAGAATTGAGTTGGAATTTTGATGGGGAGTGCATTGAATCTGTAGATTGCTTTTGGCAAGATAGCCATTTTTACTATATTGATCCTGCCAATCCATGAGCATGGGAGATCTTTCCATCTTTTGAGATCTTCTTTAATTTCTTTCTTTAGAGACTTGAAGTTCTTATCATACAGATCTTTCACTTCCTTAGTTAGAGTCATGCCAAGGTATTTTATATTATTTGACTATTGAGAAGGGTGTTGTTTCCCTAATTTCTTTCTCTGCCTGTTTATCCTTTGTGTAGAGAAAGGCCATTGATTTGTTTGAGTTAATTTTATATCCAGATATTTCATTGAACCTGTTTATCAGGTTTAGGAGTTCTCTGGTGGGATTTTTTAGGGTCACTTATATATACTATCATATCATCTGCAAAGTACTACTCAGCTATTAAAAAGAATGAATTTATGAAATTCCTAGGCAAATGGATGGACCTGGAGGGCATCATCCTGTGTGAGGTAACCCAATCACAAAGGAACTCACATGCTGTGTACTCACTGGTAAGTGGATATTACCCCAGAAACTTAGAATACCCAAGATACAAGATACAATCTGCAAAACACATGAAACTGAAGAAGAACGAAGACCAAAATGTGGACACTTTGCCCCTTCTTATAATTGGGAACAAAACACCCATGGAAGGAGTTACAGAGACAAAGTTTGAAGCTGAGACGAAAGGATGGACCATCTAGAGACTGGCATACCCGGGGATCCATCTATTAATAAATGGGACCTCATGAAACTTAAATGCTTCTGAATGACAAGGGATACCATCATTTGGACAAAATGGCATTCTGCATAATAGGAAAATATTTTTACCTACTCCATATCTGATAAAAGACTAATATCAACTAATATTAAAAAAAAAAAAACCCTGGACATCAAGAAAGCAAATAACCCAATTAAAAATTAAAAGAAAAAAAAACTAAACAGAGGGTTGACAAATATGAAACACAAATTACAAGAAACACTCAAAAGAGATGCTCAACATCCAGAGTCATCAAGGAAATGCAAACTAAAGCTACTTTGAGATTTCATCTTATACCAGTCAGAATGGCTGAGATCAATAAAGCAAGTGATAGCTCCTGCTGGTGAGGATATGTGGAAAATGATACATTTATTCATCGTTGGAGGGAGTGCAAATTTGTACGGTCACAATGTAAATTAGTGTAGTCGGTCCCCAGGAAACTGGGAATAGCTCTAACTCAATCTCCAGCTATAGAACTCAATATCCAGCAATATAACCCAATATCCAGCTTTACATCTCAATATCCAGCTATACAAAAGAATCTTCATTCTACTGCAGAGATGCTTGGTTATTCATGGCCATTGCTACTCTGTTCATAATAACAAGTAACTGAAAACAGCCTAACTACCCATCAACACATTAATGGACAATAAAAATTAGGATACATATACATAACGGAATACTATTTAACCATTAAAAATGGAATTAGGAGATTAAATACTTTGATCAGTTTTAACTTTTTGGTCTCCTTGACAGTTAAGATGGTACCTGGTACATAGTTGGTGTTAATAAAAATTTCTTGGAAAAAGCAGTTTATCAAGCTGCTGTATTTTAACATTTTAATAGTGTCAGTCAATGACTACAGAGGATATGAAGAAAAGATAACAAAGGCCCTTTATAAAAAGTCTTTGAGCTGATGTATTACACTAGCCTTCCCAGTTGATAAGTTTTAAACAGCTTCTTTGTTTCCAGGTAGATCTTTATATTCTCACTACGAGGATCTCCTATTCTAGATGTTGAATGCTGTTGTTTTAAACTTATTTCACATTTAAACCAAGATGAGTATGAAGTAAGAAACAGATATTGCCTCAATAAAACCCACTGACCTTTTGTTTATTTTTTAAACTTATTTTATTTACATTCCAAAAGTTGTCCACCTTCCTGATCCCTCCTCCCTGAGTTCTTCACCTTCTTCCCTTGCCTCTAAGAGGGTGTTCCTCCATCAGCCCACTTACCCTCTCTTCACCACACTAGCATCCTTTTTCCCTGGAGCATCGAGCTTCCACAGGATTAAGGGCATCCTCTCCCACTGAGACTAGACATGGCAGTCCTCAGCTCTGGGGCCACTGATCAGCCCATGTATGCTCGTCGGTTTTTGGCTTAGTCTCTGGGAGCTCTGAAGGGTCTCAGACAGTCACTGTTGTTCTTCCTATGGAATTGCAATCCCCCTCAGCTCCTTCAGTCTTTCCCCCAACTCCTCCATATGGGTCCCTGACCTAAATCCAATGATTGGCTTACACGTGTCTCAGTCAGATGCTAGTAGAGCCTCCCAAAAGGCAGCCATGCCAGGCTCCTGTTCACAAGCACAATATGGCCTCAGCAATAGTGTCAGGGTTTGGTGTGTGTACTGAGTGTGTGATGGATCCCAAGTTGGGCCAGTCACTGGGTGGCCTTTCTTTTAGTCTCTGCTTCATTTTCGTCCCTGCATTTATTTCGTACAGGAATAATTTGGCTTAAACATTTTGGAGATAGGTGGGTGGTCCCCTGCCTCAACTGGGGGCCTTTTCTACCCACTGGATGTGGTCTCTTAAGGCTCCATCTCCCCCCTCCCAAGCCCCCGTTGGGCATTTTTTGAAAAGAAAAGTCTCTAGAGTAGCAGTAACATCATAGTCACCATTGCTGAAAGCTAGCCATTTCCTTTGTTCCTTTTCTTTTTAAGTTATAAAAGCACTGGATACTCAAAACACTTGATAAAATTTATATGTGTTTGAAAATCTTTTAATACTTTGAGGGTAGGCTATAATAACCATTATTAATGATGTTCTTAAAAATGCTCAACAATAGCATTCAGAAATCTGTGTGTGCATGTGTGTGTGTGCATGGGGGAGGAGGCGAGGGGGTGGTTGGAATTTAACTCCGGGGTTTGTGAAGCTAAGCAATTACTCTGTTACTGTGCTATACTTGAATATTTTCCTATTGAGCACTTGTGACATTTGCTTTTTGAAATAAAATAATTATATTAGATGCACGGTCATAAATGTATTTTAGCACTTTAATATTTTTCATCGCAGCTGTTGGTTCTTTTTCTCTAGGATGATTGATAGAGTTTATCTTTATGGAAAGTCTCTACTTTTCATAGTTTTGTTAAAGGTAGAAAGAAAAGACAGGTAGATGGTTATAAGATGGCATCTAGTATTAATAAAATTAATGATAATAGGTAAAAGTTTTGAAGTATATGTGTATATTTTTGTGTACATATATGTGTGTATGTGTATATATAAAACTTCATTTATTGCTAATCACACATTTCTTTTTTTACTATTATTCTTTCTTGAAAAAGAAATAAATAAAATGAATCATGCCCAAAAGTCCAACATAACTAAGCAATTCAGGACGTGAATCCAAAAAAAAAAAAAAAAAAAAAAAAAAGAAGAAGAAGAAGTTTGCCCTGAACCTGAACTGTCTAGACCTACTTCATAAAGTGGCTCTAGGAAATGAAAGCCTGTGTTTAGGAGGTCTAGAATATCTCTAGTATATCTTATGATATAAGCTATTATAATTAACCTAGGATGCATTTCTTCTCAGCCTTCAGAAGCCTTAAACAAAAACTTCTGAAAGTCGTATCACACAGGCCTAAGAGGAAATAAGAAATATTGATAAAAGTTTACCCACTAGCATCAGTGGGGTTAAATGATATACTACTGGTTTCAGCATATAGACAAGGAGACTACCTTTTACACCACATCTGTGTGATTAGGAAGTGATGTGATTTCTCCATAGGTTTGCTACCTCAATGTCTACACACATAGCATTCATAACAATGCTGCACCCACTCTAATTTACATTATGACTCTGACTGAAAATCTTGATATGCTGGTCTTCTCTTTATGTTGAAACTAGTACTGAATTAACCTGTGCTTGATGCTGAAAGAATGGTTCTATGAAGAGCTAGGAAAATGTATCTCAAATCCTATTCCATGCTGTTGGTTTTAATTTTTCAAAGGCAAGAGTTTGTGATCTCTATAATAACCAAGACAGGATAGAAAGATAGAAAAAATTATGGAACTGTAAGAAGGGAAAGGACCTCTTACTCAGCTTGGTTTGAGTCTCTTGCTAAATAAAAAGTGATCCCGGGAGGTGAAGGGAGGAAGAACCTGGGAGAGAGAAAGGAAGGGGAGGAAATAAGGGGGTAGAGTATCAGGTACAACAACAACAAACAAACAAAAACAAAAACCCAACTGGAGAAAGGGCCATCTGGGGACCTCCCCACCTGGGAATCCATCCTGTCTGCAGACATCAAACCCCAACACTGTCGCTGTTGCCAAGAAGCGCTTGCGGACAGGAACCTGGTGTGGCAGTTCCTTGGGAGGTTCTGCCAGCAACTGACCAATGCGGATGTGGATGCTTGGAGTCAACTATCAGACTGAGCCCAGGGACCCAGGTGGGAGAGCTGGTGGAAGGACAGGAGGAGCAGAGGATTGCAACCCCATAGAAAGAACGATGTAGGCTAGCCAGACCACCAAGTACTCCCAGGGACTAGACCACCAACCAAGTAGTGTACAGGGAGGGATCCATAGCTCCAGATACGTAGGTAGCAGAAGATGACCATGTCTGACAGGTTTGATGCCCCAGAGTAGGGGGACACAAGAGCAGTGGATCTGGGAAAAAGTGGGTGGGTGGGTAAAACCCCTCATAGATGCAAAGGGGAGTGGGTAGAGGGCAGATGTGGCCTAGGAGTTTGTGGAGGGGTAACCAGGAAGTGGGAGATCGTTTGAGAGGTAAACGAATGGAATGATAAAACAAAAAAGATAAGTAAAGAAAAGAAAAAAGATTTTCATCATGATCAACATTTACTGTGAAGGCTGTTAATACAGAAATGATATGATTTCATACATGGTTTGTGCTGAAGTATCAATGAGCCAGGCTTAAGACCTGGATGTATATGAGCTTGGGCAGGGCCCATTCCTTTGCCTAGGCGTTGTCTGAGAAGCTCAAACAGGATTGTCAACTTCATTTACAGAAAAGATCTCCTAACTTCCTGCTTCATTGTGTTTTGGACTTTCCCCTAATCAACTATAATTCTGTCAGGGGCCCTCCAGAACTTCCCAGTAATAATTTAGTTGCCTACAAAACACAGCACCATGCAGCTCTCTCTTAGAGAAGCCTGTGCCCATAGACTAGGGAACACGCCTAACTTGCTTTATGAATCTCTTTCCTCTCTTTGCCAATGTCCTTAAGTATATACTAAAATAGCTTTATTAAATCTCAGTTCTGCTTCTTACATCCTAGCCCTGACACTTTTTTTTGTTTGAAGCCAAGATTGCTAGTTTGCCTTTAGCTGAACTCTCTAAACATGCAGGGGAACTCCTCAAGCACTGCAGAGAAAAGAGCTATGCTTCTTGCCTATGTGATCCACACCAATGACAGTAACTTTCTGTATTCCTGTTTGCATGTACTTAATCAGAAAAAAGCAATGACTAAATACTATGCCTTGTTTAGATACACAACTTCAGTAATGACACATGGCACATTTGTTCTAAACTGGATAAAGAGTTACTTAATTCAAACATCTTAAATTATAAAACAAAATATGTAGTAGGAATGTGTGTATGCATGCTCATATGTATGTGGGTACATGTGTGTGCACATGAGTGTAAAGGCCTGAAATAGACATTCCTGGATCATGTTTCATTTATGTTCTGAGACAAGGTCTCTCACTGAGCCTGGAGTAGATCTAATTTAATAGCTTGCCCCAGAGATCTCTCATCCCTATGAATACTAAGACAACATAGAGCCTCCAAACTATGTAGGTTGTAGTGATCTGGACTCTGGTCATCACACTTGCATGATAAGCTCTTTATTCATTGAGCTATCTCCCCAGACCCATTTTATTAGAAGAATTCTGTTAAATTGTAACCATATGCTTCTTAAAGTTTTTTTCCCCCCCCCGAGGTTGTTTCTGTGCTGTTTAATGTTCCACTGGTCTCCTCCTAAAGGAATCCACATTTTAAATTCCCAACATATAATGTGTATAGCAAGAGCAGGAGTGCCAATGAAATTAATATTGCTAATCAACAGACCTTAAAATGATGGGATTGCCTTCAATAATTTAGTAAGTCCAATGTTAGCAGAAGGGGCCTTGAAAGTGAAAGCAAGAAAGTGAAGAAGAAAGTCAGAGGGAGGTGTGACTATGGAAGAATGGTCAGAGAAGTGCAATGCTACTGGAGTTGAACATAAGAAAAGGGGGCTGTGAGGCAAGCATCTTCAAGATGATACAAAGTTATAGAAATGGATGCTAGACCTTCAGAAAGAAAGATGTATATACACTCCAGTGAGAATGAAAGTTCTAACACAGAGAAATCTAAGAGAACAAATCTACATCACATAAAACAACCAATCTTATATTAGCTTGTTAATAGGAACTATAGAAACCACAATACTCACCGTGATATGGTACAATGTATTACTTTGGCATTACTGATCATAGGTAGACGAGATGTGAGAAAAGCTAGCTGTCGAGAGCCTATGGGAGCTGAACCCAACATACTCCAAGGACTACTCATATCAGAAATTTTTGATTCTCTTTAAAACTTTTATTTTGTAGTATAATAAGGCAGACTTTTAAAACGTGACTAATTGAATACCTTGTAGTATATTTAAGCTTTCCTTACTCTGAAATTTTGTTTGTGTCTTCTCTTAGAAGGGGCAAGGCGGGAAGTGAGGAATTAGGGAAGGAGAATTAGTCAGACAGGTAAGACAGGTCCACCCACCATCAGCCAAACAGCTCCCAAAAGGCCTTTTCATTAAGACAATCATATAGATGAATTAAGATCATAAAAATCATTCAAAAGTAACAAACTACTGTTTTTTAGTGAATTTTAAAGAATTGACCAGAAACTATTTTTCTTAGTTAGGAGTAAAACTCTAGGAAGAAAAAGCATAGGGTTTAAAATTGAATGGGCTTTGGGCCGAGTCTCCGCTGAGTCATTGACTAGGTATTTATCTTTGGTAGTGTCTTGCTCAGAGCTCTCTGGAAAACAGAGACTGAATCAAGGCTTGTGGGCAAGGCTTGTGGGCAAGGTAGAACCGGAATGGCACAGAAGGGTAGTGAAATGGGGAAGAAAGACAAGTCAATGGCACAAATTAGGGCTTTGTTGTTTGAGAATATTTTTTTTCCTAATTTGTTCTTACTATTACAAGCCTTTGGAGAAGCCTTAGATATGCTTCATAGAACTCTTGATCATAGAATGAAATGGAGAAAAATCTCTCTCCTTTAGCTTCACCTCAGACAAGGATAATATAAAGACTAACATTTCTTCTTCTTCCTCCTCCTCCTCTTCCTCCTCCTCCTTCTCCTCCTCTTTTCTCCTTCTCCTCCTCCTTCTCCTCTTCCTCCTCTTCTTCTCCTTCTCCTCCCACTCCTCCTTCTCCTCCTCCTCCTTACTATTATTACTATCTTTAATCTCTTTTTTACAGTCCAGTTGTTAAGGTTTGTTGATTAGCAACCCTCTGAGAGCTCTCATCCCATTCTTCTTCTCCCCACTCTTCTCCAAGAGGATTTCTCCACACAACCACACCCCTGTCCCCATACCCTGCCAGGCCTCTGCATTCCCTGGACCCTCAAGTCTCTCAAATGTTAGGTGCTTCTTCTCTCATTGAGGTTACCAGTGCTATGCTGTATATGTGTTGGAGGCCTTGCACTGGCTGCCTGGTTGATGACTCAGTGTCTAGAGAGATTTCAGGGGTCCAGGTTTGTTCAAATTGCTGGTATGCCTATGGGGTTGCCCTCCTCCTCCAGCCTTTCCTGTCTTCTGCCTGTCTGCTTCTCTGAAGACTCCATAGCCTGAAGGCCTCCCAGGAAGTCGGCTACAGTCAAGACAAAGACTAGCATATCTATTCTTCTCAGTTATACATGTTGAGTATTTTCTTAAACCTCTCATAAAAGTGAGGAATGCTTAGCATGTTTATCTGAATGAGAATGTCCCTCATTGGGCAGTGGTGATGTATACTTTTAATCCCAGCATTCAAGAGGCAGAGGCAGGCAGATCTCTGAGAGCTCGAGGCTAACTTGCTCCCCAGAGTGAGTTCCAAGATAGCTAGGGCTATAAAAAGAATGTGCCCTGATTTATTTGAACACTTGTTCCCCATCTGGTGAGGCTGTTTGTGAAGATTTAGGGGATACGGCCTTGTTGGAGGAAGTAAGCTAGTAGCGTTGGGCTTTGAGATTTCAAAAGCTTTACCATTCACTCTTTGCTTCGAACTTGTGGTTTAAGATGCGAGCTATACGTTTGTGTTATGACTTGGTTTTTCCTCCATGATGGATTCCTACTCCCACCCCTGGAACTATAAACCCAAATCAACCCTTCCATTTATGGATTGCCTTGGTCATTTTTTTTTTTTATCACAGCAGCACAAAAGCAGATAATACATCTTGTCATAAGTATCATATGATGCTCAGATTGCACTTGTGCCAAACTAATCAGTGATTGTATGGAATTGAATGCTTCAACAATGTCTGAAGAAGATAAAGGTGAAATAATACAAAATAGCATCCAATGGGAGTCAGAAATTCCTCTGTATCTGTCCCCATCAATACCCATCTCACACTATTTTCAGTAGCAATACTAACTAAATTAATATGGGTAACATTTGAGAGAGCTGCTGTATTTTATTTTTCATTTTCTCATTACACATTTACTCTTCAGTTTACATGGTTTATATCCTTATTGCTTGGTGATTATATTCTCTCTGAGGTCCTTAATTTTATTGAAATTGGTCATCATTCCATTTAATATTGTGGTTTTGTTTCTTGCCTTAATATTGGTGCAATATTTGCTTTTACTACATTCATTTTCTTGCTTTTTTTGTGAGAGGCATAGAAAGGCTAAGGTTCTCCCACTGACTCATGATTATTCATTCTTTAATCAAAAGTTTTTCTTACTGGTCTGTGTATATATTTTTTCACAATCCATATTTGCCTTATGTAGATATTCAATATATAATTGTTTTCTGTTAGAATTAATAAATGATAGAAGCAATAAAGATGAGGACTCGGTCTTTCCCTTCCCCTAAACTCCATCCCCCAGTGCACCAGGTGCAGCCTTCTCTCTCTACTGCCTACAATCCCTGTGGATCCCACAGACCATCACCTTCTAACCTCCCTCCCTCAACTTGTTGCTTTGTCCCAGACCCTAAATCCAGCAGGTACCACCTGCTAAAAGACATGTCAAATCTGAGAAAACCAGAAGACTTCGTGAAGATCTTTTCTTCCACCCCTGCTCCTCTCAGTTCTAATTCCCAGCTCCAGCCACCAACTCTGCAGCAGAATTTCTTTGACAGCATCCATTCCCCCATGTCCTGCTCTCATGTCCTCTGGATCCCACAGATCTTGTTCCTTCTAACCTTTCTCTCCCACTTGTTACTTTATCCCAAACCCCGACTCCAGCAATAACCCTCCTATCCCAGGGACCATTCTTCCCAGGGCAACAAGTAGTCTGAAGGCAGACCCACACCTCTCCTACTGCTCCTGAAATCCAGTTTCCTCAGACTCATTCCCAACTGGGAACCTGTTCTGATTCTCCCTTTCCTCTCAGATCCTGTCCACAATGGATCACAAAGACCTTCCCTCCAAGCTTCCTTTTCCCAACTCATCTCAGTTACCCAGCCTCCAACACCAGCAGGCACTCCCTGTGAACACACCAGCTAAAGAGTGCAAATCCAACCAACCAACCAACCAACCAACCAACCAACCAACCAACGATAGACAGACAACACACAGCCATCACCTTTTTCAAAAAGCTAGCGAGGAAACAGAAATGAACAAAACACCCCCCCCCCAAAAAAAAAGACAAATCCAGAAGTCAGCACATAGATCTTAAATCATCCTAACTCTGGATGCAGGGACACTAATGTAATGCAGCCAAGGTAATATGTCTCTACTACAGATCAGCTATCCAACCACAGCAGACCCCAGATAGTCCAACATAGCTGAAGCACAACTTAAAAAACAAAAACAAAAAAACAAAAAACAAACAAACAAAAAAACAGGCCTGGAGAGATGGCTCAGTGTATAAGAGCACTGATTGCTCTTCCAGAGGTCCTGAGTTCAATTCCCAGCAACCACATGGTGACTCACAACCATCTGTAATGGGATCTGATGCCCTCTTCTGGTGTGTCTAAAGCTATAGTGTACTTAGATATAATAATAAATAACTCTTTAGACCAGAGGGAGAAGAGGTCCTGAATTTAAATTTCCAGCAACCACATGAAGGCTCACAACCATCAGTACAGCTACAGTGTACTCATAATGCATAAAATAAATAAATCGTTAAAAAACAAACAAAAAAACAAACAACCATCAAAACAGCCTTGATGATTATGATAGAGGTTATTAAATAATAAAGTGTGAAAAAATACTTAAAAGAAAGTCAAGAAATGTTGAATATAATAAATAAAATTGGTAGAATCAATAAGGAGAACTCAAACTGGTGGAAATCTAGAAATGAAGATTTTCAGAACTAAACAGGAACCACAGAGGCAAGTTTTATCAACAACAACAACAACAACAACAAAAAAAAAGAGGTGGAAGAGAAGAAAATCTTAGGCATTGATGATAGAAGAAATGGACCAACTGGTCAAAGAAAATGTTAAATCTAAAAAATTCCCATCATAAAACATCTAGAACATCCTGGACACTATGAAAAGACCAAACCTAAGAATAATAAGTGTAGAAGAAGAAAACAGCAGAGCTCAAAGACCAAATAAATAAAGCCATAGAAGAAAATCTTCCTTACTTAAAGAAGGAGATGCCTATAACAGTACAAGAAAACACATAGAACATCAAATAAATGGAACCAGAAAAGAAATCCACTCTCCATATAGTAACCAATACTCTAAATATACAGAGCAAAAAAAGACAATTAAAATCTGTAAGGGAAAAAAGACCAACTAACACATAAAGGCAGACCTATTAGAATACTGACTACTCCTGACTTCTCAATGTAGACTCTAAAAGCCAGAAGGGCTTAGACATGTATGCAGCAGACTCTTAAGAGGCCACGTATGCCAACCCAGCAAAACTTAATCCATAGATTACGAAAACATAAATATTCATAGAAGAAAAACCATAAATAAAGAAAATAAGATATTCCATGATAAAGTTAAATTTAAACAATATCTATCTACAAATCAAGTCTCATTTGATTTGAAGCAAAAAGGTATTTGAAGAAAAGCTTCAACCTAAGGGGGTTAACTATACACACAAAAACAAAGGAAATAATCTCACGCCAGCAAAAAGAAAAAAAGGGAAGACACACACACATACACAAATATACACACCAATACTCTACCACCACCACAATCACCACCACCAAAATAATGGGAATCAACAATTATTGGTTATTAATATTTTTCAATATGAATGGTTTAAATTCTCCAATTTAAAAAATACAAACTAGCAGAATTGAATGGAAAAACAGGATCCATTCTTTTGCTACATCTAAGAAACAAACATCAACATCAAGGATAGAAAGGGTTGAAAAAAGATATTCTAAGCAAATGGATCTAAGAAGAGAGCTGGTGTAGCCATTTTAATACCTAACAAAATAGACTTCAAATAAAAACTAATTAAAAGAGATAGAGAAGAACATTCCATACACATCAAAGAAAAAATTCACCAAGATGACATTTCAATTCTTAACACAATTCTTAACATCTATGCCTTAAACACAAGGGTAACTAAATTTATAAAAAAAACAAAACAAAACAAAACAATCACAACTGTAGTTTAAATAGCAATGCTTACACACTAATACTGGGAGACTTCAGTACACCATGGTCGCCAACAGACAAGTCATCCAGACAAAAACTAAATAGAGGAACACTGGAGCTGGCAGACATTCTAAACCAAGTGGACCTACAGATATCTAGAGAATATTTCACCAAAACACAGAAGAATATACCTTCTATCTGCACCTCACAGAACCTTCTCTGAAATTGACCACATAATTTGATACAAAGGAAGTCTTGGTAGATACAAGACAATCAAGCTAACACCCTGCATCCCATCTGACCACTATGGATTAAAGCTGGATATCACAAACAATAGAACAACAGAAAGCTTAAGACCTCATGGAAACTGATCAGTTCTCTGCTGAATGAAACATGGAAAAGACATACATAAAGAAAGAAATTAAAGGCATTCTGGAATTCAATGAAAATGAATACACAGCATACCTAAACTTATTGGATATAATGAAAGTGATACTAGAGAAAACTTCATAACACTAAGTGAATCAAGTTCAATATGTTATACACAAAAATGCTCGACAAATCTCATACTAGCAATTTAAAGGCACACCTGAAAGCTCTAGAACAAAATGAAATAATCACATCCAAGAGCAGTAGACATCAAGAAACAATCACACTTGGAGTTGAAATAAAGAGAAACAATGTAAACAATACAAAGAATCAATGAAACAAAGAACCTGTTCTTTAAAAAAAAAATAACAAGATAGACAAACCCATATCTACACTTGATCTTAGCCAAAAGGCCGAGAAGCGATTCAAACCCATATCTAAACTGACGGTGATAGCTATCCTAGGTTGTCAACTTGACTACACCTGAAATGAACTACAATCCAGAAATGGAGAGCACGCTTGTGATCCAGATCCTGAGGCTTGAAGACACAGGGTTCTGACTGGATTTGACATGAAGATCTTGAGGCATAGTGGTCATAAAAAGCTTAGGCCCAGGCAAAGTAGTACATGCCTGACATTCCAGGAGACTCAGGCAAGCAGATATCTGAGTCCAAGGCCAGCCTGGGACAAAGCAAATTCCAGATCTAGGCTCATTGGCACCTTTAATCTGGGCCACACTTTCTGCTGGAGGTCTACATAAGGACATTGGAAGAAGGTATATTCACTCTTCTTCGCCTGCTTGTACTTACTTGCCAGCACATCTGTTGCAACCTACTTCTTCAGGATCCCAGCTTATACAGGAGACCAGGTGAAACAACTAGCATTGTGGGACTGAGCAATTACTAAATTTATGGACTTCCTATTCACTGCTGTCCAATGTTGTGTTAGCTGTGCTATGGACTAAAGTCATTACAATAAATTCCCTCAATATATAGAGACATTCCATAAACTCTGTGACTCTAGAGAATGCTGACTAATACACTAAGGGCAGAAAGGAAATATGCAAATTAACAAAATCAGAAATGAAACAGTGGACATAGCAGCATACGCTAAGGAAATCCAAAAGATCATTAAGGACATACTTTAAAAATCTGTACTCCAGGGGCTGGAGAGATGGCTCAGCTGTGACGAGCACTGACTGCTCATCCAGAGGTCCTGAGTTCAATTCCCAGCAACCACATGGTGACTTACAGCCATCTATAATGGGTCCAATGCTCTCTTTTGGTGTGTCTGAAGGCAGCTACAGTGTACTTGTATACATAAAATAAATAAATAAATCTTTAGAAAAGTCTGTACTCCATTCCATTCTCTCCTCCACTTCTCTGCCCATCTTATCAGACCTGTGGATCCTGAACCATACAGGTAAGCTTGCTTTCCTCTACCCATCATCCCTGCTCACTGAGTGCTCTGGGATAAGCCAAGCTTTCCTGAGCAACCTGCTATCCCAAGGGCACCTCCATTTTCCTGATCCATACAGACCTGCATATCCAGAAACATACATCCCAAGGATACACATCAGAGGCCTGCCATATCAGGACCATGGAGGTTAACTATCCTCCATCACTACCTCTACAACAAGGACATCCAGGGACCAATGCCATCCAGATGGCTAAAGGACCTTGAAAGATCACAGTGAACAAAAGCCAGGGCAATATGACACCTTCAGAGCACAGCTACCCTATTACAGCAAGCCCTGGATATCCTAACACAACCAAAACACAAAGACAATGAACTTAAATGCAATTTTATAGAGATGATAGAGGCCGTAATGAGGAAATTTATAAATAATAAATCTAATAAAGAAATACATGAAAATGTTTTCAAATAATTAGAAGTCTTTAAAGATAAAACAAATAAATACTTTTAAGATATACAGAAAAATACAATTAAATAGGTGAAGAAAATGAATAAAACTGTGTAAGAGCTGAATTAGAAGTAATAAAAAAAATGTAAACTGAGGGAATCCTGGAAATGGAAAACCTAGGGAAGAGAACAGGAACAACAGATGCAAGTATCACAGGAGAATGGAAGAATAAAGGAAGAAATTGATACATCAGTTAAAGAAAAAGTTAAATCTAAAAAAATTTTCTGACATAAAACATTCCAGGAAATCTGGGATACCATGAAAAGTCCTAATCTAAGAGTAATAGGAATAGAAGAAGATGGAGAGTCCCAGCTTAAAGACTAGAAAATGTTTTCAACAAAATCATAGAAGAAAACTTTTCCAACCGAAAGAAAGACATGCCTATAAACATACAAGAAGCTTATAGAACATGAATTAGACTGGACCTGAAAAGAAAATCCTCCTGCCAAATAGTAGTCAAAACACAAAATCTACAGAGCAAAGAAGAATATTAAAAGCCAGAGGATCCCGCAATACCTCTTCTGGGCATATATCCATAAGATGTCCCAACTGGTAAGAAGGACACATGCTCCACTATGTTCATAGCAGCCTTATCTATAATAGCCAGAAGTTGGAAAGAACCCAGATGCCCCTCAGCAGAGGAATGGATACAAAAAATGTGGTACATTTACACAACAGAGTACTACTCATCTATTAAAAAGAATGAATTTATGAAAGTCCTAGGCAAATGGTTGGACCTGGAGCGCATCATCCTGAGTGAGGTAACACAATCACAAAAGAACTCAAATCATATGTACTCACTGATAAGTGGATATTAGCCCAGAAACTTAGTATACCCGAGATATAAGAGACAATTTGTAAAACACATGAAACTGAAGAAGAACGAAGACCAAAGTGTGGACACTTTGTGCCTTCTTAGAATTGGAAACAATCACCCATGGAAGGAGTTACAGAGACAAAGTTTGGAGCTGAGACAAAAGGATGGAACATCTAGAGACTGCCATATCCAGGGATCCATCCCATAATTAGCCTCCAAACAATGACACCATTGGATACGCTAGCAAGCGTTTGCTGAAAGGACCCTGATATAGCTGTCTCTTGTAAGACTAGGCCGGGGCCTAGCAAACACATAAGTGGATGCTCACAGTCAGCTATTGGATGGATCACAGGGCCCCCAATGGAGGAGCTAGAGAAAGTATCCAAGGAGCTAAAGAGATCTGCAACCCTGTAGGTGCAACAACATTATGAACTAACCAGTACCCCAGAGATCTTGACTCTAGCTGCATATGTATCAAAAGATGGCCTAGTCGGCCATCACTGGAAAGAGAGGCCCATTGGACACGCAAACTTTATATGCCCCAGTACAGGGGAATGCCAGGGCCAAAAAGTGGGAATGGGTGGGTAGGGGAGAGGGGGGGAGGGTATGGGGGACTTTTGGGATAGCATTGGAAATGTAATTGAGGAAAATACGTAATAAAAAAATATATAAAAAGAATGGGTGGAGAAAGAGGAACACTCCTCCATTGTTGGTGGGATTGCAAGCTTGAACAACCACTCTGGAAATCAGTCTGGCGGTTCCTCAGAAAATTGGACATAGTACTACCGGAGGATCCAGCAATACCTCTCCTGGGCATATATCCAGAAGATGTCCCAACCGGTAAAAAGGACACATGCTCCACTATGTTCATAGCAGCCCTATTTATAATAGCCAGAAGCTGGAAAGAACCCAGATGTCCCTCAACAGAGGAATGGATACAGAAATTATGGTACATTTACACAATGGAGTACTACTCAGCTATTAAAAAGAATGAATTTATGAAATTCCTAGCCAAATGGATGGACCTGGAGGGCATCATCTTGAGTGAAGTAACACAATCACAAAAGAACTCACACAATATGTATTCACTGATAAGTGGATATTAGCCCAAAACTTAGGATACCCAAGATATAAGATACAATTTGCTAAACGCATGAAACTCAAGAAGAATGAAGACCAAAGTGTGGACACTGTGCACCTTCTTAGAATTGGGAACAAAACACCCAGAGAAGGAGTTACAGAGACAAAGTTCGTAGCTGTGATGAAAGGATGGACCATTTAGAGACTGCCGTATCCAGGGATCCATCCCATAATCAGCTTCTAAACGCTGACACCATTGCATACACTAGCAAGATTTTGCTGAAAGGACCCAAATATAGCTGTCTCTTGTGAGACGATGCCGGGGCCTAGCAAACACAGGAGTGGATGTTCACAGTCAGCTATTGGATGTATCACAGGGCTCCCAATGGAGAAGCTAGAGAAAGTACCCAAGGAGCTAAAGGGATCTGCAACCCTATTGTTGGAACAACATGATGTACTAACCAGAACCCCGGAGCTCTTGTCTCTAGCTGCATATGTATCGAAAGATGGCCTAGTCGGCCATCACTGGAAAGAGAGGCCCATTGGACTTGCAAACTTTATATGCCCCAATATAGGGGAATGCCAGGGCCAAAAGAATGGGAATGGGTGGGTAGGGAAGTGGGGGGCGCTATGGGGGACTTTTGGGATAGCATTGGAAATGTAATTGAGGAAAATATGTAATAAAAATATTAAAAATTTAAAAAAAAATAAAAAAAAGAATGGAATGGCTTTGGAGTAGAGATGTATTTAATTGTCTAAGAAACCAACAATAAACAATATTTGGCTGAAAAAAAAAGCAGCAAGGGAAAGGGAGCAGGTAACATACAAAAGCAGACCTATCAGAATTACATCCAACTTCTCAACAAAGACTCTCGAAGCTAGAAGGGCCTGGACAGATATCTTATAATCTCTAAAAAAACAAAAAACAAAAAACCCATATATATCAACAGACTATGATACCCAGCAAAACTCTCAATCACCATAGATGGAGAAACCAAAATATCTCAAGACAAATCCAGATTCAAACAATATCTATCCACAAATCCAGCCTTATAGAAAATACTAGAAGGAAAACTCAAAACCAAGGAGGATAATGCATATCCAACAAAACACAGGAAATAACTAATTCCATACTAGCAACAACGAAAGAAGCACACAAGCGCGTGCACACACACACACACACACACACACACACACACTACCGACACTGACATCAAAATAACAGGAAATAATAATCACTGTTCATTAATATCTCTTAACATTAATAGACTCATTTTCCCTAATAAAAAGGCACAGGCTAGCAGAATGGATTTGAAAACAGGACCCACCATTCTGCGTCATATAAGAAGCAAACCTCAGCAATAAATATAAACATTACCTCAGATTAAAGGGTTGGAAAAAATGTTTTCCAAGCAAAGGGACCCATAAAGCAAAATGGAATAGCCATTCTAATAGCTGATAAAACAGTCTTTCAACCAAAATTAATCAAAAGAGATAAAGAATGATACTTCATAATCATCAAAGGAAAAATCTACCAAGATGATACCTTAGTTCTGAACATCTATGCACCAAATACAAATGCATGCACATTTGTAAAAGAAACATTACTAAAACTTAAATCAAACATTGAGTCCCACACATTAATAGTAGACTTCAACATCCCACTCTAACCAATTGACAGGTCATACAGACAAAAACTACACAGAGAAATAATAAAAGTAAAAGACTTTATGAGTCAAATGGACATAACAGACATCTATAGACTATTTCACCCAAACACCAGAAGAATATACCTTCTTCTCAGTACCTAATGATCATTGTCCAAAATTGACCATATAGTTAGTCACAATGTAAGGCTCAGCAGATACAAGAAAATTGAAATAATGCCTTCTATCTAATCAGACCACCGGAACTAAAGCTGGACTTCAAGAACAACAGAAACACTGAAAAACCTACACATTCCTGGAAACTGAACAACTCTCTACTCAATAATCTCTGGGTCCGTGAAGAAATAAAGAAATTAATGACTTTCTACAATCCAGTGAAAATGAAGGCACCCAAATTTCTGGGATACAATGAAAGCAGTGCTAAGAGGAAAGTTCATAGCACTGCTTCCATAAATAAATTAGACAGTTCTCATATCAGCAATTTAAAAGTATACCTGAAAGCTCTAGGAAAAAAAGAAAAGAAAGAGGAAGAAGAGGAGAAGGAGGAAGAGGAGGAAGAGGAAGAGGATGAGGAGAAGGAAGAGGAGGAGGATGATGATGAGGAAGAAGAAGAAGAAGAAGAAGAAGAAGAAGAAGAAGAAGAAGAAGAAGAAGAAGAAAACACACAAAAGAGTAGAAGGCAGGAAATTATAAAAATCAGGGCTGAAATCAATTAAAAACAAAGTAAACACTACAAGAACTGGATCTTTGAGGAAGTCAAGAAGATAAACAAACCCTTACCCAATCTATCCAATAGACAGAGAGACAATATCTAAATAAACAAAATCAAAAATGAAAAGGGAGACATAACAAAAGATACTGAGGAAGTTCAAAGAATCATTAGGTCTTACATCAAAAGCCTGTATTCCACAAAATTGGAAAATCTCAATGAAATGGATGGTATTCTAGATAGATACCACTTACCAAAGTTAAATCAAGACCAGGTAAACTATTCAAACAACTCTCTAACCCCTAAAGAAATAAAAGCAGTCATCAGCAGTCTTCCAACAAAATAAAGCCCAGAGACTTTAGTTTTAGTGCAGAATTCTACCAGACTTTCAAAGAAGAGAGGATATCAACACTCCTCAAACTATTCCATAAAATAGAAACAGAAGGAACACTGCCAAAGTCATTTTGTGAAGCCCAGTCACCCTGGTACCTAAGTCACCCAAAACTCAGTGAAGAAGGAGAACTTCAGACCAACTTCTCTTATGAACAACTACTTTGAGATTTCATCTTATACCCATCAGAATGGTTAAGATCAATAACACAAGTGACAAATCATGCTGCTAAGGATGTGGAGCAAGAGGAACACACCTCCATTGCTGGTGTGACTGCAAAGTTGTACAGCCACTATGGAAATCAATATGGCAATTCCTCAAAAAGTTGAGAATTGATCTTCTTGAAGAGCCAGCTGTACCACTCTTGGGAATACAACAAAAGGATGCTTTATTCAAAAACCTTGAGTTTTGCTCAACTATGTTCATTTCAGCTTTATTCTTATAATAGCCAGTAACTGGAAGCAACCTAGATGTCCTTCAACAAAAAATGTGGCACAAATACACAATAGAGTATCATTCAACTCTTTTAAAAAGTGACATAATGAAAATTTCAGGTAAATGAATCGAATAATTGGAAAAAACCTCATTTCAAATAAGGTAACCCATACACAGAAAGATAAATATGGTATGTATTCACATATATGACAATATTAACCATTAAGTGAATGACAATCATGCCACAATTCATAAACCCAGATAGGTTAGATAAAGAATAGAGGTCTTGGGGCAATGGAGGGAACGCCTTGGGTTCGGGAAATAGAATAGATTTTATTGGAGGACCAGGTGTGGGTAATGGTGGGAGTGGGATATCAGGTGTTGGAGGAGATGGGGTGGAGAGCAAAGACACCTTTTATGGGGGGCATTTGAGGGATATTGTGGAAACCTAGTGCAATAGAAACTTTCTGTATCCTCTGAAGGAAAAATTTTTAACTTTTTAAAAAATTAGATATTTTCTTCATTTACATTTCAAATGCTATCCCCAAATGAGGAAATCTTAAATTTTAATGGGGAATATGTTGTTTCAACTTGCCATATCTTGTAACCAGGTGAGGATTCCAGTAGCAGGACTGGATTGCATTCAATTGAGTTTTGGCCAAGCAGTCCCATGGATATCTCCCAACAACCCAGACTATTGCTTATACAAAAGTTTTATTTCCACGAAGAGATAGCAGGCCACCATTATTGAGAACAACATTCACAAAACTCATTCAACATGGAAAAGTTTATCTGGTGCCTATATGGGACCTTACATTCTAGTCTCTTTGTTTTAGGAAAATATTCTGCAAGATACTCACAACTCCTTTCCCCAATCCTGTCCCCCCAAAACAAACAAAAACAAAAACAAACAAACAAACATGGATTCCAAACCAGCCACAAAACCTTTTACCTGCAATGTGTCTTGCCTGCAAAATATGCTAGGTCAATGGTGGTACAGAACTTGTGAGTAGCCAACCAATGTCTAATTTGACCTAAGGCGCACTCCACTAGAAGAAACTCACACCTGATACTGCTTAGGTAACGAAGTCCAGATACTTAGATAGTCCAGTGATCTAGGATAAAAGCAAACACTGTTTCCATAGCATAAAGCCCATACCTTACAGTGCATGGAATGGCAGGAACCTGAGACTATGGTAGAAGCAAACATGTTAGGCAAAAAAACAACAAAGAAAATGAACAAACAAAAACTCAACAAAATGATTGCTAGTGATATTCTGATATACTAATAGATCAGAGTTGTGTAGTCATCATTAGAGAGGCTTCCCAACATCTGGCAGTAGACCTACAACCAGACATTATGCAGAGACAGAGTCTAAATTGGAGGTCTCCATCAGGTCATTCCCCTCAGAGATTGAGGAACCCTGCATAAGAAGAGGAGGAAATATTGTAGGAGTTGAGATCGAGGATTTCAGGAGAACATGATCCACTGAATCAAAAGAGCAGGGCTCATGTAGGCTCACAGAGATGAAAACAGCAAGCACAGGGACATGAGTCTACACCAGGAATTCTGTGCATATAATATGGCTATTATCTTGGTATTTTTGTGGGACTCTTTTCCTTCTATTGGATTGCACTGTTCCATCTTGATATGAAGGCTTTTGCCTTGTTTCATTGTATCTTGTTTTATCTTGTTTGGCTGTTGTCTCTTGGGGACTTGTTCTTCTTTGAAGAGGAAATGGAAAGGGACTAGATCTGGCCAAGAGGGGAGGTAGCAGGGAGATAGGACAAGTGAAGTAGGGTGAAATTGTGGTTGGGATGTATAATAAAAGAATTTTGTTTCTTTTTCTCTTTTCTATTTATTTCTTCTCTCTTTCTCTTTCTCTCTCTCTCTCTCTTTCTCTCTCTCTCTCTTTCTTTCTTTCTTTCTCTTCTATCTATCTATCTATCTATCTATCTATCTATCTATCTACCTCTATCTATCATCTCTCTATCATCTATCCATCATCTTTTTTGAGACAGTTTCTCTGAGTAGCTTTGGTTGTCCTAGAACTCACTCTGTAGACCAGGATGGTCTTGATCTCACAGAAATATGCCTGCCTCTGTATCACAAGTTCTGGGGAATAATTTATATTCAGTAAAAAAATTTTAAATGTATAAAAGAAGGGTAGGGTAGGGGAAGGGAGGAAAGGAGAGATGAGGGAAGGGGAAAGGAAGGGAAGTTGGGAGGAACTGGGATGACTGGAGTGAGGGGAAACTATAATCAGGATATATTATATGAGAAAATAATGTATTTTCAATACAATTAAGAAAAAAACAGAAAAAGGGGAAAATGATTACTCAATCAATAATAGATTCCTTCATTGCCTGACCTACATCTCACAATATATGATATTTTAGTTTAAGTAATTACCAGAATGTGGGATTCTCTGTGCTTAGCCTTATTGGTGCTCTGATTCATTTTGATTTATTCCAAAACATTTTTTATTTTAAACCAATGGTTTCCTGTGATTTCTGTTCTTATGAATTTATTATTTTAATGTCCTGTTGTGAATTTAACACTTTAAAATATATTTATACCATTTGAAACAAGTTAATATTATGCTGTTTAGGTATACCTGCTGTATATCCAACCTTAACAAAACTGTTGTACTTGTTTGAGACAAAATTATTGTATATTTAATTTTTAACATTTCCATAATAAGTAATGTGCATATTGGTAATTCCAGCACTCTGGAGACAGAAGCATGAAGATTTTGAGTTGCTGCCATCCTAGGTTATATAACAAGATGCTATCACAAAAAGATATTAATATGTGAATAAATAAATGAAAAACATATACAATAATGTTACATATGTCAACTAAGATATCAAATCACTAGGGTTGGAAACAAAACTTTGGCAGATGGACATGTGTCTTGGGACATTTGACTAGGGGAGAGAAAAAAAGAATTTCATTTTCAATCCAGAAATTCCATATGTGCTGTGAAGATGCACATAAAGGATCGGGGAGAGGGGAATTTAGGAAGTGGATATAATGCTCTATTCATTTTTTTTTTAGAATCCAGAGCTTTATTTCCAGCCAATATGTAATCTGTTTTTTTCTTGCACCTCCCAAAACACATGGTTATAGATTTGCTATTTCTGACAGCTATGAAGAGTTGGTGTATGAATCCTGCTTTGACACTACAAATATCCGAGCAGAGTACTTACATTTGCTGTATATCCATATTGCAGGGTATAGCTTTCATTGATCCTCCACATATGCTCCAGTCCTGACAGTGTCTGGTATGTAATAAGCCTGTTAGCATTCATCAAAAACACTGAATACAAAGGAACTGTAAAGGCTTTTGATGTGAGATATTTTCTCAATTGTAGCATAATTTAACTTATAGATAACAACTTAATTTTGAACAAATGTTTAGAAGAAAAAACCCTCAAGTACTTATAGGTTATTAAATGAAAATAAAATGCAGTGCAGTGTTTTTCTTAAGCATCTAAGGGATCGTATATAAACCACTAATGAAATAGCTGTTACAGAAACCTGGATTCCTGACAGTTGTTTACCATGTAGACACCGTATATCCTGTGTGCAGATGGAAGCTATTAATTTGAATTACTCTTTAAAAATAATGTATAGGCATTTATAGTTCATCATTATAATGTTTCAATGCATCCCCCTTTGTTTTACTAGATTCCCACAGTGCCTACCAGTCATGAATAAATTTATGTACTTGTTTTTCATATTAAAACCAAATGGTTATGAGACTCAAATGGTCTTTTTTGCTTTTTCAGTACAAGCAAATGAAAGAAAGACATATGGATAAGGAGAATAAGTTACATCACTGAGGAATTAGAACTAGATGCCTATTAATAATTTTCAGATTCACAAACATAAAACATTTATTAGTGACTAATAATTGTACAAAAATAATTTAACCTGTTTTTTAAAATACTGTTTCAAATAGATATGTTTTGAAATTCAAGGAAATGTTTTCAAGAGAAGAAATGAGTGTGTATTTAGTGGATCATCAATATTTAGACATAATCATAGATCATCAACTAAGAAGTCATATGGCATAACATATTTACTATAATATAGCGAGAATTAATCACTGGTAAGGAAATAGAAGGACACTTTAACTAATGTGCATAACTTCTCAAAAGTCATATAAAAAGTCAAATCTTATGATATGTTGTACAAGAAAAGACATGTGCAGAAAGCAAGCATGGGGGAGATATCCAGATATTCAGTGATAACAAATAAATCTCAAGGAAATAATGAAGCTAATTCCGTGCTCGTTTTTGGAAGGTATAGAAGAAGAGAAAGGGCTTGTATTCAAATGCACAAAGCTATTTACAAGGGTTATGCCAATCTCTATTTCTGTATTATTTCTATTTAGAAAAATAGAATTCCGCGAAAAATAGAATTCAAAGACGGTAACTGAATAGGTGTTAGATGTTTTCAAATCATATTATCAGCTTAAGAGTAAAGTTGAATTGAATCCATTCTGTCCTTGCCACAAAGTGTCCATTCTCTAACAACATAGATCCTCTGCACTTGCAACTATGTTTGTGGGAATAGTGCCAAATTATCAATTATAAGTCCCTAGGGCATTAGCAAAGTGATCTCAATTTCCAAACCTTCTATTGTTATGGAGTGTATAACTTTTGGCATAACTTTTTAAAAAAACACCTTTGAACAAATTTTATTCATATTTAACAACTAAAGAAACTAGATCAGTGAGGTTAAATAATTATCGTTTTGTAGAACAAAAATTGATAAACGAAGATGTGAAATCTGTTAGGGTCTCTCCTGAACACGTACTGTTAACCAGTGTATTAAACCAGTGTCACACTCTTCGGTCTTAGTAGGAAAAGTATAATTCTTTTTCTGTATTACTGATTTTTTTCTAGTAATGTGCCTTGCAGAAAGGCATCTAAGGTATGTTTATGTGAGCTGGAAGAGAAGGAATCTCACATTTAGTTCTTTAATTCATTATTTGATGATGACCCACATATGCTTTTTGTATGTGTTAGGGAAGCAGATTTTGTTTCCTAAAACAAAGGATAATCAGTACTAAATAGGATATAAATATATATGGCTTGTACAGCTTGAAACATGAGTAATATGAACTTGTAGTAAAAGCATGCATGCTGAGGACAGATCAAAGAAGAAAACATAGACAAGATTGCATTTATGTGGTATTTGGAGGTTAGTGGTGTACTGAACCCAAGCAGAAGTTTGCTTTTAGGGAATTAACAATCCATAATTAAATATGGTACACTAGAGTGGAGAAATATTGGAACAATAAAGTTCAAGTGAAGGACTGCTTGAAAAATATTTTACCTTGTATACATCTGTTAGTCAAATATCATTGTTAAAGAAAATAAATTCTTCTGCATTAGCTTGGGCTGTCATAAAATACCATACAAAATTGGCCTAAATAACAGGAATTTATTTTCACATTTTTTGGTGACTGGAAGGTCAAGACTAAGGTAACTGCATGGTGTGGTTTGTGGTTATGATCGTCTTCATGCCTTCAAGATGGTTGTCTTCTCCCTGTGTCCTCTCACAGGAGAGAAAGAAAGAGCAGACAGGGTAGGAGAGGGACAGAGAGAAACAGAGAGATATACTGAGAACTTTAATGTCCATTGTTTTTATTCTTTTGAGACTGGGTCTCTCTACATAGACATGGTTATCCTGAAACTCACAGAAATCCACCTGCCTCTGTCTCTCCAGTGATGGGATTAAGACATATACTAACATACCCAAGTAATGCCCCTTCTTACAAGATCAACAGTTCTATTCATCTTGCCCTAATTACTTTCTAAATACTTCATCTCAAATATTGCACCCAGGGTTAAGATTTCATTCAACACACAAGCTTGTAAAGGACATAAACATTAATCCAGAAAACCTCCAGTCTCCATGGCTAACACAAAAGATTTAGAGAAATATAAAACAGGTGCTTCTGAATGGCAGGAAGTTTTAAAAATGACTCATTTGGGGACCTGCCTGTATTTATTATGCTTCCTTTTACTCTGTAATAGAGCCTTAACGTTCTTTACATTTATTTGATAACTAGGTAAGGAGAATGAAGGAAAAGCATGCATGGGAGATTTTATAGGCCATTCCTGAAAGTGGTTCACATATATTACTTCTGTCACACTCCTTAGATAATAATTCATTCATGCATCCAAAGCTAATTGCTAGATAGACTGAAATATGCACTTTAGCTGCATCAGCTAAAACACAATACCAAACTTCATAGGCCTCTCTAACTGAAGTTTATGCTTACTATAGAACATTTTCTGAACAGGTCACTGAGGAAGCCATGTCTATTATAAACTCACTCTGCTCCTGATTCTGAAGGTACTTTGGGGGATGGCTTATTCTCTTCTCAAGTACAGAAGTTGCCTAACATGTGTCATAGAATTACTCTCAAAGTAGTCTTGCCTCTGGGTGGATGAATAACCATTTGAGAGTTTACAGGTAGCAGTAGTTGGCCCTGGTCCTGGTATGGCTCACATCCCTACCCTCTTTCATTTTAGATCTGCTCCTCCAACCAACAGAACTGACAGAAACCTAGAGAGAACATGGTAAATAGAACAAGAATAGCTATCCTTGGCTTTACATATAAATGCTTAGTCACCAGGGAGTACCATTATTTGAGAAGGATTAGAAAGACTAGTAGGTATGGCCTTGCACTGGGGGTGGTATTTGAGGTTTCAAAATCCCATGCCAGACTCAGACCATATCTCTTTCTCTTTCTCCTGCCTGTGGATCAGAATGTAGAACTTTCAGCTTCTTCTCCAGCATCAGGTCTGCTGTGTGCTGTCATGTTCCTTACCACAGGAATGGACTAACCTACAAAACTGTAAGCAAGCTCTCTGTTAGAAGCATTGCTGTGGTCATGGTATCTCCGCACTGAAATAGAACAGTGACTAAGACAGATACACAGAGAGATAAAGGCAACCAGGGATGGCTACCACACATTGATGTACCTAAACAGACTGGGAAGTCCGGTGATGTGTCACACAGATCCCAGACACTGGATCAGATTTAGACTCTTCTTTGTGACCTAAACAAAACTTATCTCCAGAGATGACCTTATTGGGGTGGGGTTGGGGAAGTCTAAATATAACTTCTCTTTACTCATAGAATTAACTAATTAATAGAAGGTAATCAATTACCTACATCCCACATACTGACATCATGGTAAACCATGGACAAACAAACCCTGATAGGCTTTACTATACAGAAATGAAGATTTATAGTAATATATACACTATGACATTTGTCCATGTTGCAAGTGGTCCCTCCATTTGAGTCAGAGAGTGCTTTGATTAGGACAGATCTGAACTCCAGTATATAGAGAATTGTGCTCAGCAGGGCTCTATCATCCTCCACTCTGAATAGCTGCCTTTCTTTTGCAGTGCTCCTCTTGATTCCATCTGCATTTGTCACCAAAGAGTGTTCCATCCTTGGAGGCCGAGTAACTTTATCTCTACTTACTTCCAGTAGGAAGAAGATTTTAAAAGTCAACTAAGTCTCAAGCAGTCATGGGTCTTTCTAGACTAAGATCACATTTATTGGACATAAAAAATTTCCTGCAAACTTAACCACAACTAAGTCTGAATTCAGTTACTCCAGGAATCCATGATGCATTTACCCTCCTTTACAAACATGCTTAGATTTTACTGGATTAAAAAAAAAAATCATCTGCTTCTATTTCTTCCTATCAGCCCACCTTCCTCTCTTTCACTTTCTCTCTCTTCCTCTCACTTTCATCATTGACTTTCTGTACCTCAACTTAATTGCAATATATTAAACTTCCCAGAGCCAGTTTCCCTGGGCCACTATGACCAATTGAACGATGATATTGGACCACTTCAATTTAGTCACAAACTTTTTGTTAGTGCTTCAATGGAGAGCTGATTTTATCATTCCTTTTTGCTCAACATTCCACTCTGTTTCATCTTTTTCCACTTGAATTTGGGGAGTGTTACTCTTTACAGCAGTACCTGTACATTCTTTCTAAATTTACACTTCTGCTTGTTGTAAGCTAATTATTTTCTTGAGTTAATTTTCTTATTACACTTTAGTGAAAGAGGGCAAAAGTAAACAAATTATTATTAATCTCATTTAAAAAACTTTTTTCTTTAGGCCTTCTAATACATTAAGATATAATCATTACTTATAACAGTTATAAGTAACTCTAAGTTACTCTAGATAGAAAAAACTATGGATTATTTTATTGTGGTATAGTTTTGTGAAACCATGTTTTCAGTCTCTGAAAACAAACAAACAAACCCTTTTCTTATGTCTTATTGTCTAGATTCAATTCCATACTATGTTTTATTGTTATTGTAGTTGTTCTTGTTTGTTTGTTTTTTGCAATGGTAGTACCTGCCTGGCACCTACCAATTTCTTCATTTCATAAGAGATGCTAGGCTGTGATGTAGATCACAAAATAGCCAAATCTCAGTAGAATCACAATGGCTTGTTTTCTGCTTATTATGTTCATTCTATGATTAAAGCCATTACTTAGAATGCTCATTCTATGACCATTCCATTGCTGTGAAAAGATACTACAACCAAAGCAACTCTTATAAAACAGAGTTTAATTGGGTGCTTGCTTATAGTTTCAGAACTTTAGTCTATTATCATGGAGAGAAGTATGGTGACATGCATGGACATGAAGTAGTAGCTGAAAACATTACATCCTGATTTGCAGGCAGGAAGATAGATGGATAGATAGATAGATAGATATTGAGAGGACATGGGCTTGGTTGGTATAGGCTATTGAAACTTCAAAGCCCACCAATAATGACACACTTCAACAAGGCCACTCCTACTCCAGCAGGGCCACATCATCTAATCCTTTCAAGTAGTACCACTTCCAGATGACTAAGCATTCAAATATATGAGCCAATGGAGGCCATTGTTTTTCAAACTACTACAGACTTATTTAAATATATCTTTCTTAGTTCCTTGAGTAACCAAGTTATTTTGGTTTTCATATAATAATAATTATTATTTTCTTAGGTTTATTACTGAAAATCTTACATCCCCTTAGCCCCAGTCCAACCAAAAGAATTTGGAAGGACTATTCTGTATTAAAACAAGAAAATGGTATGTCCCAGGAATTTCCCAAATGAGATTCTTACTCATTCTACACAATCACTACAGGCATGGAAAAGAATTGTGTCTCTCAAGGTTTCTAGCCAATGATGAGATCCTCTGTGTCTCATTTCTCTCTTTAGCTAATGTAAGTCATGTGACTACCATTAAAATTAAAACTGGCAGGGAAGTACAGCCAAGATTTTGTATGTAAGAGAGATATCCATAAATATTAATGAACACCATAAACTTTAGCTAATGCCAACACACTAAGCTTTCTGAACAGGAAGACATAGAGCAGTTTGTGGAAGTCAGAAGTCCTACTACCATAGTTCTTGTTATGATTGGAAAAGACAGGTAAAGATGTCAGTGATAGACTGTTTAAAGTGCTAGGAAGCTGATAAACAGGAGCAGACTTGAATCATGAAGGACTTTGGCTGTGACGTGTGAAAAAGACAGTTTCACTCTGAGGGTATATTTAGGAAGCAATATAATCTTGTGTCTGTTTTTCAGAAAACTATTTGATTGCTGATTGGCGAGCTGATGGAAGATGGAAAGAGTAAAAGGAGGGAAATTAGTTATGAACCAGGTGCAGGCAAGAGGATGGAGATAAGAGGCTAGATTCTTGATATGGTGTGAAACTATAAGCGACAGGACTTGGTGGATGAAAGGGAGAAAATAAAGTATAATATAAGAGCACCCCTCTAGATTCTGATCCATACTACTGAGTAAATGAGTGGCTGCCATCATATTGCTCACCTATGAGAAACTGGGAGAGAAAAACTGTGGGAGAAACCAAGAATTCTGTTTGGGAAGGCAGCTTGGTGCATTTGTCAGACATTTAAGTAGTGACAAGTATCCAGTTGCTATAGAGATATGGCACTCTGTAGAGGAGGAGGAGGACTGGGGTGCATATTTATGACATCAGCACGTTGGTGGCACTTAAGGGTTGGAGATTTGTTGATAGCAGAGAGAGAAAGACAGAGAGAGAGAGACAGAGAGAGAGAGACAGAGAGAGAAGAGGAGGGAGACAGAGAGACAAAGAGACAGAGAGAGAGAGAGAGAGAGAGACAGACAGACAGACAGACAGACAGACAAAGACAGACACAGAGTGAGAGTAATCAAGAGAGAGATAGACACACAAACAGACAAAAACCACACATACACAGAGAGACAGAGATACAGAAAGACAGAGAGAGAGACAGAAACAGAGACATGCATACAGACACACAAGAATAAGAGCAAGCAAGCAAGACAGACAGACAGACAGAAAGACACACACACACACATGGAGAACATAACAGAGAGGTAGAACAAAAAAAGAAAAAGGAGATTCTGGACATATATAAAATGTTCTAACATTTAGAGATTTGGTAGGAAGAAACAGAGAAAGATAGTGAGAAGCGCCTCCAGGGTTACACGCTATAACTCAGTGGCCTTGGAGTGAGACAACTGTTCCAAAAGGTTTAGTGCTGGTGGTTGTTGATTGTTGCAAAAACAATATTTAATCATAAAAGTACAAAGATTAGCTGTCAAACCTTGGAAACTGTCAATCATCACAACAATTTCTGCGGAGTTGGCTGAGGAATGAGTGGACAATGAAGAACAGAGACAATGAATACAGATAAGAGTCTCTAGGCATAAAATAATCATATTATAAAGTAAACAGTTGTAACATAATTAAATTTAACTTTGTATACTAGAGTAAATGGAATATTTACCAGTTTATAATTACATTACTTATCTCTAGATGGAAATTAATTAACAGAAAATGATAGTCAATGGTAGATCCAGAGAAGGGAGGCTAAGTCCACGAATCCAGTGATGTCAGTGCAGTTGGCTCAGAGTGCCAGTGGATGTGGAAGAAAGGACCACTTTTCATTACAGAGTCTACTATTGAAGGACCAGGAGAATTGTTCAAATTCACTACTGTACCAAATCTTTGAAAGATTATCATCTCTTTTAGATATTGTCCTTGTCAAAACAAGTTTCTCACCAACAAGAAAGTATCCTAAGTTGGCTTAGTTCCAGAGGGAAGGGAAAGAAACTAGGAACAGCAGAAAGGACTTGTGGTAGAAAGTAGTGACAGATACTTTGGTAGAGAAACTATTTTGGAGATGCAGGTTTTCCTTTTTCAGTTTTGTTATTCTCCTTCTAAGAAGCAAGAGAACAAGTTAGAGTACAAATATATAGCTGACAGAGTGTGAAGTCTTTTAGGTTTGTGTATTGCTAATACTCTGTACCACAACAGAATACCAAAGACAAAATGGTTTTCACACAGTTTTCTGCCCCTTCACAGTATTGGAGACTACACATCTGAGGTCAAGGTGCAGTCACACTGTATTTCTGTTCCTCACTGCCTTGTAGACTGCTGGCTCCTGTATGTATTCTTACATGACATTTTTCTTGTCATAGAGAGAAAGAGGGGGGGCAATCTCCCTGGTCTCCTTTTCTTCTTCTTAAAGAGACCAATCCTATTAAATTTCATTATGTAATGTCATTTAACCTTAATTTACCTTTAAAGGATGTATCTTCAAATATAATCATATTGTATTCGGCAGAGAGTCAATGTATGAACTCTTTTTGGAGGCAAGGTATAGGTATTTTTAGCTGGCCCAGAACTCGCTATCTGGGTCAAGCTAGAGATCTTCTAGTCTTTGCCTCCTGAATGTTGGGATAAATGGCTTCTATCACCATGCCTAGACCAACAAATGAGAATTTGTCAAACACAGCTCATCCCATAAGTGTTTTTCTTAAAACTGGAGGTGATATCCCTTGCTGATCAGAGGTGATAAGAAACAAAATTTCACATTCATTTATGACAGTTTGATTTCATTCTCAACTGGGACATGGTACTTTGGGAATTTGTTTAAACTTCAGAGTAAACAATATTGGGAATTGGGAGTGGTAGACAAAGAATTTTGGAGAGAGTAGGCATAGGTTAGGAAATATGAAATATCATCCAGGGCACCTTCCTTGAAATGGTACGTCATTGGATTTAACCTTAGTCAACTAATGTTTTTACTTTGTAGTAGGACAATGACATAAAACAATTTTATGTTGAATTTTGTTGAAAAAAACCCTCATTTTATTTTTCAAACTAACACGCATGTACACACTAATGAGCATAAAAAATAGCAGATATCAAGGAGAATGTTAACTATATATTTACAAACAATTCTTGGATTCATTGTTTTCATCTTATCTAAATTAACCAAAAAAGCAACTCAAGGCAGGGAAAGTTTGTTGCTGTGAGTTTCTGATGGGGAAGACAAGGCAGAGCCCAGTGGGAGTAAGAAATACTTGTCACAACACTGAACCAGGAAGCAGGCAGCAGGCAGCAGCTTCGCTATTTGGTGGTGGATCCTTTGTTGTATTCTGTGTTGTGTGTATATCCTGTATACTGTGTTGATTTATGTTTCTTAGAATTAGTTGGAGACAACCTTGTGCCTCGTTTGTTCTTCATTTTAAAGATTGATTTGAATAAATAGCCAGTACCTTTTTGAGGTCACAGAACCTTATAAATGTCGATAGTTTCTCATAGAAAAACATTTGCTTCTCTCATATAAATCTTCCTCTTCAGGAGCACAACAGCTTTAAAGGGGAGCTATATAGAACAATACAGAGACTCTATCTATAAGAGAGTTAGTCTTGGGTAATGAGGTGATAATAAAGAGGTGAATATCTACACAATGGAGTACTTACCTCCTTATATCTTGAGCCCTTTTTATTTTTTAAAAAGAATTTCTTTTATTTAAAAAGATTTATTTTTTTTAAATTTTTTATGTATATGAGTACACTGTAGCTGTACAGATGGTTGTGAGCCTTCATGTGGTTGTTGGGAATTGAATTTTAGGACCTCTGCTCACTCCTGATCAGAGTTCAACCCGCACTCACTCCAGTCGGCCCCACTTGCTCAATCCCTGTTCCCTCCGGCCCGAAGATTAATTTATTATTATAAATAGGTACACTGTTGATGTCTTCAGACGCACCAGAAGAGGGGGTCAGACCTCATTATGGGTGGTTGTGAGCCATCTTGTGGTTGCTGGGATTTGAACTCAGGACCTTCAGAAGAGCAGTCAGTGCTCTTACATGCTGAGCTCTCTTGCAAGCCCTTGAGCCTATTTTAATGCTTGAATGAATAGTTTTTTTTTAAATGAGATATTCCTACTTATAGGTAATATTTCACAAGTCACAATGAGGTGACTTGTATTGAATAATGATATGAAAAGAGAAATGCTATTATTCATTTCTTGGTAGAAGGTGGAAAAGCCACAGCATATTCTATCATTTTCTCTTCTGCTTTACAAAGTAGAAAATGCAAGTAGACTCCTGTCAACTAGGATTTCTGAGTGTGGATGATATGAAGAAAAGTCTACTCCCTATCAACCACTCATACTTAATCACAATTATCATGTTGAATGAGGAACATACAATGTTATTCTAAGCCACTGTATATTTGATGCAATTTTGCTGCATGTTTGATTTTATGAATGAAATAGTTATTAAAGCATAAACTAATCGATGCTATAGAAAATTGGATCCAAAGTAAAAATATTCTAAGATAAAAATCTAAATAATGTGATACTTGTTTAAGAATTGGAATATAGCGGGCTGGTGAGATGGCTCAGTGGGTAAGAGCACTCGACTGTTCTTCCAAAGGTCTGAAGTTCAAATCCCAGCAACCACATGGTGGCTCACAACCACCAGTAATGAGATCTGACTCCCTATTCTGTAGTGTCTGAAGACAGCTACAGTGTACTTACATGTATGTAATCAATCAATCAATCAATCAATCAATCTTAAAACAAAACAAAACAAAAAAAACCCAAGAATTGGAGTATAGCCATCCATAATAATTTATGTATTGCACTGGAAAATTCTTGGAAATGCTTGGCATCATGGTGGATACCCTAAATTTCGGCAAGTGAGAAATAGAGACAGGAGGACAAGTAGTTTAAGGTCAGCTTTTGCTCTATTGTACAGTGAAGACCAGCTGGAACTATGTGACTCTTTTCTCCCTTTGTTCAGCACTACAAAAACCAACCACCACCAACAAAACAAATAAAAAACAAAACCACCAACTAAAGCAAGCAAGCAACCAAACAACCAAACAACCAAAACCATGTGGAATGAAGTGGAAATGACATAATTTAGAAGGAGAAAAGCCACAAATGTAATAACTAGAACTCCCAAGGAGAAAGTTTTTTTTTTTTTTTTTTTTTTTTAAGAAAAGTATTATAAATGTAAGGTCCTCGTGTCATGGCATTACAAGCTCAGAAAAGAGTCAGTCTGTTTACAAGTGAGGTTTAAAGGAAAGAGAGTTAAATCTACGAATCAGAATCTTGAAGTGCTGAACAGGGCAGATGTATCACCATCCCAACTAGTAAGTCAAACAACACAGCCATTAAAATCCAGCTACGTGATCAGTATCAATGCTAGTGTTTTCTCATTAGAGCTGTTGCTAAAGCTTATGGATGCCTGAAGGAAGCATCCAACAATCCTTTAAATTGAGCTTTGATCAGATAAAAAAGAGAGTCACATGGTTTTCCTCTAGTCTTGACAGCCTGGTGTTCATTATTGGAGAGCAACAGGACAGTAAGAAAACCAAACCAAGAAACAAGACACATCAAAGTATGTCTAGAAGTAAAAATATACAATGGCTCTTGTCTCCTGGAAACAACCACAACCAAATGAAGAGAACCTGCTGCATTTTAAAGGTAAAATTGTATAAACTAATAGCCTATCATAAAATAGTTTCTGACTTAACAGAATTTTCCCCTAACATCAGAATTAAAGTAACTCAGATGCCGAGGAGTCTTAATATTGACTGCCCCACTAGTGAAATTACAATAGACTACAGAGAGATCATTATTATTACCATCTCACTCTCTAACATTCAGGAGTGTGTAGATTGGTAATTATTGAAACTTACTCTCTGGCATTTTGTGATTCTTTCCCTGATGCGGGTCCAGCTCAGGGTCTTACATATGTTAGTACTTTACTACTGAGCCACATCATTGGCATGCAGTTTTATGCAGCTGTTTTTTAAAATTATTATTAGGTAGACAAACTGATTTCATTTTTATTATAAACTCAGTACTCACACAGATGTGTGTAGACTCAACAGGCTTAGTGGCCCATACTTTTAATCTCAACTTTCAGGAGTTAGAATCAGGAGGTCAGAGGTCAGCCTTGGCCTATGTAGTGAGGTCCTACCTCATAAAAGCTTAGATTCTGAGAGATATAGTTAAAATAATATTGCATTGAACCTACGGGATGTAGCTTCTGGAATACCCAACTGAACTTCTGCATCAGTTAGGGCAAGTTCTGTCAATTCACTGGGGTTTGCTGTTTTGCAACTTATCTATATCGTGATATACTTTTGAGATTTTTAAAGGTCTATTAAGAATAACAAAAGATAATTTAAATTATATATCTAACCAATAGTCTTTGCTAATTGTGCAACATGAAGCTGCTGGAAAATTTACCTGAGTAGTAATAAATGTTTCATAAATAAGGTATAGTTGATTTGGTATGGGTCAGAAAATCTGAAATTTAGCATTCTACATGTGAAATAGGAAACTTTTGCCAACTTAACTTTAGAGTAAATTAGTTAAGATACACTTTCCTATAAAAGTAAGGAGTATTTTTATGAATATCTTCATAATATGAATAGGGCTACATTATCATGTTCACCGAGAATGAGAAAAGACCAGTACATGCTACAACTATTTTGTTTTAATAATTTAATATTTAGTGAGATTTATGTTTCAAGTATTTATTATTATTAATATTATTTTATGTGTATGCGCATGTACAGAGCAAAGGAAAATTGAAGGCATCAGTTAATTTTCTCTTTCTTCCATGTGGACTTCTACTCAAGTCTTTAGCTTTACACGCAGTGCTATCTCTTCTGTCCTACGTTTAATGGGAGAGAGATCCAGATGGAAAGGGAGGTGGGAAGGAACTGGGAGGAGTAGAGGGGAGGGAACTGCAATCAGGATATATTGTATGAGAAAAGGATCTATTTTTAATAAAAGTGGAAAAAGATTTAAATACAAATGTGTATGTAATTCATAAGTAATTTACATTGCTAAATCCTTTAGAATTTGAGATGAATATTTATATTTGATACTTTATATAGAATAAACCTCTACTATACTTATTATGTAAATTAGTTAAAAGCAATTTGGTGGTTATCTTCAGCTATGAACAGAGATGAAATTTTCAAACTGATTTGAGGAATTATCTAATCAATGTGCACAAACAAAATGAAATGTCTTATAGTACAAATCAATTTCAGACTGAAATAATGTCATCTCTTTATGTAATCCATGCTTCCTATAAATACTAACTAAAGCGGAGTCGTCAAACTCAGATCTTCACTTTTCCATTGTACTGTAATGTCCCTTTTTTAAAGTATGCTAATCTAAAGTGCAGAAGTGAGATTCCAGGAGTAAAACTTCACTAAAATACAACTTGGAAGGAAAGCCAAAAATGTGCATTATTAATTTTACTTCCTATTGTATGTTGTATGTGGGTTTTACATTTGAATTTCCTATAAAAGTAAGGGCTACATTTTTATGTATATTTTGATGTGCTGATCTTGGGTTAAGAGCTTTTTAAATTTTGTTTTTCAGATAGACTGCTTTGTACCTCAGGATGGTTTTGAACTCACTGTTTAGATATATGACCTTAAACTTTTCATTGTCCTGTCTCCATCTCCCAAATGTTGAGTATGCTTCACCAACCCTGGCTAACATTTTCCTGGGTCCTCTCCTCTCCTCTCCTCTCCTCTCCTCTCCTCTCCTCTCCTCTCCTCTCCTCTCCTCTCCTCTCCTCTCCTCTCCTCTCCTCTCCTCTCCTCTCCTCTCCTCTCCTCTCCTCTCCTCTCCTCTCCTCTCCTCTCCTCTCCTCTCCTCTCCTCTCCTCTCCTTTCCTCTCTTCTTCTCCCTTCTCTTCTTCTGTTTCCTCTCTCTCTCTCTCTCTCTCTCTCTCTCTCTCTCTCTCTCTCTCTCTCTCTCTCCACAGTACTAGGGATTGAACCCAGGTTTTTGTACATGACAGACAAATGTTCTACCTCTGAGCTACATCCACAGTTCCTTTCTCTCTACAGTTATTTATAAGCATTTCATTACACATATCAGTGTTTGAATAAGGAAACAGAGACTTACTAAGGTTAAAAAAGCTCGCCCAAGATTATAGTGCTGAAATTGGTAAAATTGGCCATGAGATTCGTCCTTTTCTGATAAATGTTACTTCACCTCCCACAGTATTTTCACATTCATTTAACTACACTCTAGAGAACTGTATGAACAAAGAAGAGACAAGTAAAACGTTACATTGGATTTTCTTCCAAATGCAAAATTTATATGATCTTTTAAATGTTACACATTTTAAATGTCAACAGATAATTCAGCAAAATTCATGGCCTAAATTTGTTCTCAGAACATTAAAATCTTTAATGAGATTGATAAAGCATGGGATGTTTGTCCATTTTAACACAGAAATTTTTGTTTTTAGACTTGGTTTGAAAAAGAGTTAACTTGAGTTGATAGAGAGGCAAAATTTCTTTGCTCTGGAAAGCCCGCTGAGGATCATCCTGTGTTGTACAGCCATCAAAGAAAAAAGAAGACCTTGGGAATCTGAGACTCTATGCAGCTTGGCTGTCCTTTTGGGCAACTCAGTGGTTGCCTAAGAGTGGGAGGATTGTTTTTTATTCTGCAGAAAGTATTTCCACTGAGGAAATGACTCTTCTCTCTGTGTGTCAGTAAGTGGAACCATGCCTATGAACTGCCTTCCTGAGACTGCATATTTGCTTGATCAGTGGCTGACAGGCATTCTGTACCTGAAGGCAGAACATGTCAAATCACTGGGCAAACATGTATTGAATATCTTTGGACCAGACATCACACATCTTAGTTGAATGATATAGAGAAATCATGTTGAGCTAGAAGCTTCCTCCCTGGGCTTGTAAGCAATGTTTTTAGGCTAGTGGCCACAATTTTAAAGCATCAGACCTTTTGGCAAGAGCAAGATAAGAGTGTGCTTGTGCAAGTGTGTGTGTGTGTGTGTGTGTGTGTGTGTGTGTGTGTACATGTGTGTCTATTTACATTCAGTGAAGTGGATTTAAAAACAGAATAGACAGAGAGAGCAAGAGAATTGATAGAGTATTTAAAAGACAGGTACAGAATATTTAAAACATAGATACAGGTTGATAGTATTGAGTTTCAATTTGCTAGTTTCTGGAATAACCAAAGAGACAAGACTCCAGGTACACCTGTGAATGATTGTTTAGATTAAGTTACCTTGTGGGTATGTCACACAGTATTATACTAATTAGGTAATTTGAAGTTGAAAGACCCACGTCCCCTTTCCCAACTCACATCTTTATTTTATATGTGCCCAGATGAAATTGCATCGCTCTGTATGTGTCCTCATTAATCCAAGATAAAGAAGGGCAATATCTTTTCCCAGTCTCATTCTCTGAACTTTATTAAAAGGAGAAGCTAACTAAGCATGAGATCAACTGCATCAAACTTCTGCAAACCTTACTTCTCTACAATGATGGACTGCACTCTCAAACCGGGAGCCAAAAATAAAACTTTCTCTCTTTCAGCTGATTTAGTCAGGTTTTTGCTATTACAGCAACAGGAAAAGTAATCAAGACTCATACAGAGCGGTGCAATTTCATCTGGGCACATAGAAAGTAAAGATGCAAGTTAAGAAAGGGGGAATGGGTAGGTATAGATCAACTGGTGTGTTGGGATAAACAGGAGATCGGAAATAGTATGCTGAAGGGAAAAAGGAAGTCATGGCTATACTCTACTGATACTATAAAGCCCAAACTGTAAGGGTGGTTGCAGTTTTAAAAGGAGATTTATTCCACTTTTGGTTATGTCTATGTGTGTGAGTCTGTGTGTCTGTCTGTGCGTGTGAACGCAAGTGCTCCAGGGGGCCAGAGAAGCCAGATCCCTTTGGATGTGGGATTACAGGGAGTTGCAACAGGTGCCTGTGGTTTTTAGTGACACATACATGGAATTGGTAGAAAGCCTGACATGGTGGTGCATGTTTTTAACTGCAGCACTTCAGGAGGCAGAGGCAGACAGATAGAAGTTCAAGGCCATTGGCCTGGTCTATAGACTGAGTTCCAAGACAGCCAGGGGCTAAAAATAAAATAAAAAAAAAATCTTCTGAAGGTCCTGAGGTCAAATCCCAGCAACCACATTGTTGCTCACAACCCTCTTCTGGTGCATGGTGCATCTAAAGACATCTACAGTGTATTTATTTACAATAATAAACAAATCTTTGGACTAGAGCAAGCAAGGACCAAGGGAGCAGGACCAACCAGAGTGAGTGGGGTTGACCAGAGCTAGCAGAGGTCCTAAATTCAATTCCCAACAACCATATGAAGGCTCACAAACATCTGTACAGCTACAGTGTATTCATATACATTAAATAAATGATAACTGAAAAACTGAAAGAAAAATATCAATGTGGAAACTGAATCCGAGATAGCATAGGATTATTGGAAAGGGGCAATCAGTTAACTAAGACTCCAGAATAACAGCGGGACCATCCAGGTGGACATTGAACTCATCAATACAACGACATGGGCCTCGTTAGACAGGGTATAGGATTTCCAAGTGTCCAAGATAGTAAAAGGAATGGCTTGAAGGTCACTAGATAGCTATAAAGACAACATGCCCCGATAAGAATAAAGGGCAGGGGAGGTTATATTTGTGTGAAGTCTAACCGACTCACCCAGTTCAGTGAAAAACCTTGTTTCACGTCCTGCCATGCTACTAGTGGCTGCTAGAGGGCAGCAGAAGTCAGGAACAAGCAAGGAAAGCCTTAACTTGAACAAGAGGAAAATGCTTTGTCTTCGCCCACAGAGCCATATAGTCAGGGCAGAAACCAAAGTCTGAGTCCCAGGAGTCTGCAGTGTAAGGTTCCATTCAGTAACTGGAGAGTCCAAGAAAAACAAACAAGCGTGCGCTAAAGGTTTCAGTGGCTACCATTCACTCACTCTGAACCTTTTGGCGAACTAAAACAAAGACTGGGAAGAGCCACCAAATGTTAAGTCAAAAGCCAGGGCCCGCTGTCAACGTGAAGGAGAGGAAACGTGAAATGGCTGCAAAGTTGAAAGTGAGCACTTCAGTGAATAAAGGTGTGTTTAGAAGAACTTGGGCTGTCTGAGGGCATGACTGTCAGACTATGACAAAATTGGAGCAGACCCTCAACTAAAACAGGCCCCAAAGGGAGGCAATGGGTAACAAACACTAAGGGCAAGAAGATGGTCAGTGTGAAAGTTACAAGAGGTGACTTTTATTTGCTCTTCTGAAGCAGGCTTTCATATAGCGTAGGCTGGCTTCGAACTTGCTATGGAGCAAGGATTATCGTGCCTCTACCTCCGAAGCTATATGTAGGCTTTTACAGCAGGATCTTGGCTTAAATGTCAGAAAGGGGTTTCTTTGTTTGCTTGCTTTTTTGTTTTCGTTTTCTCTTTAGGTTTTGTGAAACCGAATCAAGCACTGTAACCCACACTGATTTGATCTTGTGTTCCTCTTGCCTCAGCCTCCTAAACTGTGGAATTAGAGGGGTGAACCACTACTGGTTGGGTTACTGCATGTAGGAATAAATTACATTATATCTCAGATTCTAAGACTGCACTGATTGGTGATTCATATATATGTATGCGTATGTATGTATATGATATTATATATATGTATGTATGTATATATATATATATATATATATATATATATATATATATCAAACAGAGCTCAAACCAGTAACAATATGGCATTAGTTCTGACTACATGTTTGAATATAGCCTGCATGAGACTGCTGGAAGCCTGGTGTATATAAGTGGAGAATAGGAGCCAGAATATTCAACACTTCATCCTGCATGTTTCTATAAGTAGAAGAAAAGGAAGTAAGTTTTCCTGGTATTCTCTGATCCTGCTTTGAATAGAGGTGTTGTGTGTCTTTGAAAAATGTTGAAAGAATTTGGGAAAGAATGCATAAACTCTCACAAATGCAGCTTAAACTCTTTAGGTGTTGACACTTTGTATCCTGGAGTTAGGAGGGCTTTGAAGGATTTTAGGGATCTTTTAGGTTTTTATATTGAGAGCTTCTATCTTTGAACTCTAAAGTTCTAAATGGTAAAGCTTTCTCAAAATGATTGTTAATTCTTCCCCCAAGCAATCATTACATTATTAAAAAGTCTTTTTTTGTTTTCAGTTATTTTAAATTTATATGTAAATTTATTTTAAAATGGAACTTACTGCCACTCGAATTATATATTTTATAAAAAAACTACACAAAAATGAATAAATTTGACAAAATTGCTTATGGTTATTATACTGCAAATATTTTTGATAACCTAATCAAACTATATATGAGGAAAGTAAAATGTGAACATTTAAAAATACCAAACAACTTTAAACTGCTTGGAGACAAAAATCTAATTTGTCCTTTCATCTAATTTAATAGTAAAAAAATATTTTAAAAAATGCTGAAAAGTGATACAAGTTGATTTTGTTGTTCGGTTGGTATAGGTGTGTGTGTGTGTGTGTGTGTGTGTGTGTGCATGTGTAAGTATTCATACACATGGGTGTGTGTGCACATGTATGTTATGTATATGAAGGTCAGAGGGCAATGACAAGTTACACCTTATTATTATCGTTATTTTTTTAAAAACAGGATCTCTCATTAGGTAGCCCTCTAGCCCCAAAGTTCCTCCTATCTCCATCCCTTGCCTCCATTGCTGGGATTACACATGTGTGCTGCCACACCACCTTTATGTGGATGCTAAGGATTGAAGTCAGGTTTCATGCTGCATGGGCCCTGCTTTGCAAACTGAGCCATGTCTTCAGTCCTTTGTCAAATTGAATTTTAAAGCTGCAATATACATTGTAGCTTATACCTTAGATATTGTCTGGTAGATGGGGGACTTGGACTTTTACAAGGAAGGACTCGTTTGTTTTTTTTCAAGTGGTTCAACATTCTGTAAAATCTTGTATGTATTTTTTTTTTTACCAGCAGCAGCCTGTCAATCATAACTGAGGTGCTCAGTTTTAATTAATTGGAAGCACATGTAGATGCTGATCTCTCCATAACAAGGTCTGAGCAACAGCACTGTCTTGAATTGATGAATTTTAACCAAAATTAAAAGTCCTAGTATATAATGCAGACTCACTGTGAACAAATGAGTCATATTGTGATTTTGAAAAACTGGAAATACCTGCAGGTTTCTTAGGGACCCCGAGGGAACTACAAATGGCCCCTTACTTCTAGTGATTTCAATTATGGTTTCTCCCTTTAAAAGATTTATTTTTCTTAGCATGCACAGTACTAGGTTTCATAGTGATACTTTTCACCCAAAATTGTTCTTGTTACTCCCTCCCTTTTTCTTCCAGATTTCATCCTTACAATATACCTTGTCAACCCTAGTAGCTTCCTTTCTTCATGTTACAGTCATAGTTTTGCCTCCTGATTCTTCAAAATCCCTTGTTCCCCTTTTGCAGAAATAAGTTTGCAATTTTATGATGCTGGACAAATGATACACATTGAGCAAAAGTTGTACCTGTACCTCATATTTTGAAATTTGTTCTCCTGGGCTAGTGGTATGCAATATGATAGTGTCATATTCTGTTGTGACCTGGGACAATGAAAACCAGCTGCAGCCTTCAGTCAGCCAAGGAAGTGATCAGAAGGAGAAGCTACTGGCATTCGGCCAGGGACTGTGTAATGTAATCCTGATGCTTCATAGGCTAGGGGAACTGAAAATATATGAATATTCCATATGGAGTATATGTGTAATTATAGATGAGTACACATACACACACACACACACACACACACACACACACACACGGAATGGTAGGGACAGCTGGTCCTTCACAGAAAGATTCATTGTGATTTTTTTAATATTTAAATAATATCTGGGAGTTTTTTTAAATATACAGAATCAGATCATTTTGACTGAAGATATTTAATCCTGTTTAGGAAATGGACCATTGCAGGGTTATGTAGAAACCTGTAACTCATGCTTACGGAGATAGTGAGTGAGTGCAAAATATGGAACAGAATCAAGTATCTTATTTTTTTTCTGAGATGCTTAACTCATAAACCAGGTGTGCTGGAAAATGGAGAGTCTGAACTGATAAAGTTTCTTTCGGTTAATGAGAATAGGAACATACCCCAACCTTCTTTTGGTTGGAATCTTATGATCTCAGTGTGTCTGAACAGCAGCTCCAATCTGCAAGCATCCCACAGGGTAGAGAAAGCTGTTACTGGGAGGTCAGATAGCTTGGAGGTTAGCAATAATAATCAAAGTCACAAAGAATGGTGCCTGATATCTGCTAGATTCAGAAGTCATCCTTCCTTGTTATTAATTGAGTAAGTAAGCTTTGATATTTTTATCTGGCTTTTTCTTTTTCTGTTTTTTTTTTTTTTAACATGAGAGATCAGAGGTTGAGTTGGTAGGGTTGAGGAAATGTTGGTCACTGGGTATAACACCCAGGAATAGTTCAAGCTAGCCACTGTTCAAGATAATTACAATTAATATCAGAGTATTATATTGAAAGAACCAGGAGACTCTATTTTAAGCCACCTAACCTTGAAATACTATTTGAGGTAAGGTATATGCTAAATAGCCCAATTTAGCTGCTCTCTTGTGTAATGGATACATATTTTAAAATATCATTCTGTTTATAAGTACATTTATTTTGTCCACTAAAATAAAAGGCTCCAGATGAATATTAACTACCTAATAGGGCTATGAGTTAGAAAGAAAAGTATCTATGACATCTAGGGATGGTCTGACCCTATGAAGTGGACCAGGCTGTTGATAGAAGTGGCTTCATTATGGTATCTGAGTTGTGGGATTTACCTACAGAAAAGTCCATAAACTATCAATGTCAGACAACGCCACTATACAGTTTTGTGGTATCAAGCTGAATTAAGACAATTCTATGATCATGTGCAAGCACATACAACAGTATGAACATTCTTCATACCACTAATAATTCTTATATCTTGACTAAAGTGATTGAATGTAACTTCTTTATAGTGATATATTGCAAGTTTAGTTTTACACTCTTTTCCTCCTAAATAAGAGTTGCTAGGATCCTGATTATAGAATGATTTCCATTTTCTTATTTTAGATCCAGAGCAACATCTTCCATGAACTGCCTTCAACTACTAGAACACAAGCCCGAGTCCCAGTCTTTCTGACACCTACTGCTGAGATGCCATATGGTTATCCACCATATATATAATGCTTCATGGTTTAAGACTCAAGAAAAACAAATTTTGTGTGCCTATTTGTTCATTATTGGTGATCCTAAGGTAGAAAGCATGGCATGAGAAATGAGTATTAGTAAGTGCAAAACACTAAGTATAATGACTGTTTCCTTCTTAGCACTCAATGACTGATATGAATATTACCTATTCAGTGTCTTAGATTTTTTAGATTGAGATATGAAAACTCAGAGGTGCTTGTAACTGGGAGTTGGCATTGATAAGGCCTAGTTCCTTTGAGTCTTTCTTCAGCCCATGTTTTTATGATACCACACTGTTTCATTTTGATTCATCTTTTTTCTCTTCTATCCTATTGATAGAAGGTAATCTTATTTGCCTCTGGGATTATATAATCTGTTTTGATCTATGTTTAAGTAAATTTTTTTCCTTTAAAAAGAATCAAAAAACCGTTTAATCCTGTTATATATGCAGAGGCTTGGTAGGAGAAAGCCTTTCAAACGTCTATCATTTTACTACTACAATTACAGTCTTGGTTATTGTAAAATTGTTTTTATCATTTGAAGTCTCATTGGAAAGACTATTATGATAAAGAATATTAACTTTTGCAAGGTATGGTACATGAAATAAAAGACTCAAGTTTTAGTCCTAAGATAGCCTCAAGCCATCTAAAAATGTGAGTTCAGGTTTTGGCCTCATGCAAAATCGACCAATTAGCTTATAAGACAATAAGAAAATATTGGGGAACCTCAGAAAAATTAAACACTGACACCAAAAACATTCTTCACATACGGAGATAGAGATGATCAATAATAGATAATACTAGATACTAGATAATACCAGATAATAGATAATAACTGATAATACACAATAGACGATAAACACAGTCAATTCTTTTGCTTTGTGTTATCCACTATAACTATAGAGTAAGAACATATTGCTGATGACATTTTCCACTTTAATTAGGACATAGGTTAAAAGAGCTGGAACTGACCAGGAAACTCTGATGGCTACCATTCATAGTGCCAGAAGATGTTCTGAAAGGCAGTGAGGGAGGACTGCAGTATTCTTCGTCCATGGAAGATGTGTGTAGTAGTGTAACAGTGGAATGACTGTTATGGGGATAATCACTTTCTGAGGGATAACATGACTGGTACAGTAAGTCTGGTGAAATGCTCATGGCTGATGAGATAGCAGCCATAGGACAGAATCTACTATTGTTATTTTTTAAACAGTCATGCTGCCAAATGGTCTTCTAAAATTTAGGTTTACCATCATAAAATTGAAGTGTTTACAACTTTGGTCATAAAAATGTCTCTTTGGAGTGGGTTGTAGTTATGCAGACATTCATAATGCTCAATATAAGTGATTGTGAGTGCATGGGTGGGTGGATGATATATATCAACCTCCCATCACAGAAGGCTTAGGGAATATGGCAGAAGGTGGGAAGAGAAAATGTCAGAAGTGGAAGGTAAAGAGGAGAGCTGTGAAGAACATATTTCTGGATGTGGTGTGGTTATTGAAGACATGCACTCAGAGTAGCTGTGGTTAGCTGCTCAAGATAAAGTCAGTCAAAATTCCAGTATGGGCTGGGGAAGCCCCACTCCTAGCTAAAGAGCTGTTGACGATTTATATCTTCTGAGGGAGAAATTTTCACTCTACTGGGACATGGCTTCTTAGGTTGGCTGTGCCCTAGCAGTTCACCTTATACTCATGTGCATATGAAGAGCACCGATTGGACTCAGGATTATTAATCACAATAATAGCAAACCTAGACCACATGAAATGTCAGCGTAGAGGTGCTGAAATAAAACTGGAGGGAGGTTATAGTTGATGAATACAATCAAAATACGTTGTACTGGTAAATGCTGAAAACAGAAGAGGTGATCTTCCCTACGAAAAAACCTCCCCAGCTGATCAGCTATTAGAAAACCCAAAACAACTTTTATATATTAAAATTATATAATTTATATATAAGTTGAAAAAATAGAGGCCATATATTTGAGAAATAGAGAGAGAGACAGAGAGAGAGACAGAGAGAGAGAGAGAGAGAGAGAGAGAGAGAGAAAGAGAGAGAGAGCAAGGAAGATGTATAGGAGGGGCTAAAGAGAGGAAAGGGAAGGGGTTAATAATGTAATTATAATTTCAAAACATATTGTATAAAACTATGAAAATTTCCAAGAATAAAATGAAATATTTCAAAAAGAGGGATTGATAAATACCTTTTACTTTCACTTACAGGAAGTTATGAGTGCTCTGGGAATTGGTGGAGTCTGGTATTTGTATGTGATTCCTTTAGGCAAGAATTCCAGTTGAGTTCTTCCCAAAGTGTATTTCTGGAAATACTAGTATTCTAAGTTATAGTAAGACAGATAAGATACAGCCTGAGGATTGTTTTGCAACTCTCCCTTCTATGTCTGTTTTACACATTCACAGAGGCATTTTAATAGCACATTAAATATTCTATATTTTCAATAGTAAAATGCATTTAAATTTGTAAAGTATTTCTAAACTCAAAAGTCAGTTTTTATCCCTAGAGCACTTTATTGTTCTTTCTAAGTCTTATGATATACTTATCATATAGTGTACATTTTTGGAAGCATTTTACATATAGTAGCTTATTGTCTTAACAACTACAGTATTTCTAAGCACAGTGAAATATAGAAGTTACCTGTTCACAATGACATAGCTAGTAAATTGGAAGATAATATTCCTCTCAAAACTAATGTTATGGGCGACAATGTAGGATATGCTCTTTTGACTTTGGTAACACACAGAAAAAAATTTAGGTTTGTTCAAATTGTCTGCTAACATTAAATGAGAAACTCCTATGCACCTAAAAAAGAAATTTTATTTTTTTTCAAATACTTTGTCTTATATTTACATGTATTTATTTATTCATAATTTATGTATTTAGCATTTGCACTTGTGTGTGCACATGCACACATACAAGAGATGCATGTGGAAGTCAGAAGACGACTTCCAGGTGTTGATCTCTGACTGCACCATGTAGATTTTGGCACTGAACTCTTGATTGTCAGGTTTAACAACAAGCACCATTTCCCTATGAGCCATCTCACTGGCCCCTAAAATTGTTGTTTTAATGCATTTATGCTACAAGAGATGAAGCATTATGCAAGACCAAATGTTACAGAGCTTACCATGGAGTAGGGGTAGGTAATTTTACGGTACATATAGTTTTTGATACAAGGCATTATTATGAAGCCTTGGCTAGCCTTGAGTTTGCTATGTAGACTAGGCTGACTTTGAACTCACAGATCTTTTTCTGCCTCTATCTCCAGAATGCTAGGATTAAAGGTGTGCTCCACAATACTTAGCTTTTTTTCTCTGTCCAGCCCCACTAGAGCCAGCCCAAGTATTTATTTATCTATTATATGTAAGTACACTGTAGCTGTCTTCAGACACCCCAGAGGAGGACATCAGATTTCATTATGGATGGTTTTGATCCACCATGTGGTTGCTGGGATTTGAAATCAGGACCTTCAGAAGAGCAGTCAGTGCTCTTAACCGTTGAGCCATCTCTCCAGCCCACTAGATGCCTTTCTTTGCTTGCCAACACACATGAGCTGAACAGAAGGAAACCTGGTATCTTATTGATATTGTTTGACTAGATGTATAGTGAAAAATAACGTCCCTTGTCCACTTACAGATGTAGTAAAGATTTCAGTACCCAAAGACAAAATTTGTTGTCAGTTTTTAGGTATTCTTTTGTTTTTGTTTTTGTTTTCTAGACAGGGTTTCTCTGTATAGCCCTGGCTATCCTGGAACTCACTTTGTAGACCAGGCTGGCCTTGAACTCAGATATCTGCCTGTCTCTATCTCCCAAGTGCTGGGATTGAAGGTGTGCGCCACCACCGCCCAGCTAGGTATTCTTATTAAAATATTTTGCACATATCTACATAACACAGGATTAAAATATGTACCACATATCTAATGGTATATACACACATAAAATTCCTATTTAAAACACAAATATTTCATGCCCATGATTCTACCCTCTGCTTTCCTTCACTCCATTTACACATCATTTTGGGAATGTATCCAAGTCCAAATATAGAAAACTACCATAGTGACAAAAAGGAAAAAGACATCAAACCTCACAGTACTGTGTTCTTGTGTAGATTGTAACAATTATTTATCTATATTACACTCTATACAGTATTATAATTTACATGGTGATCACCATTTTGCAGACATTTGTGTAATTTTTTTTATCAGTCTGACTTGAAATAATCCTTTGAATATTATTTTTGTAACTGGGATAAATTTTTCCTTGATTTTATTACTTCTTATAACTTGATAGACTCTAAATTGACTTTTAGTAATTCTAATCAGTATAAAAGACTTTTTAGATTTCTAGAACACTGAATATTTTCAGCTTGTTCTAAAAGGATTTCTGACTTTTAAAAATTAAAATTGTAATTTTTCTTCTTGTAAATTGTCTACTTTCCCATATTCATTACACACTAGCATTAACTTCATATTCTCAGTGAAAGATTTTATTTTAAAAGCTCTGAAATTCTTCTATTTTGATTCTTAGACCCACAACACTCTGGCATAAATTATCCTTCTGAAGGCATAAAGCCAATTCGTGTGTGTTTGCTTCCATTCTATACAAACAAGTCACGAATGATATAAATGAGCTTAGATTAGATCAGATCCGATGTGGATTGAAGAGTGATGGCCAATGAAAACAAGAAGAGTGATTAGTATTGTTCTTGCTGTATGATGAATTACCCTATACCATGCACTAAAACAATGGATTGCTCTTCAGAATATCACAGACTCTTTAGCAAAGCAATGACGGGAAATATATAGTCCTCTATCATTTAGCAAAAAGTGAGACTTACAAAAAATGTTGAAAAATTTTCTTGAAGTATCAAAGAATATCACGGTACTGGTACTGATGAGAAAGCACACACCGTGTCCTTGGTAATGGGTTTATTGTATTTTATTCATTTCCTTTGCAGTCCTGCTCTGTGATAGTAAACTGTTTTGATCTCTTAGTACTTACCTCAAAGTGGACTAGGAGCTCCTCTACCCTTGGGGTACTGGTAAGAACCTAATGATCCTATTTGATCAACCATGTTAAGCACTAATGACATAAGTCAAGAGAAATATACATAGTGAGTGCATCAAAGAGATACTTTTACTCCTAGGCATAAGGCAGTTGCTTAGCAACCCGTGTCACACTTTGTGGTCATCTGTTAGGAAAGACACAAAGTCAATAGTGACTCAAGGCTTAAGATTGTAAATGAAAACAAACAAACAAATGGCAACCTATTGAATTAAAGAAAAGCACTGCCTCAACAAACATAAAATGAGTCACTGATGCGAGGCATCTATTTGGAGGTTTCCAGAGCATCAATGAAATTGTCAAAAACCAAAACAACAACAACAACAATAACAAAATCTACATTCAAACCACTAGGCTGAGATAGCACTGAAAATAAACTAAAATGTGCATGAACTGTTCCCATATGCTGGGAACTACCTAGGAACACTGCTTATCTGCAAGCTGTAGTAATTTATGTGGTTCATACTATTTAGATTAAGTAGTTCCACAGGCTGTATAGCATCTATATCATCGTTTGATTTGGGAGTTTTATTAGTAATAATAATAATAATAATAACAACACTTACAATCATCTTTTATATCTCTATCTAATATCACATTTTTAGCTTATTCATTCTTCTCTCATTATATCCTGACCAGTTTTCCCTCTCTCCATTCCTTCTGATCACCTTCCCCCTATACCTGGTACATACCTGGTACATACCTTCTGCTAGCTTCATGATGATTATCAGTATTCTGTGATATAGACTAACAGGGTGGTATGATAAGTAGAAGTATTATATTTTATTTACTAAAGTTATAAAAAATGAGAAAGTATATTAACTTGTGGTTTCTATTGCTTATAGAAATTCTCTGAGAAATTAAATTAATCACACATGATTAGTATTTAGGTATTATCATCACATTCAAACATTAAATATACTGCATTTTATTGCCATTATAGATGATAACTGTACTACATGGTATTCTTGAGAGAAATAGAAACATTAAAATATCTTTCTATTTATTTGTCCATCGATGTATCCATCCTGATACTGTGTGAAGGGAAGGAGGGCAGGTGGTGACGTAAGCTGATAGTGTGTCAGTGTGTGAGGGCAGTAGATGATTAATATTCTACCTGAAATATAAAATCAATTATGTCCCTCTCCCACTTCTATGTTCTGTTCAGATGCTCAGTGGATCAAACGATGCCCACTTATGTCAAAGGCTTCTTTACTGAATTTACCAATTTAAACTTACTTCTTCTAGAAGCACACAGACACACTCAGAAACATCATATGCTTTCTCAGATATCTAGGCATGTTCTTATCCAGTCACCTTGCTCTCAAGTAACCATCTCTTAGACTCTTTGTTTATTCCTGCAATAAGTACATAAATCCACAAAGTCTGTTAGGAAATGAATGGTTCCTTCCTAGTGGAACTATAATGTCTTTAGCATAAAAACCCTCCAACCATCCATAGGTTTGCCCACTCTTAGAGTCATGCATTTATCTCTGAAGCACAACCCAGAACCCACCCCCCCATCTTTAGATCTCTGAGTTTAATTTTGAGAGTGTTTTCAAAACGTGTTACCATTTTCCATAATGTTGAATTTAGTAATCCAAACCAGTCAATTTGGAAGAGTAGTGTTCTGATGAAAATAAAGTACCAGAAAGCGTCTTTATTATATGCTAGCCCATTTTTTTCCAGGACTGGTTGCATGTAGCTGTTCTCCAGCGAGTGTGGAGCATTGTTAACTTGGTCCCTGCAATTACTTATACTCAGCACTATGATAGGTTCTGGCAATGCAATGTTGAACAGATCAGAACTAAGCCTTGCTCCTGGAACAGTGTGAGAGCTAGGTTAAGGGAATAAGTGCCTGAAAGGAAATTAATAGAGTGTGAACATGGGAGTGTCGTTACTGGATCAATGAGTTGCAAGAGTGGCTGGAAGAATCTCTGAGTAGATACCACATAGACTGAAGTCCTTCAGGACCACATGGAGACCTTGGACCTCAATGTCCTTATGTCCAGGACTCTACACCTGCAGCTGACCTTTCTACATCTGCAGGATTTCTGGGTTTGAATAATACAATGTTATTTTCTATTTTCTTTTTCCATTATAAAGGCATTTGGCTTTTATCTTTGTTTTCTGAGACAGATGTTTCATTTCACTGATAAATTTAATGTCATCCTATAGCAAGCTGGCACTTCATTCCCTTTATAAGAATGTTTTTCTTCAACCTGTTTCATTTCCACCTATTCTTTTTTATATATATAAATAATGAGCTCTTCAATAATAACCTAAAGTCATCTGATGGTGCCAATAAGGCGGGAGATGCTAAGTACAAATTATTGCCAGTCATTTCATTTTTCAGGTTTATTCTTTGGCATATTAATCACTAGTTTATCATAAACAGTCAAGTGTTCCCTGAAAAGGACATGGTAAGGCTGTTTATTTAGTGCTAATTACTCTGTTTTCATCAAATTTTAACTGTTTGAACTTATGTTATATGTGTTAAGAGACAAATTTCTGTCTTAATTGCAACATGAATGTATCCTTGCTTTGGTACAAGTAGTCTTTTTTCAATTCTGTTACCTTTCAAAATACTTTAACACAATTCACAGATTAATAGGTTTGAAATCATGTTTATCCATTTATATCATTAAAGCCTAAATCACAGAATTTCTATTTTGCTATAAATCATATTCTATGTGATTATTTGGGCAATTAGGATGTTGTCAAAATTTCTAATTAGCACATAACAAAAGATTTTACAAGAAGTTAAACCATATGAAGCATAAAAGTGAACGTCATGTTGCAATAACACCTGTAACCCAAGTTTTACATGATTGTTTGAAATGTGCTATATGCAAACTACTTTTAAATTTTATCTAGGAGGTACAAGGGTGACGTAGTTGTTTACATAAACAAGCTAATAGAATTTATATTTTACTAAAGAGTTCTTATTGCTTTATCTTTAATTAAAAGACATTAGGACAGTAAGTTGCTTCATGGATTTTTCTATTTGTACAGATAGGCAAAACTATATAGCATGAAGCAAGTTATTGCCATAAACACTTGCAAATCCTTTTATAGACTCTTTTGGCTATCTGTCTCTCTTTATGATAAAGAGGCATTTGGAAACAAACATGAAAAGAATCCCATTTAATTTATGGGACAATGTTTTGAAGGAATTTTAAGAATACCTAGAGTTATTTTCTGTGGTTCATTTGACATTTTGGACTTACAGTTACATTTGGGGGCTGTGTTTATCATTGACTGACTAATAGTATGAAATACTTGTGCATTCAACTTGATCTTAGTGATCTACACCAATTTTAATATCTGTATGCCATTGTAGACATCTCAGTAAGGACCTTGTGGAGGTACCTAGTTTCTGAGGATAGCTCTCAGAATGATTCACTATGCTTCTGCTTAATGAATTCATTAAGAAAAATATCCCAATATCATTTAAAGAACATTTAGACAGAAAAAGAAGTTGTTCTCAACCATGACTCAGTCCACTTTCCTTTGAAGGGCACCTCAGGTCTACTTAAATAGGATCTACCGAATGACCTTTTGAGAGTAGATCTGACCCAGCACTTCCTATCTCAATAGTTCTTTTGAGTCTAAACTTTTGAATCTGAACTCTGTTTAGAGCACTGATCTAAAAATTAATTTCAAGCCTAAAGTAGAGAAAACAAAATATTTTACAGTTTCTTTACTCACATTTTCCATTTTCAAACTAATAAAAATAATACAATATCAAGTGTATTTTCTTGAAGTCAAAGGAAGAGTTCATGGTCTATAATTCCTCAATGATTTATATGTTTTTTTCCTTTTCTGTCAATTTCTGTGTCTACGTTCTGGACACAAAGAGAAAGTGTAACTCTCTATTTACTTATACAAAATTTTGAAACTTAATTCATAGAAATTTGAGTATATAAATGTGCTGAAAATACTGCTTTGAGCAGTTTAGATATTAACGACGAGACGAACAGGGGTTGGAGAAATGGCTCAGAGATTAAGAGCATTGGCTGCTCTTCCAGAGGTCTTGAGTTTAATTCCCAGCAACCACATGGTAGTTCACAACTATCTATAATGAGATCTGGTGCCCTCTTCTGGTATGGAGGCTGAACTTTGTACACATAATAAATCACCAAAATAAATAAATAAATAAATAAATAAATAAATAAGTAAAAAAAAAAAAAGACAAACAATAGTGTACAAAGATTAATGTAAACATAGATCAGTAAAAAAAAAAAGCTCATTAACATTTTCTGAATATTCCCATTCTGTGTTGCTTCAGAAAATTTTATAAACAATATATAAATAAACATGTTTTTCCATCCTTCAAATTACACCAGCATGTTGTTTGTATAATATGTGACTTAATGGTTTTTTTTTTTATATCTTATAAAAGAAATGTTTGCAGGCTGAGCATGAGAGTACAGCTCTGGGGAGGCCGAGGCAGGATGGTAATAGGTTCAAGGCCAACCTGGGTCCACACAAGGAGACCCTGACTCAGAAAAGACCAAACCAAACCATTACAATATGTGTTTGTTCTACTCCCAGATTATTTTTTGATTGCTGAAAGAGAGATATATGGTTCAAAAATGAAAAAGAAAGAGGTCTAAATTTTCTTTCTCATATACTTTTTATCCCCTCAATGACTGTATATAAACATTTATGTTTTGTTTTTGTTTTGCTTCTGAATAAGGGTGTGACCTAATTCTGAAAATGAGATGCACACGCTTTAGAACATCTAGCATTCTTGGCAGTACATGTTATTTTCTAATGTATATAGAAAATATTGTTGTGTGTGCAATAAACTCTCATTATATGATATGAGGCGTTCTAACAGAAAAATTACTTAATTTTGTAATAAAGAACTTGAGCAATCAAGAAAACTGCAAAAAAGAGTAGTGAAAGTTATTTTCTGTGCCACTACACTCAAACATCCATGACCATTATTCCTTTATCCTTTTAGGAATGTATGGACATATAAACAAGAAAACATTAATATATATATATATATATATATATATATATATATATATGAAAATGTGGTGATATTGGACATGCTATCTTAAAAATAAGACTTAGTTTTATTTTAATTAACATTAGCAAACGAAAATAAGGTGAAATAGAGGGTGAACTGTAGAAACTTCTTTTTTCTTCCATCACAACCCGAAGCTCCTGAAAGATTCCTTTAAAATTAAACAGAACAGGGCTGGACAGATGGCTTGGTTAGCGAATGTGATTCCAATGCTGTGAAAGCCAAAGAAAGTCAGAGAAAGGAAAATACCTGGGGTTCTGTGACCAGCCCAGATAGCTGAATTGGAGAATGCCATGCTCAGTGAGATATCTTAAAATACCTCATAAAATAAGGTAGCAAGATAGCTTTATGATTACAAGTGTTTGCAGTGCAAGCCGGATGGCCTGGATCTGTTCTCCAGGACTCACAATGGAAGGAAAAAAAAAAACCAACAATACCCAATCTGTTCTCTGATTTCACACACATCCATGTGCACGCTCACACTCTCTCTCTCTTTTTTTTAAAAAAGATTTATTTATTTATTATATGTAAGTACACTGTAGCTGTCTTCAGACACTCCAGAAGAGGGCGCCAGATCTCGTTACAGATGGTTCACACTCTCTTTTATGCACACACCATGTACCACACATATTATAATAAAAATAAAATAAGAAATAAAATATATAGTAGAGAGGGATAGGGAAGACATTTGAAACTGAACTCTGACCACATACCCACATGGTCACTCATGTGCATGCATAAGCTTCCCAATAAACATACACACACAGAAGATTAACAAAAATAATTATCCAAAACATTAAATGTTAGGAAATGTTCTAAAAAGTTAAAACTGTCAGTTTTAACTGACAGAGCTTGTTTTGTCAATGGGGCCAGCCTCGTTTTGGAACAACCCTCTCTGTCTAGCATAATATTTGCCACACTTCTATTGTTTTAAAGTATTTGCATTCTAACAATATCATCATTATTTAGTCAAATATTTTTTTCTCTGTGTTAGGTTTATGAGCTGTAAGTTTCTTATAGTTTAGACTTATCTAATCTATAAGAAACCATTATCTTTATTACGTGCTTTGATTTTTAATTGAGTTCCTTAAACTTTCTGTCATTTTTCTGTCTGCTATAATAATTTGGTTTTATTTTGGGGGTGGTGGTGGTAAGTAATAGTAGTTCAGGATCTAAAATTGCATGGATCTAGGTATTTATGGAAAGGTTTTTTGAGATGGAAATAATGTATATTAGAAAGCTTTTGGAAACAGGTTATTCTTTATAAACTGGTTGGACTGTAACTGACCACTGAATGACCTAACAGGAAAGCCATTTCCAGAAGAGGAAGGAGTCTTCCTTCAATTTTGTCTCAATATTCAAGACTACAGTATCAGTTCCTATCTTAGTTTCCAGTCAGCTCTACAAATTTCAGACTTGCTACTCTCAGCAATTGTATTAACCTACAAATCTTTATTACTTGCTCACTCAGATGTGTGTGCGCGTGTGTATGTGTGTACAGGGGCACACATGTTTGCTTGTGAATGCTTTTGTGAAGTCCTGCCCCAAACTTCAATTTGTATAGTGTCTCTTGATTTTCTGAGATACGTTTTCATCTTTTCCCATTCTATTATAGATGGTGGGTGTTTATTTCCCATGGCTTCCTTAGCAGAAGAGAGAAGGGTTGGGAAGACAATTGCCTTGCATTTGGTGCCTTTTGTCAGATTTTGTTTGGTCTTATCTCTGACTTCCAAGGTTCTTTTAAGCATCTCACACCCTGAAATCATTTAGGATACATGCCGTTTCCCCACCAAGGGAACAAGGAAATGGATCTGCCACTCCTCAGTATGTTGAACAACGGCCCTTTGCTTCCATTAGACAGATGCAATTACACAGCTTCATTGCTCACTTCCTAAACTTTATCTATTTCTTTTCTGTAGCTTTCCCAACTTTCCTTCATTAAAGTATTTGGAGAATTACAAGTATCATACTCCTTGGCTCATTGTCTGCCCGTGGCTGGAAGGAACAGTTAAAGAGTACAGGCTCTCTCTGTAAAGCATTTGCCACTATGTTCTGGAACCTCACTGTTGTTTTCTCTCTTGGCTGCTAGTTTTTGAACTTCATGGTGTGGAACTGTTTAGTCACTGTTGTTGAATTTCTACATATTTTGGTTCATGGCATTGATTTTGGGAGAGAAAATCCTATGCAACAACTTTATTCCACTGTCTTTAGCTTAGAAATCCCCAAAGCCTGTTGTTAGCTAGAAAATATTTCCCAACATTGTATGGAAATGAAAACTTGCAAAAAGAAGATTAGGTAGGGCACATTATCATGTGAACAAGTGCTTAATTACATTAGTGATGCAAATGTTTTTTGAGATTATACTTTTGTAAACAAGATGATCTTGTAATGGAGGATTTGTGGTAACTGCAATGTAAAGGAGCCTCAAAGGAAAAATTAAGAAAACTAAGTATGCAAACTGTTTATTTCCAGAGCTAGTATAGTGTGATAAAATGTGATGAATACCAAAGAGGGTGTGCAAAATGACAACACAGCGCCTCTATAACCACCTCATCCTATCCTTTTAAATGTCTAGATTACTTCTCATTTCTCATAACTGAACTGAAGAAATGTTGTCTCAGACTGACACACTTCTGAGTGTTTTAAATCTCTAGCAATCAAAACCACACTTGGTAGAGAACTAATTTCACACCTCAGGCATTAAAAGCCAGAGTTTGTATTCATTGTTTATTTTACATAATGTAAAACAGTGTGAAGCATGATATATTACACAATGGATGAATAGGGATGTTAGAATAGGGAATCATTTTGCATTTACACCTGGTAGATGACATTTTATATATTGGAAACTGTCCTGCTATATCAGACATGACTTTTTTCAATAAATTGAATTCTTGTCAAGGTATATTAAATAATAAAAGATCTATACTTTTTGATTATATTTTTCTATACTATGAACATGATTTTATGAGTTATTGTGATATCAGCGCTGAAGCCTAATAATCCAGGTTATGTTATAAACGTGGAATATGTGAAAGTTAGGAATCACCATAAAAATATAGGCTGATAATATTAAAGTATGTTTACTATCAAAGGGTTGGCACTATTAAAAACAAACCTTTGGCAATGTAATAATTCAGTCTTGTATGTTTTGAAGAGTAACTGATGGTTTAATTTTTGGAGCCAAATAATCTATCTATCTATCTATCTATCTATCTATCTATCTATCTATCTATCTATCTATCTATTCATCCATCTATCTATCTACATTTCTATCTATCTACCTATCTTTTGTTGTAGTTATACTATATTGTGTAGCTTTGTGCAATTAAATAAAACTTTAATTGGTGTGATGAAAAAAAACCTGACTATTCCTCTATCAACAGTCATTAACTTCCAATAAGTCGTCAGTTAGGGGTTACACTTTGTGACCCTTTTCCTCACCCATGCTGAAATTTTGCTTAGAGTGGTTTTACACAGGCTTTGAAGACTTAGTCACCGATGTGAGTTTATGTGAGCAGCATTCTTGCCATGACCCAAAAACTATCTCATAGCAGTCCTGTACCTCTGGCTTTTACAACCCTTCTTCCTCCTCTTTGGTGATGATCACTAGGCCTAGGTGGAAGTGGGTATGATATGAATGTCTCATTTGGAACTGAACAATCCAAAGTCTCTTCTGCTCTGAATATTAACCAGTTTTCAATCTCTGTATCAAGCACTATCTACAGCAGAAAGAAGCTCCTCTAATAAAGCTTGAGAGATACACTGATCTATGGGTATGAAGTTGACTGTTTAGGATGGGGTTCATTATTTTGCCCATTTAACTGAGTAATAGTTAAACTCTCCTTAAGTCTATGACTTTGTCCCAGTTTACAGTACTGGCCAAAAGATTTTTTTTTTTCATGTAAAATGAACTTTAAATCCAACCAGAAAGTAATTGGTTACTTCTATTATATTCTTGTCATTATTGGGCATATTTAACAGATCAGGTGTTATTGTGTAACATTATCTATGTTATTGTCATACAGTTCACAGCTGAGTAATACTGTTTATAGTTCCCATCCTAAAACATTGATAGAACTTTCTGGCACTATTAAACTAGCTGGTACCTTGCTCAGACGATAGGTTACCAATCATTCAAACAAACAAACGAATAATAGTGCCAAGTGTAGGCTATTTCTCTATGACTTGTCAGTAGGGTCCCATAGGTAAGTCTCTTTTGCTAGAATACTAGACTTGAGTTTTAGGATGTAGAGAAATCAGACTGGTACTGATTTGGAAGCTTCCTTCCTTCCTCCATCTTTTCCTCTATCCCTTTCTCTCTCTCTCTCTCTCTCTCTCTCTCTCTCTCTCTCTCTCTCTCTCTCTCTCTCTCTCTCTTTCTCTCTTTCTTTCTTTCTTTCTTTCTTTCTTTCTTTCTTTCTTTCTTTCTTTCTTTCTTTAATGTATATGAGCATGCTATTGCTGACACACAAGAAAAGGGTGTTGAATCCAATTACAGATAGTTGTGGTTGCTGAGAATTGAACTCATGGCTTCTGGAAGAATACCCAGTGCTGTTAACCCCTGATTCAACTCTACAGCCCCCATGGCATAATATGCCATGGCATGAGCAGACCCCATCAATCACTAACTGAGAAAATGCCTTTTAGCTGGATCTCATGTAGGCATATTCTCCAATGAGGCTCCTTCCTCTCTGATGATCCTAGCTTGAGTGAAGTTGACACACAAACCCACCCAATACATCATCTATTGAATGAAGTTATTCTTGTTATTCCTTTCATGGTTAGAGAGAAATTCTATTTGGTTATTGGGACTTTTGTATCTGTTTTGAGTGATCCTTGATACATTTTTCACTTTTGGCTTGACAAAAAGTTCCAGAATCATACTGTCCTTTTTTTTTTTTTTTTCCTGTGTTCATTGAAGCCTCTATTTCTCAAAGGGCCCTGTATTTTTTGTCTTGTTTTGTTTTGTTTTTATTTTTTTTTGTTTTGGTAAAACAGCACTAAAAAAGTATTAGCTATCCATTAGATATAGTTTTCAATGAAGACAGCTGAGCCATGTGTTTTAAATAGAAAATATGTAATTCATAACAAAAATTCAAATTAAAATTCAAAGCATATTTTACCCTTTAATCTTTATATTTGGTTTTCCTTATATTCCTGGAGGAATTCTCATTGTCATAAATACACATAGGATAATTCCTCCACTGTATATCACAATACATTCAGAGTAACAACGGCAGCAATCTTTTAGGGTTTTTTTTGTTTGTTTGTTTTTTGTTTTTTTCCTCCCATATCTTTTTGTATATTTTCAGCTCAGAGTGAATAGTACATTAGGTATATGGGACCAAATGTTTTAATTCTCATACTTTTTGGAACAATACTAAGCTGTTTGCCATGATACTAAGATGTTACATCCTTTTGATTATTATTTTATTTTAATATTTAATTTATAATAAGGATTATTATTGTTATCAGCGTGTTTGTATGTGGTGTGTTCATGTGAGCCACCGTGGGAGACAGATTTGGTTCTCTCCTTCTATAGGTAGGGAATGAGACTCAGGGAAATTGAACTCAGGTCACCAGACTTGTGAAGCAAGAACTATTACCTATGGAAGCAGCTTACTGGTGCTGCCTTTTCTGCCTCCAAGAGTTGTTTTTGAAATCTGTATCCTATCAATAACTCTTCTCAAGGATAAAAGAACCTCTGGTGGAATCACCATGCCTGACCTAAAGCTGTACTACAAAGCAATTGTGATTAAAAACTGCATGGTACTGGTATAGCGACAGACAAGTAGACCAATGGAATAGAATTGAAGACCCAGAAATGAACCCACACACCTATGGTCACTTGATCTTTAACAAGGGAGCTAAAACCATTCAGTGGAAAAAAAGACAGCATTTTCAACAAATGATGCTGGCACAACTGGGGTTATCATATAGAAGAATGAGAATTGATCCATTCCTATCTCCTTGTACTAAGGTCAAATCTAAGTGGATCAAGGAACTCCATTTAAAACCAGAGACAGTGAAACTTATAGAGGAGAAAGTGGGGAAAAGCCTCAAAGATATGGGCACAGGGGAAAAATTCCTGAATAGAACAGCAATGGCTTGTGCTGTAAGATCGAGAATTGAGAAATGGGACCTCATAAAATTGCAAAGCTTCTGTAAGGCAAAAGACACCCTCAATAAGACAAAAAGGCCATCAACAGATTGGGAAAGGATCTTTACCTATCCTAAATCAGATAGAGGACTAATATCCAATATATATAAAGAACTCAAGAAGGTGGACTCCAGAAAATAAAATAACCCCATTAAAAATGGGGCTCAGCGGACCTAAAGCTTTACTACAGAGCAATTGTGATAAAAACTGCATGGTACTGGTATAGTGACAGACAAATAGACCAATGGAATAGAATTGAAGACCCAGAAATGAACCCACACACCTACGGTCACTTGATCTTCGACAAGGGAGCTAAAAACATCCAGTGGAAGAAAGACAGCATTTTCAACAAGTGGTGCTGGCACAACTGGTTGTTAACATGTAGAAGAATGCGAATTGATCCATTCCTATCTCCTTGTACTAAGGTCAAGTCTAAGTGGATCAAGGAACTTCACATAAAACCAGAGACACTGAAACTTATAGAGGAGAAAGTGGGGAAAAGCCTTGAAGATATGGGCACAGGGGAAAAATTCCTGAATAGAACAGTAATGGCTTGTGCTGTAAGATCGAGAATTGACAAGTGGGACCTCATGAAACTGCAAAGCTTCTGCAAGGCTAAAGACACCATCAATAAGACAAAAAAACCACCAACAGATTGGGAAAGGATCTTCACCTATTCTAAATCAGATAAGGGACTAATATCCAATATATATAAAGAACTCAAGAAGGTGGACTCCAGAAAGTCAAATAACCCCATTAAAAAATGGGGCTCAGAACTGAACAAAGAATTCTCACCTGAGGAATACCGAATGGCAGAGAAGCACCTAAAAAAATGTTCAACATCCTTAATCATCAGGGAAATGCAAATCAAAACAACCCTGAGATTCCACCTCACACCAGTCAGAATGGCTAAGATCAAAAATTCAGGTGACAGCAGATGCTGGCGAGGATGTGGAGAAAGAGGAACACTCCTCCATTGTTGGTGGGATTGCAAGCTTGTACAACCACTCTGGAAATCAGTCTGGCGGTTCCTCAGAAAATTGGACATAGAACTACCGGAGGATCCAGCAATACCTCTCCTGGGCATATATCCAGAAGATGTCCCAACCGGTAAAAAGGACACATGCTCCACTATGTTCATAGCAGCCCTATTTATAATAGCCAGAAGCTGGAAAGAACCCAGATGTCCCTCAACAGAGGAATGGATACAGAAATTATGGTACATTTACACAATGGAGTACTACTCAGCTATTAAAAAGAATGAATTTATGAAATTCCTAGCCAAATGGATGGACCTGGAGGGCATCATCTTGAGTGAAGTAACAAAATCACAAAAGAACTCACACAATATGTATTCACTGATAAGTGGATATTAGCCCAAAACTTAGGATACCCAAGATATGAGATACAATTTGCTAAACGCATGAAACTCAAGAAGAATGAAGACCAAAGTGTGGACACTGTGCCCCTTCTTAGAATTGGGAACAAAACACCCAGGGAAGGAGTTACAGAGACAAAGTTCGTAGCTGTGATGAAAGGATGGACCATTTAGAGACTGCCGTATCCAGGGATCCATCCCATAAGCAGCTTCTAAACGCTGACACCATTGCATACACTAGCAAGATTTTGCTGAAAGGACCCAAATATAGCTGTCTCTTGTGAGATGATGCCGGGGCCTAGCAAACACAGGAGTGGATGTTCACAGTCAGCTATTGAATGTATCACAGGCCTCCCAATGGAGAAGCTAGAGAAAGTACCCAAGGAGCTAAAGGGATCTGCAACCCTATTGTTGGAACAACATGATGTACTAACCAGAACCCCGGAGCTCTTGTCTCTAGCTGCATATGTATCGAAAGATGGTCTAGTCGGCCATCAATGGAAAGAGAGGCCCATTAAACTTGCAAACTTTATATGCCCCAATATAGGGGAATGCCAGGGCCAAAAGAATGGGAATGGGTGGGTAGGGAAGTGGGGGGCGCTATGGGGGACTTTTGGGATAACATTGGAAATGTAATTGAGGAAAATATGTAATAAAAATATTAAAAATTAAAAAAAAATGGGGCTCAGAGCTAAACAAATAATTCTCACCTGAGGAATACCGAATGGCAGAGAAGCACCTGAAAAAATGTTCAGCATCCTTAATCATCAGGGAAATGCAAATCAAAACAATCCTGAGATTCCATCTCACACCAGTCAGATGACCAATGGCTAAGGTCAAAAATTCAGGTGACAGCAGATGCTGGCGAGGATGTGGAGAAAGAGGAACACTCCTCCATTGTTGGTGGGATTGCAAGCTTGTACAACCACTCTGGAAATCAGTCTGGCGGTTCCTCAGAAAATTGGACATAGAACTACCGGAGGATCCAGCAATACCTCTCCTTGGCATTATCCAGAAGATGTTTCAACCGGTAAGAAGGACACATGCTCCACTATGTTCATAGCAGCCTTATTTATAATAGCCAGAAGGTGGAAAGAACCCAGATGCCCCTCAACAGAGGAATGGATACAGAAAATGTGGTACATTTCCACAGTGGAGTACTACTCAACTATTAAAAAGAATGAATTTATGAAATTCCTAGGCAAATGGATGGACCTGGAGGGCATCATCCTGAGTGAGGTAACCCAATCACAAAAGAACTCGAATGATATGTACTCACTGATAAGTGAATATTAGCCTAGAAACTTAGATTACCCAAGATATAATATACAATTTGCGAAACACATGAAACTGAAGAAGAACAAAGACCAAAGTGTGTACACTTTGCCCCTTCTTAGAATTGGGAACAAAACACCCATTGAAGGAGTTACAGAGACAAAGTTTGGAGCTGAGACGAAAGGATGCACCATCTAGAGACTTCCATACCTGGGGATCCATCCCATAATCAGCCTCCAAACGCTGACACCTTTGCATACACTAGCAAGATTTTGCTGAAAGGACCCTAATATAGCTGACTTTTGTGAGACTATGCTAGGGCGTAGCAAACACATAAGTGGATGCTCACAGTCAGCTATTGGATGGATCACAAGGCCCCCAGTGGAGGAGCTAGAGAAAGTACACAAGGCGCTAAAGGGGTCTGCAACCCTATAGGTGGAACAACATTATGAACTACCCAGTACTCCCAGGAGCTCATGTCTCTGGCTGCATATGTATCAGAAGATGACCTAGTTGGCCATCAGTGGAAATAGAGGCCCATTGGTCTTGCAAACTTTATATTCCTCAGTACAAGGGAATGCCAGGGCCAAGAAGTGGGAGTGGGTGGGTAGGGGAGTGGGGGGAGTATGGGGGACTTTTGGGATAGCATTGGAAATGTAAATGAAGAAAATACCTAATTAAAAAAAGAAACCTTTATCCTATAATTATGTAACATTTCTATTGTTCAGTATTACACACACAAGGGGAGAGATATTCTGAACAGTCTTACCTTAATGTCATCTGCAGCTTGTCCTGCCCCTCTATAGATAGCCTTGGCCCTGTTTGCCGTGCTGTTTAGTTTTTTTCTTCCAGTTCATATGCATCATATGCAGATATGTTTTGTTAGCATACACATATGGTGAGATACATATTTTTCTTTGACTTTTGTTTTTACTTTATCAGATTGGAGTTTTCCATACTGGTAGCTGAGGATTCCACCCCCCCCCTGCTACTCTGGCCCCACTCACTCGGACCCCACTCTCTCCGGCCCCACTCACTCCAAAGATATTTCTTAATATTTTCTTTACTTGTAAAATGCTTAATTGTGGAAATTTACCCTAATTCATTCAGTTATATGCATATTAGTGGAGGTTTTGTTGCTTTCATTCTATTGATATCACAAATTGTTCTGTAAGAAAAAGCTTTTTGGATGGAGAGATGGCTCAGTTATTAAGGGTTATGCTCAGAAGCTATACTCAAGAACTATCTTATCCTCACCTTTTTGTTGTATATTCAAATAGTTTATATCTGGACTAGATTCTTAGAAGTTAGTTTTTTGCATAGAAGATAAATTCATTTTTCTGTAGATACTGCTATGTATTTGTAAAGATTATAATTTTGTTCACCCTTCCCTGTGGTCTTATCAGTATCAAATGTTATCCTAGCTTTTAGCCTTTGCTTTTATGAAGGTAAGAAATATTGAAATTTATATTTTCTTTCTTTATCACTATGCTAGTTGGTTAGCCAGCTGACTGGCAGGTATGCAGGCAGGCAAGCAAGCAAGCAAGCAAGCAAGCAAGCAAGCAAGCAAGCAAGCAAGCAAGCAAGCAAGTAATCTACCCAATCAACCAAACTACCAACTAACATCACTATAAGTCAGTGTTCTTTACAGTCACCGAACTAATATAGAATATCCCTATTGAAAGAATTTATTGTAATGACTAACAGTCTGTATCCCAACTAACCCAGCAATGGTCGTCTGTGGATGGGAAGTCCAAGAATCTAATAGTTATTCAGACCCTGGAAGCTAGTTGTTTTAGCTGGTCTTCTGTAGAGGTAGGTTCTAACAAACGTGCTGGGAAGTGCAATCAGTCGAAGAACAAATCTTCCTTTTTCCATTGTCCTTATGTAGGCCTTCAGCAGATGGTGTGTCCAGATTTAAAGTGTGTACCACTATGCCTGGATCTGAGACTTGCTTTGTCCCAGGCTGACCTTAAACTCATAGATCTCCTTGCTTCAGTCTCTTAGGATTAAGGGCATGTACCACCTTGGCTGGACCTAAGCTTTTCATGGATACTATGCCTCAAAATCTCCATGCCAAGATCCAGGTCAGAAACTTGTGTCTTCCAGCCACAAGATCTGGATCACAGGTGTGCCCTCCAGTTCTGGGTTGTAGTTCATTTTAGATATAGTTAAGTTGACAAGCAGAAATAGCACATTAGTGGGCTGTTGAGGTAGGAGAGCAGGTAAAGGCTTTACCTGATGATCTGAGTTTTATTCTTGACAACCATAAGGTAGAATACAAAAATATAGGAACTGCCTCTTACAAGTTTTACTCTGATACTTGCCTATATGGGCACATATGCACATATAAATCAATCAATCAATCAATCAATCAATCAATCAATCAATCAATCAATCCAATAAAGCTTAATAAAAACCTAGTTTGTCAATTTATAATCTTCAAATGCTTGCATAAATGTGTACACTACCCTACCTAGCTGAGAGCCAGAGCACACACATCACTGATGTGAAGAGACACCATGACCAAGGCGAGTCTTATAAAGGCAAACATTTAGTTGGGGCTGGCTTACAGTTTCAGAGGTTCAGTACATTATCATCATGGCAGGAAGCATAGCAGAATGCAGGTAGACATGGTGCTGGAGAAAGAGTAGAGATCTACATCTAGATATGAAGGCATCCAGGAGGAGGTTCTGCCTTCCAAACTGGGCAGAACTTGAGCATAGCACCTAAAAGCCCTCCTTCACAGTGTTTCACTTCCTTCAACAAGGCCATACCTTCTAAGAGTGCCATTTCCCATGGGCTAAGCATATTCAATCCACCATACCACACTCTTTAATTTTAGGTTCATCATTACTGAATTTCTTTTGCACTATGACCAGGTACACTTGCAATATATGTGCCCATCTTTTTCATAAATAATCATAAGATGTAGATATTATTTCTTACTTTGCTCTTTGTCCTGGATACCACTCCATAACAGTTCATATGCTCTTCATTATTTTTATGTTTTTTTTTTTTTTTACTCAAATGTGTATACGTATCACAAAGGGCTTTATTTATTGTTTATTGATTATTTATACCCAAGAAAGGAATGCAGAATGTAATAATTAAGTGTAAAAGTATAATGTATTTATAGCTATTGGGTAGTAAACAGTACCCCCAAATGTCGAAATATTATTTTTTGTATTAACAACTGTTTGCAAAGTAATCTTCACACCAATAATGGGAAATAAGATTTCAAAATACATTTTTTATGATTTTACTGTAGTGATTACTGTAAAAAGAAATATCAGTCACAATTGCAACAGTGGTGTTACTATGCTAGTTAGATGATTATCTCTTTATGTATGTAAGTTGTGGATATGAGAATTCAACAAAAATCAACAAAAGTATTTTCTGAGAGCCAGCTGTTTTGGTGGAATTTACTATAAAAACATCTTATTGCAAGTTCATATCAATTAGATTTATGAGGATTTATGGGAAATGTGTATTCCTGTCTCCCATGCTTTTGAACATTCCTTGGCACATACCACTGCTATAAACCTTGGACAATGGCAGGCTTCCTTCTGGAGGCTGGAGAGCCCTCTTTTGTGTCTATTTCCATGGTGTGAGCCTTGACTCTTCCTGGACCTTTAGTCTTCATTAACCCTCAGAACCAGAACTTATAGCTGCTGTCTTTTCAGGGTCGTTAATGCTGAGCTCAAGTTTCCAGAAACTTCACTATTTCTTCATTCTGTTTCTGAAATATGACTCTGAATGTGGGGTCAATGATAGCAAAGTCGAGTTAAATATAGGAGAATTATCTCTATCTGTGGGAATTTCAGTCACTTCTTCACATCAGGATCATGAATTCTACATACTCTTACCTTAATCTGTCTCCTTGACTGCTAGAACACAGTGATGTGTCTTCCTTTTTAAGTAACTCATTTTTTCTCATTCATCAGATATTGACCATCTTTGGTATTAGGCTATGCACTGGGTCCTCAATGGTGAGCCAAATCGGTCTTGAACCTTGTCATGAAATTACGTTCTAGTGGTGAGACAAATGTTGATAAAGTAATCACACAAAGCGCTGCAATTTGAGCTATGCATAAAAGTACAGGGAGTTTTTGATTGCCTATATTATAGTAAGGAGTTAAGACACATATCTAGTATTCTAGCCAAACCTTTACAGGTGCTATGATGCTTGAAGGAAAGTTTGAGAAGCTTGTAGAAACTGAGGATACAAAACAGAGGAAAGCAATGGGAAGTGAGTGCAGAAAAGAAAGCTAATGTTTGAGATACAAGCTGTAGGCATTTAAAAAATGCTAAGAAATTAGAGTGGAATGATGCATATGAGCAGAGCACATAAAATTTTGAAGAGTTTATAGAAGGTATTGAGTGCTCAAATGATAAGATGTGGTAACATTTTTTTAAAAAGACTATTTTGTTAGCAGTGGTTTAGATAGAAGCTAAAGTATACGTCCTGAATGTTACTCTTACAATAGTGCACTGAGTGATCCTGGAAGAGTAGACTTGGAAGGAAATAGTTATACAATAGAGAAGCCAGTGATGACAAAGATATTTAAGAGGAAGATTGATCGTACTTAGTAATATATTGAATATCGAGATAAAGGAAGTGGGTAGTTTCAACATTGTTTTACTGGATTCTGTTCTAAACAATTGGAAGCATGGAGCTGGTCACAGAGAAAAATGACAGAAGATGCAGCTTTTGACACTCTGGGGTTTCACTTGGATGTGTGTCTGTATGTGTACAAGTGTGTGTGCATGTGTCATTATTCAATTATGTTCATGACACATAATTTCAAGGACCAAAGATCCAAGTCCTACTTAGAACTTGTCTGATAAGGAAACTGAGGCAGAATAGCACATCAGATTTGTCATGCTGGCTCCTTAGACACCAATAGCCACTTTTACTACAACCACAGCATTTTGTTATTTCTGTTTCCCCTGACATCGCAGCCACCCATGGGCCTGCAGCTACTGTGAGGGAGAGTCAGGTATGCTGCATTGACTGCCAAAGCTTAAGGCTTTCTCTAACTCCCAGAATTTATGGATGTCTGAGTGCCTAACATTTTCTTGTTCACAAAGGGAGACATGTTACCTTTTCCCCAAGCTAGTAACCTTTGTGCTCACCACCCCATTGCACAAAGTGAAAGGATAGAGACCAGAGTGGAAACACAGGTAACAGGTTGCTACCATACCATATATGCTGTATTCACCATTGTGTACTTAGTACCTAATAGAGTGGGGAACACATAGAAACACACAATTGATTTTCAGTTAAATCTTTAAATTAAAAAGCAACATGGAGAGATTCAAATAAAAGAATTCCCCTTGTTTGGACCATATGTAGTCTATTGCTGATATATATATATATATATATATATATATATATATATATATATATATATATATATATATATATATATATACTTTATAAAGCAAAGCTCATTTTGAAATTTTGTAATTACCATGATGATGTTCTTCAGACAATTAAGTGTCTTTTTTTTTTTTTTTTTTTTTTTAAACAGCCACCATGGCCTTGTAGTTCTTATTGAGATGTAGGACACATTTCAATGCCAGAAATGCTTTATTTTATTTAAAGCTATGATTTTTTTCCCATTTCTGCTTTCCTGCCTGTGCCTTCTAATGCTGAACAAATAAATAATATTTGACATTTCCTGTTGTTCTGCGATGTCTCTTGTCCTGGTACTGATTTCACATTCCAACAGTCCCATTCAGGTTGATGGAGTGCAACCACTTGGCATTTCTCTGCCTTCTTCCTCTTTAATGTTTCAGACCTGTCCAGTTTTATCTTTCCTTCACACGTTTGAAAATAAGAAATACATTGCGAAACCTCTGAGTCATCTTCAGAAGCTTAAAACCAAGACTCAGGCTTTTTAATGATGGTGATGATATCAATAGGAAATATTTTCTTATGAAATTGAGAGAAGAAGTCTTATCTGATTATTTCTCCTTCAAATGTACAAATTAGACAGTCTGCCTTATTTATTTCCATTTCGGTTCCTAAGTTTTCGTGGAAAAGATGGTTCTGCTTTGCTTTTTTCTTCTAATTTTTTAGTTTTCTGTGGCACCAATACCATTCTCTGTCTCTTCCTCTCCCTCTCCCTCTGTCCTTCTCTTCCTATTCTTTTTTTAATTTTCCATTCTTTTTCCAGGGTTGGGAAAGGGTGCTGTAGAATTTAACCTAGTGCTTCCAGAATAATAGATCCATTATTAAACCTCATCCTCACCCAGTACCTGCTGACAATAATATAAATTATTGTTTGAACACGCCTGCTGTCTTGTAATGATCAGTAATTGTTCACTCAATATAAACTCTCATGGTAGCTCTTACTGTCTTAATCATGTAGGAAACCATTTGTATTGGATAATTCCTCCTCTATAATGAGGCAGAGTTTCATTAATAGCCCTAGCTGTTTGGGAATGTAGTATTTGGAAGAGGCTAGTCTTGAATTCTCAGAGATCTGGGTACTGCTGAGTCAGTAAAGGGACTAAAGGTCTGAAGCTATCCCAAATAAATGGTTGGGTTTTGTTTGTTTGTTTGTTTGTTTGTTTTGTTTGTTTGTTTTTGTTTTTGTTTTTGTAGTTTTAGATAGTATTGGCCCAAAGGTGATTGGGAAAGTTTTGGAAAGTAGAAGTGAAACAGTACCCATTTCTCTAGAAGGCTGGTATGGCTGCATATGATAATAGATAGGGGCAGACATGCCAGTCGATTCTAGTTGGTTGTTGTTCTATATCTTGTCTTTGTGACTAAACAACTTAGATAAATCACAGGGTCTCCAAGCTCACTTGACCATTTAGATACACTTAGATAAATGAATGGTAGCTATTCTTTCTATCCAGATCCATGAGCCTTCCTTTTACAGTCTCATCCCGGGGGCTGGATATATTGGGCTTTCAGAATGATAGGCTTGTTACTTTCACTCTGACCAACTTCCCGCTGAAGTGCTTCCTGTCCTTTCCTGCAATGTGTAAGGATGACTTCGCTAACAAATCCCTTAGCCCATAACTTGTGGTGGCTCATCTTCCTGATTAATCCCTGACTAATCCAATTCTTTACCCAGAAACATATTTTGCATTTTTCCTTTGCTACTTGTACTTTGCCATTAATTATTATTTACTTTTCAAACTTGAGATGTTCTTCTTGACCTACATATGTAGGTTCTATTATTATCAAGGACTCTAATTTTTCTTGTTTAGAATTATACAAGGGCTTCATTTTAGTTCATTCTTAGTTACAACTTAAGGTACAATCAGATCATAACTAATAAAGCTCATTGTGCAAAAGGCCTCAAGAAAAGCCAAGTGAGATGAGCAATAGTTAGGTAATAGTTTGATAATGACATTTGTATTATACAAAACATACTTTTATACTAGACACTGTTTTTATACTAGACACTACCAGTGGCCTGCCTTAAAATCATGTATACACAAACAATAGTTAATGGGCTAAGTAGGTTCTTTTTATGCATTTATTCATATATAGAAGAGAAGGGCAGGCATTTGAGTAGAGAAGAGGTTGAGGGGTGGGTATGAGAGGAGCTGGAGGAAGAAAGAAAGTAGAGGGAAATGATGCAATTATATTTTAATTAAAAATCCACAAGTAATTTTATTGTTTTATTCTCATGTGTTTTCTAAATTTTCATTTACTACTAAGATACAGTGCAAGCTCTACTGGAGAAATTGTGAACTGTTATTGAAAACACTGATCTGCTGTTTATTTATGAGTATGAAGCCCACAATAAAAAGACAAGGAAGGGAGTAATTCACATTTTATTTCAATGGGAAAACTTAAGAGGTATATAAGCAAACTTCTTTTCAACAACTGTTGGCATAGATTCTCCTCCCCGCACTGCCTTTTCCCTGCAATTATTGCTAGGTGTAAGGTGTCAGCAACCACGCAGCATTTCATTTTCTGCACAAGACTGCATACAATATTTATATATTATATATCATTACTTTGAAATCAGTTTATGATGAAGGGAGCCAGAACTCTTCTACAGGGCCACTTCTTTCTGTTTTAAGAGGCGGCCTTTCACTCGAATGTAGTAATGGCCATAGTACTTTAGCAAATAGCTATAAAACATGAAAACGTTCTCCTTTCTTGTATTAATCCATCAGGAAGCTTTCAGGGATTCTTCTTGTCTAAAATATTCATAGGCAGCAAAATGTCCTGAATGCCCTACAGAATTTGTGCAGAGCCAGGCAGATGATTGATAGTGAAGTTCTGTTCTGAGTCACTCACAGTATGTAATTCTATTTGTCTTGCCAAATACGGACGAGCAGGCAACTCATAAAAGGTAAAGGTAGCAGACATCGTATTTTCTTGCATTTAAAAAAGAACTTGGTGTCGCCACATCACTGAACTCCACTGAACATAACAGAATGTTATTGAACAAAATGAAAGGAGTGGGGAGTTATTCTCTGTAAAGTGGTATAATGTTTTATTAGGCAGATGCCATTTATGATACTGTGCATCCCTCCTTGGCACACGTCTGTGTGAGCATCTCCTAAGCAAATGGTATACAAATGTTTTCTAATTAGAGAGAACCTAACCTGGGTGCCTAAGAGAGAATTACAGTCGACAATCAAAACATACCTTAATTAATAAAAGCCCATTTTTATCTTTCAGTACTTTGACATTAGTATCTTAAAGACATTATTTGTTTGTCCATTTAGGTGAGGTTAAAATTGACATTCTGCTCAGGATTCTGTCAATGTTAGGTAATGTGATAGATGGGCAGTCAGTGATACCGCAGCTGCTAGCTGGAGCTCGCACTTTGAACTCCCTTATTTCCAGAGGGCATGATTCTGTCATTTGCACTTGTGTACAAGTCCTGGAGTTCTGGCTGAGTCAGGACCTTGGAATTGAGTCTAGAGGGTTTGCTTTTTGTTTATATGCTTCAGTATATAAAGTATAATTCTGTGTGGCAAATACTATGCTGTTGTATGTCTAGAATGAACTGCAGTGGACAGGTCAGACAGAATAAAGCAGTTATGGTTACCTTATGTAGTGAAAGCCTCTTAGCATTACATAAATACAGAGCCTCTGTGAAGAAATGGATGTAATGGTTCAGTTTGAGAAGTTGGAGCCTGTGACCATCAAGGATATAGTCGAATAAATAGTTGATCATGTATGTGAATTTAGTACACTATAGTCAGTTAAGAAACAGAGACCATGTTTCAATATTCCTTCTCTTTCAAGTACTGGGGATTGAACTTATGGCCTTGAGGGTGCTATGCCATCACTCTACCGAGGAGCTAAATATCATAGTTTCATTACTTTTATTCTGAGATGGGATTTTTCTAAGTTGCCCAGGCAGCCTTGATCTCAGTGCTCAGACAAGTTATATTCCCCTTTCAACCTTCTGAGGGACTGGGACTCCAGGTGTGAATACCACATTTAGCTATTATTCAATTTGTAATAACTTATACTGTTTTGCTCAGAGGAAACCAGAAAGTATCACATTACAATAAACCCCAAAAAAGCCTATCATTATAAGCAAGAGTCATTGGGCAGAGATTCCTAAACCTTAAAACTTGAGAATCACTCTGATACTGGGTTTTTTTCTTACAATGTTGTCATTCATGATTTGTTATATTCACTAAGTGTTTTTATTTCTGTAATAAAAATATTGTCACTTTCCAATTTGTGAGACAGTTAATAAAATTTCCCCCAAATATACCTGCTTGGCAAAAGGAAACTCGCTGACCCAGATAATCAAAGATGTATATACATGCTCAAAATACCAACAAAAATCCTCCTGTTGACTGGAATTTGTTTAAAAAATCATAGTCTTTAAGTTGAAGTGCTGAAAAGTTTTTTTTTTTTTTTTTTGAGGTGACACAGAAGCAAAATGGAATTTGTGGGGTTCTGGCTTCTAAGTTAAAAAATAATAGCAAATAGGGCAACAAGAATGAATTGGGATGCTGTACAATTGTCCTGCTTTCTTAACTTTAAATTATGTAGATGCTATGCCATTAGACTTGACTCACGACTTTTAGAATGCATTATACAAGTCTACATTTTTGTTACTTTCTAATAGATTAATGGGTATGTTGAGTTTTTCTAGCTGTGTTTTGCATGTAGCTTTCCCTTATATGTGATATGATGTTCTCCATTCTTGTGATTTTATGATTACTGAAGATAAATCTTCACAGTTTGACTTAAATATATCAATTATATTTTGAATATAATTGATATCAGGGAGCATTTATCCTTCTGTATACACTTTCATTAGTATAATGCACTTGAAATTTATAAATTTTTTCTCTTTCTAAGGCTGAATAAATATCCAAATGTGGTAGATTTCTCTATCACTTCATAGGTTCTTGGAAACTTGATCTGTTCTACATTTTGGATAGTTAGTGCTGTAATGATAAACTGAAATGAGGGTTGTTGACAATGTCTAGAGGGTTAAAGACATGAGGTCATGATGGCTGAATGTAGAAATTTTAGATGAATAACTTTTTGAAGTCTGGTGGTGACTATAGTTAATAATAAAGCATTATATTTTTAAAATTTGCCAAGAGAGTAGACCTTAGCTCTTCTGCTCACATTCATACACAAAACCAGGAGCCATGAGAGTCAATCCATGTGAATTGAATTCCTTGTGGGAATCATGACAGAATTAATTCTTATATTAAAATGCATTGTAGTTGCATATGTAGCAGAGGATGGCTGTCTTGGTCAGGGTTCCTATTCCTGCACAAACATCATGACCAAGAAGCAAGTTGGGGAGGAAAGGGTTTATTCAGCTTACACTTCCATACTGCTGTTCATCACAAAGGAAGTCAGGACTGGAACTCAAGCAGGAGCTGATGAAGAAGCCATGGAGTGATGTTCTTTACTGGCTTGCTTCCCCTGGTTTGCTCAGCCTGCTTTCTTATAGAAACAAGACTACCAGCCCAGAGATGGCACCACTCACAAGGGGACCTCCCCCCTTGATCACTAATTGAGAAAATGCTCCACAGCTGTATCTCGTGGAGGCATTTCCCAAACTGAAGCTCCTGTCTCTGTGATAACTCCAGCCTGTGTCAAGTTGACACAAAATTAGCCAGTATAATGGCTTAGTCGGCCATCAATGGGAGGAGAGGTCCTTGGTATTGTGACGATCATATGCCCCAGTACAGGGGAATGCCAGGACCAGGAAGTAGGAGTGGGTGGGTAGGAGAGCAGGGTGGGGGAAGGGTATAGGGGGCTTTGGGTATAGCATTTGAAATGTAAATGAAGACAATATCTAATAAAAAATAAATTAAAAAAACACACTATAAACCTTAACTATATTCACTTTTTAATTTGTTAATAGGAATTTTGGCAAAATTGAAAAAAAATGCAGAACAGGGTAGTAATTTGTAGTAATTCTTCAATAAGCTGAGAACGTTTGCTGAGCTCCTGGTCTATGTCGGGCTCTTTTTGGGAGTGAGATTCCTCACTTCCCTTGGGCTTATGTGTTATTTTAGAAAGTAGATAACAGACATGCATTCTGATACATACCTTAAGGGAAGCAAGAGTGAACCATGATAGGTGAAAATGAAGAAGCCAGAGGCCCTGGATCTGAGGGTAAATTTTTAGATAAGGGATCAAGGAAAGTGTTTGTGGATAGTGACCTTCAGCTGAGAACAAATGATGAGCTATAGCTACTATACATGCAGAAGGCTAGAGAGGTAGACTATTCCTCAGAAAAGCAACAGCAAAAGCCTTGAGGAGGGTCAGGATTTCCCGAGGAAGAACAGAAAACAGAGATGCCTCAGTCCAGTGACCAAGCTGAAGGCTGTGTGAAGGGAGGCTGAATGGATAGGTAGCAGCCATGTTAAAACATTAAAAAATTTTTCCAAGTGCAGTGTGACCTCACTGAAGAGCTTGGAGCAGAGAAGGATTACAATTTGATTTAATAAAAATATTCCTTAATATACAAAATATACATTTAAAGAATTTTAGGGACATACAAATGGGAGAGAAGGTCGTTAGAAGAGCACGTTCCTCTAGGAAGGTGATGGCATTGACTGGGAATAGAGAAGTGACTGAGAAGTTCCAGTGCATCAATTCAGGGACATTTTTGGAAGGATTGGCATGCCATTTACGGCAGAGTGAGGAGAATTGTGAGAAAAGGTGCTGTAAAATTGCATAGCACTGAAATATGTGCTGACTTATGTAGACTTAATTTGGCAATATAGAAGATTTTCTTTAAATGTTTGACTTTCTACTTCTAAATGGATATGAACTGATTGGATGAGCTCTATTTAATCATTAAAAAAGAAGGAAAAAAATCAAGACAGTAAATTCAGTAGTTAGAAGAACAAGTTTAGGACACTCTCACTAGTTAGTATGTGACCTTGGGAAGCAGACTTTTTCCACCTCAATTTCCTTATTTGAGAACTTGTGTGACAACTACAGGGAATGATTAGATAGAGCCATCAAATCATTCACCATACGTAGTGTGTATACTTTGCATGTGGTAAAATCAATTTTCATTATTATTTTTAATATAACATGCATTAAAAGTACCACTAAAGATACTTGAGAATGGAAAAGGTCATTTCATGACTGGATATACTACTTTATTTAGAATTAATTAAGTTAGTTTTCTCTTTTTCTGTTCATGTTCAAAACTTTTATTTTAGTTATATCTTTTGCAGAGATGAGAATATGTTAAATATCTTGCTTGCACATAAATGCCAAGTAATAATGACATGTTGTAGCTTGTAACTTTTTATTTACTATTGAATATTTACATATCTCTAGCCTTGAATAAAATGCCTTCATGTTATGAGCCTTTCCTCATAGCACACACTGGTTGCCTACCAAGAGAACTACTATAGAAGAACAATCACTTTTTATCTGGTTATTCCACTGACTCTTACTATTGAAGTATGGCATCATCTTACAACATGGGCTTAAAGACGGGAGGTTCAGGCAACATTTCTTTACTGATGTTGCCACATGGAGATTCTGGCAACAGAGTAGGTCATTTCTGTATGCCTCCATGGCTATCCCTCTGAGGGGTACTTTGGAGCAGGAGCCATAACCACAGGAGGCAACCTCATTAGTGTTGCAGCCATCATAAATTAGACTCCTCCTTGGCAAGGACCACCACTCTTCCTCCTGCTTGTTCGTAGAGAAAGTAACCTGTTTTTAAAGAATAACTTAATTAGGATCCCTGTTTCAATGGTTGAGAGAGTAACAAACAGAAGAAAAATTTACAATAATGTATATGTATAGAGTATTTATAGCAATAAAACAGCACTTTTGTTATCAGTATTATATACTCAACCTTTATAACCAGAGAAAAAAGGTTGAATTAGCTTATGTAGTGTGATATATTCCTATTGAGGCTGAGATGTTCAATTTTCATTCTACTTAATTATGCACCTCTGAGCTCAGAAAGTGAGGGGGGCAATCATATTTGGGTCTTTTATAGGGAAAAGGGAGTGTTTGGAGGAGAACCAGGTGTATTTAGACAGGAGGACTCACTGGACAGAGGTTTTTGCCAAAATATGGGGGTCTGCCTGCTTTTTGAAAGAGAAGTGAGTGACTTCAATTTTAGTGTCTGAATTGAAGTTCTGCTATGAAGCTAGTTTAAGGCCGAGGTAGCAAAGCAGAACCAGGAATGGCTTGTCCTGTGCAGTCATGAATCCAGCTGTCACTGGTTTTCTTATCTTAAAATTGCTGGTGATTGGTGCATTTACTCAGGTAAATGACATGGTTAAAGACAAAATGAGTCATCAGCTGAGTGGATGAGGGTCACATGAGAAGAAATATGTGTGTCCAGCTCTATCTATATCCACCAGTCTACATCATATAGTGGTATAATTCCAGATGTATTTGGGGACATGGAAATACCTCTTATGGCTTAGTTAATAGAGAATATTCATAATGTCATTTTGACTTTTGTTTTTCTTAGTAGAGTGTATCAGCTGGAGAAGTCTGAACCTCTGATTGGGAAGAAGAAGAGATCCCAGGGTTACCGGGCTTCTGATCCAATCCGTTCTCTTCACTGAAATATGAATTTTTCAGTCTTCCTCATGTCTGCAATTAAAATATCACTTGAGCATGTGCTGGACTTGGGTTAAACAACTTGTCAAGGCAGGAGAACAGAGGGGTAGCTCAGTCAGTGAAGGCTTCCACACTCAATAGAACCATATCAAGAAAAAGGAGCTCAAGCAATTGTTTATCCTTCCATTGAGAACAGCAAGGATCAATCTCATTCAGCATTCTCTGTTGTCTTTTTCCAATGATACAGGATAAATATTGAGGAAGAATTCATTTAAAAATATTTACATTTTTAGAATGAATGAGAACAAGGTAGCAGAATATTAGATAGTATTCTTCAGAATTGAGAAATAGAAATGTGTCCATGTTTACTCTTTGAACAAGTGAACTACTTGGAAGATTGTGCGTGTGTGTGTGTGTGTGTGTGTGTGTGTGTATATGTGTGTGTGTGTGTGTGTGTGTGTGTGTGTGTGTGTGTGTGATTTTGAGGGTTTTTTGAATATTAAGGGAATTTATTGTAATGACTTACACAGCCTGAATTCAACTAACCCAATAATGGGCAGCTGTGAATTGGAAGTTCAAAAATCTAGTAGTTGCTCAGTCCACAAGACTAGTTGTTTCAGCTGGTGTTCTGTGGAAATGTAATTGAGGAAAATATGTAATAAAAATATTAAAAATCAAAAAAAAAAAAAAGAAGTAGGTTCCAACAGACGTGCTGACAAGCAAGTGTAAGCAGGGGAAGAGTGAGTCTTCCTTCTTCCATCGTCCTGAAGTAAATTTTGAGGTTTAAAAATATGAATGTGTAGCCTAGCCTGGCCTCGAACTCATGATCCTTCTGCCTCTGCCTCCTTCAGCAAATCTTACCAGCATGCACCACCACAACTGGCTGACAGAAGCCTTTTATAGCTGTCCTGTGAAAGGCTCCATCAGTGCCTGACAAATATAAAGGTGGATGTTTGCAGCCTACCATTGTAGTGAGCACAGGGTCCCCAATGAAGGAGCTAAAGAAAGGAGGCAAGGAGTTGAGGGGGTTTGCAGCCTCATAGGAGGAACAACAATATGAACCAGCTAGAACCCCCCAGAGCTCCCAAGTACTTAACCACCAACCAAATTGTACACATCGGCGGGGAACCCATGGCTCCAGCTGCAAATGTAGCAGAGGATGGCCTAGTTGGTTATCAATGGGGAGGAGAGGCCCTTGGTCCTCTGAAGGTTCTATGCCCCAGTGTAGGGGAATGCCAGGGCCAGGAAGTGGGAGCGGGAGTGGGGTGCAGGGGGAGAGGGGAGGGGATAGAGGGTTTTCAGATGGGAAACCAGGAAAGAATATAATATTTGAAATGTAAATTTAAAATCTAATAAAAAATTATAAAAAAAATGGATGAACTGCACACATTTGGTTTTTGTAGCTTTAGGATGAGATCAGGCAACCGTTGCAATGGGAACATACAGCCCTCTATAATCACTCTCATCTGTTCCTTAAATCTACTTTTTTTTTTCTTTTGTGCTGAAGGTATTATTAGTGACCTGGGTGAGTTATGTTTGGTTAATAAGGGAGAGAATAATAACCCACTTGTCTGTACCTCTGCTTTTAGCTTTCTATGGGAAACCATGCAATGTATAGTGGCTCACAATGCTCTCTCTCTCTCTCTCTCTCTCTCTCTCTCTCTCTCTCTCTCTCTCTCTCTCATATTTTTATCAATTATTTGGGAATTTTGCATCATGAAAGCTGATCACATGGCATGACTGCCAAGGATCTTCCTTCCAAGTGAAAATAAAGAAGAATGAAATCAAGCCTATTTTTGCTTTTCTTATTTTTATTTATATCCCTTTTGGCTATATTGATAAAATAAGTAGATTGGAACATAGTTTGATTATTAATTTGACCCTGATCAGTATGAATTGCTTTGGGACTGGTTAAGCTGATGAAGAAAGTCACCAAAATGAAATGCTTTTGAATAGCCAAGTCTACATCACCCACTGTAGCAACAACTTTTCTGTTTTGAACTATTAATATGACAATGAAGTAAATAATCTGAAAGGGCAACACTCCCCCCCTTTTTTTTTATCTGCAAGATTTTACAGTTTTAATTCTAATTGTCTTTTCCTAACTCAAACAAGACAGATTGATATTTTAAACTGTTCATTTTCTAAAATAAGATTAGAAATATCATGGCTGATACTATATTGAGGAAAAGTCAACAAAGTTTTGGTGTACCAGTAGCTCTTGAAAATTTTAGGTTTTCAGAAAAAAGCATATAATACAGAGTTATGGGAGAGTAATTGTCTATATAATTTCATCACCAACCTTTGTTTTAAAGAGGGAAATGAGGAAATGCTTGTGAGTGTGTTTGTGTGTGTGCATATGTCTATATGCATTTTGTGCTTTAGTATATGCCTATATAACATCCCTATATACAATAGTTGGATGCAGAATTGATTTGACAGCAGTAATGTGGTAAAGGCAGCCACTTATCTGATGCCTTTCATAGATCACAATTCACTTTGAAATAGTAACAAACAGAAGTGAAGGTTCATCATCCTTTGGATGCTGTCTAGTTTGAGGGTAGCATCCAATAGCATTCTATTCTGATAACTGATCTTTGATGGTTTTTCTTCTTCTACAAATTGTTTGTTACCATTGGTAGGATTTGTAATAAGAATTTAGAAATGCATTTTCACTTCTGCCCAGGGAGTACAGTTATCTCTTCTCAATTCTTTTGTTGGGTACAGCAGAAGGAAGCTTGCCACATTTATCTTTTGGAGGTATTTCTTTTTACAAAGCAGTCTGCTTGCGTCTAGTAGCTGAAAAGAATCTAATAGAAGAAGCACATTTATAGAAGAATGTTTTCTTTACGCTCCAAGAAAAGGAATCCCACATTCTGATAGTGTATAACTCTCTCAGGAATCATGGCACAATTTCAATTTGTATAGACATATGGGTGTTCTGTTTCTCTTGTTAAGTCTGCATTTATGCTGTTCTATGAACACAGGAAAGGATTTATACAGGTGTAGTGATTCTGCTATTTACAGTATGTTAGGTACTTTACTGTAAAATTGGAGAAATGCTTTTATTAGTTGTCTCACAAAATTACTAATTACAAAACAGATTTGCTCCATAAAATAGATTTGTCACATGTTGCAAGTTGAAGGGTTAGGAAGAGCATCCTGGAAAAGAACTAACGAAGGAGACTTTATTTACATCCCACTGGGATATGTAGCACGAGCTTAGATAAAATAAGGAGGTAGTAAGGAATGATAAAGTAGGCTGTGTTTGATCAGGGCTTAATGCACCTGTGTTTAAGAGGAAGAGCAGAATTGCAGGAAGACAGAATATCTGTGGAGGTTAGGTGAACTGGATTGATCTTAGTTTCCTTGAGCTTTTGTCAGACCGCAGCTGCTTATTAACTTCCTTGAGAGCTTAAGTGCAAAATTAACTGATGAAAGCATCCTTTTACCTTTATAAATTGTCCATTGTTATCTTTGTAATATTCTTAAAGTCCTTTTTTATCTGATAATACCACGGGTCTCTAATCTTCTAATGTTTTCTATTTGCATGGCTATCTTTTCCCATCTGTTTACTTCCAACCTAATGTCTTTAAATACAGAGCATCTTGTGGATCTTCCTTTTGTATCATTTTAATAAGACTATTTAGGTCAATTAACACCACCAACTTGTATTTGATTGGGAAGGGGACTATCTTTCTTGCTATTTGTTGTCAGCTATATCCTTATATCTTAGATTTTGCTCTAAATATAGTTTAACTTCATGTAGTCTAGTTGAAATTTTGCAACACATGTAAAAATATATTATTACATTCCACCTTGAAAAAATTCAAATACAGCTGTTGTGTTTTTATAAAAAGACAAGTATATGTTTTGTAGAGCATGGTATGATGAGGTGGGAGAGGTGCCTTGGCAGGCCTATGCTGACGCATCCCTTCTCCCCTGAGGTATCAGCCATATGACATGTATAGTGTAGGATAGAGTTTATTTAAGGCATGAGAAGGGAAGTTGATAAGGGAGCAGAGACAAAGAAAGACAGACTGACACAAACACACGAGAGAGAGACAGAGAGAGAGAGAGAGAGAGAGAGAGAGAGAGAGAGAGAGAGAGAGAGAGAGAGAGAGAAGAGGCCGGTCAGGAACATGTAGAGAGAAAGGAGGGGAGGGGAGAGAGGGAAAAGAGAGTTAGGGAAAGAAAAGATTCAGGGAGGCAGAGAGAGTAAGAGGGACAGAGAGAGAGAGCAAGCAGTGGTCAAACAGCCCCTTATAGCAGGCCAGGCCTACCTGGCTGTTTCCAGGTAACTGCTGGGTGGAGCATAGAATGAATACCAACATTCCTCTGTTTTGGTTGATTGAAAAAGGAGAAGCTAGTAAGAGGACATGGTGAAGCAGGAATAGGGTTGTTGTGGTCTTTAGCTACTTCCTGCTGACTTTGGGGTAATAGTTGGTATAGTCTTAGGAGAGTTGGCTGTTTCCTTGCTGTCTGGGGACTTTGTAACCATCTGTGGGTAGGAAAGAGCAGGTTCAGAAGAAGTCTATGTGTCTGTAAGAGTAGGCTGGAGCATCTCTGGAGATGTCCTGAATGTAGATTTTGAGTAGAAGCCTGGACTTGACAAGATGCTGAAATATGAACATTAGAGGTGGAAAATAAACTTTAGTAGTTTTTGGAGAAAAACTTTTTCTTAGGTGTACATTTGAAATTCTTAGGTCTTTGTGGTTGGTGTGAGGAGATCCCTGGTGAGAGTTTGTGATTTTCTTTTTTTTTTTGGCATTTTTTAAAATATTTTTTATTAGGTTTTTTCCTCATTTACATTTCCAATGCTATCCCAAAAGTCCCCCTTTTTTGGCATTTTTAAGTGGCCATTTAGAGTTATTATCTTATGGGTTTTGTAGCCAAGTTTAGCCTGTGAATTTAGAAATGGTTAAGACCAGGAGATGTCCCAGTAGGGAGCCTGGGAGTAGCAGTGAATACATTCCCTTTGGACTGAGAGTACAAGCTATCAATTATTCCTCTCAGTGTTCTGAGGATAAATATGATAGTTAGGGACAACAACAGCCAGGCCAGATTATCAGGTTGTCATATAATGAAATGGGGACTGAGCTCCAGCCAGTGCCCAAGCAGAGATGAGAACAGTTTACCTAGGGCTAGGACTTCCCAGCAGTGAGAAGGAAACTGTCTTAAGGAGAGAGAAAAATCTCACTTCAGAGAAGATGTCCTAGAATGAAGGGTCAGTGAGATGGCCTGTCATGACTATGAATACCTCCATCCCCAAGGGCACAAGAGGTTTATGTGTGGGAAGCTTATCAATTCACTGGTGTTTGGATGGAGGTCTAGCAATCCAATGACTGGAAAGTCCATGTGGCAGTGACGAATATGAACCTATGAGTTTCTAGATCCAAGTCACAGCAACAAACGTTGTGTTTTATAAAAAGTCAAATATATGTTTATAGAGTACAGTATGGTGAGGTAGGAGGGATGCCTCCCATGCTGAGTCACCCCTTTTTCCCTGAGGTGCCAGCCATTTTACAGGCATGGTATAGAATAGAGTTTATTTGGAGCATGGGAAGGGAGTTGAGAAAGGAGTAGAGAGAGAGAAAAACAGAGATAGAGACAGAGACAGACAGAGAGAGCAGGGGTGTGGCAGGGGGGGAGGCTGGCCGGGAACATGTGAAGAAAGAAGGGAGAAGGGAAGGAGAGAGAGGGAGGGAGAGAGAGAGAGAGAGAGAGAGAGAGAGAGAGAGAGAGAGAGAGAGAGAGAGAGAGAGAGAGAGAGAGAGAGAGAGAGAGAGAAAGAAAGGAAGGGGTTAGGTAGATAAGAAATCAGAAAGGCAGAGAAAGTAAGAGGGGCAGAGAGAGTAAGAAGGGTTCAAACAACCCCTTTTATAGCAAACCAGGCCTATCTTGTTGTCAGGTAACTGTTGGACAGAACTTATAAAGACTGCCAACAACAGCCATGCAACCTTTCATATATATATTTATGTATATGTATATATTAAGCTAGGCTTAAAAATATATCTATGAAGGTAACCCTAGCTGAGATTCCTACCAGCAGGGGATATGGAGACTGAAGTGGCCACCTCCTGTAGCCAGGAAGCTCCAAGGGAGCGAGAGAGATATCAACCCACCCACAAAACCTTCAACTCAAAATTTTCCTGTCTACAAGATGTGCAGGGATAAAGATGGAGGAGAGACTGAGGGAATGACCAACCAAATAACTACCCCAATTTCAGAATCATCCCATGTGAGAGAGCCAACCCCTGGCACTATTAATGATAATCTGCTATGCTTGCCAACAGGAACCTAGCGTAATTGTCTCCTGCCATCAGGGATTCATCTAGCAGCTGATGGAAGCAGATGCAGAGAGCCACAGTGAAATATCAGAGAGAGAGGGAGAGGGAGAGAGAGAGAGAGAGAGAGAGAGAGAGAGAGAGAGAGAGAGAGAGAGAGAGAGAGAGAGAGAGAGAGAGAGAGAGAGCCCAAAGAATCTTGTGAAAGAGTGGGAGATAGAATTGAGCAAGTCAGAGGGTTCAAGTATACCACAAAGAGACCTATAGTTTCAAATAACCTTGGCCATGGAAGCTCTCAGAGACTGAAGCACCAACCAAAGAGCATGCAGAGGCTGGACTTAAGTCCCCTATACATTTGTAGCAGATGTGTAACTTGGTCTTCATGTTGGTCCCCTAACAACTGGAATGGGGTCTGTCTCTGACTGTTGCTTGTCATTGGATTTCCTTCCCCAACTGGACTGACTGGTTGGGCCTCAGTGGGAGGAAATGTGCTTAGTTTTGCTGAGACTGGATGTCTCAGGGTGGGTGGTACCCAAGGGTGCTTTAGTTTCTCTGTGGAGAGGGGGAGGTGTTATGGGGGAGGGATTTGTAAAGGTGGGACTAGGATGAGAAGAGGGATGGGGCTGCAATCAGGATGTAAAGTGAATACATAAATCAATGAAATAAAAAGAAACAAAACTCTCACAATTATTTAGACTTTAGTGGTATGATCTCATCAAAGAATTTAGTAAAAGGATTTACTATACAAGTACTGTAGACACAATAGCAGCTGCAGCCAGGTCTAGGCCCTAGTTTCAAGCAGTTAACACAAGAAACTCACAGCTCTCTGGGACAGATTCTCATCTCACTGTGATTCTTTGCATCTCTTAACTTAAATTATGTTTAATGCTTGCCTAATTTATTAGAATCCATTTTCCCCCAGGGGCTGGAAAGATGGCTCTTGTTAAAGCATTTGCTACTCTTTCAGAGGATATGGGTTTAGATTTCAACAACCACATTAGGCAACTCACAGCCACTTAGGACTATTTCCAAGAGGTCGTGGAGGCATTATTCCAAGATGCCTCCAAAGGCATCTTCACATTACAAATACACAATTAATACAATTAATACACACACACACACACACACACACACACACACACTATAAAACTAAAACTAAAACTAAAATAAATCTTTTAAGAAATCTATCTTTTCAGTTTTAGGAAATATTCAACAAAAAGTGCCGGGTGATGCTTCTTATGAGTTGGTCAGAGAGTTCCAGAAGGCTCCTGAAATCATCCAAGTTCTGCCACTCCTCTTGGTTGCCCACCATCATTAGCTCATAGTACCTATTGCTGAAAGTACTATAGAGCTTGTATGTAGGCTATATAGAAGTCAAGGACCAAGCTGCTAGGCAAAATGTACTTATTTGTGCAATAGTGAGTGGCATGGCTCTTATAGAGTAACCAGCCATTTTCTGATTGTCTTTGAGGCCTACTCCGTAGAGGGAATCCATGCTTGGTTCTATAAATCTGGTTAAAATCCCAGGCTTCAGCAGGTCATAGGCCTTAGTGCAGTGGTTCTCAGCCTAGGAATTGTGACCCCTTTGGGAGTCAAAAGATCTTTTCACTGAGGTCACCTAAGACCACCAGAAAGTGTACATATTTACATTATGATCCATAACAGCACAAAATTTTAGTTATAAAGAAGCAACAAAAATAATATTATGGTTTGGGGTCACCACAATATAAAAAACTGTATTAAAGGGTTGCAGCATTAGGAAGGCTGAGAACTACTGCCTGAGGGAGCCCTTACTAGTATTGTTTAGCTAAGATGACATGGTACCAAACTGTCTTCTAAATACTTCTTTTTATATACATAGACAAATATTACTCTCAGATTTAGTCAGAGGCATTTTTCTTTATGAGGAAATGGTGACAAAACCAAAGCCTCATAGCTTCTTAAGGTGCTAAGAATAAGCAATAGTTGGTCAACCATCTTTAAGTAGTACATTGCTACAATCCTTTCCAAAGCATATAGAATATTTTGAAACATTATGTTGAGGTTCAGAGATGGGCTGTAATAGTCAGAAGATAGGTAGCAAAGCTGAGAAATTGTATCCTCTGGGCATGATACCGTGAGTGCATTCATGATCAAACATCAGTGGAATTTTCCTGCTCTGCACTTACACAAGACTGAACTTGTCAATAGTTAATCACTGATCAGAAAGGGCCATCTGTGCTCCCTGATATACTGTTGGCTACTGATGGATTTGGGGCAAGGTCAGTCATTGTTTTCAACTGTGAGTCACAGCAGAATCCTCAAGTCTCCATAGGATAGTTCCAAACCTTTGGTTACATAGAAGGCCCTGATTAAACTCAGTGGGTCACAAAATACAACAAGAAGACATGAATGTGAGAGGGAAACTTGTTGGGAGGAGGCAAGAGTAGGAGGGAGATAAGAGAGAGTAGGTGATAAGAATAATTAGAATGCATAATATATGAGCATGAAATTCTCAAAGAACAAATTTAATAAAAGTTATTAAAAATGCATTTTTTCCCTGCCATCTACAGTGGCTTTGTTAAAAACACCTCCAAAACCTGGATTTAAATTTAATATCTTATCTACCCCCCTCACCTTTTTTTTCTTTTTCATTTCTTTTTGGTAATGACTAAAGTCAAACACCAAAGATTATTTTGTTTCTCATCAGTTAACTGGTTAAATGGGTGGCTGCTTTCTGTCAGGCAGTCTTTCAGTCCCTGGGTAGGAATTTAGAACATACAGGACAATACTCTTCTTTCAGTTTATTTAAAAATAGTTTTAACTTTATTTTTTATAATTATTAAATTTTTATTGTACATTTGACTTTTCTCCTTTTTTCCCTCTAAAGAGCCAGGGCTTTAAAATTCATATTGTCAGACTATAATACCACTCCTACCCATTCACCTGGGGACTCCAAGTTTTTTCTCCTAATTGTTTGAAGATTTCAATAAGTGAATTGTGATAGCAGTTTGTGTGCTTTCCATCTGCAGTTGCTGATGGGCTCAGCAGTTCTAACATTTTTTTTCCTGTTATCTTCTTGAATTTTTTCTTTCTCTAATGAGTATTTCTACTACTTATCACCACAGTCGTTCTTTAAAATTATTTTAGCTGTAAGTTAATTATCTTTAATGTCATCTTTTAGCTTTCTTCTTTCTCGTTCCATCATCTCCATTTGACTTGATCAGTCCCTCTTTTTTGCGTTTTTTTTTTTTACTTCCTTGACAACATTTTCTTTGTTCCACCATTAATTGTCCTTTTTTTTTTTTTTTTTTTTTTTTTTTTTTTTTTTTTTTTGCTACCTCCTCATTTTCACAGAGTTTGGTTCCATCTGTAAGGCTTAAATCAAAGATGCTTTTCTTCTTCATTGATAGTAAATCTTAAGGGATTTCATCGATGTATATAATTTTAACTCCAAACTCCAAGTCATTAAATGCTAAGTGTCTATTTCCACTTGGGATTTTGGCTGGTTCTGTGCTCAAGTTTTTAGTTGATAGATGTTAGGCATCTCAAACTCAGTGTGACTGAATGGAAACTCTTCACACACCCCTTTCTGAACCCTTACTATATACCCAGTATCCCAGTTATCCCCCTCTTAGCAAGGGACAATTCTCTGTTTTTGTTTGTCTAGGATATGAGTACTTTTTATTGTCAGAGATACAAATTGTAATCTATTTGGAAGTCACGTTGGAAGTCCTCTGAAAATACATTTGGAATATGACTATTTCTTCTTACCTCTGCTATTGCCATCTAATGTGAGCCATTATCCTTTCTTAAGTAAGAGCTACAGGTGAGCACTTGCTTCTCACTGTCTCACATTTTCTGTGTCTGATGAGATTTTGTATTTGTATGTTTGACAGAAGCCCCCCAATAGCAGACCTACAAGTATTACAGAAAACACCCATTTGTACACATGAAACCATCTGACACCAGTGATCCAGTCTCCTTCCTCATTATTGCCTCCCAGTGAAGAGGACTCACCTCAAAGGTAGCTCAGGTGTCAGACAGATATTCTATGTCCTATTCAAGGTCAGAGAAGAAGTGCTTGCTCTAAAAGAATATTTATTAAAATAGTTTTAAAAGATGATATAAAGTTGGGTTCCTTGGAAAGGCAGATATATCTGTGAGGATAGAGTAACTACATTCAAAATACATTGCATGCAGTCATATTGGTGATATATCTATATGTAGATATATATCTATATCTATATATATATATATATGAACAAGGAGTGGGTAATCTGAACAGGTTTAGAATGAGAAAAAGCGAAAGGTAAATGATGTCATAACCTCAAAAAATAAAAGAAATTATTAGAAACAGATCTAAGAAATAACACAAATTTAGAAAGAAGAAGAAATATAAAAAATTCACTTCCTGTTTCAAGCTTTTATCCCCAGTGATGGCTTGGTTTTGTTAGAAGCAAAGTTTCTTGGGAAGGTGGAAAGCGTAGTTGGTCACTAGGTGATCATGTGACCAGCTAACTATTATAGGAAGATAGAACAAGCACTGAACGTTAGCCAAGCAGTCTCTGTAATATCCCATGAGATACTTATATAGTCAAATGCCAGAGCAAACTTTTTTCAAAATATAAGCTCTCTATTCAAGTTTTTAAAAGGACTTTAGCAGTTCGTGAGACTGCATATGCTCTAGATCCTAGCTGTCAGTCTAATATCATCTTTTATGGCTCATTAGTTACTGTTTTCTAGTTATCTACTTGCTATTTCTTATGTAATTCAAGCACTTTGATACTTTTTGCTCATCACATTGTTGTTTGACCTGCCTGGAACACTCTTTGCCTATATTTTCACACATACCTTTTATTGGCTTAACAGTGTTGGCCCAAATCACACTAAATCCTCAAAATGAGACCTTATGTCAAAGTGAGGTCTTTGCAGTCACCTTTAAGGAAAATTCTGTAAGGATTATTTTATCCTGGGTTTGGAGGGGGCTCTAAACCTACTGGCTGGCATCCCTATGAAGAAGAGATAACAGAAAGATGCAGAGAGGAAGTTCATGAGAACAGAAAGACAAAGGTTGTGGTGGGTGCTGTTAGGAGCTAAAGATCACTGAATACATTCTGAAAATGGAAAACTGAATGTAGCCAACAGAGTGAATACTGGCAATTTCAGGTTCTGGGTTTCAGGACTGCAAGAGAAGAAATTGATCTGGTTGTGGTAATAGATACAATGCCAGGCTCTTTCTGTATTCCTATCAAACTTACTGTTCAAATAAGCCCAGCTGAGGTAATTACTGATACCTACCCATCTATACTCATTATTGCCATGACCTGATTTGTTTTCCCCCATAACACATATTAAACCATATATATATATATATATATATATATATATATATATATATATACACATATATATATGTTGCAGTTGATTTATTCTGTTTCATCTGAAGTGGGATATTGACCCTATTAGGACTTACCCTATTTCTTTTCTGATGTATCTCCTGTGCCTAGAAGAGTGTGGGCACCCACTAGGCACTCAATAAATGTCATAGTTCAACCATATCAATGGTTGCAGTATTTCATGGATTATGATCCATAAATGATTATTGTATTTAGGCTTTAGAATGAAGTATGGGAATGTCATGTTGATTTTCTTCATTCTAGGTCAAGGGTAGACATCTATCTTACTGTCAATAAATGCTAAGTTTTTCCCCTAGAAAGCAGTTTGGATTGGTTTTGGTAGCAGGGTCTTTTCATCTGAAAATCAAGAGCATCCTTAGAGAATATAGAGCATATTAGGGATTATTTTCACTTAGAGAACTTTATTTTTATGACATTAATTTGAGATTGTCTTCTTCAACTATAGGAAGCTTCAGAAAACTTTCTCTAGCACGTCTAGTCCTGAAAGGGAATAACATTTTGGTGTTCCTACAAGACAGCTGCCAAGCATCACTGTCAAGTTTCTGAGTGATTTGCCTTACTTTATTATGTTGCCCATTATCACAAAATTAACTTTTTGGAGAGCTGAAAACTCAGGTTAATGATTTTGGCATTTTTGCTTTTTAGCAATTGTAATATTTCCATGTTTGTTGGGATCAGAGACTAGGGTCAATTGTTTTACTTTGTTTGTGGTGGAATGCAGCTGAATATTTTTTTAATATTTTTATTTTGTTTTTATTGGTTATTTTATTTACATTTCAAATGTTACTCCCTTTCCAGATTTCCTGTCTACAACCCCCTATCCCATCTTTCCTCCCTCTGCCTCTATGAGGGTACTCCCCCAACCACCCACCCACTCCCACCTCACTGTTCTAGCATCCTTTATGCTAGAGTATCAAGCCTCCACAGATCCAAGGATCCCCTCTCTCATTGATGCCAGATAAGGCAAACCTCTACTACATCTCCAGCTGGAGCCATGGGGTCCCTCCATGTGTACTCTTTGGTTGGTGGTTTAGTCCCTGGGAGCTCTGGGGATTCCAGTTAGTTGGTACTTTTGTTCTTCCTATGAGGTTGCGATCACCTTCAGCTCTTCCAGTCCTTCCTTTAACTCTTCCCTTGGAGTCCCTGTGCTCAGTCCGATGGTTGACTGTGAGCATCTACATCTGTATTGGTCAGGCTCTGGCAGAGCCTCTCAGGAAACAACTATACCAGGCTCCTGTCAGCAAGCACTTCTTGGCATCAGCAATAGGATCTGGGTTTGGTGCCTGAAGATGGGATGAATCCCTAGGTGGGTCAGTCTCTGGATGGCCTTTCCTTCTGTCTTTGCTCCTCTCTTTGTCCCTGCATTTTCTTTACACTGGAAGAATTCTACTTGGAAATGACAGCCAAAATACCCCACATAGGGGAGATAGAACCTGTTTAGACTGTATCTAGTGTATAGGCATAGCACTCCCACCCCATGAGGAGTGGCGCCACCTACCCATCTGTCTTAGTCAGGGTTTCTATTCCTGCACAAACATCATGACCAAGACGCAAGTTGAGGGGGAAAGGGTTTATTCGGCTTACACTTCCATACTGCTGTTCATCACCACAGGAAGTCAGGACTGGAACTCAAGCAGGTCAGAAGGCAGGAGCTGATGCAGAGGCCATGGAGGGATGTTCTTTACTGGCTTGCCTCCCCTGGCTTGCTCAGCCTGTTCTCTTATAGAACCCAAGACTACCAGCCCAGAGATGGCACCACCCACAAGGGGCCTTTCCCCATTGATCACTAATTGAGAAAATGCCTTACAGTTGGATCTCATGGAGGCATTTCCTCAACTGAAGCTCCTTTCTCTGTGATAACTCCAGCTGTGTCAAGTTGACACAAAACTAGCCAGTACACCATCTTAAAAATTTTAATGTAGCTGAATATTTTTGAAGAGAATCATAGTACTTTGTAAAATGTATTTTCTTAGATGTAGAAAAGACTGGCAAAAATTAAGGGATGGCTTTGTTTAGATGAGAGTGGATGAGAAATTTATGTGGGATGGAGAAGGATGGCGGTAGGAGGATGAGAACACAGACCGCATCACAAATCTATGGTTTAGCAGAATATTTGTTGTGACAAGTCGAAGCTGAAAAACAAATCAAAATAATTCAAAAGCATGGTTACCTTAATTGATAAGCAAGCCAGCACACTAACAAACAAACAAAATGGCACTGAAAAGGCGGAAAAGGGATTGGAAGGCGAAAGGATGGCCATCTGTTAGAACTCTTTGTTGGCTTGAAGTCCTTTGAGAATAGCATGGAGCTGTATACGATCACAGATGTTTGTGTTCAAATGAGAAGAAAGATGAGTGTCTAAGACACAATTCTGTGTCTCCGGTTCTTTAGTGGAGGTACCTGTATCTAAGGCATTGCGTTTTATTGAAGCAATAGGCAAAGGCACACTGGTTACTATATTTGACATCAGGAAACTAGATCCTGGGTGCCTTTGCTTGTCATTATTTTTTTCTGCTTTAAAAGACTATCATTTTTCTTTTCCAAGGCTTTATGTATTTATGAAGGAACCAAATCCCAATTCCATAGAATGAAATGGTTTTAGTAACCTTGGCTGAGTCTCATATGACCTAAAAGTTACATTACAGCATCACCACAGTTGGCACAGTTGCTCAGGAGTGCCTTTTATATAAAAGGCTAAAATTAACATAGGAATGAAGGAAGAGGGTAGCATTCTCTCTCTCTCTCTCTCTCTCTCTCTCTCTCTCTCTCTCTCTCTCTCTCTCGGTTCTTAAACAGTAATCTATCTAAATCCCTATATTGACAAAAATGATGCCCATATTTTGAAAATTAAAGGAGAAAGCTTTGCTATGGAGGAAAAAAGTGTCCCTTAAAGTCATATTTCTCCTCAAATATAACCTTACCTGGAATATAAAGGAATCTCTTATGTGTGGTGTTATTTTACTGACAAAATGGTTTAACACATATTGTAAAGAAATGTGAAGCTTGGATCACATCAGAGATATTTTTGATATTGTACACTTGGATTGCTATTATTTTTTAACATTTTTATATTCATTTGTGTTTTTCCTTCATGTACATCTATGAGGCTGTCAGATCCCTTGGAACTGGAGTTACAGACAGTTGTGAGCTGCCATGTGGATGCTGGGAATTGAAGAGCATTTGTCCTTTGGAAGAGCAGCCAGTGTTCTTGACCACTGAGACAACTATCCAACCCCAAAGTGTTAATTTTTAAGAGCAATTTTATAGATAAAAGGAAACAGGTATTTTTAGGATCGTTCTGATTTTTGTTGTTGCTGTTGTTGTTGTTGTTGCCAAGTAGAGGTTTAAACCAGATGGACCTGACTTTCAGGTAATGATGGGTTTGAAAAATGCTGTGCTGTCAATTTCTACCCACAAAATGGGTTTGGTTTGCTATCTGTGAACTACAGATATACATGTCTATACTCCAGAGTTGCGAGGGTTAAATGAGGTAATGGATTGCATTGTGGCAATTGTGATATTACACAGCATAGATATATTTTGGATACAATATAGATAAGTAACTTATAGGTTATTTTCTTTTATGAAACATTAGTAGAAAATTTTCAACAACACAAGGCAAATTAATTTGCACATAGTTCTCAGAGATCAAGTGTATTATATATACTCCTTAGCTTTTAAAATTTATCTAGTTATTATTATGAAGAATGGAACACACAGGGCAAGCTTATAACTCCTCAGAATCTTTCATTGCTCAATCTGGCTCCATTTTAAGCCAGCTTTGATTGCATGGGCAAACAGGAAGAACACAGGTGGTTGCACAGATATTTTCAAAGCACCATAAGGGATGGGAAAATTCCACAAACTGCCATCACTCTAGTTGCCTTAGGATTTTGGAGACATCTGTTGGTTGTGTTATTGGGAATCAAAATCTGCTCTTTTATGACAATGGGAACATTTCCTTTCAAGAAGCCACTGGAGCATTAAGGAAGGCAATGTCCCCAAGAGACTGGTAATAGGTCATTTAATCAACTGTGTTTGGAAGCTGCCTTCTTGAACAGCATTGCTCTATGCTCTGGGGAGGGTATGGGGGCAGATTTGCAGAGGTATGGAGAGGCAGGTTTCCCTTGCTAAATACTGTTTCTCTGGCTTTGCAGGTGGTTCTAATTAGAGCAAAGTTGTGCTTAATTTGTTTATTTCTAAATTATATAAATTATAGCTTTTAAAAAAAATATAAAAAACAAATTGTTCCTAGGATCTGCCATCTGTGTGCCTTTGCAGAGACTGGCTTTCCCCCTTCCTCCCCCCTCTGCTCTTTTCACTAGTTTCTTCTACAATAGATGTTAAGTTATGCTAAATGTGAAAATGTACGTGCAAACCTCCAGACTGTTGAGAAGAGAAGACTTAAGACAGATGATGAAGAGAAAGGTCTAAAATATAATTACCAATAGTAAATCACATTCCAACAAGGTAGGTATTTTGGTTTCCCAGTGTGTCCACAAAAATCTAGGCTTAAAAATGATCAATGAAAGGAAAAAAATCACCAAAGAATATAAATGTCATACATATCTATGGGGTGTGTCAAGAAGACTAAACCTACCATGCAGAAAACATAAGACAATAAAATAAGGCTTTAACTCTGTTGTTGGAAGTGGAAGCCCACTGGAGACCAAATTCAATGCTAACCGAAGAGAAGGAAATGGGGCAGAGGAAATGGGGCACGTGGCCTTTCTGGTTAGGGCTTGTTTACCAGGAAGCATAGAAGAGCTCTCTTTTTCATCCTGGAATAGCAGCTTCAGTCTGTGATTGGGAGAGTCCCTAGGAAAACAGGAGCTCTCAAACACTGTGGTTAAATGGGTGCCAGGATTACCTTGGGCAGAAGCATTCTACAATAACCCTTGTTCATACTAGTTTACCTACACATCTCAAAATACTGTACTTTGTGTAAATTGGTTGTTTTGTCCAACTGTCAAAATAAGTATTTTCATTATAAAATATAAAGATATATGATACACTTAGTACTTGCCACATAGGTGTCATAGATATGAAACTGCTTTTCAATTATTTGAACAAAGAATAATGAAGTTACTAGAAAGCTCAAAGTCTCAAAAATAAAAGTATAAAAAAAGCAGTTGCTGACAGGAGCCTGATATAGCTGTCTTCTGAGAGGCTCTGCAAGAACCTTACAGATGCAGATGTAGATGCTTGCAGCCAACCATATGATTGATCAAGGGGTCCCCAATGGAGGAGTTAGGGGAAGGACTGAAGGAGCTGAAGGGGTTTGCAACCCCATAGGAAGATCAGCAATATCAACCAACCATACTCCCCTGTCCCAGAACTCCCAGGGACTAAACCACCAACCAAAGAGTACATACACATGGAGGGACCCTTGGCTCCAGCTGCATATGTAGCAGAGGATGGCCTTGTCTGACATCAATGAGAGGGGAGTCCCTTGGATCAAGTTCTATGAGGACTTGATGCCCCAGTGTTGGGGAATGCTAGCGTGGCAAGGCAGGAGTTGGGTGAGTAAGGAGGTGGGGAAGCACCCTCATAAAAGCAGGGGTGGGTGGGATGGGGGTTTGCAGAGGGTAAACCGGGAAGGGGAATAATATTTGAAATGTAAACAACTAAAACAACCAATAAAAGATTTTAAAAAGCATCTTTAACTAGGACTATCATGAAGAATTATTTCTCTTTTCAAATATCAGGAATTTTCTACTCACTCATAACAAACCACTGGATCTAGAAGTTCCAGTAAGTCTTTTTTGGTTTGTTTGTTTGTTTCTCATTCTTTATTTTTCAGTCTTAGTTGGAGAATCCTGAGCTCTACATTACAATTGGCTTTAAAATTCTGTTTTTCTCATTTGGGGATACATGTTTTTGAGCAACTTAAATATATTTTCTAACTTTGATTTTCTTCATGTTTAGTATAATTATGGTTCAATCTAAAGGAACAGATCATTGGTGATGATATATATCCTTAATGCCAGCAGTGAGAGGTAGAGACAGGCAGATATGTGAATGCAAGGCCAGCCTGGTCTATTGAGCCAGTCAGAGCTACATCGTGATGCCTTGTCTCAAAGCCAAGCAAACACATCTATCAAACTGGAAGAAAAAGCAAGGTCAAACATAATTAATGATCAAAACATATAGGAATTTCTTTGCCGCTGATTTTAGGTAAATCATTTAGTATCTGTGATGGTTAAATGGGCTGGCAATCTAAAACACTTGGGAAAAGGGACCTTTAGTTGAGGAATTACTATAAATAAGCTAAAGAAATAAACCACTTCTCAATTTTGGTCAATGTTTTATCACAGAAATGAAGTATTGAATTAAGACTGTATTCCTTATTCTTTTTTTTTTTAAAGGGGGAATACAGTATCTCAATTTTCACTATAAAGCATCTCTCTCTCTCTCTCTCTCTCTCTGTCACACACATATACACACATTACACTTTTGGGGAATAACACTATGTTACTGATATTTTATGGGGGTAGGTTTTGCAGGCAAAAAAGACCTATGTGACCCAGAGAAATGACAGAATGATACTCTAAGAAATCTCGTGCCTTTACAAGGATGGCGTAATGTAATATGTGGAGCATGAAGTATTCACTAAGCACTCAGTAAGGGCTGCTGACAGCTGAAGCGAGTAATAGAAAACCTACCACAGCAAACAGCCATGCACTCTGTGTACTATCCCCTTATCCAGCCCACTCTTCTTTAAGCTACACAGGAAACCTGGCTATTGTATTGCATATGCTCTCCAAAATGGGTTGTCTTTAATAATTTTCTTGATATCATCTTATTTGTAGAGAACATAATATCATAAACAGACTAGTTTAAAAAACAGCTAGATGTGCTTTTTAAAAAAAAAGATTTATTTATTTAATGTATATGACAACACTGTAGCTGTACAGATGGTTGTGAGCCATCATGTGTGGTTGCTGGAATTTGAACTCAGGACCTTCAGAAGAGCAGTCAGTGCTCTTAACTGCGGAACCATCTCCCCAGCCCCTAGATGTGCTTTAGAAATAAACAATTGTACATAGATAAATAATACACTATACATAGGTAATAGTCATTTGAAGTAGAAGAAAATGCAAACCTTTTAGGCGCCTGGTCATTTGTGTTCCTAAATGATAAGAATTTTACGTAAACATATCTGGATATTTTTGATATAAATTTCAGTTTGCATACTGAGGTTTGTTTAACTTTTGGGTCATTTCTTACATTTCTTTGAAATAAACTGTCTTAACTCTAAGGATGGCCGATTCATCCTGTCCTAGAGCCATAGAAATGTCTGTTTCAAAACCAAGGTTTTAAAATATTCCTTTAGACTACCATGCTTACTGAAAAAAATGTAAACAAAAGCTAGGAGGATTCCTTAGGAAAAAAAATGTAGCCTGTATGTCTTCAGTAGATCAGAAAAAGAAAAACAAATGAAGCTATATTTTCAAAACAGCAGAGAGCTTACTGTGAGAGTTGGCAAAGGCATCAAGACATTGTTTGTAGATATTATTTTTGATAGGTTTGATATACAACATAGTTTCCTGAACCAAGGGAACATTGTCTTTTAACAAATCTCACGAGACCAGCGGTGCAGCTGCCATGGGCTGGCTTATCAGCTCCAGCCAGAGTGTGCTACTCTTGCACGCACCTCCTAGCCTGAGAGGAAAATAAATTGTACAGTTAATAAGAAAGAATTATTGTGAGTGAGATGCATGACACTATGAGCAGGCAGCATGTTTTACAGACTAAACGGTGATGTGCCAGAGAGGGGGAGGGTGCTTCTTAGACATGAAATAAAATTTTGACTTCAAAATTGTCATTTAAAATGTATTTGCCAGTTTTGTGGTTCAAAAATGAACGTTATCTATTTCAATGTGTTTTGGGGATAACACTGAGGATATAATTCTCATTTTTTTGGGGGGAGAGGGGGAGGAGAGGGGAAATTTTCAATGGATATTTTTATCTATTCCAGAGATTTAACAAAACATATGGTTTTGTTTTTTTGAAGTAAATCCAGGTAGAGAGAATGCACATTTTAAATCAGGAAGCACAGGCGTTTGAGCCTTAGCAGTGTGTCTGAATTACCTATGGGGAGCTTACAGTCCTCATTGCAGTTTGCAATTGTCTGACTTAAAATCTCCATTGCCAGAGTGCTTGCACTTGAACATGCTTACACAATTTAACAGGCTATAACTGCATGTTATCATCTTTTCTAAAATGGGAGATTTTAGAAAAGGTCTTATGCCTTCTATTTTAACTAATAAGACTGTAGAAAATTTTTTAATACTTAATAATTAAGGGGTAAAATAGCCTTTATATTAAAAAAAAGAGCTATTATGTGAAGGGCCAAGAGATTAATTGACAATACATATTTTAAATTAATTTTGTTTGCTCTCTATATAGAAACAGAAGAAACCAGATATATGAGCATATGACATTATTTTCTGTGGAAAATCAACCTAAATTTTTATCATCTTAGTCCAACATGATATATATTTTTGCCTACTAAGAATCTAGTGTGATCTTCCACATCCATGAATACATTCTTCTACCTGTTAATTCAGAGAATCATTTCTGTACTTGTGGATCTATCATCTTTCAAGGTCTTGAAACTTTAAAAATTAATTTTGAAGATTGAAGATGGGGAAGACAGGGAGGCAAGAGAGAGAGAGAGAGAGAGAGAGAGAGAGAAAGAGAAGCAAAATTTAAAATCACTGTTCTGAAAGACACACACACACAGACACACACACACACAATTTCTGTTGTCATTCTACCCATATAAACTATTTAGCAACCAGAATATAAAGGAATCTAAGTGTGGTCAGTAGAACTTGTTCAGGCCAGATGGTGCCAAGATCTGGCTCAGTAATGGCTATCTATTAATCTCATTTCTTCATGGATGAAGAAAGGCTTGCCCCACAGAAAATGGCCGGACGCTTGCCTACCAGGGCAGAACTACCCCAGATTTCCTGGGATGTCTAGCAGAAATTCAAGGTCATGTGAAAACACATTAGAGAAATTTCTTTCTCCTGTTAATTCCCAAGCATGAAGGCAAGTGCTTTAGTAATAAATCTATGGAGTAGAAGACAGAAAATTAGACAAGAATGTATTTCAGGCTGAAGTCCCTTATGCAATGAGTCTCAGATTTTAACAGGAATAAGAATTCTTGGTCAATTTTCTGAATCCAATATCTTATAGAATTGAGTTCAGTTGATCTAACAAGAGGATTTTCTTTTTCTGCTTTTTTCCTTAGGTGTCATTACATATATATATATATATATATATATATGGCCAACATAATACAAACACACACACACACACATGTATATTATGCACATATATTATATTTATCCATATATATAATATGTATTATATATATTAACAAAACTTGTCTTTTCAGTTTACTTTTGTTACTTGGACATATATGATTTTGGGACTTACCACTAATTATTGGATAATCATCTAGGCACAATCCCTATAGAAGTCTAAATCTCCCACTGTCAGCATTTTTCAGTTGCCTGTAGCTCTGTCTAGAAGTGATATTTCCTCAAGACATTTTCTCATTCTATTTTAGCACCTCTATTGATATTGTGTTTGTTCAGATCTTATTTATTTAAACATATTTTGCTATGTAGAGATGAGGAGACACACTCTGTAGACTCTCTGATCCTCTGAGTCATACAATCTTTATGCCTCCTCTTCTATGTTATTCCATAAGCCTTAGATGCAGTAGTTGGGTCGTATCAACTGGGGCTGGGGACCCCAAGATCAACTGCTACCTGTATTTTAACTAAAGGTGGCTTTCTATAATAGTCTCCATTTGTTGTGACATCTGCGGATCTGCATATTTAGAATGAAGTTAGAAATTATGCTGATTTAGGAAAATGGCAGCACCTATGTATAATTGCCTAGGTTTCTAGTACTAGGCATGATTTTTTTTTTTCTGTTGAGTAGGATGTAAGTCCAATTAGACTGCTGTGGGCTACTACCAAATTATGAGTACCCTGAGGAATGTTGTGGCATTATGGTTGATGTTGGATGTCACAGTTGAGTAGGACTGTTGGTTGTCTTTCTCCTTTGGGAGTTTACATAGCACCTTCCAGCTTTGTGAAAATTTCTACAAATGTAACAGTGATTTTGCTTGTAGGTAAAATATGAGTTTAAATCCAAACCACTTTTAGAGACTGACATTTTTGGATAAGAGATACTTGAGAAAAAGTGAGAAAGAACTGCTCTAAGAATATCTGTCTATCTATCTATCTATCTATCTATCTATCTATCTATCTATCTATCTATCTATCTATCAATCATCTCTCTATCTCTCTATCTACCTTCCTATCATCTATCTCTATCATTACCATCTATCATCTCTATCTATATTTATCTTTCTTTTATGTATTATCTATTTATTTATGAATATATATATATATATATGTATATATACTACTATATATTACACAGTTTAATGCCAGAGCCTGTGCTTAAAAGGTTTCCCAAAGTATAAAGCTTAGAGGCTGGTTTCTAGTGTTTACAGAGACCAGTGCATGTTTGCTTTGGGAGGCTGCCACTGGGCTACTCTGAAGTACTGCATTTTCAGAAGTCAGAGCCCAGAGATATAATACCTTGCTGTGAGATCAGGCTAGACACTCTCAAATCCTGAAAATTCCTCATTCCTAAAATTAAGTCTCAAAATGTATTACCTGGAAGTCCATTCCTTTTCTGTTCAATCTTGGAACAGCGTGGCTTTTCATAATTTGTGCAGATAATAAGGAATTCTATTTTGTTTGTTTTGAAATGTTAATCTCCACCCCAGAACCTTCCTAAAAGCATTAATGCACACCATGTCATGAAATATGCTTTTATTTGAAGACAGAAAATGAAGGAAAGAAACAAACAATAATTAAATCTCCTAAATAATGTGTGCTTTGTGGTTAAATCTCCATGGAACTCCTTGAAAATTTAATAAGGGAATAAAGGCTTTTTCCATTTGTGTAATGCAGTGCCACTTTTCTCTTCTCTATGAAATTGTCTCTGGCTAAACTGTGCCCCACAATTCAGGTTTCTGAGTATCTAGCTTGAGAGAATTTTATGTGTCTATTTTTTAAGTCAAGTCAGTCATGTACAACCATATTATCTCACATCAAAGGAGGATATAAAACCAGGAGACTAGGTGAGGGGGAAAAAGTCAGGGATGAATGTCATATTATATGATCCAATTACACACAGTCCCTGACTTCCATATGCCTGACTTATGAATGTCCTTGCATTTACAAATGGGTTCTCCAGGGAGGGTCAGCAGAATTCTCCCTTTGTTGCACCCCCTCCTTTTCTGTCTGATTCACAGATCAGCCATTTTCCTGTCTGTGGCAGACTATATTTGCCTTGCTCTTCACTGCAGACCCTGTCTCCATCCTGGACAAGATTTTTTAAAATCATTTTTATTAGATATTATCTTCATTTACATTTCAAATGCTATCACAAAAGTCCCCTATACCCTCCCCACCCACACACACCTTGCTCCCCAACTCATCCACTCCTGCTTCCTGGCCCTGGCATTTCCCTGTACCGGGGCATATAATCTTTGTAAGACCAAGGGCCTCTCCACTTGAGACCCATTAAGAAGTAGAAAAGAAAACAGAAAATTCAAGGAGATAAAGAATATAATGTTCTTACTGTTCTATACTTCTCATTAACTTTCATTTGTTTGTTTATTTTTCTCCATTGAATGAGTGAAATGAAAGTGAATGTATTTTCAATTACCTGATTCTCAAGTCTTTATATTTCCCTAGATTCCTTCTCTCAGCCATGGGTGCTGCCTCATGTATGGTCATTTCCCTTATGGAAAAACGTTCCAGAAGAAGAAAGAGATACAGCCATTGTTCCTATTGGAGGAAAATGTGCTATTAGCTGTCCATTTTGAAATCTGAAAATCTATTTTTCCAAGTAACAATATTGGGATGATGGCAATTAATCAAAATATTTTCGATGACTCAATCAGCACATGCTCTGTGTTTTGCTGAGTTCTCAGTGCGTGATGTTTCTTCAAGTATCTTGATGAAATAAATGTTATTCCCATAGAAAGTGGGTGGTTTGGTGGACCTGTGGATATGGGTTAGTTGACAACATGCTCATAGACAAGGGAACCTGTGTTGGGATCCTCAGCATGCACAAAACAGATAGCATCTACAAATCAGTGTCAGGAGGTTGGCAGGGTTGAGACTCTAGGAATGCTGAGATTTACTGGATAGCCCATCTAGCTGAATTATTGAGATCTGGGTTTTGTGAGAGACTCTATCTCAAAAAGTCAGGTGAAGAATAACTGATGGACTTACCTGACCTCAGTCTCTGACTTATTCTCATTTACCTGCATGTATATGTACACATAAACATGTACACATACACAGAGAGTAGTCTGTCTATCATGTTAATTATGTGACTATTATAATGTACAGTTCTAAAACTAGACTTCAATACCTATATGCATTTATAGATCTTAAAAATATGGTTTGGCTTTCTTCATTCTTTTAGGAAGCACCCCTTTTCTAGAGCTCACGTTGAATTCACAAATCCAGGGAACTCCTGTATATTTGCAAAGCTGTTAAGTTATTAAACTTTATTGTAGAATATCTTCTAGGTAACTTACAAAATTAAGGAAATAGAGCCAGAGTTGGCAAAATGATAAAAGAACCTCAAACTTTCAGTGTGGTTGAGTGAACAAAATATTTCTAAGTGCATATGGTGTTGGCTGTCAGTTCTTATATTGTTATTGCTGAAGTGGAAAAGGTTAACTCACTTCATATCTATTTCCATTTGCTTCTAGGTCTGTTTTATCTTGAACGACCTGCTGAATCACTGAGCAATAAATTGATTTTAAGGCAATAGCTTCTTCTGGAGAGTTGGTGCTTTGGATTTAGGTGTGAATCTGAGCACAGGATGACTATGCTCTAGTATTAGGAGAATTGATTCTATTCCTTACTTCAGAGCAACGAATAGCTTTTGTTCTGCATTTGTAAACTACACAACAGAACTATAATGGCTGAGTGGCTAATTGTTGCAGTGTAGTACACGAATGAAGGTACAGAAAGAGTTACTATTCTTGCCATTTCTCTGTCAGTCCTTCTATTCTGAAGAAATTGATATATACCTTCAAGCATATACAAATAAAGCATCAGGAACAAAATATTGGAACATATTGAAAATCTAAATGTCATTGTTGAATGAATAACATAAAGCAAACCATGCATATAAATGGTATTCCTTTAAATTACAATAAACCTATATTCTATCATATTATTTTAGACGTGCCATTATTCATATGACCTTCGACTGGTTGACTCTTTTGTCTTACAACGCTGACGCACCAAATACCCTATAGAAGTTATTGCCAATCTAAGATTGTTGGATCAAAGGTAGATACTTCAAACTTTCGAATAGATGTTATAGATCACTTTCTCCAAATATATTCCCTATCAATGCTTGGACTTCCTGTGTATTGACATGAAAACACCAATACCTGTGTTCTAGGAATGTATAGGAGAACCAATCAATTATTTACCCAGGCTATAGTTGTTGTATTAGAAGGCTTATTTCCCCTTTTCCTATGGTCAGGATAGCCAGGCTATAAGGCTATAGTTGTATTAGAAGGCTTATTTCCCTTCTCAGTGCTCTGTGTTTACTTGTATTGGAGGTGTGGCATGAGAACCCTGATTTTTTTTTTTTTTTTTACTTATCAGTTGACTGTAATAAGAAATGTAGTTTGTAGTCAAAATAGAATCAAACCTTCAGTTAAATTAGTTTCTGCTTATGTAAGTGACGCTTCAAAGTGAGCATAAAAATTAGTGAACAGGTTTGTTAATGAAAAAGCAAGGCCAAAGGCTCTTTAACAATATCTGTTTGTCTACCACTTCCTATTTTTAGGTTTTTTTTTCAGTTTCTTTTTTGAATGGTGCTTATTATATTTGCAAGTGCATCCACTTTAACTGGTTACCTTTCGTAAAGCTAATGATTGTCGAAGAAGAAGAGGGATGAACATAGCTTACAGATGAAATTTAGGGGAAAACAACGTTAAAGACTGAGCTGAAGAGAGACGTGCTCACCCCGTCGGTAGCACGCCTTGCAGAGCCTACAACATTAAAGAAGAAGAAAATGGAAATGATCAATTAAACCTTTCTTCTTCTGCCCGGATGAGTGAAAATGAAAGCTTCCAGTTGAGTATGTCTGAGAAATTATCCTAGCTAATGTTAGGATGGGGATTTATGTAGTCTGCACATTATTGCTCTGCCTTGGGAACCAGGAATGTGGAGTGTTTATTAAGTAGGTTTCTGTTTTTGTTGAACAGGTATTTTTCTCTTACGACCTGGTTCCACTGTATGATCACATTTTCTTGCATAATTTGTATTTGATATATGTCCGAGTCCTTGTTTGGAGCAGACCATATGGAAAGCTGCACGATTGCTCTGGGATCCAGGGCTATGCGGTGATTAACCATGGCTTCTGCTATTTGTGCAGCAGATGAGCAGAGCTGGGAAATTAAAGATAGCACACAATTGTTCTGTTGCCCTTATCTTGTCCTTTACTTGGCAATGCTTTACTAAGTGTAAGAAAATAAAACAAAGTTAGAAGCCCCAAAAAAGCAAAGAAGAGAAATGACCAAGAGTGTTTCCAGAAGGAAATTGAAGAAGACAAACTATTTGTTGCACAACTCTAATAGTTGGAAAATCAACTGCTGTAGAATAAATGAAAGTAAAAATAAAGTTGCATGTTTCTCATCATCTACACAGAACTTTTAGCATGTATGATACAAAGGAAGTGACAGATACTAGCTTTGTAATTATATCTTGTTTTAAAACATTTATCTAGTAAGAATTTTATCTATGTAGTTGTTAAAGGGGTTCAGTAGGACACTGGCAGTGAAAGCAGCTGTTTATATTTATAACTTTTAAGCTCTGTTCATCGAAACCACAGGGTTCAGGAAGGAAATGTGTAAGTGAAATAACAATGCAAAGTCAAACCACTACAAATGTTTTAACCAATTTAAAATTCAATATTTGAAGTTCAAAACTTTTTATCAATGCATAACCGAATCATTTAATAGGCACTAAATACAGATGAAATATATTTCTTGGGATTTACCCTTGTTAGTCCTAGATTGTAAAAACCTGGCCAGAATTTTCTATAATCATATTTATTAAATTTTACTGAAGATCAAAATCATTGTTACAGCTTGGCACAGTAGGTTTTCAACCCTTGTCTTAGACATTTGTGTTAATGCTCTAAGATTCCAGGTCAACAAAAGGAGACACAAATCTTCCTGAATAGGGCAAAACTTAATCATGATGTATACTTCTATATTGGCCTTATCTTTGTGAAAAATGCATCTTATAATATGATGTGGGATAACTGAGGATCTATGGACAGGTGTGTTTCTGAGCAGGATGGGGAAGGAGAAGAAGTTTTCCTTAACAATCAGAAAATAAAGGTTTTGAACTACTAGCAACTTTTGCCTGGTTCCCAAGGCAAAGCAATAATGTGCAGAGTACATAAATCCCCATCCTAACATTAGCTAGGATAATCTCTCAGAAATTCTCCCTCTCCCTCTCCTTTCTTTCCTGCTCTACCTCTTCCTTTCCTGTTTCTCTCTGTATGTATGGTTAATGTTTGTTAGTATGCAGATGGGCATATATGCTTGTGGAAACTAGAGAATGACTTTGGGTGTCATTCCTTAAGACTCATCACCCTTCATTTTATTTTTAATTATTGCTCATAAAATATTTTTACTAATAATATGAGAAAAGCACACAATGTATTTTGATCACTCTCAGAACATACTCATCCCTAATTCCAGAACCACTAACCACTACACTTCCTTATACCCAGCTTTCTCTCTCTCTCTCTCTCTCTCTCTCTCTCTCTCTCTCTCTCTCTCTCTCTCTCCCTCTCCCTCTCCCTCTCCCTCTCCCTCTCCCTCTCCCTCTCCCTCTCCCTCTCCCTCTCCCTCTCTCTCTCTCTCTCCTAAACCCTTGGCTCCAGTATGAGCTGCCCATCTACTAGAGCATGATAGATTACTCTTAGCCACTAATGTAAGGAAAACTTATTCCCCACACCCCTGCCAACTGTCCATAGCTTCTTAGATATAACTGTGGACACATGAACATCTTTCCCTTCCATAGTGTTGACTGGAATGTTGACTGGCTTGATCTTGTGCATGCCTTTTAAAGGCATTTTGTATACTTCTCACAGAACTGGAAGCTACTATCCAGACTGATGGGGTGAAAAAATATAAACACCTTTAACAGTCTTATCCATCCATGAATCTTGTGAATTGCAATAATGATAAGATAGACCCATGGGTTTAATCTTGGCATTAATGCTATAGGGAGTAACCAACTTCTTTCTAATTGGACTTAAGGTGCATTACACAGGAGGAAATACAAGCCTAATACTCTAAGCCTGGCCAAGAACACATTGTTGGGAGTTCATATTTCCCAGGGGTGAATCTACTGTTAGCATCCTTCATTTTTGAGACAGTATCTCTTACTGGTCTGGAGTTTAGATAGACTAGCTGGCTAGTGAGTCTCACAGTTTCACCTGTTCACATCTCTCCTAAACAGGGAGTACAATTTGCATGCCAGCATGAGATGCTTTTAACGTGTGTTCTGTAGATCAAACTTAGGGTAACAACAAGTGTGTTACCGGCTGAATCATCTTTCCAGCACTAACTTTCTCCTTTATGGCCCCAGTATAATTCATTTAAAAATACATTTCACATTTTAATCAGACTTTGAGAATTCTACACATGCTTGTAATGAATTTTAATCATATTCACTTTCATTTGTTCACCCAATCCCTTCCAGATCTGCTTCCAACACCATCCCTTCCCAACTTTCTCTCCCCCTCCCCCTCCCCCCCCTCCTCCTCCTCCTCCTCCTCTTCCTCTTCCTCTTCCTCTTCCTCTTCCTCTTCCTCTTCCTCTTCCTCTTCCTCTTCCTCTTCCTCCTCCTCCTCCTCCTCCTCCTCCTCCTCCTCTTCTTCTTCTTCTTCTTCTTCTTCTTCTTCTTCTTCTTCTTCTTCTTCTTCTTCTTCTTCTTCTTCTTCTTCTTTTTGCATTTAACCCACTGATTCCAATTTGACTGCCCATTCATTTATGGGGACATTCACTGCAGTGTGACTGACCTGCAAAGGGTCACATCTTTAATGAGAAGTTACTTCCCTCCTTTCAGAAGCCATCAGTTATCAATAGTCCCTCAGGTAGGAGTGCAAGCCTTCCTCCTCCCATGCAATCAGACCTACTGTGAATTCATGAATGCAGTGGTCCCATCATGTATAGAAGACGCTGTTTGGACTGATCTCCCCTGGTCTCTGGCTCTTATAATTTTCTGCCCTCTTCCACTGTGGTCTCTTGACATTGGGTGAGAGGCTATCATGCCCCATTTGTTGTAGAGCACTCCACAGACTCTTGTTTTGTGCACACTTATTAGTTGTGGATTTCTGTTAATTATTTTCTAATGCACAAACAAATAAAAAAAACCTCTCTGGTGAGGTCTGAAAGCTAGTCTGTTTGTTCACTAATGTATCACTCAAATTGTGTATCGTGTCCAGAACACAGTATGTGCTCATTCAATGTTAGTAGGTTTGAATGAAATATAATTATATCAAACTATGTACATTTGCAACATTTTAAACGGGCACCTAATTTACCTTAGAGAATGTGAAGGTTTGCCCACATTGTTATTCAGTCATCTCCAGTGTAAAGTGCATAAAAATAATTATGTGTATAGGCTGAGATGTTGTGTTCAGTGGTAGATCCCTTGTCTAGACTGTTGATGTCCCTGATTTGATCCTGAGAATTACAACAAAACAAAACAAAACAAAACAAAACAAAACAAAACAAACACCAGATGAACATAACCAGCATCACATGTAACTAAGAATGGAATAACATGCCATACTAGTGTTATTGAGAATCTGAAGGTCTTTCATTCTCATTTATTACATTATATAGAATGAAATAGACCATCTCACTGAGTATTCTTAAAAACAATTGAACTACCAAGTATCATAGCATTTTGGTTATAGACTGGTTACAAATTGTTCTGTGGAACATCTGCCATAGGGTATTGTAAACTGTAGCAAACTAGCAAGGCACTATCTGCTCTCTAAGAACCATCCCTGTATTTACTTGTGAAGGAAACAGAAATCAAGAAGAAAACTGGAAGAAGAATGCTAGAGAAAGATCATTCTAGAATCATATTGCTGATAAAATGATTGAGACTGAGAGACAAGTATATATTAGAAATCAAGTAAATATAGAACAAACAACCAAGGAAGAAAGGACAGTGGAGTAGAGTGGAGTCTCTTTGGGATATGAGAAAGAAAGTTATTGTTATTATCGCAGAGTGGAATACTATGTTATGAGAGTAAGTACTTACTCTCCTACCTTCAGCTAACAAGAGAACATATATTTGACTCAGCTTTGTAGAAAACTATTAAACATGGTGGGCACACAAAGGAAAAACAGTTACTAACACTCTGAGGGGAAATCAGTGACAACATAAGTAATACAAGTGCCCATTTAGCCCCCCTTTACAGGACCTGATTTAAAATAATTGCCTGTACCTAAGGTTGAAATTTAATTTGGTTACATCACAAAATTACCTCAACAACCTCTGAATAAAGGTCATTTACAACATTGAGAAGGTATAAATTGCTAATTAATACTTTATGTTGAAATTGAGTTACTTAAGATTTTAAAGAAATGTTCATTGAAGTAGTAATGGGTACTAAGATTTCAAATTACATTGATTTCAAAAGGTAATAAAATCCGAGGAAGAAATTTTGTCTGCTAACTTTAAAAGTCTGTTTCAGAGAGAATAGTGAGTTTTAATTAGATAAAAATTTCCTATTACCCCTAGAAGCACATTCTGTGATTAAATACAAAGATCTTAAAGCCTGGTGTTAGCTTGCTTAGTTTTCCCATAGGGAATTCTGAGTAAATGAGAGAGGTTTGAAGTTTTTGGTTTTGGTAATCTAACAGGCCCCTAAATTCCTTTGCTGTTGTAATAAAGGAGACATATTGCTTTGAGGAGTGAGTGTTTTGTGCATGGAGCTTAGCTGTCAATCATGGTGAAGAGTCTTGTTCTAGAGGCAGTGCCCTGGGTTGCAGGTCAAATGTAGCTATTTTGTCAGAGCCAGGCCCCAGTGAAGAAGATAATCAAATTCAGAAGTATTGTGCATGGAGAGGAGGGATATGCCACACTCGCTGAAGCTAGCATCTGTAAAGCTCTATAACATGAAGCTCCATATGAATCACTGATGTGTATTTTGAACTATATACCATCTATGTTACTTCCCAACATATTATTATGACCATCTTGGCATGTGTGTCTCAAATATGATAGAGAACACTAAGACAATGTTTGCATAGAGGTAATTTGACTATGTCCAACCTAAAGTTGAAAGGTATTAACAGTTGTAAAAAATAAATTTCAGATATTATTTTTTGAATTCCTCACCCATTCAACAAATCCATATTTATTGAATATTTGCTTTGTGTGGATGCCTCTGCTAGCTCTGTGGCAAACAGAGCAAGTGTATTTCTTATTTTAATCAGTGACAGTACCTAGAAGAAGAAGCTACAAAGTAGGTGTAAACTCATTCATCAGTGATCGGCATGAGAAACTATTTATTAACTGTTGGACCTAAAGGCTTGGTAATTTCAGATACTTACAGGTACTAGATATGAACTTAAGAATCTCACATATGGTAATCCATGATTTGTTTATTTCAATTTGAAATAAACATGGAGAGGAGGGATATGCCAGAGATATAAAGCGGAGAAATAGTTACCAAATTATGTTAAAGTCAGATTTTAATTTCCTACATTAAGCAAGTTTATGAATATAGTATAAACATATCTATTATATGTACAATTAAGTATAACAATCAGAGGCATACTGGAACAAAGTGTATTGTTAGTCAACAAGTACTCATTGATTTCTACCCTGCAGAAATATTCGAATCTTCACATTTAAAGATAATTGAAGACTATTGCAGACTTTCCCAAGGACTCCTATGACATTTCTGTCCATTCACTAATTGCTTTAGTTAAGGTATTTTTTTTACATTGTTCCTGTTTCACTAAGGACAATTTGTGTTCCTAAGAAACTGGTGGTCTTTACACTGTGACTTAGTGACTTTAATATTGATCAGCTAGGTTTAGGAATCCATAATTTATGTTATTGTCTTATGGAAAAAACACCAGATCCCTATTTTCTTGGACCCAACTAATCTGCACTATACCTAACAAATAATAATTATCTGTAAAGTATCTAATATAGAAGACAATTTAAGATGTTTCCATTCCTTTCTGGGACTTTGGTAATCAGCCACTCCTGCCCCACCACTGACTAACATGTAACAAACCAATAACAAAATTAGCCCAAGGATATAACAGTCCTTGCTTCTAAGATTTTTCAGAACTGAATCACATCACATGATGGGATGGGAACCAAATACTACCATCTGCCTCTCCATACTTGCTAGCAGAATGGCCTATGAATGCCCATTAAACATTCAAATAAAGCACCAAGTCAGTATTCCACAAGATGAGCTTTTAGTGAAAGTTCTCCATCTTCTTGTGTATGTGACTCTTCATTATTTAACATTTATCTTCTTTCTCAACTTAATTTTCCTATGGATGGAGAGCAACTGGACTTGGTCTGGGAACAGTACTTTCTGCCATTGTGCTAGTGAAAGAAACAAGTAAGTCTCAGGCACTTCTGGAGTTATGTAGAGGATCATGAACTTAAAAAGCTTAATGTAGAAAAAACTCTACATTGATTACAAGTTAAGAAGATGCTGAGAACCCACCACTGAAGTAAACAAAGATATGGGCTTCTATTTTAACACCTGACATAGTTATTTTCATCTTCAGAAGTCCTATAATATCTGAAACACTTTGTATATTTATTCTCCCATGGCTTAGGCTTCCAATTAGATATCACTTTACTTCAGCATCATTTGTAAGCAACCAGATTTTTATGGAGTGTCATTGCTTAGAAGGAAAATCAATGTCTTATGGAACATTTTAATTTCCCTTTCCATAATTTGTGATGCATAATTTTTATTCTAAAATATTTAACTCTTCTAAAAGATATTTTATAAAGAGAGAAAATAGGAAAAACAATTTTATCAACCTAAATCCTTCAGGGATTTTGATGTCTGTTTCTAAAGCCCAGAGTCTCGGGTAGTGATTCTGCAGTTCAAAGATGAGAGGGTACACAGATTCTGATCACAGATTAGTACATTGAAATATTTTAGTAGATAAGAAATTTTTTTTGCTTTCTGAGTTATAAAACTAAGACTCAAAATTAATGGCATTCAGAACTGTTTGGAAACATTGTAATCTGCTTGCACTTACTGGATAGACTTCATTCTGAATTGTTTCATCACACTTGTGAATTGTGCCCGTTTTCACACTGGATGATGACCAATGTGGAGGAAAAAAAAATTCTTCCACCTACTGATTAACAAACACTATGATAAAAACATAATTGAAAAATAGATTTTCTTTTAGGTCTTTTTTTCACATGTAAAGACAAGACACTGCACTGATGGCCTTCTGAGGCTGAAAGCTGCTGGTTTTAAAAATATTATTATCTTTCAAACCTTCTTCTTATGATTTCAATCATGCAGGAAGAATTAGTTCATACTTTACAATGAATCAGGTCTTGCTTTCATTGGACAGAGTGTTATGCCCTGCTAAGAATGGTTGTATCTTTAGCATCAACCTTTGTTTCCTTGAGCTATACGTTTGGTACCTAAATATTGCATAAGAATGCGATCCAGACTTGTTTTTGCCAATCTTGGTTTCTTTCTTTACTTTTATGTCTCTATACTCTTTTGTTTTTACTTCCAAATGTTCCCATTTCTAATGGTAAAGCACTGTACTACAGCTAGTTAATATTAAGTCATGAAGCCGTGAATACCATCTTCATCATAACAGGATTGTTTATGCTTTTAATAAGTCTCCAAATAGATTTAAGAGATCAAATCTACTTCTGAAAAGTGAGTTATAGACAAGGAGAGACATCACTGGTGTTGCCTTTAAAAATCCTTAAGTGATATGCATTGTTAATGCCTGACCCATCCTGCTGGTATTCCATCAAAACTGAAAGTCAGTGTATGCTTATGTCACTCTACTTATCCTCTTACCTTGTTAGTGTTTGAGGCCCATCTCTCCCAGTCTATTCTTTATTCCATATATCTCTTTTGGAATGGCAGTAAAGAAACAGATATTGAACCCCCCCAACTATCTATATACCCTCACAAGTTACTGATATACTATAGTCTCAGAAAAAAAATAAAAAAATTACTGAGAGACAAAACACCTCACAGCAGAGGGGTATACTTGTTAATAATGGTGAATCTCCATTGATACATCTTTGTCAGTCAAGTTCATAATTTCAGTTTGGAAAGATGACTCAGTAGCTAAGATCAGTATTGCCCTCAATATTCAGCTCACACTGTATTCTAATTCCAGCTTCAGTGGATTTGATAGTTCTGGACACATACACTTATGCACACAAAACCTATAGGAACCTCCTCCTCCACTGCACACATTTAAAAGCCAAAATAAAAATTTGGGGGACTGGAGAGAAGTTTCACTGGTTAAGAACACACGAAGTGGAAGTTTTTGGTTTCTTTGGAGACTCAATTGTGTCATGAGATCTTCTTCTGGAAACTGTCTTATGAGAATATGCTTTTGCTGAAGCAGACATGAGGGAGGATGTTTTGCTGAAAACAGATACATGGTGTTTTTATAGAAGCTGTCTGGAAAAAGGGCATTTGGTGTTTTGTTAGAGTGGACACTTGAGAGAAGATGTGATGTTTGGAAAAAGTATAAATGTAACCCAACAGACAGTAGATGATGTTGTTTGGTATTGGTTCACCTTGTCACTCTTTGCTGGTCTTTGTTGGGCTTTGCTGACTCTGACTTAGATGATGAAGCTATGGCATTGGTTTTCCTTGCCTTCTTTGTTGATCATCGTTTGTCATGACTTCATGGAGAGAAAGGCACCAAAGAACCTCTGATGGTTTTCTTATGGCTTCTTGCTGCTTCTGTGGAATTGGACAGATTGGCAGAGCCTTCTGATTTCTTCTGGATAGAATTGAGGTTGCTGATTTGTGAATTGTGTTTACAGATGGATCAAGCAACCATCTGCTGATTTTTGAGTACTGAACTGTTGATATCCTGACAACACAGATGGGATTCTCTCCAAAGAACTATTTCTAAACATATCCACGTTGTTCTTTGTCCTATTAACCTTTCCTTTCTACTACCTCTCAAGGATGGTGAGCTTAAAGCATTTAAGAACACTTATTAAAGTAGGTTTTGAAAGATATAAACCTATATGTTCCTCTTGCTTGCACAGAATCTGGGTTCAGTTCTAACCATTTAAATTGTGACTCACGATCATTTTTAATTCCAGGTAATTCAATATTCTCCTTTGACCTTCATGGGTGCTAGGCATGCATGTAGTACCCATGCATAGAAGCAGGCAATACCTCCCGCCTCCAGCCTCCCTTCACCAAAACTGAAATAAACCAAACAAAATCTCATGTATATAAAATGAAGTAAAACTAAACTAAAAACAAAATATGAATCCTAACACAAATCATCCATTTTTTTAGATTTCACTGCCAGTTCTTTGCACATGTGTTTGGACAAATTATAATGACATATGTTTATCATCATAACATAATATAGAATAGTTTCACCACTGTAAATAGTTTCACCACTGTGCTTTGCTTTTACTGCCATTCATCCCTTCTCTTAAACACATGGTAACTACTAATATTTTTCTGACTAATCAGTTTTGCTTTTTTCCAGAGTGCATTATAGTTGGAGCAATATGGCATGTATCTTTCCCAAATTGGTTTCTTTTACTTATGCACTTAAGCTACCCCTGTGTCTTTTCATAGCTTGACAGCTCATTTCTTTGTAGAACTGAATGATATTCTACCATCTGGACTCTTGTATGACTGTTAAATTTTCAAGTCCTTTGGGTAAATACTAAGGAGGATGATTGCTGGAACATGTAAGTATGTGCAGTTTCATAAGAGACTGCCAAGCTTTCAACATACTGTTCTATTTTGCATTTCTACCAGTAAACAACAGGAGTTAGACACTTTTCTAAAAATAACAATTGTTACATTTATATTTAGATTTGTAATTCCTGTTTGATTTTGTTTTATACTTGTAATTTTAAGAAAAAAATTGATTCATTTAGTCTTTTTATTCTATTAGAAAAAGTAGTATTTTAGGAAAATGAAAAATGATCTCTTGGGCCAGTGATTTGGCTCAGTAGGTAAGAGTGCTTCCTGCCAAGCCCATTAGGTGACCCGAGTTTAAACTCCAGTATATATTTTGTAGAATGAGAGAAGTGACTCCCATAAAATTTCCTCTGACATTCGCTCATGTACTATCGTGCACATATGCACACATGCACACACACACACACACACACACACACACACACACACACACACACACACACTCCAAATAAATATGGAGTAAGAAAAATTAAACAATGATTCCTTTTTTATATGTTAAACTATTTATTAGATATTTTCTTTCCTTATTTTTACTTTTTAAATATATTTTTATTGGATATTTTCTTTATTTACATTTCAAATGTTATCTCTTTCCTAATTTCTCCTCTAAAAATCCCCATTCCTTTCCCCCTCCCCCTGCTCCCCAACCCACCTATTCCCATTCCCAGTTCTGGCAGTCCCCTATACTGGAGCATAGAACCTTCACAGGACCTAGGACCTCTCCTCCTATTGATGACTGACTAGGCCATCTTCTGCTACATATACAGCTAGAACCACAAGTTCCACCATGTGTTTTCTTTGATTGTTGGTTTAGTTCCAAGGAACTGTGGGCGCCTGGTTAGTTCATATTGATGTTCCTCCTATGGGGCTTCAGACCCCTTCAGCTCCTTGGCTACTTTCTCTAGCTCCTTCATTGGGGACCTTGTGTTCCATCCAATGGATGATTGTGAGCATCCACTTCTGTATTTGTCAGACACTGGCAGATGCCCTCAGGAGATAGCCATATCAGGCTCCTGTCAGTAGGCTCTTTTTGGCAAATAATGATTTTTTTAAGTTATATTTTGTTAAATGGAGCTATCTTTAAGAGCAGATAAAGTTGTGTTTGTCTAGACTTTTCCATGTTGACTATAAAATGATGCAACAGGAAAGAAAACAATCTTGTGAGCACTTGCAACGGTTTTTAGTAAATTGAGGATATTTCATGAAGACATGCTAAGCGGGACTTATAGAGCACATTGTTGGCGAAGAAGACTTTGCTGTTTAGACTGGAGAGAGAGCAGGAGAGGTGAGCAAGTTTAGCAGCAGTCATTGGATCAGAAATTAAAAGTTAACTTCAAAGAAGATCAGCTTTTAATTTGATTTAACACATGTTATTCTGTCAGTGAAAATACTTTGAGCATCAATATACCAAATGATCTTAGACATGAATTCTTTCTTCAAGGTAATTTAGATGCAATTTAGTGTGATTTTAGTTTTTATCACTTTCTACTAATAAGGAAATTATTCTTTTTAAAATTCGTTCTTCTTCAGGTCCTATAGAGGCTTGATGCCCCAGAGAAGGGGGATGCTAGAGGGGTGAGACAGGAGTGGATGGGTGGGTGGGGGAGCACTCTCTTAGAGGCAAAGTGAGAGGTAGAGAGTGTGGCTTGTGGAGGGGAGACTGGAAAGTTGGATAACATTTGAAATGTAAACAAATAAAATAATAAAAAAGTTCTTTCTTCTTTTACTGAATGAAAAATAGAATCGTTTCTAATACAATACATCCTGACTATAGTTTGCCTTCCATCTACTCCTCCCAGTTCCACCCCTCCCATCCCTTCACTTCTGAATCAATGTCCTTTCTGTCTCTCATTAGAAAAAAAAGATAACAAGCAAACACGATAAAGTAAAATGTAATAAGATGAAGCAAAGCCTATCATATTGACGTTGGACATGATCTAACAGGAGGAAAAGAGACCTAAGAGCAGACAAAAGAACCCGAGACCCCCTAGTTCTCACGGTTAGGAGTAGTATAAAAATCCTCAGCTAAGAGCTGTAATATATACTCAGAGGCCTTGGTGCAGACCCCTGCTGGTATTGTTTGTTATTCAGTCTCTGTGAGCTTATATGTGCCTTGGTTATTTGATGCAGAGGGGCTTGTTATTCTTGGGTCCTCTATAGCTTTTGGCTTTTAAAATCTTTCTATGTCTTCTTCTGTGAGGTTCCCTGAACTCTGAGGGGGGAGGATTTGATGGAGGCCTCTAATTTAGATTTTTTTCTCTGCATAACCTCTGGCTGTGTGTCTCTGTATGTTTTCTCATCCGCCTCCAGGTGAAGTCTCTCTGATGATGACTGTATAAGTCATTGAACTGTAAGTATAGCAGAATATGCTTAGGAATTAGGAATCATTTATTGCTTTTTTTGTTGTTAAAGAGCAGTAGTGTTTGGTTTTAACAGCTGTCTCTGGGTTACCTAGTCTCTCGTTCTGGTTACCCTTACAGTGTTGGATATGGCTTCCTTCTCATGGAACAGGCCATCTGTCAAATCAGACATTGGTTGGCTATGCCCACAAGTTCTGTGCCCTCATTGCCTTAACATATTTTGCAGGCAGGACAGAGAGTAGGCTAAAGTTTTTTTTTTTTTTTTAAAGATTTATTTATTTATTATATATAAGTACACTGTAGCTGTCTTCAGACACTCCAGAAGAGGGCGCCAGATCTCGTTACGGATGGTTGTTAGCCACCATGTGGTTGCTGGGATTTGAACTCTGGACCTTTGGAATAGCAGTCGGGTGCTCTTACCCACTGAGCCATCTCACCAGCCCCCTAGGCTAAAGTTTTTGAGGCTGGGCTAGTGTTTATGTTTCTCTTTTGATAGCCGGCAAAGAGTATCTTCCTGCACCAAAGAGACTAGAACATAGCGGTGAAAGATCTATGTAGGCACCAGATAACTTTTCCATGGTCAATGAGTTATATGGGTATTTGCCCTTGGCAATGGGAACCTGTGGTCAGCTTGCAGAGAAAAACCACTTGTATCAGCAGCCACCCAAGTTGATTGGGAGTTTCTTTTTTTTCTTTTTATTTTTTTAATTAGGTATTTTCTTTACTTACATTTCCAATGCTATCTCAAAAGTACCCATACCCCTCCCACTTCCCCCCACTCCCCTAACCACCCACTCCCACTTCTTGGCCCTGGTGTTCCCCTGTACTGAGGCATATAAAGTTTGCAAGACCAAGGGGTCTCTCTTTCCAATGATGGCCGACTAGGCCATCTTCTGCTACATATGCAGCTATAGACACGAGCTCTGGGGGGTACTGGTTAGTTCATATTGTTGTTCCACCTATAAGGTTGCAGACCCCTTTAGCTTATTGGATACTTTCTCTAACTCCTCCATTGGGGGCCCTGTGTTCCATCCAATAGCTGACTGTGAGCATCCACTTCTGTGATTGCTAGGCCCTGGCATTTCCACACAAGAGACATCTATATCAGGGTCCTTTCCGCAAAATCTTGCTAGTGTATGCAATGGTGTCAGCGTTTGGAGGCTGATTATGGGATGGATTCCCGGGTATGGCAGTCTCTAGATGGTCCATCCTTTGGTCTCAGCTCCAAACTTTGTCTCTGTAACTCCTTCCATGGGTGTTTTCTTCCCAATTCTAAGAAGGGGTACAGTGTCCACACTTTGGTTTTTGTTCTTCTTGAGTTTCATGTGTTTTGCAAATTGTATCTTGTATCTTGGGTATTCTAAGTTTCTGAGCTAATATCCACTTATCAGTGAGTACATATTATGTGAGTTCTTTTGTGATTGGGTTACCTCACTCAGAATGATAACCTCCAGATACATCCATTTGCCCAAGAATTTCATAAATTGATTGTTTTTAATAGTTGAGTAGTAATCCATTGTGTAAATGTACCACATTTTCTGTATCCATTTCTCTGTTGAGGGGCATCTGGGTCCTTTCCAGCTTCTGGCTATTATAAATAAAGCTACTATGAACATAGTGGAGCCTGTGTCTTTCTCACCAGTTGGAAAATCTTCTGAATATATGCCTACGAGAGGTATTGCAGGTTCCTCCAGTAGTACTATGTCCAATATTCTGAGGAACCACCAGACTGATTTCCAGAGTGGTTGTACAAGCTTGCAATTCCACCAACAATGGAGGAGTGTTCCTCTTTTTCCACATCCTTGCCAGCATCTGCTGTCACCTGAGTTTTTGATCTTAGCCATTCTGACTGGTGTGAGGTAGAATCTCAGGATTGCTTTGATTTGCATTTCCCTGATGATTAAGGATGCTGAACATTTTTTCAGGTGCTTCTCAGCCTTTCGGTATTCCTCAGGTGAGGATTGTTTAGCTATGAGCCCGATATTTAATGGGGTTATTTCATTTTCTGGAGTCCACCTTCTTGAGTTCTTTATATATATTGAATATCAGTCCCTTATCTGATTTAGGATAGGTAAAGATCCTTTCCCAATCTGGTGGTGGCCTTTTTGTCTTATTGAGGGTATCTTTTGCCTTACAGAAGCTTTGCAACTTTATGAGGTCCCATTTGTTGATTCTCGATCTTACAGCACAAGCCATTGCTGTTCTATTCAGGATTTAGCCCCTGTGTCCATATCTTCGAGGCTTTTCCCCATGTTCTCCTCTATAAGTTTCACTGTCTCTGGTTTTATGTGGAGTTCCTTGATCCACTTAGATTTGATCTTAGTACAAGGAGATAGGAATGGGTCAATTCACATTCTTTTACATGATAACCGCAAGTTGTGCCAGCACCATTTGTTGAAAATGCTGTCTTTTTCCCACTGGATGCTTTTAGCTCTCTTGTCAAAGATCAAGTGACCAGAGGTGTGTGAACTCATTTCTGGATCTTCAATTCTTTTCCATTGGTATACTTGTTTGTCGCGATACCAGTATCATGCAGTTTTTATCACAATTGCTCGGTAGTACAGCTTTAGGTCAGGCATGATGATTCCAACAGAGGTTCTTTTATCTTTGAGAAAAGTTTTTCCTATCCTAGGTTTTTTTTTGTTATTCCAGATGAATTTGTAAATTGCCCTTTCTAATTCGTTGAAGAATTGTGTTTTGATGGGGTTTGCATTGAATCTGTAGATTGCTTTTGATAGCTATTTTTACTATATTGATCCTGCCAATCCATGAGCATGGAAGATCTTTCCATCTTCTGAGATCTTTAATTTCTTTCTTCAGAGACTTGAAGTTCTTATCATACAGATCTTTCACTTCCTTAGTTAGAGTCATGCCAAGGTATTTTATATTATTTGTGACTATTGAGAAGGGTGTATTTCCCTAATTTCTTTCTCAGCCTGTTTATCCTTTGTGTACAGAAAGGCCATTGACTTGTTTGAGTTAATTTTATATCCAGCTACTTCATTGAAGCTGTTTATCAGGCTTAGGAGTTCTCTGGTGGAATTTTTAGGGTCACTTATATATACTATCATATCATCTGCAAAAAGTGATATTTTTGACTTCTTCCTTTCCAATTGTATCCCCTTGATCTCCTTTTGTTGTCTAATTGCTCTGGCTTGGACTTCAAGTACTATGTTGAGTAGGTAGGAAGAAAGTTGGCAGCCTTTTCTAGTCACTGATTTTAGTTGGATTGCTTCCACATTCTCACCATTTACTTTGATGTTGGCTACTGGTTTGCTGTAGATTGCTTTTATCATGTTTAGGTATGGGCCTTGAATTCCTGATCTTTCCAAGACTTTTATCATGAATGGGTGTTGGATCTTGTCAAATGCTTTCTCTGCATCTAACTAGATGATCATGTGGTTTTTATCTTTGAGTTTGTTTATATGATGGATTATATTGATGGATTTCTGTATATTGAACCATCCCTGCATCCCTAGGATGAAACCTACTTGGTCAGGATGGATGATTGTTTTGATGTGTTCTTGGATTCCGTTAGCGATAATTTTATTGAGTATTTTTGCATCGATATTCATAAGGGAAATTGGTCTGAAGTTCTCTATCTTTGTTGGGTCTTACTGTGGTTTAGGTGTCAGAGTAATTGTGGCTTCATAGAATGAATTGGGTAGAGTAAAATCTGCTTCTATTTTGTGTAATAGTTTGAGAAGAACTGGAATTAGATCTTCTTTGAAGGTCTGATAGAACTCTGCACTAAACCCCCTGGGCTTCTTTTGGTTGGGAGACTATTAATGACTGCTTCTGTTTCTTTAGGGAATATAGGACTGTTTAGATCATTAACCTGATCCTGATTTAACTTTGGTATGTAGTATCTGTCTAGAAATTTGTCCATTTCTTCCAGGATTTCCAGGTTTGTTGAGTATAGCCTCTTGTAGAAGGATATGATGGTGTTTTGGATTTCTTCAGGATCTGTTGTTATGTCTCCCTTTTCATTTCTGATTTTGTTAATTAGATTACTTTCCCTATGCCCTCTAGTGAGTCTGGCTAAGGGTTTATCTATCTTGTTGATTTTCTCACAGAATCATTTCCTCCTATGGTTGATTATTTGAATAATTCTTTTTCTTTCCACTTGGTTTATTTCAGCCCTGAGTTTGAGTATTTCCTTATTTCCGTTCATCTACTCCTCTTGGGGGAATTTGCTTCCTTTTGTTCTAGAGCTTTTAGGTGTGTTTTTAAGCTGGTAGTGTGTGCTCTCTCTAGTTTCTTTTTGGAGGCACTATGAGTTTTCCTCTTAGAAATGCTTTCATTGTGTTCCACAAGTTTGGGAATGTTGTGGCTTCATTTTCATTAAACTCTAAAAAGTGTTTAATTTCTTTCTTTATTCCTTCCTTGACCAAGTTATCATTGAGGAGAGTGTTGTTCAGTTTCCACATGAATGTTGGCTTTCTATTATTTATGTTGTTATTGAAGATCAACCTTAGTCCATGGTGGTCTGATAGGGTGCATGGGACAATTTCAATATTTTTGTATCTGTTGAGGCCTGTTTTGTAACAGATTATATGGTAAGTTTTGGAGGATGTACCATGTGGTGCTGAGAAGAAAGTATATCCTTTTGTTTTAGGATAAAATGTTCTGTAGATATCTGTTAAGTCCATTTGTTTCATAACTTGTTAGTTTCACTGTATCCCTGTTTAGTTTCTGTTTCCATGACCTGTCCATTGATGATAGTATTGTGTTGAAGTCTTCCACTATTACTGTTTGAGGTGCAATGTGTGCTTTGAGCTTTACTAAAGTTTCTTTAATGACTGTGGCTGCCCTGGAATTTGAAGCATAGATATTCAGAATTGAGAGTTCCTCTTGGAAGATTTTACCTTTGATGACTATGTAGTGCCCCTCCTTGTCTTTGTTGATAAGTTTGGGTTGGAAGTCGATTTTATTCCATATTAGAATGGCTACTCCAGCTTGTTTCTTCAGACCATTTGCTTGGAAAATTGTTTTCCAGCCTTTCATTCTGAGGTAGTGTCTGTCTTTTTCCCTGAGATGGGTTTACTGTAAGCCTCAAAATGTTGGGTCCTGTTTGTGTTCGCCAGTCAGTTAGTCTATGTCTCTTTATTGGGGAATTGATTTTATTGATATTAAGAGATATTAAGGAAAAGTAATTGTTGCTTCCTATTATTTTTGTTGTTAGATTTGGCATTCTGTTCTTGTGGCTGTCTTCTTTTAGGTTTGTTGAAGGATTACTTTCTTGCTTTTTCTAAGGCGTAGTTTCTGTTCTTGTATTGGTTATTTTCTGATATTATCCTTTGAAGGGCTGGATTTGTGGAAAGATAATGAATTTGGTTTTTTCGTGGAATACTTTGGTTTCTCCATCTATGGTAATTGAACGTTTTGCTGGGTATAGTAGCCTGGGCTGGCATTTGTGTTCCCTTAGTGTCTGTATAACATCTGTCCAGGATCTTCTGACTTTCATAGTCTCTGGTGAAAAGTCTGGTGTACTTCTGATAGGCCTGCCTTTATATGTTACTTGACCTTTTACCCTTACTGCTTTTAATAATCTATCTTTATTTAGTGCATTTTTGTTCTGATTATCATGTACCGGGAGGAATTTCTTTTCTGGTTCAGTCTATTTGGAGTTCTGTAGGCTTCTTGTATGTTCATGGGCATCTCTTTCTTTAGGTTTGGGAAGTTTTCTTCTATAATTTTGTTGAAGATATTTGCTTGCCCTTTAAGTTGAAAATCTTCATTCTCATCTACTCTTATTATCCATAGGTTTGGTCTTCTCATTGTGTCCTGGATTTCCTGGATGTTTTGAGTTAGGATTTTTTGTATTTTGCATTTTCTTTGATTGTTGTGCCAATGTTCTCTATGGAATCTTCTGCACCTGAGATTCTCTCTTCCATCTTTTGTATTCTTTTTTTGATGCTTTCATCTATGGTTCCAGATTTCTTTTGTAGGGTTTCTATCTCCAGCGTTGCCTCACTTTGGATTTTCTTTATTGTGTCTACTTCCCTTTTTAGGTCTAGTATGGTTATTGTCATTTCCATCACCGGTTTGGTTGTGTTTTCCTGTTTTTCTTTAAGGACCTGTAACTCTTTCATAGTGTTCTACTGTATTTCATTAAGTGAGTTATTTAAGGTCTTCTTGATGTGCTCTACCATCATCATGAGATATGCTTTTAAATCTGGGTCTAGCTTTTCAGGTGTGTTGGGGTGCCCAGTACTGGCTGAGGTGGGAGTGCTGGTTTCTGATGATGGTGAGTGGTCTTGGTTTCTGTTAGTAAGATTCTTTTGTTTGCCCATTGCCATCTGGTAATCTCTGGAGTTAGTTGTTATAGTTGTCTCTGGTTACAGCTTGTTCATCCTGTGATTTTGTTAGCCTCTATCAGCAGACCTGAGAAACTAGGTCTCTCCTGAGTTTCAGTGGTCAGAACACTTTCTGCAGGAAAGCTCTCCTTTTGCAGGGAAGGTGCACAGATATCTGGCATTTGGACCTGCTTCCTGGAAGACACGGAGGCCCAAAACCAGGCCTGTCCCTGAAGCTGTTAGCTTCTGTAGTCCACACTCTCACCTGTGCAGAATAGTCTCAGAGGGATCCGGGAACCAGGATTGCTCCCCAGGTGCTCTGGCAAAGCTCTCCAGGGTGGGGTGGACACCTCTCCTCTGGCAGGGAAGGTGCTCGGATGTCTGGAGCCTGAGATAAGGTCTGCCTCAGAAGCTGTGTCGCTTCTGCCTGTCCCAGAAGCTGTTAGCTTCTGTAGTCCTGTTTGGGAGTTTCTATGGATCCCCTTGGTCTACAAGTTAATTGAATGCAACCAAGTCCTGCAACTGTAAGACTCTCCTGACAGCAAGAGATGGTCAGTTGAGACTGCATATCCCCATTACTAGAAGTCCTCACTAAGATGCTTTCATAGATTCCAAGAAGCTTCCCCTGAACTAGATTTCCATCCTCCAAAGCCTCCCAATCCTAGACATTTTATATGGCACTCTCTCCACCTAACCCTATGTTCCCGTCCATCCTCTTGCTCTAGTTCCCCCATTCACTTCTTGTCTGGCAATTAAATTTAATCTTTTCCCCCTCCCATAAAGATTCATGAGTCTACCCCCCCTGGACGCTTCCTATTTATCTAACCTCTCTGGGTCTATGGATTATACCTTGGTTATCATTTACTTAAGAGCTAATCACCACCTATAGGTGATGCATAGCATATTTCTCTTTCTGAATTGGGATACCTCACTTGGGATAATTATTTAAAGTTCCATCAATTTGCCTGCAAATCTCATTTTTTTTTAAACAGCTGACTAACAGTTCATTGTGTAAATGTACCAGGTTTTCTTTATCCATTCTTCTGTTGTGGGATATCTAGATTGTTTCTAGTTTTTGGCTGTAATTAGAAAGCTGCAATCAATATGGCCAACCAAGTATCATTGTGGTAGGATGGAATGTCTTTTAGGTATATGTTCAAGAGTAGTATAGTTGGATCTTGAGAGGGATATATTTACAACCTTCGGAAAAACCACCATATTGATTTCCATGGTGGCTATACAAATTCGCACTTCCACTATCAATGGAGGGGTGTCCTTACTGCATATCCTCTCCAGCATGAGCTGTCACTTGTGCTACAATTCTTAGCCATTTTGACAAGTGTAAGATGGAATCCCAAAGTAATTTTGATTTGCATTTCCCTGGTGGCTAAGGATGTTAAACATTTCTTTGAGTGTTTCTTAGTCACTTGAGTATCCTCTATTGACAATTCTCTGTTTTGTTTGTTCCCCTTTTTTAAATTGGATAATTTGGTTTTATGATAAACTGTTTCTTGAGTTCTTTTTATATTTTGGATATTAGTCCTCTATTGGATGCAGAGTTGGTAAAAATCTTTTCCCATTTCTTTTTTTTTTTTTTTTTTTTTTTTTGGTTTGGTTGGTTTTTTTTGTTGTTGTTTTTTTGAGACAGGGTTTCTCTGTGTAGCCCTGGCTGTCCTGGAACTCACTCTGTAGACCAGGCTGACCTCGAACTCAGAAATTCGCTTGCCTCTGCCTCCCAAGTGCTGGGATTAAAGGTGTGCACTACCATGCCCTGCTTATTTTCCCATTTCTTAAGATGCTGTTTTGTCTGATTGACAGTGCTCTTTCCCTTACAAATAATTTTCAATTTTTTGAGGTCTATTTATTAATGGTTGTTCTTAGTGCCTGAGCTGTTGGTGTTCTACACAGGAAGTTGTCTCCTGTTCCAAAGAGTTCAAGGGTATTTTCTATGTTCTCTTCTATCAGATTTAGTCTATCCTGTTTTATGTTGATGTCTTTGTTCTGCTTGGATTTGAGTTCTGAGCAGGATAGTTTTCATGCACATATCCAAGTTGATAATAACCATTTGTTGAAGATGCTGTCTTTTTTCCAGTGTATATTTCTAACTTTTGCTTTTTAAATAGAAAAAAAAATCAGGAGTCAGTATATGTGTGGATTTATGTTTGAATATTCAACTAGATTTCATTGATCCACATGTCTGTTGTTATGATTATACCATGCAGTTCTTATTACTATAGCTCTATTGTTCAAGTAGAATTGGTAATGTGAGACCTACAGCAGTTCTTTTATTGTTCAGGGTTATTTTAGGTACTCTGGATTTTTCTTTTTTAATATGAAGTTGAGAATAGCCTTTTCAAGGTCTGTAATGAATTGTGTTCAGATTTTGATAGGGATTGAATGGAATTTGTACCTTGCTTTTGGTAAGATGGCCATTTTTACTGTGTTAATCCTAACCATTCATGAACATGGGGAGAGACAGATACAGAGAGAGAAAGGGTTGGAAGCAGCCTACCTGGTTTTCTGGCACATTGGTTTATAAGTTAGAAGGAAGTAGGTTTGTTGAAGTTGGGCCTAGGAAAAAGCAGTGAATTGGAGGATCCACAGAAGATGAGAACTGAGATTGGGAGCAAACAGGGAAAGTTGCCAAAGGTAGTCTGCTGAAAAGCTGGGGATGATACTGGGGGATTGCATCTAGGGGAACACAGAGAGATGGTCTGTGGATAGACTACATTGTTTTTTGGCAGATGATGAAAAAAATGATTCTTTTTTTTTTTTTTTTTTTTTTTTTTTTTTTTTTTTTTGATTTTTAATATTTTTATTACATATTTTCCTCAATTACATTTCCAATGCTATCCCAAAAGTCCCCCATAGCGCCCCCCACTTCCCTACCCACCCATTCCCATTATTTTGGCCCTGGCATTCCCCTATATTGGGGCATATAAAGTTTGCAAGTCCAATGGGCCTCTCTTTCCATTGATGGCCGACTAGGCCATCTTTCCATACATATGCAGCTAGAGACAAGAGCTCCGGGGTTCTGGTTAGTACATCATGTTGTTCCAACAATAGGGTTGCAGATCCCTTTAGCTCCTTGGGTACTTTCTCTAGCTTCTCCATTGGGAGCCCTGTGATACATCCAATAGCTGACTGTGAACATCCACTCCTGTGTTTGCTAGGCCCCGAAAAAAATGATTCTTGATATAATATCTATCTTTTAGGTCCTTTGTCTTCAGATTTGACCATAAGCCTTTAACGTTCAATGCACACAGTTTAAGTTATAAAATTTCATGTCATTTCATGCTGGTTCATCTTGACTTTGAGAGATAGAAGTAAATATTTTGTCAAAGCCTCATCAATAATCTGTCATGTGTGTTTGTTAACATTGTGGTGAATGTTGTTAGAAGCTTGCTTTCCTGGAACCTTCCAAAGATTCAGAGTCTTAAGAGTATGCTGTTAGCTGCCTCTCAATCTTTGTTTGGACAGGATTTTATCCTACTGATTTGTGTAAATACTGTGATAATCTTCTTGCCCTGGGGAGTCTCATGCCTGGAAACATAAGGAGAATTTAACAGAAAACATAATGAAGACAGCCAATATTAGAGAGATTTGAAGCTCATGAAGATGCTGCAGACAGTTGCATTGTTTCATTGGTCTTTCTTAAGCATGGAAACAAAGTTAATTTGCCCCTTTGTGTAATAAATATCATATAAAAGTCATATTAGACTGTAACTAGGAAAGTTGTTAAAATACAATGGAGCTGCTAATAAAAGGTAAGCCCATTCCATTACCATTTGGAATTTTTTTGTATTTAATTTCTCAAATTTAAGTGATGGAATTTCTTAGCAATGCTTATAGTACACTTTAGAAAATTCTGTTTATGATCTGGAAGTGGTGGACCTGAAAGGAAGAATGTTTTGATAATTCCTTGTAGTCTCAAATTGGCTTAACAAATAAATATCAATAATATAAACTAAAGTAGTAAGAATAGCAAGTAATTATTCCATAGGAAATGTATATGTTCCATACTTCCATTAGTCCGGGATTATGACCCTATCTAATTTCCTAGACAATCAATACTACTAAATCTGTATGAAGCTACAAAATGGGAGAGAAATATTGAATTTTAATCAAGAACCATGAAGTGTTTTGTCTGTCATGAGAGTTTCCACTCTTTTCTTGGCCCCTCAGCCTCTGGGAAATAATAATCTCTAAGGAAAAAACAAAAATAATAACAAAAGCCCTTGATGTTTTTATCACTGCTGTCTCATGGACACTGTCATTTTTCAACACGTACTTACAGTTGTCTTTGCCTCTTGTTTTCTGTGTAGACTTCATGTAGCCCTTTAATAGTGGTACCACATTTTAGGGTTAGCACCAATTGAAACTAGACAAATTCTAATCATGTGAAGGCTTTTTGCTGGGAAGAGAGACCATGAACATTATAAGTATTTCATTGGGACTGGCTTACAGTTTAAAGGTTTAGTCCATTATCATGATGGGATGCATGGCAGCATGCAGGCAGACATGATACTGAAGAAGTAGTTTAGAGATCTACATCTGGAGCCATAGGATTCAGGCAAAAAAGAGGCACACTCGGTCTAGCCTGAGCATTTGAAACTTCAAAGACCATCTCCAGTGACATATTTTCTCCAACAAGGCCACACCTCCAATACTGCCACCCCTTATAAGTCTATGGGGACTATTTTAATTAAAACCACTACATTATATTCCCTGGAGTACATAGATTTGAAGCCGTATCATAATGCAAAATGGATTTAGTTCAACTTCAAAAGCCCCATAGTCTATTACAGAGACAAATATTTTAAAATCTAAACTCTCTTCTAATACTCATGAAAATCTCTTAACTGTAATCCCCTGTAAAATCAAAATAAAAAAGCAGATCACATACTTCCAGCATATAATGGCATCGGGTATATAACACTTTCCCAAAAGAAAGGAAAGGGGGAATAGTGAGAAAATACTGGACTGAACCAGCAGAGCAAGCTCCAAATGCTACATCTCCATGCCCGATGCCAAAGTGCTCTTCATGTCTCCAACCCCATTCTACTTTGTTGACTGAAACATTTTTATCTTGGACTGTTTTCATTCCATGCTAGTGTCTTTCCTCACCAGATATCCCACAGTTATGGCATCTGCATTGTTTGGTATTTCCAAGGCAATCCAGGCTTCACCTTCACAGTTCCACACAAGGCTTCTCTAGGGACAGCCCTACCGCATTCCTGATCTCAGTGACTTTCCTTAGTTGAGGAGAAAGATTTCAAAAACCATTTGTTGTATCTTACAGTCAGAACGATGTGACCAAAGCTTCCAAATCCTGCTGTTTTCTGGGGCTGGAACTTGGGATCTTTGTTCATGCCCATCTTCACTATGTTTATGTTTTTTAGTGGATTCATTCATTGTCTAAGCCTGGCTGTCCTACATCTTGCTCTGTAGACCAGTCTGGCCCGAAACTCAGAGATTCATCTGCCGCAGCCTTCAGAGTACTAGGTTTAAAGGCATATACTAACACACTGGTTTTAAGTTTTTTTTTTTTTTTTAAATTCCCTTTCACAAGTTGGAAGCTTAGCTGGGTTTGGTCTTTGAGGTCACCACTCCCTTCGTTTCCTTTAGGATCAGAATTTTCTTTATCTGTTTATCTTCTTGAACACAGGCCTTCGTTTCAATCCACTTCCCAGTGCCTCTTTCCTCCTCAATATGTACATTTTGTATTTTTACTTACTCAGCTTGCTCCTTTCGATTCTAAATTTTGTAAGAGTGAACACTAACAACCATAAGACAGATTCTATAGTAGGTTGTTTCAAGATTTCCTCTGCTAATACCATTAATCCAAATCTCTTTGCTTTAGCTTCAGGGAGACTTCTGGACAAGGGCAAAAGCACACATTTCTTTGTAAAAATAACATAAGAACAGTTTCCAGACCACAAAGTTAAATTGTTCTCCTCTGAAACCTCTTGAAATGCCCCCCCCCACAGTTCAAATCACCCTCAACACCACTCTCTTCCATATTCATCTCATTAAGCCCTGCTAAAGTATCCCAATGATTTCCTAATCTAAAAGGTTCCATATTCCTCCAAAAAAGCATGTTTAGGCCTATCACAGCAATCCCCCAGTTTCTGGTACCAATAAAAATGGCCCCCATAGACTCATAGAGAGTGTCATTCTTAGAGGCGTGGGCTTGTTGGAGGAAGTGTATCACTGGGGGTGAGCTTTATGTTTCAGATACTCAAGCAGGTCTAGTATTGTCACTCTCTTTTCCTTCTGCATGACAATCTAGATGTAGAACTCTTAGCTACTTGTGCACCATGTTGGTATGCATGAAGTCATGCTTTACAACATGCTGATAACAGCCAAAACCTCTGATGCCATGGACTGGACTCAGTAGGTCCTTCTACTTGGTAATCAGGTGGGCAAGAAGTTGGCAGAATGACAGACACAGACATCACTGAGAGTGTTGTATCTGATTGCAATTTCTCAAAGTGAGCATCAGACTTATAATAGAGAATATAAGCAAGAAAGCTAGGTGATATATCAGCCAAGGTACATCGAGATGCATAATGGTTCTTTACACAAAACAGAGAAATTGCTTACATAAAAAGCTGACAGGAGCCAGGCAGTGTTTACAACTGAGATAAGATCAGCCCTATGTAAAATCAGCTATTCACAGGAGCCAGGTGGAAGGTCTGATGCAATGCTAGTCTATTGTTAAACCCACCACCAAGGGTCTCTTAGTAAATACCTAATTATGATATTCCTCTGGCCTTAGTGAAAAACATGCACAAGGGGAATTCTTTTCTATTAACCCTTTCATGAATAATACAATACTTCAGTTTCTCCTAAAACCACAACCTACCTTCTTTCTACTATTATGTAATGTAGGCTGCCATTCATGTCTGTAATGAGAATTCTAAGTATACTAGTTTGAACTATCCCTTAGATTACTAGCTCCTGTCTGGCAAACTGTGAGATGCCTGATTACTGTCAACACTGGGGCATTTCGTCTGAATGAATAACATTCTTATGAAATTCCAAGCCCAGGGTCAGCTCAAGGACTGCCTAGGACATTGATGAAGGCCAGGAAGTAAATAAAGTTCACCCTGATTTAGGTATTTGTAAAATCATTTCTTGGAGGCTCCTGTAATAAAACAATACTGAAAGAAAGCACACAGATCCATTTACCTGCTAACGCAGGGACAGGCTTGGAGCATTAATGCCACGGTTCCAGCAGACTGAGTTTCTGTGAAACTTTTTGCCTCAGGACTGCATTCAAACTTTTGGGCCTGCCATGCAGTTTTTACTGGAGTGGGTATTGCACTCGGAACTTTAAGCTAGGCCCAATTAATTGTTTTCTTTTCTAAGAGTTGTCATGGGAATGATAACTACTCACAGCAATAAATCTTGAACTAAGATAGGCCTCTAGTAAAAAATTGGGGGAGTAAACTCCTAACTGTGGCCTTTGCATTGCAGTAAACTTATAAAATATTTTTTTGTGTAAGAGTTACTAGTTTTATATTATCTACTGTCAAATGATTTTTCATTATCGATGAAGTAAGGCATGATGTTAAAAATACTGTCTTGTGTCCTGTGAAGCAAGTACATTGAACACTGAAATTCATATGAAAAATAGCAAAAAGAGAGAATTTTGAGTATTCTTAGTACAGAAAATATGATAAGTGCTTAAAGTGATAGGTAGTCTTATATCTGATTTATCATGCTACTATGCACAAATATCTCAAAATATCACATTTTATCTCAGAAGTCAGTACAATTAGTACATCACAATAAAAATAAATGGGTTATAAATTTTCATTATTAAAATAACTTTTCTGTGGGGAATTGCAGGCTGGTCTCCAGTCGAACTGAGGTCTGAACCCCGATGGTCATAATTCTCCTACATGACATGGTAGGCATTCCCTCATGCTCCTGGCTAAGTTATCACCTTCCGCAGCCCCCACAAGAGAAGCATGGTCAGTAGTCAAATAAGCAATGGCCCAAGCTTCTGACCTTCAGGCTAAACTCCTCCCCAGTTACCTAGCAACAGTGAAGACCATAAAAAGGGGTGCTCAGCCTGCACCTCTCTCTTTTATTCCTTTGTCCTCTCACCTCTCCTCTCACTTCTCTCTCTTCTTCCCTTTCTTTTTGTCTTCTTCTTTCCTCTTCTCTCTCCCTCTCTCTCTCTCTCTCTCTCTCTCTCTCTCTCTCTCTCTCTCTCTCTCTCTCTCTTCCTCATTTCTGCCTTTTCTCTTTCCCCTGCCTTTCTATAATAAAGCTCTAAAATTATAGAGTCTCTGCTCTGCTCCTTCAAGTTCCACTTCGCACTCTGGTCAGTGTTGGGAACTTCTTCCCTCTTCCCTCTCTCCCACAACCTTGGTGGCTTTAGCAAAGTAACTCGGGGGGGGGGTGTCCCCAGGCAGGGCTGACCCTTGACCACCCCCTGAAGAGTGGGATAGAGGAATGCCCACCCAGGGATGAATGGATAGGGTAGGTAGCAGCCCTCCCACGCCTGACTGACCAGAAAATAGGGAAACTCTGGTGGGGTGTGGGCATCCTTTTCCTTCAATTCTTCCCCAGGGCCCCAGGGTGCCCCAACCCTTTTTTATTCTGTTGCTGATATAGAAAAGTCCATGGGGCTGGAGAGATGGCTCAGTGGTTAAGAGCACCGACTGCTCTTTCGAAGGTTCTGAGTTCAAATCCCAGAAACCCCATGGTGGCTCACAACCATCCCTAATGGGATCTGAAGCCCTCTTCTGGTGTATCTGAGGACAGCTACAGTGTTCTTAGATATAATAATAGCCGGGTGCTGGTGGTGCACACCTTTAATCCCAGCACATGGGAGGCAGAGGCAGGCAGATTTCTGAGTTTGAGGCCAGCCTGGTTCACAGAGTGAGTTCCAGGACAGTCAGGGCTATACAGAGAAACCCTGTCTCAAAAAAGCCTAAAATAAATAAATAAATAAATAAAATCTCTACATCTATCCATTTATACTAGCTGTTACTTTTCCATGGCAACTTTGTCTCTACTCAAATACATATGGGATATTAATCAATGTTGATTAAACTGTGTGTGCATCTGCAAGTTCTCTTTGTTTTTCAAAAGTATCTACAACGATTATTTTGTTTTCCTTTTCCTTTTCCTTTCTTTTTTTTCTTTCAAGGAGGTTGAGACAGGGATTCTCTGTATAACCCTGGCTTGTTGGAACTCACTCTGTAGACCAGGCTGGCTTCGAACTCAGAAATCCACTTGTCTCTGCCTCCCAAGTGCTGGGATTAAAGGCGTGCACCACCACCACCCTTCATTTTCTCTTACTCTATTTCATCCATTACACAGCAAAGATAAAGATAGAATATGCGGTAGTCCTTTTTTTTTATTAGGTATTTTCCTCAATTACATTTCCAATGCTATCCAAAAAGTCCCCAATACACTCCCCCACCCCAGTCCCCCACCCCCACCCCTTGGCCCTGGCATTCCCCTGTACTGGGGCATATAAAGTTGGCAAGTCCAATGGGCCTCTCTTTCCAGTGATGGCCGACTAGGCCATCTTTTGAAACAAATGCAGCTAGAGTCAAGAGCTCTGGGGTACTGGTTAGTTCATAATAAGGTTCCACCTATGGGGTTGCAGTTCCCTTTAGCTCCTTGGGTACTTTCTCTAGCTCCTCCATTGGGGGCCCTGTGATCCATCCAATAGCTGACTGTGAGCATCCACTTCTGTGTTTGCTAGGCCCCGGCATTGTCTCACAAGAGACAGCTATATCTGGGTCCTTTCAGCAAAATCTTGCTAGTGTATGCAATGGTGTCAGCGTTTGGAAGCTGATTATGGGATGGATCCCTGGATATGGCAGTCTTTAGATGGTCCATCCTTTCTTCACAGCTCCAAACTTTATCTCTGTAACTCTTTCCATGGGTGTTTTGTTCCCAATTCCAAGAAGGGGCACAGTGTCCACACTTTGGTCTTCGTTCTTCTTGAGTTTCATGCGTTTAACAAATTGTATCTTATATCTTGGGTATCCTAAGTTTTGGGGCTAATATCCACTTATCAATGAGTACATATTGTGTGACTTCCTTTGTGAATATGTTACCTCACTCAGAATGATGCCCTCCAGATCCGTCCATTTGCCTAGGAATTTCATAAATTCATTCCTTTTAATAGCTGAGTAGTACTCCATTGTGTAAATGTACCACATTTTCTGTATCCATTCCTCTGTTGAGGAGCATCTGGGTTCTTTCCAGCTTCTGGCTATTATAAATAAGGCTGCTATGAACATAGTGGAGCATTTGTCCTTCTTACCGGTTGGAACATCTTCTGGATATATGCCCAGGAGAGGTATTGCTGGATCCTCTGGTAGTATTACGTCCAATTTTCTGAGGAACCGCCAAACTGATTTACAGAGTGGTTGTACCAGCTTGCAGTCCCACCAACAATGAAAGAGTGTTCCTCTTTCTCCACATCCTCGCCAGCATCTGCTGTCATCTGAATTTTTGATCTTAGCCATTCTGACTGGTGTAAGGTGGAATCTCAGGGTTGTTTTGATTTGCATTTCCCTGATGATTAAGGATGTTGAACATTTTTTCAGGTGCTTCTCTGCCATTCGGTATTCCTCAGGTGAGAATTCTTTGTTCAGTTCTGAGCCCCATTTTTTAACAGGGTTATTTGATTTTCTGGAGTCCACCTTCTTGAGTTCTTTACATATATTGGATATTAGTCCCCTATCTGATTTAGGATAGGTAAAGATCCTTTCCCAAACTGTTGGTGGTCTTTTTGTCTTATTGACAGTGTCTTTTGCCTTGCAGAAGCTTTGCAACTTTATGAGGTCCCATTTATTGATTCTCGATCTTACAGCACAAGCCTTTGCTGTTCTATTCAGGAATTTTCCCCCTGTACCCATATCTTCGAGGCTTTTCTCTACTTTCTCCTCTATAAGTTTCAGTGTCTCTGGTTTTATGTGGAGTTCCTTAATCCACTTAAATTTGACCTTAGTACAAGGAGATAGGAATGGATCAATTCGCATTCTTCTACATGATAACCGCCAGTTGTGCCAGTACCATTTGTTGAAAATGCTGTCTTTTTCCACTGGATGGTTTTTGCTCCCTTATCAAAGATCAAGTGACCATAGGTATGCGGGTTCATTTCAGGGTCTTCAATTCTATTCCATTGGTCTACTTGTCTGTCGTTATACCAGCACCATGCAGTTTTTATCACAATTGCTCTGTAGTACAGCTTTAGGTCAGGGATCGTGATTCCACCAGAGGTTCTTTTATCCTTGAGAAGAGTTTTTGCTATCCTAGGTTTTTTGTTGTTCCAGATGAATTTGCAGATTGCCCTTTCTAATTCGTTGAAGAATTGAGTTGGAATTTTGATGGGGATTGCATTGAATCTGTAGATTGCTTTTGGTAAGATAGCCAGTTTTACAATGTTGATCCTGCCAATCCATGAGCATGGGAGGTCTTTCCATCTTCTGAGATCTTCTTTAATTTCTTTCTTCAGGGACTTGAAGTTCTTGTCATACAGATCTTTCACTTCCTTAGTTAGAATCACGCCAAGGTATTTTATATTGTTTGTGACTATTGAGAAGGTGTTGTTTCCCTAATTTCCTTCTCTGCCCGTTTATCCTTTGTGTACAGAAAGGCCATTGACTTGCTTGAGTTAATTTTATATCCAGCTACTTCACCGAAGCTATTTATCAGGCTTAGGAGTTCTCTGGTGGAATTTTTAGGGTCACTTATGTATACTATCATATCATCTGCAAAAAAGCGATATTCTTTTCCGATTTGTATCCCCTTGATCTCCTTTTGTTGTCTAATTGCTCTGGCTAGGACTTCAAGTACAATAGGTAGGGAGAGAGTGGGCAGCCTTGTCTAGTCCCTTATTTTAGTGGGATTTCTTCCAGCTTCTCAACATTTACTTTGATGTTGGCTACTGGTTTGCTGTATATTGCTTTTATCATGGTTAGGTATGGGCCTTGAATTCCTGATCTTTCTAAGACTTTTATTATGAATGGGTGTTGGATTTTGTCAAATGCTTTTTCAGCATCTAACGAGGTGATCATGTGGTTTTTGTCTTTGAGTTTGTTTATATAATGGATTACATTGATGGATTTTCGTATATTGAACCATCCTTGCATCCCTGGGATGAAACCTACTTGGTCAAGATGGATGATTGTTTTGATGTGTTCTTGAAATCGGTTAGCGAGAACTTTATTGAGGATTTTTGCATCAATATTCATAAGGGAAATTGGTCTGAAGTTCTCTATCTTTGTTGGGTCTTTATGTGGTTTAGGTATCAGAGTAATTGTGGCTTCATAGAATGAGTTGGGTAGAGTACTTTCTGATTCTATTTTGTGGAATAGTTTGTGAAGAACTGGAATTAGATCTTCTTTGAAGGTTTGATAGAACTCTGCACTAAACCCATCTGGCCCTGGGCTTTTTTTGGTTGGGAAACTATTAATGACTGCTTCTATTTCTTTAGGGGATATGGGACTGTTTAGATCATTAACCTGATCTTGATTTAACTTTGGTATCTGGTATCTGTGTAGAAACTTGTCCATTTCATCCAGGTTCTCCAGTTTTGTTGAGTATAGCCTTTTGTAGAAGGATCTGATGGTTTTTTGGAATTCTTCAGGGTCTGTTGTTATGTCTCCCTTTTCATTTCTGATTTTGTTAATTAGATTACTTTCCCTATGCCCTCTAGTGAGTCTGGCTAAGGGTTTATCTATCTTGTTGATTTTCTCAAAGAACCAGCTCCTTGATTGGTTGATACTTTGAATTGTTGTTCTTGTTTACACTTCTCTGAGATGAGTTTCCTGTAAGCAGCAAAATGTTGGGTCCTGTTTCTGTAGCCAGTCTGTTAGTCTATGTCTTTTTATTGGGGAGTTGAGTCCATTGATATTAAGAGATATTAGGGATTTCACCCTGAAATGATTTCACCCCTGAGTTTGATTATTACTTGCCTTCTAATCCTCTTGGGTGAATTTGCTTCCTTTCGTTCTAGAGCTTTTAGGTGTGTTGTAAAGCTGCTAATGTGTGCTCTCTCTAGTTTCTTCTTGGAGGCACTCAGAGCTATGAGTTTTCCTCTTAGAAATGCTTTCAATGTGTCCCATAAGTTTGGGTATGTTGTGGCTTCATTTTCATTAAACTCCAGAAAGTCCTTAATTTCTTTCTTTATTCCTTCCTTGACCAAGGTATCATTGAGAAGAGTGTTGTTTAGTTTCCACGTGTGTGTTGGCTTTCTATTATTTATTTTGTTATTGAAGATCAGCCTTAGTCCATGGTGATCTGATAGGATGCATGGGACAATTTCAATATTTTTGTATATGTTTAGGCTTGTTTTGTGACCAATTATGTGGTCAGTTTTGGAGAAGGTACCGTGAGGTGCTGAGAAGAAGGTATATCCTTTTGTTTTAGGATAAAATGTTCTGTAGATATCTGTCAGATCCATTTGTTTCATAACCTCTGTGAGTTTCACTGTGTCCCTGTTTAGTTTCTGCTTCCATGATCTCTCCATTGGTGAAAGTGGTGTGTTGAAGTCTCCCATTATTATTGTGTGAGGTGCAATGTGTGGTTTGAGCTTTACTAAAGTATCTTTAATGAATGTGGCTGCCCTTGTATTTGGAGCATAGATATTCAGAATTGATAGTTCCTCTTGGAGGATTTTACCTTTGATGACAATGAAGTGCCCTTCCTTGTCTTTTTTGATGACTTTGAGTTGGAAGTCAATCTTATCAGATATTATAATGGCTACTCCAGCTTGTTTCTTCCTACCATTTGCTTGGAAAATTGTTTTCCAGCCTTTCATTCTGAGGTAGTGTCTATCTTTTTCTCTGAGATGAGTTTCCTGTAAGCAGCAAAATGTTGGGTCCTGTTTCTGTAGCCAGTCTGTTAGTCTATGTCTTTTTATTGGGGAGTTGAGTCCATTGATATTAAGAGATATTAGGGATAAGTAATTGTTGCTTCCTTTTATTTTTGTTGTTAGAGTTGGTGTTCTGTTCTTCTGGCTGTCTTCTTTTAGGTTTGTTGAGGGATTACCTTCTTGCTTTTTCTAGGACGTGGTTTCCGTCCTTGTATTGTTTTTTTTTCTGTTATTATCCTTTGAAAGGCTTGATTCGTGGAAAGATAATGTGTGAATTTGGTTTTGTCATGGAATACTTTGGTTTCTCCATCTATGGTAACTGAGAGTTTGGCTGGGTATAGTAGCTTGGGCTGGAAATTGTGTTCTCTTAGTTTCTGTATAACAACTGTCCAGGCCCTTCTGGCTTTCATAGTCTCTGGTGAAAAATCCGGTGTAATTCTGATAGGCTTGCCTTTATATGTTACTTGCCCTTTTTCCCTTACTGCTTTTAGTATTCTATCTTTATTTAGTGCATTTGTTGTTCTGATTATTATGTGTCGGAAGGAATTTTTTTTCTGGTCCAGTCTATTTGGAGTTCTGTAAGGTTCTTGTATGTTCATGGGCATCTCTTTCTTTAGGTTTGGGAAGTTTTCTTCTATAATTTTGTTGAAGATATTTGCTGGTCCTTTGAGTTGAAAATCTTCATTCTCATCTACTCCTACTATCCGTAGTTTGGTCTTCTCATTTTGTCCTGGATTTCCTGGATGTTTTGAGTTAGGATCTTTTTGGATTTTGTATTTTCTTCGATTGTCGTGCCGATGTTCTCTATGGAGTCTTCTGCACCTGAGATTTTCTCTTCCATCTCTTGTATTCTGTTGCTGATGCTCGCATCTTTGGTTCCAGATTTCTTTCCTAGGGTTTCTATCTCCAGCGTTGCCTCAATTTGGGTTTTCTTCATTGTCTCTACTTCCCTTTTTAGGTCTTGGATGGTTTTATTCAATTCCATCACCTGTTTGGTCTGGTTTTCCTGCAATTCTTTAAGGGATTTTTGTGCTTCCTCTTTAATGTCTTCTACCTGTTTAGCAGTGTTCTCCTGTATTTCTTTAAGTGTGTTATTAAAGTCCTTCTTGATGTCCTCTACCATCATCATGAGATATGCTTTTAGATCCGGGTCTAGCATCTCCGAAGTGTTGGGGTGCCCTGGACTGGGCGAAGTGGGAGTGCTGGGTTCTGATGATGGTGAATGGTCTTGGTTTCTGTTAGTAAGATTATTACGTTTACCTTTCACCATCTGGTAATCTCTGGGGTTAGTTGTTATCGTTGTCACTGTTTAAAGATTGGAGCAGACACTGTTCCACTCACCAGAAGTCTTAAGATCCTGTGGCGGGTGTTGTGGGTAGCTGGTGGGTGTCAGCTGACCCTGCGCCCTAGCTACCCCGTTGCTGGTCAGACCCGAAGAGGCTTGTGGCCCTACTCAGGCCGGTTTTCTACTTCCCTAACTAATGCAGTCTCAGGTCCCGCGCGATTGGACTGGAGCAGAAGCTGTGTTCCACTCACCAGAAGTCTTAGGATCCTGTGGCGGGTGTTGTGGGTAGCTGGGGAGTGTCAGCCAACCCTGCACCCTAGCTACGCTGGTGCTGGTCAGGCCGGAAGAGGCTTGTGGCCCTACTCAGGCCGGTTTTCTGCCTCCCCAACCAAAGCAGTCTCAGGTCCCGTGCGATTGGACTGGAGCAGAAGCTGTGTTCCACTCACCAGATGTCTCAAGTTCCTGTGGTGTGTGTTGTGGGTGGCTGGCGGGTGTCAGCCAACCCCGCGCCCCAACCACCCCTGTGCTGGTCAGACAGGAAGAGGGCTGTGGCCCCACTCAGGCCGGCTTTCTGCTTCCCTAACTAAAGCAGTCTCAGGACCCGTGAGATTGGATTGGAGCAGAAGCTGTGTTCCACCCACCAGAAGTCCCAAGATCCTGTGGCGGGTGTCGTGGGTAGCTGGCGGGTGTCAGCCGACCCTGCGCCCTAGCTACTCCGGTGCTGGTCAGACCGGAAGAGGGTTGTGGCTCTACTCAGGCCGGTTTTCTACATCCCCAACCAAAGCAGTCTCAGGTCCCGCGCGATTGGACTGGAGCAGAAGCTGTGTTCCACTCACCAGAAGTCTCAAGATCCTGTGGCGGGTGTCATAGCTGGCGAGTGTCAGCTGACCCTGCGCCCTAGATACCCGAGTGCTGGTCAGACAGGAAGAGCGCGGTAGTTCTTTTTTTTTTTTTTTTTTTTTTTTTTTGCGGTAGTTCTTTTTATGTATGGGAAAACCTCTTGGGAATTTCTGCAAGCCAATGCAATACATTGATAGGTTTTAATTTTAATTATTACAAATATAGATTGTTTTTGAATTCATTGTTTAGATTTATCACCATATATTAGAACAAACTATTCCCTTTTCCTGTTTTCCTTTGGTGTTTTGTTTTATTCTATTTGTCTAGTTTGCAATTTCTGCATTCATTGTTAGTTGTTTTAAGATAACCATTAATTAATTTAACATATGTGTGCTTCCCTCTCTGTGTGTATTTACACTTCTTCTCAGGTGTCTGTGGATGCCAGAATTGTTGAATCCTCCTGAAGCTAGAGGTGAATGAGATTGTGGGATGCCTGACATGGGATGCTGTGAATCAAACTTAGGTTCTTTGGAAAAGAATTATACATACTTAACCACTGAAACTTCTCTTCAGTTTCTTCATTATTAGTTTTAAGGATAAGAATAACCAGAGCTTTAAACTGTGACATAGGATGAAAACTAGAATCAGTGGTATTTGGCTTTACATACACAAAGTATGTTGCTTGTATTATTAGTGTAGCCAGTAAAGCAATAACAATAGTGACAGAAAAAAGGCTAAGCATTTACAAATTTGTATACATTATTATTTTCCTAATTTGTCACTTGTCAGTTTTCAGTTCACTTTATATTTGACCTTACTCAAGGTTGAATTCATCAATTAAATTGTTTGTGACTCCTGGAATTTGTTCTTTGCTTACCAATGCTTACTGTACTATAATTTTAAAGTGTATTTGTCTTTTTTTTCTTTTATTCTTGGATATTTTCTTTATTTACACTTCAAATGTTTTCCCTTTCAGAAACCCCCATCTCATCCCCATCCCTCTGCCTCTATGTGGGTACTCCTCCACCCACCCACTCCTATCCTCCTGCCCTGGAATTCCTCTACATTGGAGCAATGAATACCCTCGGGATTGAGGGCCTCTCCTCCTACTGATGTCCAACAAGGCCATCTTCTCCCACATATATGGCCAGCACCATGGGTTGCTCCATGTGTATTCTTTGGTTGGTGGTCCAGTTTCCAGGAGCTCCCGGGGATCTGGCTTATCGACACTGTTGCTCCCTCCATGGGGCTGCAACCCCCCTTAGCTCCTTCCATTCCTTCTCTATAGGCAGAAGCTGGAAGCAACCAGGATGTCCCTAAACAGCGAAATGGGTACAGAAAATGCGGTACATTTACACAATGGAGTACTATGAAACAAACAAACAAACAAACAAACAAACAAACAAAACAAAACCCCAATGACTTCATGAAAGTCAGAGGCAAATGGATGGAACTTAAGAATATTATACTGAGTGAGGTGACTCAGTCACAAAGGAACAAACAAGGTATGTATTCACTGTAGCCCAAAAGTTCTGAATACCCAAGATTTAATTTACAGACCATATGAAGCCTAAGAAGAAGGACGACCAAAATGTAAATGCTTTTTAGAAGGGAGAACAAAATACTCACAGGAGGAAATATGGAGACCAAGTGTGGAGCAGAGACAGAACGAAAGGCCATCCAGAGTCTGCCCCATCTGGGAATCCATCCCATATACAGCAACCAAACCTGGATGTTATTGTCGATGCTGGGAAGTACTTGATGTTAGAAGCCTGATATGGCTGTGACCTGAGAGTCTCTGACAAATACAGAGGTGGATGCTTGCAGCCAACCATTGGACTGAGCTTGGGGGTCTCCAATAGAGAAGATGGAGAAGGGACTGCAGAAAGTGTATTTTTCTTGCAGGAAAGTGAACTAATCTAGAGATCATCATACCAATGAAGCCAAGCAAGTCTCATAAAAGTATAACTACCATATTTTCTCTTCTTTATGGGTTCTAGTCTTATATACCCACCAAGTAATATATATGCATGAAAGCAGAAGAGAAATTATATAGGGGAACACAAGAGATGAATGGATATAGGAACAGCTTAGAGAAGGGTGACAACAGGAAGTGGGCATATGTTCAGACTACATTATATACCTTCATGAAATAGCTTTTTGTAACAATGTATAACAGAAGATTATATTCATGCAATCAATTTACTTTTTATTTTATTTTACTGGATATTTTATTTACATTTCAAATGTTGTCCCCTCTCCTGATTTCCCCTCTGGAAACCCCCTTTCCTATTCTCCCCCACTGCTTCTATGAGGATGGTCTTCTGCCCATCCACTCACTCCCACCTCCCTGCCTTGGCATTCCCCTATACTGGGGCATCGAGCCTTCACAGGACCAAGGGTTTCTCCCACTGATGTCCAATAAGTTCGTTCTCTGCTACATTTGCTGGTGGAGCCATAGGTCCCTCCACGTGTACTATTTTGTTGGTGGTTATAAATTTACTTTTGACAAATCATTTTTTGTTATTGGATATTTTATTTATTTACATTTCAAATGTTATCCCTTTCTCCTAGCTTCCCCTCTGTAAAACCTGTATCCCATTCCCACTCGCCCTACTTCTATGAGGGTGCTCCTCCACCCACCCACTCCTGCCTCATTGCCCTGGCATTCCTCTATGCAGGGGCATCAAGTTTCACATGACCAAGGGCTTCCCCTCCCATTGATGCAAGATAAGGCCCCTTCAGCTCCTTCAGTCCTTCTCCTAACTCCTCTATTGGGGCCCTGTGCTCAGTCCAATGGTTGGCTGTGAGTATCTGCATCTGTATTGGACAGGATCTGGCAGAGTGTCTCAGGAGACAGCTGTATCAAGCTCCTGTCAGCAAGCACTTCTTGGCATTAGCAATAGTGCTATAGTGGGTTTGGAGTCTGTATTGACAAATGTATTTTACACAGAATTATTTAATAAAGAAACAGAATATATTTTATTATCTGGTAGAGTATTAATTTTACTTAATATTTTCTGGCTATGCTCACATTATTTTTCTAAAGAAATCTTAGTAATGGGTTTTAAAAGCTGGGTTGCTAATAGAGCTGGAATAGAACCAAACATGACTGCCCCCACCAAGTTAGTAAAATGATTCCTAATGATATTCTGCTATACTCATAGATCTGGAAGGTTTTTCTTCAGCAGCTGAAGGGAACAGAGGCAGAGATCCACGACTAAACCTTAGGTGGAGCTCTGGGAATCCTGCAAAAGAGGTAGAGGAATGATTGTAGGAGCCAAAGGGGTGTAGACACCAGGAAAACATGATCCATACAATCAACTAAACAAGCCTCATAGGGCCTCACAGAGACTGAAGTGACAATCATAGAGTCTGCATGGGTCTGCAGTCAGTCCTCTGCATATATGTTATGGCTGTTAGCTTGGAGTATTGTAGGACTCCTAGCGGTGGGAATGGGGGTGACTCTGACTTTTCTCTTGAGATCCTTTCCCCCTTAGTGCTTTGCTTCCTCCAGCCTTGAGGTTGCACATAACCTTATTTCATCTTGTCATGCCATGTTCAGTAGATATTCCTGAAGAAGTGCTCTTCTATGAAGGGAAACAGAGGACCAGTGGATCTAGGGAGATGTGAGTTGGAGGACAGAGTGAAGATTGGAGGGAAGAGAAACTGTGGTAGGGATATATGTATGAGAGAATAAATAAGAAAAATTTAAAACCCCTAAGTAATAATCATATCATTGTGCATTAAAAATTTAATTTTACTATAAAAAGTAAAAGTATTCCAAACTATTTTGTTTTTAATATTTTACATAATTTATTCACATTTAAATGTTTTCTTAGACATTGTGCCTCTTGATATTGTAAATAAAGTTTTTCTTTTTATATTTTCTAGTTGATAATTTATTAAGCAGAGGAATATTACTGGTTTTCAGCTGTAATTTTGTAACCAGAAGCATTAAAAAATTTCTTAGGATTTATTGTATATAGTCTTGTGTTTATTTCTAAGAAGAAAGAATTATGACAGCAAGTTATGGGGATCTTACCATTTGAATTTCAATATATATTTATTATTTTTTCATTAATTGATACTTCCAGAGAGATTTTCAATAATAAATGTAAACATGGGCATTATTCTTTTGTGATGAGTGGGATATTCTTATAGTTTTTATTTGATGTCTATTGAGGTAGACATCTGATTTTCTCTTAGCTTATTGTATAGTATAGTATAGTATAGTATAGTATAGTATAGTATAGTATAGTATAGTATAGTATATGAATGTATTTTCTGGTCTAGAATTAGTGTTAAAGCAAATGGATATTAATGAAACCAATTTAAAGGGCACATAACCCGTATGATATCTTAGCAAACAAGACAGAAATGTTTCATTTAAAAACACCACTCAAGGAGAAACAAGTAATGGTATCTGAATAGTTTAGGACCTAAGCATCCCTGGAGCCCTTTCCAACGGTCATTATCTACTCTTTCTTGTTTTAAGAGTCATAATTGCTCAATTCCTGGCAAATAACTATCTTTCTTCTATTATTCTTCAAAAGATTCTATATTAATCTAAAGAATAATGCTATGTATCTTCTTAAATAGTCGGTTTGCAAACTGAATAATTATTTTAATATCTGTCATAGATTTGGGATTCTGTAATTTAAATAAAATAGTACATCATCCAGATTTGCACATCATAAGGCATAATCAAAAGATGCCAGTCTGTAGCTTATTTACAGCGGAAAAAGATTCTACTTTACTCTGTCATTATCTTTTTTCTTTCATGTGTGATATCAAAAGAATTTTATACAAATATGAAAGCAAATTTGGGTCAAATTTCACATAAAAAGAATGAAAATAACACCAAATAATGTGTTATTTAGGGGAAAAACCCTTTCAAATGTCTGAATCTCATATAAGACTAACCTATTTTTCAGAATAGTCTCTCAGAGGTGTAAACTATATTATACATTTGTTTTGGAGCAGACATTGGTTAGAATTTAAACAGTCAGGACTTCTAAACAGTAGAATTTTTACCTTATCAATTATTAATTCTAAAGTTCTTTCAATAAACAAAATAATTTTTATGAAAAGTAGCTTGCTATTTTAGGTGTTAACAGTTAAATAAAGTGTTATCTCTGTCTTAATACAGAAAGAAAAATAAAACACTTTAAAATCTAATTTTTGTTTGTTATATTCATTTTTCAAGTTTTTTATTTGTCCTGTAAAAATTTGTCAGCCTTACAAGGAAGAATTTGCATACATAGATGATAAATTATAGTTCAGTTCAAATTTGAAATTTATTAAGAGTTGAAACTTTCCTGTAAGATTATCAGATTTTTATAAATTTCCCTTGAATGATTTAATTTGCAGGTTTGCTTTCTGGAAACCTGGATCAATCCTGCACACTGTGAGCTTTTGGGTGATGTGTATTTTAAAGATGTTTGGGTCTCCCGTGTTTCTGGTCTTTGACTTTTATTCATTATAAATGACTAGAGTATTCCTAGCTGGCACATCTCTGGGTATACTGAGGGTATTTCCTGAGAGTTTAACTGAGAAAGAAAGGCCATGCTGGAAGTGGGTGTCACTATCTATTGATTGGACTATACTGAGCAAGAAGGAAACAAGAAGTCAGATGAAGACTAGATTTTCTTGCCCTGTGTTTTGTGACTGCAGATGTAATACAACCATATACTTAATGACCCTCTGTCAGGAAAGAGTTCCTGTTCTTGGGCTGGGAGCTCAAATAAGACTTTCTGTCCTCAGGTTGCTTCTTCTCTGATATTGTGTCACAGTTATAAAACAGATTGAATGGTGCAGGACATAGGACTTATTGAGTAGATCTCACAGTTTGGGGGTTTAAATAAGTAATGGAGATAGTAAAGGGAAAAAGGACTGAGTAAAACTGGCATAAATATTTAATATATGACAGTTAAATTAGTTGGAGTCAAACTGCAAATTAGTATTTCAATTTCACTGACTTCATAGTTTTCAAAAATCTCAAATGCTCACACAATATTATGGAGTTCTGGGCGAGTAAGGATATGGTTAAAATATGAAGGAATTTCTAAAAGAATAGAGATATAAGGTGAATAAGTTCTTTTTAAATGTTTTCAGTGAATATTAGGATGCAAGAAAGTCATGAACTCAATGTTTATTTTGCTATACTTTCATCTGATTCTGTCTATAAAGCTTAAAGAAAAGTATTACAATGGTTTTAAACCTAGGTACAGCATGACTGAGAATGTTAAGAATATAATGCTCAACTCATTCAAAAGAACAGATTATAAACTTTGGACAGAGTTCAGGGACCTATATGGAAGAAATAGGGGAAAGATCATAGCCCCTGAATGCTATGGCAACCTCACAGGAAGGACCAAAAGTGCCTACTAACCTGGACCACTGGGAGCTGCCAGAGACTGAGCCCCCAACCAAACAGGATCTGCAGGCTGGTGGAAGATGATGTGCTTAATCCTGCAGAGACTTGATGCAGAAGACAAAAGTTATGGGAATTGGGGGTGACATCCTGATAGAGGGTATCTGGAGGGGGGCAACATTTGGCATGTAAACACTTTTAAAAAGAACAGATCAAAGATTTCCATTTGTTAAATTAAGCCTTCTATCTTAAAATAGAAGTAGTTAAAAATAATTGGAAGAAATAAAAATAATAGGAAGAAAACGGATTTTGTCATGAGTTTTGTGTTTGAGTTGATCAACAAGACAAGGAGCTTCTCTCTCTGTCTCTCTCCACCTCTCTGTCTCTGTCTCTGTCTCTGTCTATCTGTGTATGTGGTGTTCATATTTTGAAGCCACAGTTTGACATTGGGTATCTTCCTATTTTAACTATTTTACTTTATTTTTGAGACAGGGTTTCTTACTAGACCTGGGGTCACTGGTTTACCATAATGATTGGCAAGCAAACCATTGAGATCCTCCTGTCTTACCCTCTCTTTGTTGAAATTACATGTTCATGTTTCTGGCCTAATATGTGTGTGCTGGTGACATGAACCACACCACTGAGTCACCCTTTTAGTCCCCAAATTCTTATATTCATAACAGTTGAATGTGGAAATAATTGTTACTCTTGATGATTGTTAAGCATCTCTGCCTAACTAATACATACACACACTCCTCTACTCCTACACGTAGTATAGGCAATTAATTTCAACATTTAAATATTTTGATGTTTCCTGTCTCATTACTAGGTAACCATAACTTTGAAAAATGAAGATTCTTCTTTGTTTCAGAGTACAGCACTGACCTCGGCCCATGTCTTCTAGTGTAGTTATGTGCTGGTTTTGTTCTGATTGACTCTGATTGACTCATGAAGTAACCACATCTTCCATCTCTGTCGCTGACTCAGGCAGTGGACAGGTCCTTCCCCTTTGATGCTCTTTCTCTCATTTTCTCTGCAGTTAATGCTTGTTTTGGTTTCCTACACGCTTTTCTTTACATTTGTCAGTAAACTCTTAAGCTCTTCATGGGATGTGTATTTTCCCTCAATATGTTGAAAAATGGAAGTTTTTTTTTTTCACTCCAGATTTTATTCCCCTACCAGTGACTTTTCCCATCCCAAAACTCCTCCCTGTCCTGCTGTCTCCATGAGGGTGCCCTTACCCCACATCCCCTACCCACTTGACCTCTAAACTCCCTGAGGTCTCCAGTCTCTTGAGGGTTAGGTTCATCATCTCTGAATGAACACAGACCTGGCAGTCCTCTACTGTATGTGTGTTAGAGGCCTCATATCAGCTGGTGCATGCTGCCTGGTTGGTGGTCCAGTGTCTGATAGATTTTGGGGGTCCAGATTAATTGATGCTGCTGGTCCTCCTACATGGTTGCCCTCCTCCTCAGCTTCTTCCAGCTTTCACCCAATTCAACCACAGGGTTGAGCAGCTTCTGTCCATTGGTTGGGTGCAAATATCTGCATCTGACTCAGATGTTTGTTTATGTTTCTGAGGGCACTCCATAGCCTCAGTAATAGCGTCAGTCCTTGGGGTCTCCCCTTGACCTGTTTGATTTTTGGTCTGTCACTGGACCTCCTTTTCCTCAGGCTCCTCCCATTTCCATCCCTGCAGGTCTTTCAGATAGGAACAATTAAGGGTCAGAGTTTTGACTGTGGGATGACAACCTCATCCCTCACCTGATGCCCTGTTATTCAGCTGGAGGTGGGCTCTACAAGTTCTCTCTCCCCAATGTAGGGTATTTCATGTAAGGTCCCTCCCTTTGAGTCCTGAGAGTCTCCTTTCACCTCCCAGGTCTCTGATGCATTCTGTAGGGTACCCCCGCCCCGACTTCCTACCTCCCAAGATTACCTGTCTCCATTCTTTCTGCTGGCTCTCAGGGCTTTAGTCCTTGTCACCCAACACCTGATCACGTTCCATTCTTCCCCTCCCTGTCCCCTTTCCCTCCCAGGTACCTCTCACCTTCCCCCTCCTTGTGATTGCTTTTTTTCTCTCTACCAAGTGGGATTGAGGCATCCTCAATTGGGCCTCTTAGCTTGTTGAGCTTTTTGAGTTCCATGGACAACGGTATCTTGGGTATTCTGTACTTTTTTTTTTCTATTAATATCCACTTATTAGTGAGTAGATACCATGGCTGTCCTTTTGGGTCTGAGTTACTTCACCCAGGATGATATTTTCTGTTGTGGGACATCTAGGTTGTTTCCAGTTTCTGGCTATCACAAACAATGCCCCTATGAACATAATGGAAGATGTGCTCTTGTGGCATGGTGGGGCACCTTTTGGGTATATACCCAAGAGTGGTATTGCTGGGTCTTCAGGTAAACCTATTTCCAATTTTCTGAGAAGCCTCCAGATTGATTTCCAGAGGGGTTGTATAAGTTTGCAATTCCAGTAGCAATGGAGGAGTGTTTCTCTATGAATGGATTTTTTTTTAAAATGTTTTTAGCCTCAGTAGTAGTGTCAGGCCTTGGGACCTCATCTTGAGCTGGATCCCTTTATGGGCCTGTTGCTGGATCTTCTTTTCCTCAGACTCCTTTGCATTTCCATCCCTGTAATTCTTTTGGACAGGAACAATTATGGGTCAGAGTTGTGACTGTGGGATACCCACCTCCCACATTTGATTCGCTGTTGCTGTCTTCCGGCTGGAGGTAGGCTCTCTATAAGTTCCCTCTCCATATTGTTGGGCATTTCATCTAAGGTCCCTCCTTTTGAGTCCTGAGAGTCTCTCATCTCTCAGGCCTTTGGTGCATTCTGGAGCCCCCCAACCCCAATCTCCTGCCTTGAGAGGTTGCCTGTTTGCATTCTTTCTGCTGGTACTCAGGGCTTCAGTCAGTTCCCCCCCACCCCCAAATACCAGATCAGGTTCCCCTCTCCCCCCTCCCCACTCCCCACCTTCCATCCACTTTCCTTCCCAGGTTCCTCCCTCCCTTCCCCCTTGTTGTTGTTTTCTTCTCCTGCCCAAGTGGGACTGAGTTGTCTTACTTGGGCACTGCAGCTTGCTGACCTTTTTAAGTTCTGTGGACAACTGTAACTTGGGTATTCTGTACTTTTTGTTGTTGTTAACATCCACTTATTAGTTGGGGGAAGTGGGTGTGGCCGAATGGGCCAAGATGTTTACTGCCTTGCCCGAGCATGTGCAGTGAGGCTGCATGTATGGGCTGCCTGCCAGGCTGGACTGTTCCTCCTGATTCAGACCTGTCAGCCAATCAGTGACGGACCTGGGCTTGTGCCTGGAACGTGTGTGAATTCTGATTGGATGAGGTGGGAGGTCAGTCAGCTTGAGTATAAGAGGTTTTTTAGCCCTTGCCTTAAGTAGAAGCTAGTTGTAGTAAGAGAAGCTGTTGTAAGGGGAGTTGTTGTAAGAAAAGCTGCAAGAAGGAGAACAAGTAAAGAAGCTGTTGTGTCAGCCAGGGCTACACAGAGAAACCCTGTCTCGAAAAAACCAAAAAAAAAAAAAAAAAAAAAAAAAAAAAAAAGAAGCTGTTGTGTGAACCCGACTTGGTGTCCGTGTCGTTCCTTTCTCCAGGGGCTTCGAGGACTGTGGAGACCGGGACAATTAGTGAGTACATACCATGGCTGTCCTTTTGGGTCTGAGTTACCTCACTCAGGATATTTTCTAGTTCCATCCATTTGCATACAAAACTCAGGATGTCCTCATTTTTAATTGCTGAGTAGTATCCCATTGTGTAAATGAACAACATTTTCTGTATCCATTCTTCTGTTGTGGGACATTTAGGTTGTTTCCAGCTTATGGCTATCACAAATAAGGCCACTGTGAACATAGTGGAACATGTGCTCCTGTGGCATGGTGGGGCATCTTTTGGTATATTTCCTAGAGTGGTATAGCTGAGTCTTTAGGTAGATATATTTCCAATTTTCTGAGGAACCTCCGGATTGATTTCCAGAATGGTTGTACCAGTTTGCAATCCCACCAGCAATGGGAGTGTTCCTTTTTCTCCACATCCTCTCCAGCATGTGCTGTCATCTGAGATTTGATCTATGGAGCACTCACAAAAAGGGACCTAGCAAGACCACACTCCAGAAGACCCAACAAGCAGCTGAAAGAGCCAGAGACAGATATTTGCACCCAATCAATGGACTAAAGCAGCTGACCTCTGTTGTTGAATTAGGGAAGGCTGAAAGACACTGAGGAGGAGGGCAACCCTATTGCAGTTAATTCTCAGTTAATCTGGACCCCCCGCAATCTCTCAAACACTGGACCACCAAACCGGCAGCATACACCAGCTGATGAGACCACCAACACACATACAGCAGAGGACTGCTGGATCTGTGTTCATTCAGAGATGATGCATCTCTCAAGAGACTGGAGGCCCCAGAAGTTTAGAGGTCAGGTGGCATGTGGGATGGGGACATATATGTGGAGAGAAGGAAGTCGGGGGGAGTTATGGGATGTGGATCAATAGGAGGGTTGATGGGGGGGTCAGTAATAAAATATGGAGTATTAAATAAATAAATAAATACATTAAAATAGTATTTTTATATTCCAAATATTACCCCCTTCCTAGTCCACCTCCCCTAGCTTTTTACCCTCTTCCCCCATCTCTGAGAGGTTGCTCCTCTTGCAGCCCACCCATCTCCACCTTAACCCCACCAGCATCCCTCTTCCCTGGAGCATCAACTTTCCACAGGATTAAATGCATCCTCTCCCACTGAGGTCATACATGGAAGTCCTCTGCTACATGTGTGCCCAGGGCCATGAACCATCCCATGTATTCTCCACCTTGGTAATACAAGGCAGTCCTCTGCTACATGTGTGCCCAGGGCCATGAACCATCCCATGTATTCTCCACCTTGGTTTTTAGCTTGGTCTGTGGGAGCTCTGAGGGGTCTGGGTTAATTGATACTCTTGTTCTTCCTATGGGGTTGCAATCCCCTTCAGTTCCTTCAGTCCTTCTTCTAACTCTTCCATATTGGACCCAAACCTAATTCAATGGTTGGCTGTAAATAGCTGCATTTGTCTCAGTTGGTTGCTTGTAGAGTCTCTCTGAGGACAGCTATGCCTGGCTCCTGTCTGCACGTACAATACGGCCTCAGTAATAGTGTTAGGATTTGGTGGGCATGCATGGGATGGATCAAAAGTTGGTACTGTTACTGGGTGTCCTTTCTTTCAGTCTCGTTTCCATTTCTGTCCCTGCATTTCCTTTAGACAGGAACAGTTTTGGGTTAAAAATTTTGAAGATGGGTGGGTGGTCTTCTGCCTCAAATGGGGGCTATGCCTATATATTGGAGGTGGTCTCTTCTGGTTCCATCTCCCCACAGTTGGGCATTTCGGCTAATATTATATCCATTGAGTCCTGGTAGCCTCTCATATCCCAGGTCTCTGGGACTTTCTAGAGGTTCCACCTGCCTCCTAACCCCAATTGCTGCATATTTAGATTCATTCTCCAGGCCCTCTTGGCATCCCTCCTGTCTCTCCCTATGTCTGATTCTGCCCCTTCATTTTTCCTCCTTTCTCCCACCCAGTTTTTTTCCCCTCTGCTTCCCATAACTATTTTGTTCTCCTTCTAAGTGGGTTTCAGGTATCTAAACCTGGGCCAACCTTCTTGTTAATCTTCCTATGATCTGTGAGTTGTATCATGGGTATTCTGAATTTTTTGGCTAATATCCACTTATCAGTGAGTATATATCATGCATGTCCTTTTGAGTCTGGGTTACCTCACTCAGGATAATATTTTCTAGTTCTATCCATTTGCCTGCAAAATCAATGTTGTCCTCATTTTTAGTCACTGAATAGTATTGTATTGTATAAATGAACCACATTTTCTGTATCCATTCTTCAGTTGAGGGACATCTGTATTGTTTCTAGCTTCTGGCTATTACAAATAAGGCTTATACGAATGTAGTGGAACATGTGTCACTGTGGTATGGTAGAACATCTTTTGGGTATATTCCCAATAATGGTATAGCTGGGTCTTCAGGTAGAGCTATTTCCAGCTTTCTGTGGAACTTCCAAACTGATTTCCAGAGTCTTTGTACCAGCATGCAACCCTACCAGCAGAGGAGGAGTGCTTTTCTTTCTCCATATCCTTCCCGGTATGTACTGTGGGTTGAGTTTTTGATTTTAGCCATTATGATTGGTATAATGTGGAATCTCAGGGCCATTTTAATTTATGTTTCCCTGATGATTAATGATGTTGAACATTTCATTAAATGCTTTTTGGCCATTTGAGATTCCTCTGTTGAGAATTCTCTGTTAAGCTCTGTACTCCACTTTTAATTGGGTAATTTGCTGTATTTTGAGTCTAACTTCTTGAGTTCTTTGTATATTTTGGATATTAGTCATCTAACAGATGTAATATTCATGAAGATCTTTATCAAATCTGTAGGTTGCTGATTTGTCATATTGACTATGTCGTTTGCTTTACAGAAGCTTTTCAGGTTCATGAGGTCCCATTTCTCAATTGTTGATCTTAAAGCCTGAGCCATTGGCGTTTTAGAATAGTCAAAAGAATTCTTAACCATAAAAGAACTTCTGGGAAAACCACCATTGCTGACCTTAAGCTGTACTGCAGAGGAATAGTGAAAACAAATCAAAACAAAAGTATGGTATTGGTACAGAGACAAAGAGGTCCATCAATGGAATAGAATTGAAGACCCAGAAACATATCCACACCCCTATGGACACTTGGTTTTTGACAAGTCAAAAAATGTAGTAGAAAAAAGAAAGCATCTTCAACAAATGGTGCTAGTCTAACTGGAGGTCTGTGTGTAGAAGACTGCAAATTGGTCCAGATATATCTCCTGTACAAGGCTCAAATCCAGGTGAATCAAAGGCATCTACATAAAACCACATATACTGTATCTTATAGAAGAGAAAGTGGGAAGTAGCCTCAAAAAGTTTTGTTGATTGCATCTTTCTGAAGATTTCTTTTATTTTCTTCATTTTTCATGTTTTGCTTTGTTTTAAGAAATATTGTCATGTACACTTCACATAGCTCTGCCTGGTTTTAATAGTATTGGGATTACAGACATGTGCCACTGTATTCAGTTCATGTGTGCTGAGGAACAAACACAAGTCCCTTTGCATGTTATACAAGCATTCTAAAGCTGAGAAATACACTAAAATATTCTCCAGATGGAGGTTTTAAAATATCATTATTTTTATATCTCTTCAGCTTTGTTGATACCTTGAAACCTCTCTTGTCATAAGCAATAAAGAATTGTCCTTTAATATTTTATTTTACATGTCTGTATTTTGTACTTTATAAAATATTCTATCTATAGACTTCTACCACTATTATCCAATAGTCATTAATTTTCTTTGAATGTACTTTTCTTATATTATGGTGTTCCTTTTGGATGCAGAACAAATTCGGTATTATTGACAAGATGAAGCTTTTTTATATCTTTAACTTAAACAATTACAGAATTCTATTATTTCAACTTTGGGGGACATCATTAGTTAAAGGAGTCAAGCATTAAATCTAACTCCTCAAGTATTTATAATCTATGAACATTGATTGTGTGATACATTCCCTCAAATTTAGGTGTCAGTATGGGCATTTAGTGTTGCAAAATTAGGGGCTGGAAAGTTAGATTAGTGCATTTACTGCACAGAAGGGAGTGCCTGACAAATTATAAGCATGGCATATTTCAAATAGATATCCAGTAGTCAGAAAACCCACAGGACCAACAAGCATTTGCTGGAAATCCACGGTTTTCACAATATGTTTTATTTTTCATGTTTCTATAGGCTTGTGATGATATCCATATAAAATATATGTAGGACTTCTAATTTGGCTACTGAAATTCTACCTGTCTATTCACACCATAATTTTATCCCATATATGTTAGGAAAAGTATTAAGGTACCTCAGAAAGCATGAGGAATGGACTTGGATCATGTTGGAGTTAGGTTGTTTAGTTTGGATAAGAGACACTGTGGCTAATGGGTTGGCTATATTTTGAAGAGCCTTAGGGAATTTAGATGATTCTGCAAACTTTGTGTCTGCATGAGAGAAAATCAGGACAGAAATTTTGGCATGATTTATCCAGACAAAATTTGAAGTACTCAACAAGACTAGACAAACTTTTACATCTGTTCAGTCTTATCTCCTGGGAATCCAGTATGGCACCACCTTGAAAGAGCTGATGAAATTTTTCTGTTATTGATACTAACCCGACCAGAACCTGCACAATATAGGCTTTTGTAGCTAGAATTCCTTTAAAGACACCTAGAGTTCTAATATGCACTAGAAGGTTGAATGTATCAATTAGGGCCCTTATTTGGGGTGGTGCAGAAAGGCCACATAGGTGTTATAGTACGTAACCATTGAGGACTTCATGAGCTACAAAGGCTTGTGTAATGACTCTTGCTCTACTGACTTCTAGTCCTCTTTCCCATCCTTAAACATTCCCCTTCTTACACAATATTGTGCTTCCTTTAACTAGGTTTTTCTATGTCCTGTTTCTTTAAGAACTATAAACTCTAAGATTCATATTTGTTTTTATCTTCAAAATTTATAGCAAATTTATTATTAACCTAACATGGAATTAGGCACTTTGCATGCTAATCTAATACAATAATATTTCAAGACAATGTTTTTTCAAGCTATGATCATTGTAGGTTTGAATGAAGTGAGTGTGTGTGTGTGTGTGGTGTGTTATACTATCAATTAGAATGTATTAGTCTATAATCACTTAGATCTTATTTTCATTTTGCTTTTGAGAGTAATTGTAATTCCATCCACATAAAAATATAAATTAGATATCCCAGAATAAGGTAAAAATCACAAATATGACCTCATGCAATGATTCATAGTATAGACTGAGCTTCATCATGGATTCTGCTTCCTGGGTTTGGACAATACTTTGATGAGAAAATAGAGTATTGCTTCTGAGGATGTTTTTAGGTAGCACTGCCTATACTGTTTTAATAAAGAGTCATCACCACAAAAATCAAAAGCAGACACATCATTTTACACTCTGCAATTAAGTGTATGCTTGTTAGCAGCAAATCGTGGCATCTTTGATAGTGTGGGTAATGTATGTTTTCTTCTCAGCTTACTGAGGCTGTGGCAAATGGAAGCCAGGCTCTAACATCAAAGAAGAGAGGTTTTCCTTTGTAGGAAAGCATCATTATGTTTTCACACCATTAGGGTGATAGATGTTCCACATCTCCTCTGCATGAAGAAGATGCTTTTGATTATGTTATTTTGAAACTAAACATAGACGAAGAAGAACATAATGTTGATCATTACCCTTGTATATATTAATAGCACACTGCCCCACATACTGTTTATTGATTACTTTATGAACAGTCTTAGGCAAAGGTGGATATTAAAGAACTCACTAATTGAAACTCATTTTAATTTAATTAATTAGACAAATCAGGATCTAATTTTCTGTCTTTTAAATGACATTCCCTTGAAAGCTTGCAATATTCTTCATGATGGCCTCATAAAAGACAGCCTCAGCAATTACTGTAAAGAGAGGGTAAGGCAATTTAGTCTCCAATAAAAAAATCTGAATTAGATGTCGAGGGATGATACAGATGCTTGTTATCTCTGCATACTACTAAACAACAATTTTCTTGAATAAATGTAGTCCATGTTTTTAGGCCGAGAATTTACAGTGAGAAACATGTTAGTGGAATAAAGTAGACATTACCAATATGCTAGAGAGCAAACACACATGAATTAAATGTACCTGAACTGTGTAGTTATAATTTTCAATGTTTTTCCATAACTTCACTTTAAATAATATAATATCAACCAACCAGACCCCCTCAGAGCTTCCAGGGACTAAACTACCAACCAAAGAGTACGCATGGAGAGACCCATGGCTCAAGCAGCATATGTAGCAGAGGATGGCCTTGTCAGGCATCAATGGTAGGAGAGGCCTTTGATTCTGTGAAGACTCTATGCCCCAGTGTAGGAAAATGGCAGGGACGGGAGTTGGGAGTGGGTCGGTGGGGGAGCACTCTCATAGAAGCAGGGGGAGGGAAGATGGGATATGGGGTTTCCAGAGGGGAAAGTGGGAAAGGGGATAATGTTTTAAATGTAAATAAAGAAAATAGCCAATAAGAAAATGAGATGTACCCAATATAGGACTGCTAAGATAGTGATTATGGTCATACCAAGATAAGCCTAAATCTTCAAGGAAAAAATATTCATTCACCACAGTATTTTGCTCATCCCCCAAAATGAGCAGAGCATAGGTATCCCTGCAGTGACCAAACACAGCAAGAGTAAGAGTATATGGTTGAATTTTCAAGGCTTTCTTAGAGTGATTAGAACTCATCTCTACCTCTCTTATAGCTGTTTGAAGGCCAAATGGTAACATGAGCATTTGCCACTTGTTTTCTTTCTACCTACACTATCCCTCAGGGTAGGAAACATTAGTATTTGATTGATAGCTACTTAGAACTTTTACTCAGATAGCACTGTTAACTGCAAAAAGTTTAGGACATACCATAAAATCAAGGACATTGTTTTAATGCCTCCAATTTTATAAAGAGTGCTCTACTAAGACACAGAATTTTTTCCACAGCCACCATCTGTGTATTTGGTATATTTCTATCTGATCACCCCCTATATATATATATATATATATATATATATATATATATATATATATATATATATACACATGTATGTGTGTGTGTGTGTGTGTGTGTGTGTACGTATCAGATGGCCATGAGAATTAATAGAAACTCAGGGATGAGGAGGAAATCCAGGACACAATGAGAAGACCAAACCTAAGGATAATAGGTATTGATGAGAATGAAGATTTTCAACTTAAAGGGTCTGTAAATATCTTCAACAAAATTATAGAAAAAAAACTTCCCTAACCTAGAGTGATGCCCATGAACATACAAGAAGCCTACAGAACTCCAAATAGACTGGACCAGTGTGGGGAGCAGGTGTGGCAGCAGTCCCAAGAAGGCGCCAGGGACTGCAGCTAAGTCGTATGACTTGCACCTGACTTCCTCATATAAACCACAAATATCATGAGAGCTGCACAGGTGTACCAGGATACTGGCGAATCCATTTGATGGAGATATGCCCCTGCTGCCCTGATTAGCTGAAGCTTCGTACCTGGTGAGGTGATGTGGCCTGCAGTGAGTGGATGGGAACTGATAGTATATAAGAGTGAGAGGCCCAGGGCTCGGGGTCTTTCGCCTACACACTCAATGTGCAGCCCAATAAACGTGTGCAGAAGGATCCTATTGTGGTGTCTTTCTTGCTGGCGAGTCAGGCGTCCCACAGACCAGAAAAGAAATTCCTCCTGACAAAACCAAATTCACACAATATCTTTCCATGAATCAAGCCATTCAAAGAATACTAAAGAGAAAACTCCAACATAGGGACAGAAATGACACCCTAAAAAAACAAAAACAAAAACAAGAAAGTAATTCTTCAACAAACCTAAAAGAAGATAGCTTCAAGAACAGAATCGCAACTCTAACATCAAAAATAACAGGAAGCAACAATTACTTTTCCTTAATATCTCTTAATATCAATGGACTCAATTTCCAAATAAAAAGATATAGACTAACGGACTGGCTACATAAACAGGACACAACATTTTCCTGCATATAGGAAACTCACCTCAGGGACAAAGACAGACACTACCTCAGAGTAAAAGCTGGAAAACAATTTTCCAAACCAATGGTTCAAAGAAACAAGCTGGAGTAGACATTCTAACATCGAATAAAATTGACTTCCAACCCAAAGTTATCAAAAAAGACAAGGAGGGGCACTACATACTCATCAAAGGTAAAAATCTTCCAAGATGAACTCTCAATTCTGAATATCTATGCTCCAAATGCAAGGGCAGCCACATTCACTAAAGAAACTTTAGTAAAGGTCAAAGTGCACATTGTACCTCACACAATAATAGTGGGAGACTTCAACACCCCACTCTCATCAACAGACAGATCCTGGAAACAGAAACTAAGTAGAGACACAGTAAAACTAACAGAAGTTATGAAACACATGTATTAAAAAAATCTACAGAACATTTTACCCTAAAACAAAAGGATATAACTTTTTCTCAGAACCTCACGATACCTTCTCCAAAACTGACTATATAATTGGTCACAAAAGAGGCCTCAATAGATACAAAAATATTGAAATTATCCCATGCATCCTATCAGATCACCACGGTCTAAGGCTGATCTTTAATTACAACATAAATAATACAAAGCCAACGTTGATGTGGAAGCTGAATAACACTCGACTCAATGGTAACTTGTTCAAGGAAAAAATAAAGAAAGAAATTAAATACGTTTTAGAGTTTAATGAAAATGAAGCCATAGTGTACCAAAACTTATGGAACACAATGAAAGTAATCCTAAGCGGAAAACTCATAGCTCTGAGTGTCACCAAAAAGAAACTAGAGACAGCACACAGTAGCAGCTTGACAGTCAAACATAGGGCTGACATCAACCAAGTAGAAACAAAAAGAACTATACAAAGATTCAACCAAATCTGGAGCTGGTTTTTTGAGAAAATCAACAAGATAGATAAACCCTTAGCCAGACTAACGAGGGCACAGGGACAGTATCCTAATTAACAAAATCAGAAATGAAAAGGGAGACATAACAACAGAAATGGACAATTTTCTAGACAGATACCAGGCACCAAAGTTAAATCAGGATCAGATTAACGATCTTAACAGCCCCATATCCCCTAAAGAAATTGAAGCAGTCATAAATAGTCTCCCAATCAAAAACCCCAGGACCAGACAGGTTTAGTGCAGTGTTCTAGCTGACCTTTAAAGAAGACCTAATTCCAATTCTTTTCAAGCTATTTCACAAAATCGAAACAGAAGGTACTCTACCCAATTCATTCTATGAAGTCACAATTACTCTGATAGCTAAACCACATGAAGACCCAACAAAGAAAGAGAACTTCAGATGACTTTCCCTTATGAATTTCGATGCAAAAATACTCAATAAAATCCTTGCAAACTGAATCCAAGACCACATCAAAACTATCATCCATCATGATCAAGTAGGCTTCATCCTAGGGATGCAGAGATGGTTTAATATGCAGAACTCCATCAATATAATCCACTATATAAACAAACTCAAAGGCAAAAACCACATGATCATCTCGTTAGATGCTGAGAAAGCATTTGACAAAATCCAACACCCCTTCATGATAAAAGTCTTGGAAACTTCAGGAATTCAAGGCCCATACCTAAACATGGTAAAAGCAATACAAAGTAAACCAGAAGCCAACATGAAAATAAATGGAGAGAAGCTGGAAGCAATCCCACTAAAATCAGGGACTAGACAAGGCTGCCCACTTTCTCTCTACCTATTCAAAACAGTACTTGAAGTCTTAGCCAGAGCAATTAGACAACAACAAGAAAAAAAAAAAAGAATGAGGGGATACCAATTGGAAAGGAAGAAGTCAAAATATCACTATTTGCATATGATATGATAGTGTATATGTTACCCTAAATATTCCATTCCTAGACCTGATAGACAACTTCAGTGCAGTAGTTGGATATAAAATTAACTCAAACAAATTAGTGGCCTTTCTCTACACAAAGGATAAATAGGCTGAGAAAGAAATTAGGGAAACAACAACCTTCACAACAGTCACAAATAGTATAAAATACCTTGTTGTGACTCTAAATAAGGAAGTGAAAGATCTGTATAATAAGAACTTCAAGTCTCTGAAGAAAGAAATTGAAGAAGACCTCAGAAGGTGGAAATATTTCCCATGCTCATGGATTGGCAGGATTAATATAGTAAAAATGGCTATCCTGCCGAAAGCAATCTACAGATTCAATGCAATCCCCATCAAAATTCCAACTCAATTCATCATCTAGTTAGAAAGGGCAATTTGCAAATTCATCTGGAAAAACAAAAAACCTAGGATAGCAAAAAATATTCTCAACAATAAAGGAACCTCCGGTAAAATCACCATGCCTGACCTCAAGCTGTACTACAGAGCAATTGTCATAAAAACTCCATGGTACTGGTACAATGACAGACAGGTAGATCAATGGAATAGAATTGAAGACCCAGACATGAACCTACACAGCTATTGTCACTTGATTTTTGACAAGGGAGCTAAAATCATCCAGTGGAAAAAAAGACAGCATTTTCAACAAATGGTGCTGGCACAACTTGTGGTTATCATGTAGAAGAATGCAAATTGATCCACTCTTATCTACATGTACAAAGCTCAAGTCTAAGTGGATTAAGGGACTCCAAATAAAACCAGAGACTCTGAAACTTAGAGAGGAGAAAGTGGGGGAAAGCCTCGAAGATATGGGCACAGGAGAAAAATTCCTGAACAGAAGAGCAATGGCTTGTGTTGTAAGATTGAGAATGGACAAATGGGACCTCATAAAATTGCAAAGTTTCTGTAAGGCAAAAGACACTGTCAATAAGACAAAAAGGCCACCAACAGATTGGGAAAGGCTCTTTACCAATCCTAAGGGGAGTAATATCCAATATCTACAAAGAACTCAAGAAGCTGGACTCCAGAAATTCAAATATCCCTATTAAAAATTGGGTACAGAGCTGAACAAAAATCCTCAACTGAGGAATACTGAATATAGCCTAGAAGCACCTGAAAAAATGTTCAGCATCCTTAATCATCAGGGAAATGCAAATCCAAACAACTCTGAGATTCCACCTCACACCAGTCAGAATGGCTAAGATCAAAAATTCAGGTGACAGCAGATGCTGGCGAGGATGTGCAGAAAGAGGAACACTCCTCCATTGCTGGTGGGATTGCTAGCTTATACAACCACTCTGGAAATCAGTTTGATTGTTTCTCTGAAAATTGTACATAATGCTAAGGGAAGATACAGCCATACCTCTCCTGGGCATATACCCAGGATATGTTCCAACTTGTAATAAGAACACATGCTCCCACTATGTTCATAGCAGCCTTATTTATAATAACCAGAAGTTGAAAAGAACCCAGATGTCCCTCAACAGAAGAATGGATACAGAAAATGTGTTACATTTACACCATGGAGTACTATTCAGCAATTAAAAACAAACATAGAATACCCAAGATACAATTTGCAAAACACATGAAACTCAAGAAGGAAGACCAAAGTGTGGATACTTCGTTTCTTCTTAGAATGGGCAACAAAATACCCATGGAAGGAATTACAGTGGCAAAGTTTGGAACAGAGCCTGAAGGAAAGACCATTCAGAGATTGCCCCACTTTTGGATCTACCCATAAACAATTACCGAACCCAGACACTAGGCCAACAAGAGCCTGCTGACAAGAGCCTGATATAGCTGTCTCCTGTGAGGCTCTGCCAGTGTCTGGCAAATACATAAGTGGATACTCACAATCATCTATTGGATGGAGCACAAGATCCCCAATGAAGGAGCCAGAGAAATTACCCAGGGAGCTGAAAGGGTCTGAAGCCCCATATGAGGAACATCAATATGAACTAACCAGTACCCTCAACACTCCTTGGAACTATACCACCAATCAAAGAAAACACGTGGTGGAATTTGTGGCTCTAGCTATATATGTAGCAGAGGATGGTCTAGTCGGTTATCAATAGGAGAAGAGGCCTTTGGTCCTGTGAAGGCTTTATGCCCAGTAAAGGGGACTGCCAGGACCAGGAATGGGAGTGGGTGGGTTGGGGAGCAGGGGGATGTGGGAGGGGATAGGTGATTTTTGTAGGGGAAACTAGGAAAGGGGATAACATTTGAAATGTAAATAAAGAATATATCTTAATATAAAATAATAATAAAAAAGGTTGAGAAACATGGACTTTTGTATTCATGTTCTTGATTCCTAGAATTCTTGTAGTCCAAGTCTTGATTACAAAAGTTCCTAGCTCAGAGACTTTGGAGAAGATAGTATACAATGTCCAATGTCTCAGTATCCTTTTCATAAGGTAGAGATTATACATGAGACTCCTTGAAGTGTAATAAGTGAATTCCTATATATGAAGTACTTTCAAACCGCATTAATTATATAGTACTGCCAGCTCGTGGGGCATACATATAATTCTGGACAAGATGAAGAAGGAGAAAAGGAAAAGAGAATCAATGATAAAGTACATTGAAGAAAAGTAAGAATTCACCAGGAACTCTCTTCTGGAGTGGATTGTTTCTTTGAGTGCTGGAATTTGTCATAAATGTGCATCCCATTGCCTGCTCTGCCTGAAAGGGCTTCCATTCAGAACTACTTTAGAATTCTGATGCCTTGCCTGCTCTCTGAGGAACAGTATTTTTAGCATAAAAATCAAGAGTTGACCCCTTAAAGCATGTAGCTGCACAGAAGACTTGAACATCCTTTAACCAGAATTCACTGCAAAGGTACTCAATGCTCTGTCTATTTTGGCTACAGAATGCTTTTCTTTTGAATTAAATTTCCTTAATACTATTCAGCATCTTTGACTTGAGCATAGGGAAAGGTGACAAAGGATCAAGTGGCAAAGGAATAGACATTACTTCAATGTGATCTTTCTCTTTTTTTCACAGAGCCTATGCTGCAGTCTGGGACTGACCCACTGTTATTTGTTAGGATTCAGTTCTGCACATATCCCTTGCCTTTTTGTTGCATTTGAAAGCACAGGAATAACTAGCATGTTATTATTATCATTAATTTATTTACTTTTGAGACAGAGTTTTCTCTGTATAACTCTACCTGTCCTGGGATTCAGGCCAGACAAGCTGGAACCCATGATGCATCTCTCTCTCTCTCTTGATATATATGTGTGTGTGTGTGTGTGTGTGTGTGTGTATGTATATCAAGTGCTGGGATTAAAGGAGTGTGCCACCAAGCCTGGTCTGGTAGCTCCTTATTCCCTCTAAGTTCTTTTCAAAGATATTAAGGGACTAAATAGCTTGCAAAGATACAGATATAGTTGTCTCTCTATAGAAAAGTATTTGACTGCAGAAAGAGTAAAGAATACCATCTCTCTTTACTCTAAGGCAAAGAATAAGTTTGTTTCTAAGTCACTATAAAAGATGGGTGAAGGGTTCTTGCCTTTAGTATCTCTCAAGTCATTGGTGTAGTGCACATTTGTTGCACACAGTCTTTGGAACTGTAAGGAGAAGGAGAACTGATGTAAATGGTTAGCTCATGTTCCATGTGGTGCCAACAACAGGACAGGCTTTGCCTTTGATCTATGGGTTTCTTGTCTTTTGCCAGTGTCTGAACTACTGTTGGTCAAACCTTCTGTTATCTTGAAGGTGAAGGTAGCAAAAACTCAGATTTTTATGCACCTTGACATGAATCATTATAAAAGTTTATATATTTTCAAATGCATTAAGTGTGATGTAGCCAAAATTCTGAGATGGAGAGAAATGTTTATGTCAATTTCCCCAGGGTTGGCTGATTAATACTTAAAAAGAAATGAACCTTGTAAACATTCAGACTTGAATTTTTGCATGGGACGGACTTGTTATCCTCTAGTTAGGAATAATATCAGACAGTAGTAAACTACTTTGATATAGTTCCAAATGGCTGTATGCAGTTGCTCAGAAGACTTGGATATGTGCTTTTTAGCCCTAAGAATAGTTACTTTGTGAATGTTAGTTCCTGTTTAAATGCTGAAAAGTGGTTGCTGAGGTAAAACAAACTATTTACTTTACAAAGGTGTCTCAAAAAAGTCAAAGTTAATTTTTTAGTAGTTAAATCTTCTCAAATCAGATAGCTTCAGATGGATGGGTAAAGGTCAACTTGGTTTGAGGGGAAAAATTAGAGAGAAAGAGATGGGTGAGGTCATGCTATGGTTTATCTTCCAAGGATGAGTGTTAGGGCTAAGTTTTCGCAAGTGATAATGTTGCTTGGATAAAAAGGATTCCAGGGTTGTAGTAAGGTTCTCAGTTACTCAGGAAAGCAATGTGTATGTTTCTGTAAGTATCAGAGCACTAGGGTGACTTCATATTCTCCTATATTTTTCATATCAGAAAATAACACTAGTAATAATGATGTTGAGGAGTCAGCATGTGGCTAGTGGTAACTGGCTGAAACTTTCCAGTTGACTGTTTCAGCTTCTCACCTTGGAAACGTCAATATCTATAACCTGTGCTTTGTAGTTCTGCCTCATGATGCTGATCTGGAAACTGTGTAGTCAAAAGCATGTGTAGTGATATGTCCTTAGTCAAAGCCATAAAGACAGGAGATAGGAAAAAAAGAACAGATTGAACATAAAGTGACGAGTCATTGATTTCCCGGATGGAAAATCATGTACTTAAGTGGGGTTACCATAGAGAATTCACCTACTTGGGTGTCTGGCACTAGCCTGACAGACTTAAAAATGTTATTTTTCATCTGACTGAGAACAAATCTGCCTCAGGGAGGGAGTTACACAGAAGCAACTAAAATAGATTAATAAATAAAATTCCAAAAGCCAGTTTATTAATTTACATCTAGACCCGAATTATTGAAAGGATCCAAAAATTGTGTTTGGTGAGCTATACTTTTCTTCCTGTGGCAGATCTAACAAGGGCAACATTTGACTAGATACTGGCTCAGTGAGTCTGGAACAGAACCATAGAGTGTGCTGTATGATATTCTGGCCCAAGTGCCTGGGTCAGGGAATTTTGTGTGTTTGGACACAGAATGCTCAAATTATTACATTTGTTCCCAATGGTATTTGCAGCCTCCTCCTCTTTTAGAGACACTGTCTCTGTCTGCCTGCCTGCCTGCCTGACTGTCTGTCTGTCTGTCTGTCTGTCTGTCTGTCTGTCTCCATCAAATAAGATATATGTGTGCTTTTGCATAGATGTCCTGGTTGCAATTTCAGCCTTTCTGAGGGCTTGTACCTGTCATTTTGATTGTCAGTCATTTCTAGAACATATGATTGAAAATTGGCACACAGCTCAAGACTCCCAAGGTCTGAGGAAATCAATTCCACATGTAGCAAATCTGCGCATTGTGACATTTCTTTTCTAGTAGTACACTGCTTTACCTTGTCTTCTCTTGGCCTTTCTTTCATATGTAGTTCAGCATATATTCCTCCTTACAGTGGGTTATCTCTTGTGACTCTTCAAAGAGTGGTGTACTGCCAAAGGTGTAGTTAGAAATCCCTTTAAATAAGAACCTCCATTCACAAAGAATTGTGGCTTAAATCTCAGGGCACATTTTCCTATAATAATTTTTCTATAATAAGTTCAAGAAATATGCCACATTAACAGAAATGCACTTTGACTAGAGCGTTATCTGTTCATCTGACAATAAATGACATTGAATTAGACTGCATATACAGACAGAAACAGTTTACTTCTGTTGAGAATAATATTTTTATCTTTGTATTTCTAGGTATTAGATTTTTTTGAGTGATTACAATGTTTTTAATTAATAAGACGGAAGTCATCACTCTCATGGTTATATTATTGACGAATGCTTTTCTGCTTCTAAAATGTAAAGTGCAATGGCATTGTAAGGAACATTGAACAAGGGTGATCCTCGTGTTGTTTAACATATAAACAGCTCTTGGTTTTTGTATTTACCAAAGCTTAGCATTTCTACACAGAATCATTTATAGCTATTGACATGTACACGTTTCAGGTGAAATGGTATTTTGACATGACTTTCTAAAGCGACATCAGATACTGACATGTAAGATGAATTATATAAATTCTTGTTTTGGCTATAAATGGATTTTTCTTTCCTTCACCCAGAACTTCAGAGTATCTCAGTGATCTGTAATTAAAATCATCTCTAGAAGGTGACTTTATTTGTTTGCTTATTTATTATTTATTTATTTATTTAATTTATTTACTTATTCACTCACTTTACATCCCAATCAGTGCCCCTCCTGAAGCCCACCTCAAACAGTCTTTCTTCCCATTTCCCTGTTCTCTTCTCTGCTGAGAGGATGGATGTTCTCCCTGGGCATTCCCCAACACTGTAACATTAAGTCTTTTCAGGGATACACGCATTTTCTCCCACTGAGGCCCAGTTAGGGGAACAGGATACATAGACAGGCAACAAATTTAGGGTTGGGCCCCACAGCAGTTATTTAGGACCCACACGAAGACTGAGTTATTTGTGGATGTGGGGGACAGGGGAGGGGTAAATTCAGCCAATGTATGCTTTTTGTTTTTTGGTTCAATCTTGGAGAGTCCCTGAGGATCAAGGAAAATTGAATCTATTAGTCTTCTTGTGGAGTTCCTTTCCCCTCCAGGGTCCTCAATCCTTCCCCCAACTCTTCCACAAGACTCCCTGAGCTCCATCGATTGTTTGACTGTGGGTATCTATATATGTTTCAATCAGGTGCATAGTGGAGCCTTTGAAAACAGAGTTATGCTAGGCTCCTGTCTGCAAGCATAACAGTAGCATTAATCTTGTCAGGGATTGGTGCTTACCTATGGGATGCGTCTCAAGTTGGGGCAGTTATTGGTTGGCCATTCTCTTATTCTCTGCTCCATCTTTGTTCCTACAATTCTCACAGATAGGACAAATTTTGAATCAAAACTTTTGTGAGTGGGTTGGTATCCTTATCCCTTCTCTGGGGGTCCTGCCTGGCTACAGGAGGCAGCCACTTCAGGTTTAATATCACAACCTAGTATGTGCTAGGTGATGCACAGCACCAAATATTTTCTTTTTTATTCTTTAACACCTTAAGCATCTTCTCAGTTGTAAGAGATGCTATTCACTCCTTCTTTAACACTTGGACATAATGAAATGGTGAAAGATATTATCTTAGAATCTGAAGGACTATAAACTGAGATATAGATGATAAATCTATAAGTCTGCATATATATGTACACGATCCATACATCATCTATGTCCTTCCTCCCTTCTTTCCTCCCTCCCTCCCTTCTTTCTTTCCTTCCTTCCTTATTTCCCTCCTTCCTTCCTTCCTCCCTCTTTCCTTATTTATTTAGTTTTTCTTTGTATTGTTTGTGAATTCCACATCATTCACTCCAATCTGACTCATCTCCCTCTCCCTTCATACCCTCCCTCCACCTTTCCAACATCCCTCCCAACAGAGAAAAAAAAATCTTGTGAAAGCTGTAGTGTGTCACAGTCTAGAAAAATGTGCAATCTCTCCTGAATAGGTATAAAATTATTTCTTTGTCATTATTCCCTAAGTAGTATAGAATGACAAATATTTATTTAGCATTCATATTTTATTAGTTATTGTAATGACTTAGAAATGATACAAAATATACAAGAAGCTGCATAGTTATATGAAAGTATTAGCCATTTTTATAAGGAACTTAAACATAGACTTTGATACCACAGGGTTATAGGAGCCAATTCTGTAGATAAGAGGCTGGAATACATATATAAATATATATGTATTCAAATGAATTCTATTTAATCATGCCAATTTCATTTATCAAACAAAAAAAGCAAAATTGTAAGGGGGTGTGGATACACATGAAAGATGTGAAATAATATGATATTCATATAATATCTATTTATAAACCACACCATAACAAAAAATATGAAATAAGCATGTACCAGATAAATCCTATAAAGAAAAGGAGATATTAAGATAATTTTTTATGTTGAGATTGCAGCATTAAAAGTATTATTATACTTCTAAAATTTGGCAGGTATGGTGTTATGTGGTAAATTATGTCCCTCAAACCCAAATTTACATGTTGAAAATTAAACCTTATATGCCTGCAAGATGTGCCTGCATTTAGAGATTAGGACTATTTATAGTATTTAAGTTAATATGAGGTCATTAGCATTATGCCAAACACAGTTTGACTGAAGTCTTTATAAAAAGAAGAGATTTGGGTACAGATAGACATAGAAGGAAAGCCAGCCAGACAAACATGAGACAACCTCCCAGAAATCAACCCACTCAAAACTTATCATGGACTTTAGCTTCTAGAATTTGAGAAAATGAATTTCTCTCTGTAAGCCACACAGTCTGTGTGTCTCTTTGTCATGGCAGCTTTAGCAGACTATTACAGATGGTACAACAAATGGCAGAAATTTCTGGGAAAAAAATCCTCACATTGTTTATCAGTTTTCATTAGCCCGTGGCTTTATCTCTAATCCCCCACTTCCTCTGTGACCTTCAAATCTCTCAACTTTGAGGAAAATCAATTTATTCACACACAAACATACACACTATTACACACACACACACACACACACACACAAGAATATCATTTTCTACTTACATTTCCTGCTGGGTCTAAATGTCAAACATTATTCTGATTTGAAAACTGATCCAGGATATTAAGAAATATTCAAAGGTGAGAGACACTGACTTGGTATTAGAAACTCTTTTAGAATTTCACATAAACATATACTTCTTAGTTTGTGATTCACAGAATAGTAGATTCTGGAATGCTGAAACATCTTCAATAATCAAGACTAGTTTTTACCTTACATTGGAGATAAAAATGGAACTACAATTAGTAGTGTAAAAAATGTAGATTTTTCTGCTTGAGGACCATTTATATCTAGTCAGTGACAGTAGAGCTTCAAGGAAAAGACAGTATTACCTTGATGGAGTTCTCATGCTCCTCTCTGTCATGCTGCCGTTTACCAAGTTGAAATTTAAATTCTAGGCAGAATGATGCTAATTTGTTTTTATTTATTTTATTTTTTAACAATTTTTTATTAGATATTTTCTTCATTTACATTTCAAATGCTATCCCGAAATCCTGCTATACACTCCCTGATCCCTAACCCACCCACTCCTGCTTCCTGGACCTGGCATTCCCCTGTACTGGGGCATATGATCTTAAGGGCCTTTCCTCCCAATGATGGCCGACTAGGTCATCTTCTGCTACATATGCAGCTAGAGACATGACCTCAGGGGGTACTGGTTAGTTCATATTGCTGTTTCTCCTATAGGGTTGCAGACCCATTAAGGTCCTTGGGTACTTTCTGTAGCTCCTCCATTGGTGGCCCTGTGTTCCATCCAATAGATGACTGTGAGCATCCAGTTCTGTATTTGCCAAGCACTGGCAGAGACTCACAAGAGACAGCTATATCAGGGTCATGTCAGCAAAATCTTGGCATATGCAATAGCGTCTGCGTTTGGTGGCTGATTATGGGATGGATCCCCAGGTAGGGCAGTCTCTGGATGTCTTCCTTCTGTCTCAGCTCCAAACTTTGTCTCTGTAACTCCTTCCATGGGTATTTTGTTCCCCATTTTAAGGAGGGACAAAGTATCCACACTTTGGTCTTCCTTCTTCTTGAGCTTCATGTGTTTTGCAAATTGTATCTTGGGTATTCTATGTTTCTGGGCTAATATCCACTTATCAGTGAGTGCATATCATGTGAGTTCTTTTGTGATTGGGTTACCCCACTCAGGATGATATCCTCCAGATCCATCCATTTGCCTAAGAACTTCATAAATTCATTGCTTTTAATAGCTGAGTAGTACTCGATTGTGTAAATGTACCACATTTTCTGTATCCATTCCTCTGTTGAGGGACATCTGGGTTCCTTCCTGCTTCTGGCTATTATAAATAAGGCTGCTATGAACATAGTGGAGCATGTGTTCTTATTACCAGTTAGAACATCTTCTGGGTATATGCCCAGAAGAGGAATTGCTGGATCTTCTGGTAGGACTATGTCCAATATTCTGAGGAAATGCCAGATGATTTCCAGAGTGCTTGTTTCAATCCCAACAGCAATGGAGGAGCTTTCCTCTTTCTCCACATCCTCGCCAGCATCTAAACTGCATGGTACTGGTATAGTGACAGACAGGTAGGTCAATGGGATAGAATTGAAGACCTAGCAATGAACTCACACACCTATGGTTACTTGAAGGAGCTAAAACCATCCAGTGGAAAAAAGACAGCATTTTCAATAAATGGTGCTGGCTTAACTTGCGGTTATCATGTAGAAGAATGTGAATTGATCCATTCTTATCTCCTTGTACAAAGTTTAAGTCTAAGTGGATCAACTCTACATAAAACCAGAGACACTAAAACTTTTAGAGGAGAAAGTGGGGAAAAGCCTCGAAGATATGGGCACAGGGGAAAAATTTCTGAACACAACAGCAATGGCTTGTGCTATAAGATCAAGAACTGACAAATGGGACCTCATAAAACTGTAAAGCTTCTTTAAGGCAAAAGAAACTGTCAATAAGTCAACAAGGCCACCAACAGATTGGGAAAGAATTTTTACCTATCCTAAATCAGATAGGGGGCTAATAGCCAATATATACAAAGAGCTCAAGAAGCTGGACTCCAGAAAATCAAATAACCCCATTAAACAATGGAGAACAGAGCTAAACAAAGAATTCTCAACTGAGGAATACCGAAGGGCTGAGAAGCACCTGAAAAAATGTTCAACATCCTTAGTTATCAGGGAAATGTAAGTCAAAACAACCCAGAGTTTCCACCTCACACCAGTCAGAATTGCTAAGATTATTTTTTTTTATTATTATTAAAAATAAGAAAGAAAAAGGTTTTGAAGAAACATCGTTGGAAAGTAAAGTCAGTTGTCCCCTGGGCTGCTTTTTCTCTACAAATCTGAAATACAAAGGGTGTATTCCAGCGGGTGTACAAAGAGCAAGGAAGAGAAAGAGAACTGAAAAAGTTGATAGAAGTTTCATCCAGCTGACTGAAGAGAAAGACTGTACATCAAGCTAAAACGATGCCCTGTTTGTAGATGAGGCGTAAAGACCTGGAGAAAAAGGAAGGGCTTGAATGCTGACCCCAAATCAGAAGGCGTGTCCAGATAATTTTCTTTATATACATTTCTTTCTTAATCTCATGTCCTCCCTTTCAATCTTTCTCTGGTAATTCCAGATTTTTATTTGATAATTCTGCAGCTGATCTTCATGACTTCATTTTCACAGGAGTATCACAAATGGAAAGAATAGCATCTAAACTTGGACTCACACCGAAGAAATTTCACATTCATTATTTAAATAGAAGCAGCTGTTATTAATGGAACACAACGACAGAAAAAAATGTTCATTTCTAGAATCAAGTTTGGTGGAACAATAAAGTAACTTAAAATATAGAGTAAAAGTCAATATTGTTGTCATTAAAGTATTGATTCCCACAAACAAAATACTACTGTCCCTGGAGATGAAGTGGTCCAATTGTAATTTGCAATCCACTAAAAACCTATGAAACAGATTCAAAACATCAGTAAAATGAGTGAAATAAAAATATAAAGCATAGTAAATGTATTAGCTCAAGTATAACGATGGATAAGTCTTAAAAGATTGTATTGGAAAAAAGATGTAAAATGATATATCTGTGAAGTATTATATTTGTAAAATTAGTTTTAAAGAATTATAACATTGAGAACGACATACACAGCCAGACATGGTGGTACATGCCTTTTGTCTCAGCACTAGGGAGGCAGAGGCAGGCAGATCTCTGTGAGTTCTAGGCCAGCCTGGTCTACAAATCGAATTCCAGGACAGTCAGGGATAAACAGACAAACTGTCTTGATGCCTCCACAAAAAAATACACACACTCACACACACACACACACACACACACACACACACACACACACACATACACACACGTGCACTTGCAGTAAAATGTTCTATGAATAAAAATTATGCCACAGTTTTAAGGTATTATTACTTTGAGAAAGGTTGGAGAGTAACTATAGTGTTAATTTTTTTTACCTGGATATCAACATTTTGTTGGCAATAAAAATATTTTGTGGTTATTAATATCAAAGATATCCATGAATTGAAACAAGACATTTTATAATCTTAAGAAATTTGTAAATCTTAATATGTTATTAATTTTAGCATATTAAAATTACCCTGAATATTGATAAACAGACATAAAACTATAAAAGGCATGGTAGAATACATTATGAATAATACCATATAAATTAATTTTACTATTTTATGTAATGATAATTCTCTTGCCATAATATGGGCTCTCTCCACTAATTTGTATTTTGAACTCATGGTGCTCATTGTGTCTACTCTTGGCTCCTTTCCCAAGTCATGAGGAAGATAGGATATTCTTTTACACTATCTGAGTCTGTCACCAAATGGAATAAACACAAAATTTCATGTCAATGAGTAAGTTTTTATGCTGCAATAAAATCAATATATTACATTTATTAGCCCTGATATCTTGGGGGTATATTATTTTAGGTGCCAAAAATTAGGTGGCAAATATTTTCACTTTTCAGGAGAGAGAGAGTGGGGAGGAAGGGAAGAATGGAGGGAGGGAGGGAGGGAGGGAGGGAGGGAGGGAGGAAGAGAGGAAGGGAGGGAGAGAGAGAGAGAGAGAATGAGAGAGAGAGAGAGAGAGAGAGAGAGAGAGAGAGTCATTAGAAAGGCAAATATGGTAATACTGTCAAAAGTTGAATACAAGTGGCAGAGACACATAAATATGTTTTTCATTATTTTATGAAATTGAAATTAGAACGTCTTGTAATTTGTGACTTTATGGTACATTTTTTAATAAACACAGTTTCCTGGAATACAATATTCCCATTTCTAGAAAGGGGAGAGGAACAGCTAAATCTAGTGCACCCTGTGTTTGGTCATGATATTTGCAAGTGTGTGTACGTCTGTAAGAAAGGGATACATTCCCAGAAAAGATAGTAACAGGAGCCACCACTCTCAAAATTTAAGATCGTAAGTAAATTGGTTAACATTTTTCTTGTTGTCAAAGCAAATTTATGCTGCTTTATTACTACATTAATTCTTATTTCCTAGTGGTATTAACAAAAAACTATATATGTTTTTGTTTTTGTTTTTTTATTTGTTTGTTTGTTTTTATTTATCCACTTTACATCCCGATTGCTTGTGGAATTCCTGTCCATTCTGTGGCTTGAAATTCTTCCTCTTATTCTTCCATAAGAGTTCTCAAGCTCCATCCACTGTTTGGCAGTGGGTGTCTGTATCTGTCTGAATCAGTTGCTGGGTCGAGCTTCTCAGAGGACAGCCATGATAGACCGCTATCTACAAGAATAACAGAGTATCATTAATAGTGTCAGGGACTTGTGCCTGCCCATGGGATGGGTGTCTTGTTAGACTTGTTATTGATTGGCCCTTCCCTCAGTCTCTGCTCCATCCTTGTCCCTGCATTCTTATAGACAGGATAAATTTTGAGTAAAAAAATTGTGTGAGTGGACTAGCGTCCATATCTCTCCACTAAGTTCCTGCCTATCTACAGAAGATGGCTACTTCAGATTCTATATCCTCACTGCTGTGAGTGTCAGCTAAGGTCACCTTCACTGATTCTTGGGAGCAACCTCTATCCTAAGTCTCTGGAATGTAGTGGAGATGCTCCCCACTCCCCGATTTCCATATCCACCACCCAGCCCCTGCTCTACCACTTTCGCCAGCAGCAGATTCCCTTCATCCTCATGGCCATTTGGCCATCTCCCTTGACTCTCCTGACATCTGATCCTGAACCTCCCATTAACATTTCCATTCTCTCTTCCATCCTGTTTCCTCCCTCCATCTGACTCCTACAAGTATTTTATTCTCACTTCTAAGTGACACTCAAGCATCCTCGACTGGGCCTTCTTGATTAACCTCTTTGTGTCTGTGGTGTGTAACATGAGTATCCTGTATTGTATTTTATTGCTAATATCCATTTATAAGTGAGTACATACCATGTATATCCTTTGAGTCTAGATTATCTCACTCAGGATGATATTCTCAAGTTCCAAGCTTGTTTCCAGTTTTTGGCTATTGCAAATAAAGCTGAACATAGTTGAGAAACTTTCCCTGTGGTACATGGGACATCTTATGGGTATATGTTCAGGATTGGTATATCAGGGTCTCCAAAGTAATTGTACAAGTTTGCATTCCAACCAGCAATGGAAGAATATTCCTCTTGCTCCATATTCTTACCTTAATGTGCTGTCATTTGAGGTTTTGATCTTAGCTATTCTTACTGGTGTAAGATGGAGTCTCAGAGTCATTTTGATTTGCATTTCCTTGAACTCTAAGATCTCTGAACATTTCTTTTAAGTGTTTCTATGCAATTTGAGATTCTTCTGTTGAGAAGTCTCTCTTTAGCTCTGAACTACATTTTAAAATTGTGTTATTTGTATTGTTGGTGTCTTCACTTCTTGAGTCCTTTATAAATTTTGGCTACTAGCCCTTTGTCAGATGTAAGGTTAGTGAAGATCCTTGCTCAATCTGCAGGCTGTCATTTTGTTCTAATGTCAGTGTACTTTGAGAAGTTTTTCTGTTTCATGAAGTCCCATTTATCAAATATTTATTTTAGAGCCTGAGACATTGGTGTTCTGTTCAGGAAGTTGTCTCCTGTGAGTTGAAGGCTATTTCCCATTTTCTGTTCTTTTAGATTTAGTGCATTGGGTTATACATTGAGGTCCTTGATATACTTGGACTTGAGTTTTTTGCAGGGAGATAAATACAGATCTATTTGCACTCTCCATGTAGACATGAAGTTATTCTAGCACCATTTTTTGAAGATGCTTTTCTCCCCATTGTATGGTTTTTGTTTACTTTGTCAAAAATCATCTTTCCATCTTCTGATAGTTTCTTTAATTTCTTTCATCAGTGACTTGAAGTTTTTATCATATATGTCTTTCACTTGTTTGGTTAGAGTTACACCAAGATATCTTATATTATTTGTGGCTACTTTGAAGGATGTTGGTTCCCTGATTTTTTTTCTTATCCCATTTATCTTTTGTACAAGGAAGGGCTGCTGAGTTTTTGGAGTTTTAGTTTTGTATCCAGCCACTTTGCTGAAGGTGTTTCTCAGCTAGAAAAGTTCTCTGGTAGAATTTTGGGGTTGCTTATCCATTCATCCACAACAGTGGTACATTGACTTCTTCCTTTACAATTTATATCCCCTTGATCACTTTAGTTGTCTTATTGTTCTTGCTATAACTTCAAGTACTATATTGAATAGATAAGGAGATAGTGGGCAGCCTTGTCTTGTCTCTAATTTTCATGGAATTGCTTTTAGTTTTTCTCCATTTAATTTGATGTTGGCCATTGGCTTGCAGTATGTTGGCTTTTTTTTTTTTTGTGTGTGTTTTTGTACTCATGGTGCCGTGTATCCCTGATCTTTCTAAGACTTGTAACAAGAATGGATGTTGGATTTTGTCAAAGGCTATTTAAGCATCTAATGAGATGATCATGTGATTGTTTCTTTCAATTTGGTCATATGGTGGATTAAATTTATTGATTTTTGTATATTGAGCCACCTCTGTATCCCTAATTAAAGCTTTTTCAATCATGATGGATGTTGCTTTTGATGTGTTCTTGGATTCATTTTGTGAGTATTTTGTTGAGCATTTTTGCATCAATGTTCACAAGGGAGATTGGTCTGAACTTTTCTTTCTTTGTTTAGTCTTTGTGTAGTTTAGGTATGGGGGTGACTGTGGACTCATATAATGAGTCTGGCAGTGTTCCTTCTGTTTCTGTTTTGTGAAATAGTTTGAGAAGTATTGGTATTAATTAGCTCTTCTTTGAAGGTCTTGTAGACTTCTGCGCTAAAACCATCTGTCCCTACCCTTTTTGGGGTTGGGAGTCTTTTAATGACTGCTTCTATTTTCTTAGGGTTTGTGGGACTATTCAAGTAGTTTATCTGCTCTTGATTTAACTTTGTGCAATTGTATCTATCTAGAAAACTATCCATTTCATTTAAATTTTCCAATTTTGTGGAGTATAGGCTTTTGAAGTAAGGCCTAATGATTTTTTTTTAATTCCCTCAGTATCTGTTCTAACTCCCTTTTAATTTCTGATATTGTTCATTTTGATTCTGACTTCTAGTTAGTTTGGCTCAGTGTTTGGGGTAGGGAGCATCTACGCAACTTCTTATTCATTCCATTAAAAAAAAATGCCACTAAAAACATTGAGTCTGATTCATGTTGGCCAGTGCTCCTGAGCAATAGATCTGCCCTAGTGTTTTGAGATACCCAGTGATACACCATTGTAGAAAATTTATATTTTCTCTTACATCAGCTTTCATTTGTGAATAGTTTTAGAAATATCTGTAATATTTATTTTAATTTAAACTTTGTTTTCTTTTGGGGGAGGAATTTAAGCACATTAGCACTCTACTTGTATCATTTCCACCCACACTTCTTCCCATTAAAAACTGTCTAATGCCCCAATTCCTCTTAAATCCATGACCTGTTCATCTAAAATTATTATTGTTACACACACACAAACACACACACACACACACACACACACACACCCACACACACACACACACACAATACACAGCCTATCAAGTCTACATGGTGTTGCTAATAGGTATATGTATTTATGGCTGAGTACTTGCAATTTGATAATCTACCAGCTGCTTGTTCTTAGAGAAAACTTGTTCATCCCTTCCCATTAAACATTTATTGTGGCCGGGTGTGGTGGTGCACACCTTTAATCCCAGCACTTGGGAGGCAGAGGCAGGCAGATTTCTGAGTTCGAGGCCAGCCTGGTCTACAAAGTGGGTTCCAGGACAGCCAGGGCTACAGAGAAACCCTGTCTCAAAAAGCCAAAAACCAAACCAAACCAAAACAAAAAACCCCCAACCCCCCCAAAAAAACCCAAAAAACAAAAAAAACCCAGAAACAAACAAACAAACAAAACAAAAAAACAAAACAAACAAACATTTATTGTATGTAGCTCTTTATTTAGTGGTGGGCCTTGTGTAATTTCTCCTACATACATTTTATGACAACTATTGTTTTCTTTATGCATGTCTTATTTAGGCAAATACTATTGACATTTTAAGGATGCAGCATCCCTGTTATGTTTTGAAGGTGATATCCAGCAGCAGATATGCTGGGTTTCTGACTTTTATATAAGCACATCCTAGCACTTTGCTCTTCCAGGATATTTCTCAAATCTTATGTGTAGGCCTATGTTTTAGATGAACTAGTGGAACTGGACATGTGTTTAACTTTTTTACTGTATTTTGATCAGTTTTGAATTTTTGTAATCATCTTCATCTACTGCAAAAGAAGATACTATGGGAGAATAAGAGCTACACTTATCTGTGGATATTAGGAGAAGTATTTAGAACTCAGAAGTCATTTGTTTTAGCAAAATGTCAGTGATACTTTCTCCTGTATTATATATGACTTAACAAGCCACAGATAGGTGCCTGTATTACAATATCTGGCATACCATAGGCATAAACTCATTCCTATTGAATGGGCTATAAGTGCAATTAGACAGCTGTTGTTGAACCCCCATGATAATATGGCTAGTATTGAATTATTGGATATATCTTACCATGCCAGTCATTGTTGTAGTTCATAGGTTTTATGGATGGGTTGGACTATTGCTTGTTTTTCACCCTTAGCAATATAATTAGCAACTTCAGATACTATGAGAATTAGCTCTGGGGGAGGAAGCTTCCATGTGAGTTCCAAATTGATTCCTCCAAGCCATATATCTGAAGCATGTAGTGTCTTCATCAATAGCATTGGACGGACCTTCAAATTCTGAAATACAGTTAAAAGCAATAGTGATAGTATATATTATCTTGGCAATTTTTTGGTTCCACACAACCAACAACTTGAGGAAGCTTTTCTGGTTTAGGTATTGGGTTTTTGCTAGATAATCTGTGGCACCCGGGAGGAGTATTATTACTCTGTGAGATAACTTCATTTAAACCATATTCACATATACATATAACTAATACACTACATATCTATAGTTTAAATTAGCTTATAAAAATAATAATGTTCCCTATGGTTTTTGGTCTTTGCAGATGTGTTGCTATCTGGCTTGCTTTCCATACAACATAAACCTCTATTCCCACATGCAATGGTAACTAAATATTGTGTCTTTGTTCAGTATTTTCTCTTTGGTTTCTACAGCCTCTTGTTTTGTGTGGTTTGATATAAGGAAAAAGATCCAAATCACTGTACTACAATTACTGGGTGTCAATGCTGCTCATGAGAAGGCCAGTTACTGTACAATGGCTGCTAACAATCAAATGGCCAATCCCATTGAGAAGTACTTAAAAATCACATATAATTAATATTTCCTATGATGTTGAAGCAATCTCTGTGTGTAATTTTCCTACTTGCCATGGAAATTAGTCTAGTATAGGAAAGAAGAAAGAAGCTATGGTGGATACAGAGCTGAGAGAAGTGGGTGTCCTACTAAAACCATAGCCCCTAGCTCCAAGAGGTACAATATTATCTTTTCTTTTTATGACTTTGTTGTTCTTTAAAAGACTTCAGTCTGTAGTAATAAATCTCATCATAGTTTAAACTAGCTTGTGACTCCTAAATTCATGGATATAGATAATATTTGCTATATTTGTAAAAAAATTGTATTTTTATTGACAATAATTATAGATGGAAAAAACATGTTTCTTGAAGGTTGACTCAATATTATGGATAATCAAAACCTTAAGCAACAGATGAGATTTGGCATGAAAACAATAAGGTTCTTGATCCAGTTGGATAGGTCGTGAAATTGAGAAGCTAAATACTATAGTTTTCAAACATTCAAACCTGTATGTTGGAACTCATTAGTTTTTTTGTTTTGTTTTGTTGGGTTTTTTTTGTTGTTGTTGTTTTTAGAAGAAGCAGAATGTTGGATTTCTATCCTCATCACTCTGTTGACCTGAAACTGCAGTGTGATGTGACAAATTAAGTTTAAACTATTTCCCACAGGAATGACTCTGAGGAGCAGATGGCTTTGAGAAAGACCTGTTTGTCATCCAACCAGTGTCTTCCCTGTTTAGCAAAATTGGCTGAGGATGGTTAAGCAAAGAGATATATTTTTACAAAGCATCTTTAGTGACCTGAAGTGGGTTTTTTTTTTTAATAAAAAAAAGTAACGTCACTTTTTCTTTAGGAGATTCTTGTATTTTACATTATGAGAAAGAATAAAAATAAATGTGGCTTACAGGAGATTTACCTCATTGAGGAGTTGATGTGTTCCTTTGTGTAACAGGTACAGTGTTATGACATCAGTCTGTCTCATTTTATTAAACATGTCATATATATTCTGAGGTACCAGTATTCATCCGCCAAGTTAGAACAAGTATGATCTAGGAATATTTCTTTTCTTTGTGAAACTTTTGTTTCCAGGGTTCATTCCCTTTAGATGTTGATTCTTCTCTGTCAGCTGAGGAACAAAGGCACACTCTCTTATAAGGCAAAACTCTTAGATTAATGAATATGTTCCTGTCTTAGCATCTTGGGAATAAAGGTATTGAAAACTGGCAAGGCACTATTTTTATTTGTCTAGTGTGAGTTCATGAATACTCTTATGCATTTATTTATGTATGAACTGATTAGTTCAGAGAAAAATGTGTCTCTTCATATTCTTTGCTCAGAAAAAGGTTTTCTTGTTGCTAGTATAATTAATTTGCAGGGGGAAGCATAATCTATAATTTAGATCAGCCGTCTAGGGAGAAAATACTTTGTGTCTGTGGCACTTAATGTATCTACTAACCATAAGATCGTTGTCAATAATGTTTTAGGAATACAATGTCAAAATAAAAATAGCACTCGAGTTCAAGTATTCAAAATGTATTTTCTTCTATTTTTCTGTATGCCAAATTAATCTAAGGATAATAGAGTTCAACTATGGAAATGTAATGCAAGGACTGTGAGGGGAATGATGTACACTTCTTCACTTCATTATCATGAGTGTTCTTTCCAATAGATCTCACCTAGGGATCCTTTCCATAAGATGGTTTGAGAAGACTTTATAGAATGGCATAGTTGTCAGCATGCAAACCACTTAGCCTTCTTGTTTCAGTTTCCCAGTTGTGACAGGCATATTAAAATACCTGCCTTTCAGTGGTTTGTAGACAGAGTTCTATTTGTGGAGCTTTTACCACAGTGCTGGTGCACTGAGAGTGCAAAGTCAAAGGAAGGCTGGTGACTATGGGGGAAACAGTCACCAGTGTGGTCATGGAAGTATTACAATAATGAACATTCTCATTATTCTTGGGCAGAAATGAGAATGGTATGTTAAGTACTTCCACATTACTTCATTACTTCTTGAAAAGCTACTTAGTCTTAATGGCTATTTGATGCCACGCTGCTATTTCACACAAGACCTTCTGTGAGTCTTAAAAATCGAAGTGTTCAAATAGTCCTTGATCAGAGAATTGGGGAATTTATATGAATTCGAGATAATGGTCTTTAAAAGATAGTAGAGAAACTATGGGAAGAAAGTAATCTGTGCTTTATAATTTTCTTCACATCTCATCTTTTTCTCTCTAGAAGTGAAGGAGTACAGATTCTCTCTGTTCACTGCTTGAGCCCTGTTTATTAAATGAAACCACAGAGCAAGAAACACATTGGAAGAACCTGGTCTTGTCAAATGGTCAGAGTTGTCACTGGCAGAAATATCCAGTGGGAACAAATCTACAGCATTGAGATGGAACAAGATCACCAGTAGAGGAGATGGTGTCTAGTTCTGCCTGCTCTCTTCAGTCAGCATTTTCCTGACCAGTCTTTTCTTGGTTCTGATTAATTGTAGACTTTTTCTTTAATTCTCCCAATTGGTTAAAAGGTTACTTGGTCTCCTTCAAATAAATCCATTTTATAACAATTTTTTTATCAGTACACAACCCATTTTATATAAAAGAGTTAAGTTTTTAATTTTTTTATGTGATGAATTTTCCAACAAACTATATAATTCAAACAAAATACATAATCCATATAGTTAAGTGTGAGTGAAAATTATAAGTTAATTTTCCCATACAATACATCCTAACTGCCCCCTTCCCTTTTTTCCCTCTCCTTTCTTGCTGCTGCTGTCATTAGATTGGGCATCAGGCTTCAGATTCCTTAGGTTTAGAACATTACCTTATGTGAAGGATTAACCAGGGGACCATCAGCTCTTTAGTCTCAAACTTGGGCTGCATCATTGGTCCTTTTTGTATTGAGGCTTCTAGATTCCAGGAATGAGTACTTTACAGTTTCCCTGGGTTTCCAACCTGCAGATGACAATTATGGGACTGTTTACTGTAGTATGTAAATTAATCTAATGAATTCCCTTTTTAATTTGCATATTTTGAGTTTTTTTCCCCATTGCTCAGGAGAACCGTGACTAGTTTACTAGTGATATAGTGTGACTTTGAGAACCCAATGTATGTGTACAAAAAACTGCATCACAATAAAAGATCAGCCAGTTCTTGTCTAGTGATGTCAAGAAGCACTTTCTAAGATCATGGGGATAGTTTACATGTGCATCATTTAAAATAATATCTCCTAGCCAAATGTTGCATTAAGCACTTAAAATGTGGCTAATGAAATGAAGGGAGTGGATTTTATCTTGTATTTATTTAATAAATTTAAATGGAAATAATTACAAGTATCTATGGAGAACTTTATTAAATAATAAGCACTGCTCTCTGCATGTGTCATTTTATGATACTTTTATATAAAAACTTGAGTGCTATCCATTCCATTTCTACATGCAGTGATAGTATGTAGGACACTAAGATGGAACCAACATCCCTTTCCCTCAAATGTATTTTGCTTATCACTCCTAATCATATAATGTGAACTTCACTAAGTAGAGTGTTTGCTCCTCCTGCATTAGAATGTCTTAATGACTAAGAATATAATGAATGAAAGTTATAGGAGGCTTCAGAGATACCTTGGAGTCTAATAAACCATCCACACAGCAGTTAAGTCAGTACAGAGAATGGCCACATTCAAACACTTTATTAGTTCAGTAATTAAATACTGGAGACTCTGACTGATACTTGAATAAGTAGAGTGACCTTTCATACATGGAATAATTAATAGATTTAAAAATGAGAGGTATACACTGTCTTTCAAATATATATGAGTATATAGGTACATATTCACTAAGAATATAATATAGAATATATTCTGTTAGTTGCTGAGACTATTCCAGTGACCAAAATTATTGTCCTTAAGGAGTTCACATATTGTCTTGGGGCCACAATGGTTGTGCTGTGAGTCAACAGATAAATAAACAAAGAATAAGTATAGGATACATATGATGGTGATACTTTTTGTAGAAGAAAATAAAGTCTTCTAGGGAAGGTGTGGAGGACTAAGGGTGTGTTAGAGAAGATACTAAATTTTGTACAAAGTGTCTGTACTGACTTAACTGCAAGTAATTGAAGAGTGAATTATATCAAGAGTGTTCTGCATGAGAAAAATGTAAAAGCAAGCACCTGGAGGGTCTCTAGAAGGAGCCCAGTAGTGCTGCTCAGTGCAGTGGAAGAGATGGAGTATAGGAAAGGTAAGACAGTCCTAGTAAGAGAACAAATCCAAAAACTACAAAGGACCATATTTATTGGGCCTTGTAAGGTCCTCGGCTTTAAGGAGTAGATTTGCGCTCAAAATTGACAAGACTCAAGAATAGACTGATCGACAGTAAAAACATTTTAAAAAAAGGATCCAGTAAACTAATGTAGCCTTCTACTTTATTTTGAGTTACATTAATTACACATACTTCTTATAGTTATTACCTTGGACATTTGCTGGAGAACTCAGCTTTGATATTAGGGAAATACAAGCAGATACCTCAGTAGCTAATGCACAGTTTATGAAAGGAGGAGAAGATCCACCTGGTCTTTTCTGCTGGGGAAGACTCCTAGTTGGTCTGCTCTCATGAAGGCACCATATCCAGACCCATCTTTTTGCTTTGTTTTTCGAGACAGGGTTTCTCTGTAGAGCCCTGGCTGTCCTGGAACTCACTTTGTAGACTAGGCTGGCCTCAAACTCAAATCTGCCTGCCTCTGCCTCCCAAGTGCTGGGATTAAAGGCGTGTGTCACCACTGCCCAGCATCCAAACCCATATTAGAGGATCTGCTGCACTCAGAGCAATTGAGGATCAGCTGTACTCAGAGCAGTTGGACACAGCTTGACAGCTCCACTGAAGACCCAACAGTCTGAAGACCTCCCCGGAGATCTACTGCAGCCAGGGCAACAGATCAGTAGCTCCTCTGGCCCTCTGACGAGCTCCCAGTTGGAAGGATCCACAGGTGGTTTGCTATAGCCAGGTCCGAAGGCCTACCAGGAGACCTGAAGCAACACAGCGACAAAAGAGCCAGATTCCAGACAGTGAACAAACACTAGCAATATCCAGATGGTGAAACCAAGCTCAAGACCATAAGCAACAGAAGCCAATATACGTGGGCATTGTCAGAACCCAGTTCTCTCACCACAGCAATCCCTGAATACACCAACATACCTGAGAATCAGGAAACTGTCCTCAAATACTATCTCATGAAGATAATAGAGTCCTTTAAGGAGAATATCAATAACTCACTGAAAGAAATACAGGAAAACACAGGCAAACATGTGAAAGAACTGAATAAAGTGATCCAAGACCTAAAAGTGGAAGTAGAAACAATAAAGAAAACACAAATGGAGGCAAACCTGGAAATGGAAAACCTAGGAAATAGGTCAGGAATTACAGATGTAAGTATCACCAACAGAATTCAAGAGATAGAAGAGAGAATCTCAGGTGTGGAAGAAACCATAGAGGAGATTGACACAACTATCAAAGAAAATTCAAAACATAAAAAAAAACCCTCATAACCCAAAGCATTCAGGAAATTCAGGACATAATAAATTAGACCAAATCTAAGAATAATTGGAATAGAGGAGAATGAAGATTCCCAGCTCAAAGGACCTGAAAATGTCTTCAACAAAATCATAGATGAAAACTTCCCCAACCTAAAGAAAGAGATGGCCATAAAGGTAGAAGAAGCCTATAGAACATCAAATAAATGGGACCAGAACAGAAAGGGAGAACATGTCTGTACTGATGATTAGGAAGAGAGAAATCACACCCAGGCCTCCAGAAGCAGAAGTCCTTAAAACAGATCCCTAATTAGTGTTGGAATCTTCATTGTAGGCACCTGTCCCATGCCTCCACAGTGCATTCTCATGAGGGGATTATTTGGATTTAATAAATACTACTTACAATTTTCCAGAAATGATTTTTAATATTTTAAATACATTCTCTTGACATTTTGAGGCAGATACTATGAGACAGCAAGCTGGGGCACTACTTATTGGGAGTTCAATGATACCTGTAGACCAAAGTCACAAGACACAGTTTTCTTGTCAAATAGGAATCTGAATGAGAGCATCTACAATATCATCTGTTATGTGGTGAGAAACATGGTAGAATTCATGACACATTTTCTGGGTGGATTGAAAGACAAAGGACTGGGCACAACCCCACAGCAGGTCCATCAGAACATGCCCAACATTCTGAAGAGGCAAATTATTTAGAGCCTGAATTAAGTCCTCCTAAAGACCTGTTGTTATCACCACTAATGATTAGCCTTTGACCAGAGAATTATGTGAAAATTTGGCTGTTTTGCTAACTCTCTCATTGCTGGGTCCTGCTTACACACCTGTCATAATGCATGCTCCAGCACACAGTATAATTATAGGATTCAAGCTCTGCTCTCTGTCCAAACTCTTTAAGGCACCAGGCTTAGAGCTTTGAAAATGCCACCGCTTTCCTTGAAGCAAAAAGCTGCTTCCTAATTGGGGTTGATTTTTGAACAGAACCATTTCAAAAGGGACACTACATAAAAATAATAATAAAGGGTTGTGATTTAGGATTAAAAAGGAAGTCTATTAAGAAAATAAAATACTTGCAATATATGGCACTGAATTTTCTGCCTCAAATACCTTGGTGAATTAGTGCTTTGGGATATACATGTGGCCAATCTCACACAAAGCAGAAAATTGAAATGTTTTATTTTACTAAATGCCACCGGGTGTGTATGACTAAGACCACTGTAGATCTCAGTGGACCAGAATGGGAGGAAAGGAATTCAATAATTTAAGTCAGTTTTATTGATAGAATTACGTTTATGATAAAGTGACCTTTTCCTGTTTCTGGCCTGTGGCTGGCTACTATTGAAATGGTAATACCCAACTCTGTGTGTTTTGGCTTCAACCTTTCATTTTAAATCCTCCTTTCCCCCAATTATCTACTGTGCTTGCTTTGTTGCTGTTAAGTAGATGATGTACTGATGAGATCTGTGGTTTAGATTGCTAATTGCCCCTTGATTTCCAAATTTCTGCTCCCTAGTTTTAGAAAGGAGGTTTAGAAGGCCATTGGTTTGCCCTGCCAGTTACCTCTCTAGTCATCTGGCCTCTTCTGGGGCTTCGTGACCCACACAACTTCTGTGGAGCATCAGGGGAAGCCAAGTTTGCTGCTATCCACATTTGCCATAGTCTCCTGAGTAGAAACTGTTTATTCCCCTCCCACCCCCCGCGCCGTTTTCCTGCTGATTGAAAAATAAATGCAGAATTGGCGTGTGGGCTTCTGTTTGAGATTTCTGAAGACAGCGTGGTAAGTACACATTCCATTTGTCATTGATTCAGTGCAAAATATAATTTAATAGAGTCAAATAAGTGATCACAAAATTATCCTCATAGCTGTCAGAGAAGAAACCTGAGAATTGCTCCACGACGATCAGTTTTGGGTCATGTCAGAATACCTGAGGCAGAGAGGTATGCTGTGGCTGTTCTACTTCATGACTCAGGCCCCTTGATACCACTACTAAGTAGTGTGTAGAACATACCATTAATGCTCATGCCTGCTAGAAATTGCTTCATGGTCACCCATGTGTCCTCTTTTGTATTATGACCTTGGACTCTTTTCTACATTACGAATAAATCATGAACACATTCCACTAGAACATGTTACATCTAGAACCTGTCTTCTAGAGAGTCTGGGGAGTCTAGTTGAATGATCATTATAAGAAGGAAGGAATAGACTCTCTGTCAGTAAACAGTAGTCAGTAACTTAAGAGACTTTCAGGTACTGGATCCTGAGGTTGACCCATCCATTTTGAAATGTACAGGAGAGTTTAAATGAGAGGGAAAATGCCACCTTGATTAATCCACTGTTAATGATGTTTTAATCACTTGCTGTTGAACACAGTATTAATTCAAATTCCTAGAGCTGGACTGCTGTACTCAGCATGTGGCATTGGATTGTCCTAATAAGACCTTATAGCAGATTGGCAAACTGGTGACCCTTATTGTGTCTCTGCAAATATCTAGGAACAGCTTCCCTAAAAGTCTCTTGGAAAGTGGTCCATCTGTCAGCTGAGGATAAGCTTTAATAATAATGGTGAGGCTAATTCAGAATGTCGGGCTTTTGTTGTTGTTGTTGCTTTCAACAAGGCCATAGAAGTAAGATATTCACTTAGAGAAGAATTGGTTAGCCTGCAAGCAGAGATAAAGGCAATATTGCTAAGCTAAGCTCCTCCATCTCTGCCTCTAGCCAGAATGCAAACTGAGAGTTTGGAAATGTAAGGACTTCAGGTTAAAATAGCCAGCTGTTTCTATAACTCCAAACTAGACAGCAACTTCAGCAGAGGCGAAGCATTTCTAAGCCAGCCATGAGAGCAAAGCTGGTGGCAGAGATCAGATGAAAGGTCCTCCTCTCTACTCAGTTTTACTGTAGTGGACAGATTGCTGATCCCCTCTATGAAACTCAGTTTGTGTATTAAAACCCTAGCCTCCAAAGAGACTCTATTATATTTTAGGACTTCTAAAAGGGTAATCAAGATTAAATACGGTCATTAGGCTATGGCATTAATCCAACAGGACTATATCATAAAAAGAGCCTCTCACTCTCTTGCTCTTCCACTCACTCCTTTACTCCCTCCCTCCCTCTCCCTCCCTCCCTCTCCTTTCCTCTCTCTCCCTTTCTCTACCTTCTATTCTCTCTCCCCCTCTCTCTCCATCTGTTTGCACAGACAGAAGGATACAGCACAAAGGTAGCCTTCAACAATCTAAAAAAAGAAGGGTTAGACTCTAAGCCTATTGGAACTTTGATTTTGGACTTCTAGCCTCCAGAAGGATAAATTTCTATTCATTTACAATGCCTGTGGTATTTTCTCATGGCAGCAAAGCACACTAAAGCACCTAGCTTTTCATATCATTCTGGTGGAATGAAGTTTCTAGTTTAAAAAAGCTGCAAGGCTGTTGACTAATTAGCATCTTATGATTGCAAGAAGTTGGGCTGTTACAGATCCAGAGCCAATGTGCTTCGGGTTATCTTTAGCTCCCTTAATAGCCATTTATTGCTTATCTCTATATGTGATCTAATATCTTTGTAATGAGACCTTTCAGCAGGTATTAACAGACTACTACTTTTAACCAATTCAAAAGCTGAGGAATTCAAGTCATCAGATAGCATCCGGAACCCACCTCAGAAATGTATTCACTTGCTATAATTTTCTGGCCTTTTGCTTTCACTAATGTAAAATCCTTTATTCTGCAATTTTGCTTCCACTAATGTAAAATCTTTTATTCTGCAATTGTATAAACTGTTTTCATGTTGAAATAATTTATTTAGGATATCCTGAATTTGTGCTTTCAGGTTGTTGCTGTTCGTATTTTGGCTTAAGAATAATAATGATAAAAAAAAAAAACATTACTGATCTTGAGGTAAGGTGAGATATTAACCTCATCTCATAATGAATAACAAAAGAATAGGCAGAGCTCAATAATTATAAGTAAGATTCTTCATAAAAATCTATGGCTTCAGTTGTTTGTATTTAGAATTGACTGGAAGAAAAATTTTGAGAGTCTTGTAAAAGCTTATGTTACACAGCTGTACGGCAACAAAATATTGCATGAATTGTTCAATCCTAATGCTGCCTGAGGTACACAGATGTCTATTAGTAGGTAATAGTATATGTTATCTTTAAAGGACATTCCAAAGGCCCAATTCCAAGGCCTATTTTACAGATCAAAACAGTCATGATAAAGCAGGGAGAAGTTTCTAAACACTGAAACCATAATTTGATAATTAACAAAGTAGTTACTTACCCCACATAAGTAAAGGTTTGCCAGAGTACCTATTCTGGGAACAAATTCTGGGTCATGGAAGCTTTATAATTAGCTGGTGTTTGGGGGAAGTAGAAAGACCAGTGATGGCTTACAATTTCTCCTTTCCCCAGCCGAGTCGCTCCATTCCTACTTCACTGCTGAATGTTGTGAAGGGACAAATGATTTTCCTTTTTAATTTTATAGCATGTTAGACCATGAGTTATTATATCCAGGCTTGATCCTTTTTATAACCCACTCATTGTAGACTTTGAGCTGTTTGCTAGTACTTTAAAGGACAAGGACTAGGGCTCTCAGGGAAGAAAAGAAGTATTCCATACACAGAAACAAAGATTTTATTGCTGGTCAAAATGCCAAGGTGTCAGGCCTACTGGTTGCCTTTTACTATCTCTTTCTTCTAGTTTAGCTTAGTACAGGCAGAACTTTGCAGTTGACCTTGTTGTTCGGTGCCTCTCTAGTAGTTCTGGCCAATGGTTCTTTAGCAAACATGTGCTAAGACTGCCTGAAAGCTACTGTATGTGCAGGTGCACTGAGCTGTCTTTAGTATTTTCCTCATTGTGCCATATGAGGATATGGATATAGATACTATCGTGGGCTATGACAAACTAGGTTTTGGCTTTTTGGGTCATACTCCAGGTGAGCCTTGAACCTTTTATATAACTGAGGATGACATTGGATACCTGATTCTTCTGACTCTATTTCATTGTCATTTAAAAGCTGTTTTCTAAACATGTTTGAATTAAAAAACAAAACAAAACCAAACAAAACAAACAAAAAACCCCAAAACACACTTAAGTCTGAGGCCGGCATGATCAGCATAGTGGGTTTCAGGTTCATCAAGGCTACATAGTGATATATTGTCTTACATAAAAGAAAACAAAAATTAATTCAGATTCAATGATTAAAGTCTTGACTGCATGATACAAATTAAGTTTTATCAAGCTTTGTAAAAGCAGAAAGTACTAGAGACTTTCTCATGAATCAGAAAGTGGTTAATACATGCATCTTATATATTCTAGAAATGATAATAAATTTCATTCAGTCACACTACTATTTTAACCGTGCCTAGGAATCTCTAACTTTTATTCATTAAGTAGGAAGCCAAATAAGTGTTGAGGAAGGGTTTACTTATAATACAAAATACCCTATTCATTGCTTTCAATTAAGAAAGAAAGGATTCAATACAACTATCTCAACCCCAGTGTCATCTTTGTTTTTCTCTGGTTTCCCTTTTGCCTTAAGCAATAAAAGGATTAATCCTGTATAGTAATTTAAATAGAATTACTTGTTAAAAATCCTCTACCAAGATCAGTGAAAAGGGATTAATTTTAAGCTGCCTTAATCATAATATTGTTAAAAGAGAGAGTAAAAAGGAGTAAAGATGAATATAGCTTCATCTGATTTTTTATTGTTTTTTTTATTAGATATTTTCATTATTTACATTTCAAATGTTATACCCTTTCCTAGTTTCCCCTCCTAAAATCCCCTATCCCTTCCCCCTCCCCCTGCTCCCCAACCCACCCACTCCCTCTTTCTGGTCCTGGTATTCCCCTACACTGGAGCATAGAACCTTCACTGGACCAAGTGCCTCTCCTCCCATTGATGACCAACTAGGCCATCCTCTGCTATACATGCAGCTAGAGCCACGAATCTCTCTATTAGTTCTCTTTGGTTGGTGGTTTAGTCCCAAGGAGCTCTGGGGGTACTGGTTAGTTCATATTGTTGTTCCTCCTATGGGGCTTCAGCTCCTTGTGTTTTTGATGGAAACTAGGAGCTTGCATTTGCTAGACAGGTACTCTATCACTGCGCTACACCTCAGCCTAGTCTTTCTCTGTCTCTCTCTCTCTGTCTCTCTCTCTCTGTCTCTCTCTCTCTGTCTGTCTCTCTCTCTGTCTCTCTCTGTCTCTGTCTCTCTCTCTCTCTCTCTCTCTCTCTCTCTCTCTCTCTCTCACACACACACACACACACACACACACACACACATTTTATGTGTATATGTATTGAAAGGCAAAGTATCAGCTCAGGACCCCTAAAATAAAGTTCTTAGACCTAATTCTTAGCAGAAAGGAAATGTATTTGTACTAGAAGGACAGACGATGGGGATAACAGATAGAAACAGGAAATAGAGGGAGAGGGGAAGGGGTATTTGTCCAGGAAGGGAATGGGACAAAAGACTGCCTCTGGATAAAGAAGAGATAGACAGATATGTCCCTTAGGCAAATGGCAGGTTATAAAGGTAAAATGGAAAACCCTGTGCTAGGATGAGGTATTTCATTTTGATTGGGCATGTTAATTAGGTGTGGGAGGTTTTGATTGTTGTACATCAATATGTTGATAGCTGGACGTTGGTGATTAGCCTCAGAAGAAGGAAGTGGCCAAATAAAGGTATAGACCTTGGTGACTAGCTTGAGGAATGTAATCTTAACAGTTTTTAGCAAGTAAAGGGAATGGGAGAGAAGGACAAGGCCTGACAGAACCATGCTCACTAGGCTTCAGCTGGCCAGACTCCCTTCATGAATTTTCTTAAAATTGCTTATACACAATTATCTACAGAGTCCATGATATTAAGGTTTTAATGCTAAAACATGCTATGAAAAATATTAAGTTTCTCAATTTACAAACTGTTTTTCTTATAGTGTGTCATATAATACATTCTTGTTGGCCTAAACCAATGCATGAAGATTATGGATAAATATATTTCCTATTTCTGTATACTCTCATTGGACTTTTATAGGGATATACCAAGTCTCTGATTCTTTTTTTTTTTTTTTTTTGGTTTTTTTTTTTTTTTTTTTTTGGTTTTTCGAGACAGGGTTTCTCTGTATAGCCCTGGCTGTCCTGGAACTCACTTTGTAGACCAGGCTGGCCTCGAACTCAGAAATCCGCCTGCCTCTGCCTCCCAAGTGTTGGGCTTAAAGGCGTGTGCCACCACCGCCCGGCTTCTGATTCTTAAATAGTGTGTAAATCATTGTAGACAAGATATTAAACACAGAAGGGTATCAACAGAGATATCTTCATATGCATTTTTTAATTTATGTAAAACTTTTAAAGAAAACTCAGAATATTTCTTCTTTAGTGTTTGTATCTTGGCAGAACTGTTTTGATTAACATGTCTCCCAGCCTACTATCTTTCCTATGGCAGTTGTCCCAGGGATATCAAAAATGTTTACAGGGAAATGCAACACTATTCAGGAACCTCTGCCTCACAAGGAATCTGGTAAATTATTAGGCTATGGGGACCAGAGAGGAGAGCTGTGCAGGAGAGGTCTGGAGAAATATCCAAGAAGTCAAATGTCTGGTCTTGAGAGTTCATAGAAGAGAAATGAATGCACGATTCAGAGTGCAGGAGGCCATTAAGTTCAGCATTGCAGACACAAGGCACATTCGTATTCTATAGCTCTTATGTCTTTCACTCTATTTTATATTATTTTTTGAGTGTGTTCTAAAAGGGTTTCAGATACTGAAGCCAAGTCCTGTCTCTGGCTGCAACAAGAATAGAATCTAAATACAGCTACACAGAGGCCTTTATGGGATTCTGTAATAGCTAGAAAAGCTGAAGGGAAAAACAGAATGTCTAGGTAGAGAAATTTATATAGGAAATTCCTATCATTGTTGCATGTAAAAGGTATTTTCATTTACCTTATTAATCCCCAAATAAATAATGTCCTTTTCTACCTTTGGAGCTTCCATTCCTCTATCAGGTATTTCAATCATTCTTTTTTTTTTTTTGATTTTTAATATTTTTATTACATATTTTCCTCAATTACATTTCCAATGCTATCCCAAAAGTCCCCCATAGCGCCCCCCACTTCCCTACCCACCCATTCCCATTCTTTTGGCCCTGGCATTCCCCTATATTGGGGCATATAAAGTTTGCAAGTCCAATGGGCCTCTCTTTCCAATGATGGCCGACTAGGCCATCTTTCGATACATATGCAGCTAGAGACAAGAGCTCCGGGGTTCTGGTTAGTACATCATGTTGTTCCAACAATAGGGTTGCAGATCCCTTTAGCTCCTTGGGTACTTTCTCTAGCTTCTCCATTGGGAGCCCTGTGATACATCCAATAGCTGACTGTGAACATCCACTCCTGTGTTTGCTAGGCCCCGGCATCGTCTCACAAGAGACAGCTATATTTGGGTCCTTTCAGCAAAATCTTGCTAGTGTATGCAATGGTGTCAGCGTTTAGAAGCTGATTATGGGACGGATCCCTGGATACAGCAGTCTCTAAATGGTCCATCCTTTCATCACAGCTACGAACTTTGTCTCTGTAACTCCTTCCCTGGGTGTTTTGTTCCCAATTCTAAGAAGGTGCACAGTGTCCACACTTTGGTCTTCATTCTTCTTGAGTTTCATGCGCTTATCAAATTGTATCTTATATCTTGGGTATCCTAAGTTTTGGGCTAATATCCACTTATCAATGAATACATATTGTATGAGTTCTTTTGTGATTGTGTTACTTCACTCAAGATGATGCCCTCCAGGTCCATCCATTTGGCTAGGAATTTCATAAATTCATTCTTTTTAATAGCTGAGTAGTACTCCATTGTGTAAATGTACCATAATTTCTGTATCCATTCCTCTGTTGAGGGACATCTGGGTTCTTTCCAGCTTCTGGCTATTATAAATAGGGCTGCTATGAACATAGTGGAGCATGTGTCCTTTTTACCGGTTGGGACATCTTCTGGATATATGCCCAGGAGAGGTATTGCTGGATCCTCCGGTAGTACTATGTCCAATTTTCTGAGGAACCGCCAGACTGATTTCCAGAGTGGTTGTACAAGCTTGCAATCCCACCAACAATGGAGGAGTGTTCCTCTTTCTCCACATCCTCGCCAGCATCTGCTGTCACCTGAATTTTTGATCTTAGCCATTCTGACTGGTGTGAGGTGGAATCTCAGGGTTGTTTTGATTTGCATTTCCCTGATGATTAAGGATGTTGAACATTTTTTCAGGTGTTTCTCTGCCATTCGGTATTCCTCAGGTGAGAATTCTTTGTTCAGTTCTGAGCCCCATTTTTTAATGGGGTTATTTGACTTTCTGGAGTCCACCTTCTTGAGTTCTTTATATATATTGGATATTAGTCCCTTATCTGATTTAGGATAGGTGAAGATCCTTTCCCAATCTGTTGGTGGTTTTTTTGTCTTATTGATGGTGTCTTTAGCCTTGCAGAAGCTTTGTAGTTTCATGAGGTCCCACTTGTCAATTCTCGATCTTACAGCACAAGAAATTACTGTTCTATTCAGGAATTTTTCCCCTGTGCCCATATCTTCAAGGCTTTTCCCCACTTTCTCCTCTATAAGTTTCAGTGTCTCTGGTTTTATGTGAAGTTCCTTGATCCACTTAGACTTGACCTTAGTACAAGGAGATAGGAATGGATCGATTCGCATTCTTCTACATGTTAACAACCAGTTGTGCCAGCACCATTTGTTGAAAATGCTGTCTTTCTTCCACTGGATGTTTTTAACTCCCTTGTCGAAGATCAAGTGACCATAGGTGTGTGGGTTCATTTCTGGGTCTTCAATTCTATTCCATTGGTCTATTTGTCTGTCACTATACCAGTACCATGCATTTTTTATCACAATTGCTCTGTAGTAGAGCTTTAGGTCCGGCATGGTGATTCCACCAGAGGTTCTTTTATCCTTGAGAAGAGTTTTTGCTATCCTAGGTTTTTTGTTATTCCAGATGAATTTGCAGATTGCACTTTCTAATTCGTTGAAGAATTGATTTGGAATTTTGATGGGGATTGCATTGAATCTGTAGATTGCTTTTGGCAAGATAGCCATTTTTACAATGTTGATCCTGCCAATCCATGAGCATGGGAGATCTTTCCATCTTCTGAGATCTTCTATAATTTCTTTCTTCAAAGACTTGAAGTTTTTATTATACAGATCTTTCACTTCCTTAGTTAGAGTCACGCCAAGATATTTTATATTATTTGTGACTATTGAGAAGGGTGTTGTTTCCCTAATTTCTTTCTCAGCCTGTTTATTCTTTGTGTAGAGAAAGGCCATTGATTTGTTTGAGTTAATTTTATATCCAGCTACTTCACCGAAGCTGTTTATCAGGCTTAGGAGTTCTCTGGTGGAATTTTTAGGGTCACTTATATATACTATCATATCATCTGCAAAAAGTGATATTTTGACTTCGTCTTTTCCAATTTGTATCCCTTTGATCTCCTTTTGTTGTCGAATTGCTCTGGCTAGGACTTCAAGTACAATGTTGAATAGGTATGGAGAAAGTGGACAGCCTTGTCTAGTCCCTGATTTTAGAGGGATTGCTTCAAGCTTCTGACCATTTACTTTGATGTTGGCTACTGGTTTGCTGTAGATTGCTTTTATCATGTTTAGGTATGGGCCTTGAATTCCTGATCTTTCCAAGACTTTTATCATGAATGGGTGTTGGATCTTGTCAAATGCTTTTTCTGCATCTAACGAGATGACCATGTGGTTTTTGTCTTTGAGTTTGTTTATATACTGGATTACGTTGATGGATTTCCGTATATTGAACCATCCCTGCATCCCTGGGATGAAACCTACTTGGTCAGGATGGATGATTGTTTTGATGTGTTCTTGGATTCGGTTAGCAAGAACTTTATTGAGGATTTTTGCATCAATATTCATAAGGGATATTGGTCTGAAGTTTTCTATCTTTGTTGGGTCTTTTTGTGGTTTAGGTATCAGAGTAATTGTGGCTTCATAGAATGAGTTGGGTAGAGTACCTTCTGTTTCTATTTTGTGGAATAGTTTGTGAAGAACTGGGATCAGATCTTCTTTGAAGGTCTGATAGAACTCTGCACTAAACCCATCTGGTCCTGGGCTTTTTTTAGTTGGGAGACTATTAATGACTGCTTCTATTTCTTTGGGGGATATAGGGCTGTTTAGATCATTAACCTGATCTTGATTCAACTTTGGTACCTGGTATCTGTCTAGGAACTTCTCCATTTCATCCAGGTTCTCCAGTTTTGTTGAGTATAGCCTTTGGTAGAAGGATCTGATGGTGTTTTGGATGTCTTCAGGATCTGTTGTTATGTCTCCTTTTTCATTTCTGATTTTGTTAATTAGGATGCTTTCCCTGTGCCCTCTAGTGAGTCTGGCTAAGGGTTTATCTATCTTGTTGATTTTCTCAAAGAACCAGCTCCTTGATTGGTTGATTCTTTGAATAGTTTTTCTTGATCATAACCAGAAAACAAATATTTCACCAGGCACTGTGTAAGGTAGCACACTGTGCCCATTGTCCATTATTTCAATCATTCTTATCCAAAGGCATCAAAATAGGAGGCTGAGGATATGGAAGAATATTTACTGTAGTATGGCGCCCATCATTCTTACTTCATTGTAGTTCTTCATTCGCCATTTCTTAAATGGACAATGGGCACAGTGTGCTACCTTACACAGTGCCTGGTGAAATATTTGTTTTCTGGTTATGATCAAGAAAGAGGGGTCTATGCCTCAAAAAAACACTTTCTAGGAGGGGAAAGTAAGCTGTCAATCATCCCATATCATTTTTACTGACAACAGAGACGCTAGATAGGCTCACTTCAGCCCCATGCTTTTCACAGTAAATCTATCTGCTGGCTGTGACTCTGTATATCTGTTTTGTTATTGTTGTTTTGTTTGTTTTTTGGGGGGTGCCTTTAGCATCCCTAGGCAGGCCACTTTACTTTGGGAGTCTCATTTTATTCATTCATAAAACAAAGACAATAATGGGACTTACCTTTTTGACTAACTGAAAGGACTGTACTCAGTGCTTAAACAGGTTAATGATACATATTAAGTGCTCAAGAACTGTTTTCTCTTCTTCTCAACCTCAAGAAATCTAATCAGTGGTCCTATTAGCCATCTTCATTTAATAGGCTGTTGAGTTTTAAGTGACTTGCTCATTTATAAGTAGGTGATAAACACATTAGAACTAAGGCCTTTGGGTTTTTTTTTATGTTTTTCCTTCCTTTTTCTTCTTTCCTTCTCATTCGTTCATTTGTTCGTTCGTCCCTTCATTCATTCCTTCCTTTCTTTCCTCCCTCCCTCCCTCCCTTCCTCCTTCCTTCCTTCCTTCCTTCCTTCCTTCCTTCCTTCCTTCCTTCCTTCCTTCCTTCCTTTCTCTCTTTCCTACACACACATCTGATCATTCCAAATTGCAACTCTAGTCTTCACAAACAGATGCAGGATTATATAGAAAGCAAACAATCCAATCACAAATATGTATTTCCATATCAGTGACTCTTGACAATATTCATCAGCTTCCTAGATAAGGGACATCAACAAGTTCTCCTCATGATGTGCATGCAAAAAGAATGCTGGGAAATCAATTTATGGTCATATAGAAGGAACATTTTCCACAAACAATTGTATAGATTGAAAACAATTGTATAGATTTTACCTTTTAATGAAACAGCAACCACAGCTGTCTGAAATTAAAAGGTAGGATAATAAGATAATTAATTTTTAGACAGTGTTTAGAATTTTAACTTTTTTTAATATAGGAAGAAGGTCTTGCTTGGAAGATTTTCTAAGTTTATGCTTTGAAAAAATAAAGAAAGTGCCTTTTTTTATATGACAGTACATCCAGTGAGAGCTGCCTATCTATGCATAGGTGTGGAGCCATTCATGTGAGCATGCAAAACATACCAGTGAACACATCCTATCACTCCTTCAGCAGCTATTAACTGCCAATAGCCCCTCGGTAAGAGGTGGGGCCTGGAAACCATGTATGTCAGCTATGCTGGAGTTTTTCCTGGCTTGATATTGAGCCCCAGCAGCTGTTGAGTTCATGAGGTGATAGCCACACCATCTTGAAGATGATATTTTATAGCATTTTCCCCCATGTTCTTGCACTTATAATCTTTTCTACCTTCACATCTGTGATGTTTCCTGAGATTTAGGGTATGGAAATATTAGAATTAATAAAAATGTCCTTCCTGTTAAGGGCTAAGCACTGAGAACCTTACTCTCAGCATTTTAAATAATTATGCCTTACTACATTGCAATCTACTGGAAAAAAAGTTTATCTAAGATTGAAATAAGTCTACGTGTATGGGTATAGGCATAAATATTTAGAAGCTTGACGTTGACACTGGAAACAGCACAAACCTTAGGGATTATGATCTCCTTTCTGGTGGGCTTTTAACTAGGAGAAAGTACCAGGTATGGAATTCCCTCCTGAGGTGCAGACCTCAAATCCAATCAGAAAGTGGGTTGTTACTCTATATAGTTTTGCCACTACTGCAACAATAAACACATCTAAAGTTGATATTCCACTATTCAGTATCTAGTAGTGGGTAAGATCAGTGATGTGTTTCTCCCCAGAAGCCTGCAAAGTACCTTCTGATAAAACAAAACAAAACAAAACCAAACAAACAAAAATCCATGAAGTCAGCAGAGGCATGTTGAAGGGGATATTAGAAAACTTGGAGGGCAGAAACAGGGGCAGAGAATGTGATATTACTCCATTAATACATGTAGGAAACTCTTAAAAACAACAGAAAATGTTGTTAAAATACAAATTAAATAAAAAAATTAGAAAAGAAAGTAACTTCATAGATTTGGGCATTTGTCTGTTCCATATTCTACTAAACATACTGAATATGTTTCTAACTTTTCATTTAAGAGCTACTTAAAGGCGAAGGTCTTCCCTGGTCCTCCAGTGTCTAGTTCATGGCCAGAGACTTAAACTAAACTCTCATGTAACTAGTTACTTAGAACTAACTCAATTGACCTGATTATGTTTCAAAATTAATAGTCTATTTATGAGAGGTGTGTCTGAGTTGCTGTGTATTCTCACCTGTGTGTGTGTAAAACTTTATAACAGTGTTGGTATTGTATGTGGTTGAATGGTCAGAGAATAAGGTCCTGTTTCTATAAGTGACACTATGAGAATTGAAGGAAGCCTTACTAATGTCTCATTTCCTTCATCCATTTCCTAAATTCTTATTAAGTCTTTAGAGTACAGTGGGGAAAAACTTGACCTGTGGTTTAAAAGACACTTGAACACGGAAGAGTGGCCAGTGCAGACTGTGAGACACAGGTGTTCCCTGCTCTGTGTTGGCAGTCGCCTGTTCCTGACAGGCTGCCGCATTGGGCACAGTAAGGCTCCCAGGTGGTCTTCAAGGACAGCCTGCATTGCAGCCAAGTCATTCTGCTGAGGGCGAAGAGAGGGCTTGGGCACGCAACCAAGCATCTATGGAAGGCAGAGTGAGTTATTGAAAGGCAAGCTTTGACATTTGGGGAAATAATCCTTGACTAGTAATAAAGAAATGATTAATTCTCTTAGGACAGTTATGGAGTATTTAATTCTATTGGAAGGTCAGTGGAGACTGAATGAATACTAAAGAAAAAAAGATTCTATTATTAACATTTTAACATGATGTTTACTTAAACATTAGCCCTTAGATGAATCGTAGAACCTAAGAATATACAATTTCTATACATCTCACTGTATATTTTCCTGGGGATGCCAGTAAAGGCCATGGAGAACTATCCAGGCACAAATTGAGACCTTAGTATGATTTCTTCCTTTGAAGGCTCTAACTTTAGGGTCATTGGAAAACTGTAGGGATAATTAAAAGTCAACCAGACATTCAAGGCAGAGCTTCTTCAGAAAGATGATAATCCAGAGTTCCACAAAGTGTGACCATACCATCACATCCTTGTCTGTTCTCCATTCTACCCTACTATGTACTCTTATCTGGAAGACCATCCATGTTACCCATTCTGCCTTTTAATTGCATCTTCAAGCTCTCTGGGCTTGTCCTCTCTCCTTCATCTCCAAACAAAACTACATACATCCGAACCCTTGCCAAAACCATTGTGATTTATGGTTTGAAATTTTAGCTTTTTGACATACAAATCCCTGTACATCATTAAGATCATCAGACAACTGTCTCTGGACTATTTCTGAAATAGAACTACGTATTAAATCCATGCTGTTTTACAACTATGATTGGCAACATTTAAAAATGTTTCCCAATGAAGCATGAAATAATTGTATGTCTCATCCCTGAGAGCATCGCTGATGGATGATGGCATATCGTGGTTTTCCCAGAGTCACTTTTCTTGCATGGATACTTACATGTTTTGCATGTGCTTCTTTGGGTTCCCTGTCCCTTTCCAGTTTCTGTTTCTGCTTTGACCTCTGCACAACCCCAGATGGACTTCTCCTACACTATAGGCCCAAAGTACACTGTGTTTCTTTGCAATGCTGGGCAAGGTATTTTCTTTTAGATAAATGACGCGTAGAACAGGAAGAAACACATGTAATTGATGGAAACCAATTCCTTGAGACATGAAATGGAACTATATAAAAATATTCTTCCTAATAGATATCATCAACTATTTTCCTCATTTAAATCTAACATTTGTCTTAGTTAGCAGAGTAGGAGGATAATTATTTATTTTCCATTTGTGATTTTGATTAAAAGTAAAAATTTTCTTGTAAAGTTAAATAATTCTATCTCTCTATATTTGCTAAAAAGAATTAGGAAATATAAACATAATATAGACACTATGGCTTAAATTTTCATGGAAATTTTATTTTTAACATAAGTCTTTCAACACTTTTGAGTTTTTTTTTTAATTTTAATTTTGTGTGGACTGCTTGTAAAGATGATTGTTCACCACACATGTGTCCCTAGTAGAAGCTGGAAGATGGCGTTGGATAATCTAGAACTGGAGTTATAGATAGTTGTTAGTCACCACGTGGGTACTTGAACTTAGCCTGGCTCCTCTATAAAAGCTACTGAAAAATTACTGAAAAATCTCTGTAGGCCACTATGAAACTGTTTTTAAGAATTTATGCTTCTTATTTCTGCTGATAAATCTGATGAATCCATCCATTTGTTTACACTGTACTTGCAGTTCTGATATTAAAGCAATTTGGAAACCTAGAATTCTATTCATATTACAATGTTACACCTTTTAGACTTACTTTAATTTCTTGATATCACATCTTTAACTCTCATGTGTGCTTTTCATCTTTCTTCATGCCCTGCCAAGGCAAGTGAAATCTGGGCCTCATGTTAATGAGACTGTTTGCAGCATGTGATGTATATATGTATATATATTTTTAAATCATGGTGAGAAAGTACACAAATTAAACAACTTAGAAGAGGAAAGGTTATAGTTTCAGACTATAGTTGGCTGGTTTCAATGTTTCTTGGCCCATGAAACAGCAGAAAAATCATGACAGAAGGATATGAAGTAGTAAAACTCATATAGGAGAGAGAGTAAGAGAGAGAAGGAGAGAGAGAGAGAGAGAGAGAGAGAGAGAGAGAGAGAGAGAGAGAGAGAGAGAGAGAGAGAGGAGAGAGGTGTGGGGAGGGAGAAATAGATGATAGGTCCATAGATAGATCCATAGATATGATGAATTATTCAATGGCTGCTTCCACCAAGAAAACCTATCTCTTAATATCCCTTTCAATATAAATTAATCAATGGACAAGTCCATAGATGGTGTTAACATCACCATGATCAGTAATACTGTCAGTTGGGATCAAATCTTCGCGCTTGGAAATTCGAAATGGCACTCAATAACTAACCTATAAAATATATACAGTATGTATTTTAAATGCATATTATATAAGCCTTTTATACTTGTTAGTAGAAATATTACTATGGAAACTCAAATTAAATTGTAAGTAAAAATAATTAGCAAATAAAAACAATGTATTTATTTAGAGATAAAAATACTCTGTTTATGGAATATTTATGAAAAGTTCTATGTTTATGTTTTCTTAAAGGACAATATTTGAGAACATCACTTATTTAAACTTCTTACATAGCCCTTAGATAAATATGCACTTATATATGTAAAATTGTGGTTGGTGTATGCACACACACACACACACACACACACACACACACACACACACACAAATCATCCAATGCCTGGATATCAATATTTGGAAGCATCCTGCCTTCCTTTCTGAATGGCCAATGTTCAACATGCCAATAAAAACAAATGACTATATTGATTATGCAGTGGTTAGTAATTCTGCTTCTGGAACATAGCAATTCTGTGTGTTCCTTCCCATACTTTGCTTCTTTAAGTAATGGAAGCAATGGGTTTTTCTATGTGCAGTGTTTAATGCCAGCTCCAGTGTTGCTGCGTCTGTCCATCCTTCTTCCTCTCACCAGGGTCTGTGCCACATCTCTGAACTTAACAACGCACAAAGCAGCATCTTTAGTTCTGAACAAGGCACACAGTTCAGAGACCTTCTACAGTTGATAGTTCTTGAGCAAAATGGGAACTGAAATAACCATATGCTCAGAGAAAATTTCACAGACGCTTTTAAGTCCTGCTGGCTTTATCCGAGTGAAAACTCAGATGCTCCCAGTCAGAGTTTGTTAAGACCAGCGAGATGAAAGGGACCGAACGCTGTGTCAGTTTCCTCCGGGTGCTGCAGTTACAATTCAAGATCCTTTCAAAATGTTGAATCCAGGGGCTTACTATCTTTCAGTGCAGAGCACTCTTTTCCCTGAAGTAATGTTATGTTCTCCATATTTTATATTTTAGAAAATGTCTGAACTCTTGTGCCATTTTTTTGGTTTCACTTGAAATTTTCTGATTGTTTTCTATATATTTTTTTAAATCAAGTATACTTCTGCTTATGAGTTTAAGTGATTTCCTTATCTCTTGAAGAATAATAAATAAATAAAATTCCTTTCTATCTGGTTCATAAGCATGAATAGCAGGGTCTGGAGAATTGGGATTAGTTACGTCAGCGTCACATACACTCCAGGCCTGGGGAACAGAGCTCAGTATTGTCAGACGGTGCTTTGGGGGTTTTACAAATAACTTTGGTCGAGTTGGTCAGCTCCTATTTAATGGCATGCATGGTGAGAAAGCAAGCTATTCAGATATTGTCTCATTGTCTTGAAAAGCTATTGTATTGATGTTTATGACCTTGTGTTTAATGTGGATAGACACAATCCATTCAGGGAAGTCCTCAGTGCTGGTTCCCAAGGATGCTCAAGGGCACCCAATGGATTTGTTCAGTAGAAATGTGAAATAAGTTTGTGTTTCAGTCACTAAATTGGACACAAAGTATAAAGTTCATTTCAAGAACTTGCCCCCTAAAGTATCTCCCTAGCCCCACCAAGGCACAGTCTGAGAAGGAATCTCGGGTGCATATCTCCTCATGTGCCAGATCACCCTCAGCACCTAAAATGTGCACTTTTACCCACTAAGTTATTGGACCATGCTCATAATACCTCCCCTATATTTTCCCTTTTGTTGAACAGATGCCATACCTAAAGATTTCAACACATACTGTTTTTTTTTTTTTTTTTCTGTTTGTAAGAGACTGAATGCCTGTATATACCTCAAATTCATAGGTTGAAGCCAAAATTTAAGTTATGGGAAAGGAGGCCCCAGGGGCATATAATTAAGTCTTGATTAAATTGAGGGGTGGTAGAGATTGTCATGATGGTATTAATGACATTGTATACAGAGAAAGGGAAACAGAAGAGGGTTTCTTGGGAAGCAGGAAGGCTCTTAATGGAATGGATAGTTTTTCAGCACCAAATATAGGGCTAAACAGACACTAAAACTGTGAGAAAGAATTTTCTGTTGTTTACAAAAGTCTGGTATTTTGCTATAGTGGTAGAGGCAGACTGTGACAGTGTTGATATCAGTAGGCCAAAGAAAAGCAATTTATTCACCTGCATCCTTGATTTTGTCTTTTCCTCGATGTTTTCTTTCTTTCTTTCTCTCTCTCTCTTTCTTTCTTTCAAACAATTATTTTGTTTATTTACAATTCAAATATTATCCCCTTTCCCAGTTTTCCTCCCTCCCAGAAACACCCTATCACATCCTTCCTCCCCCTGCTTCTATGAGGGTTTTCCTCCATCCATCCACCCACCCACTCCCACCTCCCCACCCTTGATTGCCCTACACTGGGACATCTATAAAGGATTCATAGGACCAAGGATTTCTCCTTCCACTGATGCATGACAATGCCATCTTCTGGTACATATGCAGCTGGAGCCATGTGTACTCCTTTGTTGATGGCTTAGTCCCTGGGAGTTCTGGGGAGTTGGTTGATATTATTGTTCGTCCTATGGGGTTGCAAACCCCATCAACTCCTTCAGTCCCTTCTCTATCTCCTCTATTAGGGACTCCACCCTAGCCAGGCTAGCTCTTACTTTATAGTAAGCCATTACAAGTAATCAGAATCTACATCCTACTTATTACCTAGCACTGTAGTCTGACTTTCACACTTACTGAGTTCTTCTAAAGAGTTTCAAGTATAGCAAACAAAGACATTTTCTTTATTTTTATTTCTTAGGTAGTATAATGGAAATGGAATGTGTTGCCTGCATCAGTTATCAATTTTGAAAAAGAATATTTTAAATGTATGGATGAAATTTTGCCATTTGGAGGATGAGCATTTCAATGCTGTTTCAAGTGATTTGATTCCTGACCTGATTTCTTATTTATTCTTTGGAATAACAATAACAATTAGGTTAGTGGGTAAATTATGATCAAAGTAGGTCATATACATGTATGAAAATGTTCAATTAGACCTATTATTTATATAATAGCTGATAAATAAAAAACGGTGGGGCATGTTAGCCCTATGTGGAGGCAAGGGTGGGCTTAGCAGTAAATCTAATGACATTGAATCTGTAGGAGGAAGAAATGTTTCCCACTGTCTTGTCATGCACTATAGGCCTGAAATGTTGAACTAAGGGGATAATAAAAATCCCAGCCTTCAAACATGCTTTGATCTCTGTTATAGCACAGCTAAATGGTGCTATTGCCTTACATGGAGGAACAGGAAAAGACACAGGGCAAAGTTAATATGAAAACTTAATTTATATTAAATCACTTTGCTACTTTGCTGGTCATTTTCAACAGAAATTTACATCCTCCCAGTGTTTTCTTCATGCATGGAACAGGAAAAACAAAAGGTGATTTTCGAAGCAGAGGCATAGTGACAGCAAACAGGGACTTTTTTTTTTAATTTGTTCTTTCCTGTGAATTGGCATAGGCACCACGAAGAAGTTAAAATGCAGAGGTTAATTGAAAAATGAGATAAACAAAGCCCCTTGAAGGTCTCTGAATAATTTCTCCTGGCAGCATTGACAGTCTACAACCATGAGCCACTAACACCTACATGGAGATTTAAAAAAAAAAAAAAAAGCTAAAGTTAATTGTCTTTCTGTTCCTTCCAGCTCATTTCAGCCCAATTATAACCGGGAAAAGTCATTCTGTCTAATTTGCATTAATGCACCTCTATGGAAAGATAGCCCAGACAGTACATTTGATTGTATTTTTTTTTTTTGATGTTATGGACATCTTTAAAATACCTGTCACAATTCCCAAAGGTAAACTATTTGTGAAGTTCCAAATGGCAATTCTGACATTTTAAGATGCCTTTAAATTACAGATGTTAGCAAAAATCTTGAGTAGATAGTATACTCTGGTGTCTGTCAATGGCTCCACCAGTGTGTCTCTCAAGAGCCTCTCTCTGTGCACCTTCTGACCAGGCCTACATCCTGGATAAAGACACTCAAGGGGAGGGAGGTTGAGATGAAAGGCCAGGTCACGCAGCTTTGGAGAATGAGAAGACTTTGAAATCCACACCAACAAATGTCAAATTCCTTAGTACTACAATAGAATGCTGCTGCTTTACTGCTATTCTATGCTTATTTTGATTTGAGTGGCATGCATAGTGGTATCAATTGAACTTCCCTTTCTTCAAATCAATATGAAAAGAACATCTGTTGGTAGGGCAGGGTATCTACCACTAGGTCTCTTCCTTGGTGGTGAAGTTCATGTGCTCATTTGAGCTACTATATAAATCTGTAGTATTTAGACTATTCTGTTTACCAGTGAAAGTGTCTGTGAACCTAAACCAATGGTTTTGTGTGTGTGTGTGTGTGTGTGTGTGTGTGTGTGTGTGTGTGTGTGTAGTGTATAAGCAAGTTAAGAAGTGTCAGTGACTTCAAGCAGTGACTTCAAGGGGATATCTTTGGTTATTTTAGTCATGCAACAGAGATCATCACAGGTGATGATTAGACATCACTGAATAAGCTTGATAGCTTGTTTTTGTCTTGGAATGATATGGAAATATTAATTTTATTGCTTTTCACTGACAGTCTAGGAGCAGAAGCTGAATGTATTCAGAAACATTTGTATAAATAGGTGTGAGTTTCCACAGGGGCCTTTGTTTTGAAGTGCTGAGCTCCTGGCCCCTTTTTGTGCCTTTCTGTTACTAAAGTGCTCATAATCACGAGGAGCATCTGGCCACAGACGATCGTTCCTCATTAGAAGGACACAGCTCTGAGGCTATTAGAGCTTCTTTGTGCTGAACACTGGGCTCTGACTATATCGCCCTATCTGTACACTGCAATGGTGTCTCTCTGATGCTCCTTCTAGCCTAAGGTATGTGTTTGGCAGTTGCTCAGTGACTGAGTTTCCAAAACTTGAGATGGGAAAGCAACAGAGACTCCATGTTGGCTAACATCATGGTTTCTCTGTTTTCTGCTGTCTGCCAGCACTAAATACTAAATCCATGAGTGTGATGAAGAAGTGAATGTGGAATATCTTGGGGGTGGTATAGGATGTTTGCATCTTCAAAGTCAGCATTAGGTTCATGGCCTCTTGATTCAATCAATGTAAGCCATTCCAGGAGAAGGAAAACAGGACTGGGAGTAGAAATCCCAGCTCCAGTCATAAACCTTTTGGTCATGAACATTATCCTCACTGAGGGGAAGAATTATTTCCCCACTGCTTCTCTGGGGCATGCATGAGTTCCAGCCAGGCACTGGAGAGAAACTGGCTCACTAAGTCAGTCTTTTTCATCATCCTAACAGTTTTTGTTTGGCCTTCACAATATGCAGCCACATGCAGTCGTGCCAGCTCATCCTCCTCTGGTTCTGACCTTCTTGCTTCTGCCATAGAAAGAACAGTAGAGTCTGCCTGGGTGAAACATATTGTGTCTCCTCCTAGATCGTGGGAAGACCAGGTTGGGAGGGGACAGTGGTAGTGTTGGGGACACGTGGCTACTTAGACTTGCTTCCAGACACTCATTCAGTTTTGGTTCTGGGCATGAAGACTGAAACCAAGCTTACTGCTATAATTCCTGAAGAAAGGGAAATTAAGTCAGGGCAGTTAACATGACTGCTCCACTGTTCAACTGGAGAAGGAGGGAGGGAGGAAAGAGGGAGGGGAAGGAGGAGGGGGAAGTGAAGGAGAACAGAGAGGGAGAGAGTCAGAGAGACAGAGGTACAGAGACAGAGAGACAGGGAGACAAGAAGACAGAGAGTCAAGAGAGAAACAGAAAGAGACAGAAGACACAGAGAGTCATAGAGAAAGACAGAGACAGAGAAACTCCAAGAGATATAGACACAGGGAGACACAGAGAAACAGAGAGAGGGAGGGAGGAGAGAAGTCTTAGAATTTAAAATATACATAGCAGTTACAAACAATGGGGGAAAATAGAAACATACTGTTGTTAGTGATAAATACATAAGAAATGTCAAACTGTGATGACTGCTGAAGCTTTTCTGAGAAAGGTTTCTGGTAGGAAGAGCAGTGGTAGCTGAGAAAAGCAAGTAGCAGAAGGGGAAAACAGTTTCCTGAGCAAAACACCTGCCAAGCTCCAAGACACAGTTATTTAGATTTTAATTTTGCTCCATTTTTAAAACCATGTGTTTAGGGTGCAGCCCTTCCCACATATAATTGTATTCAGCACACACACACTCCACACATACACTCATAGAGAGACAGACAGACACACACACACACACACACATTGGAAAAAGAAGGAAACTTTTTTCTGAAAAAAAAAAGAAAGAAACTGTTCACATATTAAAGAAAACTTGAAGAAATTTTAAGGGATCCCTTAGGGGGTAACACAAGCCTGAATGATGAGGCAGATGAGAAAAACTTATGAGGACTTGTGTAGACTGGCTTAGCTGGAATGCCGGCCACTGAAAACTGGCAAAGAGTTAGTTGAAGAGGGTAGTGACTGGAAAGATTGGAAAGGGGTTCTAGATGCAAAATGGCTGCAGTAATCTCACCTGTTCTTTTGCCAAAGTTTTATTACCTCTTTGTTTCTGTCTTATTTTTTGTAGAAATTGTGATTTCCCAATATCTATTTGAAATACATATAGATTTAAATAAAGTATGTCATAATTATTCTATTTGAATGGTAATTATGGGATTTATAAAAGTCCAAATGTGCTGGTACATTCTAGATGGCTTGTGTGGTTGGAGATAAGACAAAAGTTTAAGCTTCCATAGAAAATTTTTGTTTACTACATAACCTCATCCAGAGCCAATGTCCAGGTCTAAATATTTGGGTGCCTCTCTGTGTAGTTCTTGTCTGTTCGATACTGTGGATATCCACTAAATTGATATCCAAACCCAAAAGACTGTTATAGAGACATCTGCTAGCAGAATTCTGAAATTTTGTTAAGAGAGAAGAATGATAGGTTAGTTCCTATCTTGTAGGAAGGTTTGTTCTGAGTAAAATGTAAAGTTCACCTGCCAGTGCCTTATAAACAAAGCTCCATGTGTGTAAGCATCCCATCATATCAAAACATCACATGAAACCCTCCTCAGCTCAAGGGCAGAGCTGCAGTATTTCTTATGAGGGTTGGCATCACATATTGGAAGATTGAATATGAGTTAAAACTTAGCCATCTTTAGCTTCTTACTTCAAGAAGAGCTTTGCAAATTATACCAAGAACTAGTCTGAAAGAACAAGCAAGGACACTTAAAGTTAAATAAGAATATAATGTCTTTAGAAATGGACATGAAAACTAGCATGCCTTTGCTAACCGTAGCCCAAATTTATTGCCCTGTGCCTCTCCTATTAGCATTGATAATTAAAGTAGTATAAGGAATGTCTTGTATTTGATGTTAATAGTGTCGTGCTGGCTGCTGCGGGACCCTGGGCCTGATCTTTAAACCCTCTGCAGGTAAATCTTTGAGTTCACCTTTAAAAAGCACATTAAACATTCTGGAAGAGAGTCTTTAAACTTGTAGGTTCTCCAGTGATCTCTTAAGTGTCAGAAGCTCAGATTAGAGGGTAGCATGTTATAATCGGCTGACTGCTGCCTGTGCTGTGTAGAAACTGGACAGCATAGAAGCCTGGCAATGTGGATCTTACACTTCTATTTTTGCCCGAGGTTAACCTTGAGGATCTACTGAAGCCCTGAAGAAAAGAGCAATACGACAGAACTATATTTTCTTTTATTGCATGACCAAAATCCCCTCTATTTATTTATTTTTTAATTGAAGCAAAACACTTGCTAAAGTTAGTGATGATGAATATCTTGTCAAGTAAATGTGGGATCAGATCATTATTTAGTAAAAGGCATTTGAATTACACATTTCTATGATGTTTTATGGATCTTGATAGTTTTATGATTTCTTTTCTCTCTCTCTTTTGTCTTTTAAAGCCAAGGAGTCCACTGAGTGCTTCAAAGTTATGTGTGTGTGTGTGTGTGTAGGATAATCTCTTGAGCACAGACCGCCTCCCAGGACATCCTTGGAGGAAGGATACCCTTTTCCAAGCTGTGCATTGTCAAGTGCTCCTCATCAATGGATGAAACTTAGTGAGTCTCAGTTTTAATCATCATGTACTGCACATGGAAGCTTCTTTGATGAGGGTTGGGAGGGTATTGTGATGTCATTAGAAGTTAGTTTAATACTACAACCACTTAGCAGAATAATAATAATAGCAGGATCTCCTAGTGTCCTGTGACATGCCTAGCCACATGTTCTTAGCAACATTCACAGTGGCAGTCATTGATTCAGTCTTATAGGGTGAGCTATAACTATAATCAGGAAGTGTTTGCTTACCCTTATAGGTTTTCCTCCACTATTGTAGCAGTGGGTATGTGACTTGCCAGGCTGGTCATTATCGTAGATCACAGGGATAATATCTGCATATGATTAATGATTACCTTACTCCCTCAGTCTCATGGCAAAGCACCTCTCAGCACTAGGACAGCTGGTTCGTAGGGACGAAGCATCTAGCTTGGCACCGGCTTGATTTCTCAAGGTGCTATGGCTCAGGTTTGTGGTGCTTTCAGCAACATGGTTTTCTCTTAAGTTCTGGAGGGTAGCCAAGAAAAGTGGCAATAACCTGTTTGAGGGCCAATGGGACCCCAATAACAACCAACGCCAAAAGAAGTAATTCATACCTGGCCTATAGGGTCTAGGAGAGACGTTGCTCCTACCCACTGCCATTATAGGGTAACTCCATATAAACTCTCTCTCTCTCTCTCCATATATATATATATATATATATATATATATATATATATATATAGTTTCATGAATATATGTATATGTGTACACACACACACATATATATATATATATATAGTTTCATGAATATATGTATATGTGTACACACACACACATATATATATATATATATATATATATATATATATATATATATATATACAAGTTTTAGGAAGTTTCTGTTTTTTTATTGGATATTTTCTTTATTTACATTTCAAATGTTATCCTCTTTCCTGGTTTCCCCTCCGAAATCTGCCTCCCCCATACTCTCCCTCCTCCCCCTGCTCACCAACCCATCCACTCCTGCTTCCTAGCCCTGGCATTCCCCTACACTGGGGCATAGAGCCTTCACAGGACCAAGGGCCTCTCCTCCCATTAATGACAAACTAGGCCATCCTCTGCTCCATATGCAGCTGGAGTCATGAGTCCCACCATATGTACTCTTTGGTTGATGGTTTAGTCCCTGGGAGCTCTGGGGGTACTGGTTAGTTCATATTGTTGTTCCTCCTATGGGGCTGCAATTCCCTTCAGCTCCTTCGGCCCTTTCTCTAGCTCCTTCATTCGGGACCCTTTAGGAAGTTTCTGTGGCAATATGTTTCCATATGGCCTTTTCAACTCTTTACAGAATGTGAGGAGGAAGAACTAAGACTAAAGAGTCTACTATGCACACTCATCTCCCAACCCCTTTAATTCTTTTTACTCCATTATACAGTTTCATTTTTAAAGCCAATTGTATTGTGTAACATACTCATGAGCAGGGCTATTTCATCATATGTGTAGTTTGACTTCTACTCATAGTAGGTGGGAATTAGAATGGCACACTAGGGCTGGAATCAGTGTCATCTTAGAATTCTGCAGTCATCGTTAACCATGCACAACCCTCAGAGCTGGATAATTATGAGTATTTTATTTTTAAATTTGTCACATAGTTTTGGGCAGTGGGCTATGCACAGACAGCCTGGTTTTTAGTTGAGGCTAGATCTTGAACCCTGGGAGAACCTGATGGGTTGTAATTCCCACCTACATGTGACAGTAAGCATTCAACCATGTCTCCTGGACTCCTGGCTCCTGTTGAAGTTACCGCTCCCACAGACCCCACAGGAGAAGCATGAGGCTAGTAGTCACATAGACAATGTTCCAAGCTTCTGACCTTCAGGCTACATCCTCCCCAGTTACCTAGCAACAGTAAGATGACAGCCCACAATAAGAGGGGCTGGTTGGCCCCACCTCACTCTCTTTTCTCTCTTTTCCTCACTCTCTCCTCTCTTCTCTCCTCATGCTCTCCTTGTTCTCTCTTACTCTCTCTCCCTCTAACCCTCTCTTTCTTACTCTCTAGCCTTTCTTGTCTCTCTCCCTTTCCCCCTTCTCTTCTCTTAGCAATGACTGGTCTCTCTTTCTCTTCTATGTTCTGTCTTTCTCCCTGCCTTTCTACAATAAAGCTCTAAAACCATAGACTGTCTCTGTTCATCAAGGCCCACTGCACTTGGACAATAGGATTGGCTTTCCTCTAATGAGCTGTTTCTAATCTCCCGTCGGAAGGCCTTCCTGTGCTCCAGTCAAGGCCCAGGCTAAGAACTCTCACCTGCGTGGGAACCTCTCTCCCTCTGCCCTTTCTCCCATAACCCCAGGGCCGAGGGTGTCGCCTTGGGGCCCCTGTTCTTGGGGGCTGCCCCTTGTCCACCCCTCATCGAGTGAGGTCAGTGGCTTAGATGCCAACCTAGGGCTGAGTGGAAAGTATCAGGCAGCCCTCCAGTGTCCGCCTGCCCAAAGCATAGGAGGAACTCTGGCCGGACGTGGGCTCGGCTCTCTCTCCCCCCTCCTTCCTCTACACCCCCTTAGTTCCAACAACACAGCAGTAAGTTGGTAACATTATCCCAGGTCCCTGTGTATTTAAGACAAACTCAGAATTTCCTATGTTCTATCCATATTATTAAACACACATGGTAATTATCGTAGAATATTTTAGAATGCATAATTAAAATCCCTGACTTCCTCTGTTAACTTTACCTTTTTATAGGTAATACTTTAGAGAAACAACAGGATTATTTTATTTAGTTTAATTTTTAATAAAAATTGTAGAAATCAAATAGAAAAATTTCAATCAGGCTTAGTGTTTGAAGGGTTTTCTTAAGTGTTAAGCCTCACTTGACAAACATGAGATCAGCAAATCCTATTTCATTGACTAGTGAAACTACCATTCTGAGCTTATTTATATCACGTTAATATTAGGTATATATTATTAGTTTAGAATACAGAGCAAATACCAAACTGAAGGGGAAGAGAACACAGTTTCACATTCATTTTACAAGAAAATCCCTCACCTGGGGACAGATGCTAATACTGATGTTACACATGAAAAATGTCCCACTGACAGCAATGATGTACTATGAAGACAAGCAGGCCAAAATCGGAGCAACAATTCAAACAAGAATATTCTAAAAGTTAAAGAAGGAGCAATCCTGTGGCTCGGGTATAGATAGGTGTCACATCTTGGCTCCCAGCTTCTGCTGGAGTAGCAGGGTCCAGGGAGCAGCCAGTGTGCCTGGACGTTTTTACTACTTGTTACAAAGACTCCTAGTCAGGACAACATAAACACTTCTCTCAGTTACTTATTTTAAAAAGGTACAGGGCAAATTCCAGTGCTCCTTTTCTTTGTTTGGTTTGTGAGTGTTGTGTTGTGAGTATAACGTATGCACTTGCTAGTGTGGGCAAGTGTAGAAGGACCCTCAGGAGCATTTGCGTTCACCTTCATATGGGTGTCAGAGATCAGCATAGGATATCTTCCCTAGACCATTCTTTACCCAGTGAGCTTCAGAGATCCCTTTACTTTCTCTACCTCCTCAGCCCTGCCTTTAAGGGTGCTTACTGCAAGACCCAGTGTTACAGGGGTTTTGGATGCTCAAATTTCGGTCCTCAGATTGCATAGGCACTTTACCAACTGAGCCTCTTTCCTGATTATCCAAGATCCCTTTTGAACAGTAAAGTGCTTACATTTTAAAACACTACACTGCAAAACAGAATTTAATGTCTAACTACCTGAACACAGCATGTTGTTGTTGGTGTTTTCTTTCTTTCTTCTTCTTTTTTTTTTTCCTTGTTATCATGCCCTGGGCCTTGGAAGTCTCAAAATTAACAGTGGTCTGAGAGACTGAAGTAAGCTCCTATTTCATTATTATCAGCGTATTCTTAAGGCTTAATGTTATTTTAATTGCCCTGTAACTAAATCAGTAACTTCACTTTTCAATTAGAACCTTACCTGCCCTCAAGTGTAGAGCCAAGTTGAGGTATTTATGGTGCTGGTACATTTACACACCAGTCGGAAGCTGCCTTGACTTAGGAATGCTGTGAAGAAGACTTACTAGTCCCACCAGGCACATCTAGTATGGTAGGAGCCTACAGATGAAAAAATTATTTTTCTTCAAACAGCATGTTTGAGCACGTGGTCATTTTCTTTCACCTGTTTTCACCTATGTCCTCTTGAGCATAGTGTAGGCTGCATTCTTTCAGATATTAGAAAGTTTAGCTTAGGATAACCAATATAAAGTTCCTAATTCATTTCTAATTCATGCTTTCTCTATATCCCTCTGCAGTTTTGAGCAACCAGCCTGGAGATCTGGAGAGGGGAAGAGTTGTGGCTTGCTCTTAACTATCCTTGGTACTGTATCCTGGGCCCCCTGTAGTGTGTGTAGTAGGCATTTGAGAGAATAATTCAAACTTTGTTATTGACCTGGTGTTTTGAGGTTTCTCCAATTAAAAGCAAGTGGTCCTTTCTTTGCTCTACATAACTGGTGTTTAAACCACACCAATATATGAGGTTCATGTGTAGATGCCTCAGTTTACTGGAACCTCCTCATGGCACCAACTGGGATGTAAAGGAGACTGCTTCAGATTTACTTCTCAGGCCTTGAGCTGCTCACCTTACTGGGTGTGTACCTTCCTTTGCATTGTTTCTATTTCACAGATTGGAAACTCAAGGATCTGTGTGATAAGAAGCAGCTGTGCTCCATTGTGTAAATGTACCACATTTTCTGTATCCATTCCTCTGTTGAGGGGCATCTGGGTTCTTTCCAGCTTCTGGCTATTATAAATAAGGCTGCTATGAACATAGTGGAGCATGTGTCCTTCTTACCGGTTGGAACATCTGGATATATGCCCAGGAGAGGTATTGCTGAATCCTCTGGTAGTATTATGTCCAATTTTCTGAGGAACAGCCAAACTGATTTCCAGAGTGGTTGTACCAGCTTGCAATCCCACCAACAATGAAGGAGTGTTCCTCTTTCTCCACATTCTCGCCAGCATCTGCTGTCACCTGAATTTTTGATCTTAGCCATTCTGACTGGTGTGAGGTGGAATCTCAGGGTTGTTTTGAGTTGCATTTCCCTGATGATTAAGGATGCTGAACATTTTTTCAGGTGCTTCTCAGACATTCGGTATTCCTCAGGTGAGAATTATTTGTTTAGCTCTGAGCCCCATTTTTAATGGGGTTACTCAGCTATTAAAAGGAATGAATTTATGAAATTCCTAGGCAAATGGATGGATCTGGAGGGCATCATCCTGAGTGAGGTAACATATTCACAAAGGAACTCACACAATATGTACTCACTGATAAGTGGACATTAGCCCAAAAACTTAGGATACCCAAGATATAAGATACAATTTGTTAAACGCATGAAACTCAAGAAGAACGAAGACCAAAGTGTGGACACTGTGCCCCTTCTTGGAATTGGGAACAAAACACCCATGGAAAGAGTTACAAAGTTTGGAGCTGTGAAGAAAGGATGGACCATCTAAAGACTGCCATATCCAGGGATCCATCCCATAATCAGCTTCCAACACAGACACCATTGCATACACTAGCAAGATTTTGCTGAAAGGACCCAGATATAGCTGTCTCTTGTGAGACAATGCCGGGGCCTAGCAAACACAGAAGTGGATGCTCACAGTCAGCTATTGGATGGATCACAGGGCCCCCAATGGAGGAGCTAGAGAAAGTACCCAAGGAGCTAAAGGGAACTGCAACCCCATAGGTGGAACATTATTATGAACTAACCAGTACCCCAGAGCTCTTGACTCTAGCTGCATTTGTATCAAAAGATGGCCTAGTCGGCCATCACTGGAAAGAGAGGCCCATTGGACTTGCCAACTTTATATGCCCCAATATAGGGGAATGCCAGGGCCAAGGGGTGGGGGTGGGTGGGTGGGGGACTGGGGGGGGAGTGTATTGGGGACTTTTTGGATAGCATTGGAAATGCAATTGAGGAAAATACCTAATTAAAACAAACAAAAAAAAGAAGCAGCTGTGCTATTCTATAGGCTCAGAGGGCTTCTCAGTAACACAACAAACTTCCCCAAACAAATAACAGGATGCTTTGATTTGGTTTCAGTATTGTAGCGAAAACTACTCTTCACAGAGAAAACTTTTCTTTGTCCAGTACTATCCAGACTTGCCACTGCGATAAGCCAACAGGTTATTTTTCTATCTATCTATCTATCTATCTATCTATCTATCTATCTATCTATCATCTATCTATCTTTATATGGGGTGTGTGTAGTTCCTGTTTGTGCCTCTATATGTGGTGTGGGGGACATCTGGGGACCATGGGGATTTCTAGTGCTTTTACACTATGATTTCACACTGCCTTATGATTATGGATAAAGATATAAGCTACCAGCTGTTCTTTTGCACTTCCATCAGGAACTCTTCCCCTTGACATCAATTAAACACTTTTTAAAATTAGTTAGCTTTCTTATTGTGTTTGATTATAGCAATGGAGATGTAGCTAAGTCAGTTTCTGTTTGTGCTTTCCTTCCCTGTCCATCCTTCCTAGTAGCAGCAATCTCTTCTGGTAAATCTTGGGTGTTTGAAGCATCTGGAGCCTGTAGTATGGTAAGGGGAAACTTGGGTGCAGTTTAAGACTTTCAAGCTTTAAATGGAGGAACATAAGCAGAGTAATTTAATAAAAAAGCCTGTAAGAGGAACATAACAAAAACAATATGAGTGAACGTAAGAGATTTACAGAAAAGTTGAATAAAATCAGACTGCTAGAGACTGATGTGTTGCTTATTTAAACCAGTGTTGGAATGTAGCTAGATGCAAGTCATGCAGTGATATCTTAGAATTACTCTCACTCTCTCCTAGGTTTGTTGAGTTCTGGTGTCTTCTGCTGTGTATGGGGTGGTGGACACTTCTGTGTGGATCAAATAGGCTGGTTATCAGTCCATGAGGCATTTCAAAAGAGGCACAGAAACACGTTACAACACAGCCAATAGTGCTACATTGGACTACATTGGACATTACAATAATAATGTTTAGCTCTAAGCCACTATTAGGAAGGTATGTGATACTTCATGAATCTGGCTTTCTCCACAAAGTGATTTAAATTCATAAATGATAAGTGCTTTGTTTTTAATTGTGAAGAGATTTTATGACAGCTCCTAGTCATGGGTGAATCATCCTTCTTGGTCTACTCATATATAAAATGTAGATTATGAAGGAAAAAAGTTAAGGGAGATATTGTATGTAAGACATGCAACCCAGTGCCTTTCACATTTTAATAGCTCAGGGGATGGTGTACTGGCTAGTTTTGTGTCAACTTGACACAGCTGGAGTTATCACAGAGAAAGGAGCTTCAGTTGAGGAAATGCCTCCATGAGATACAACTGTAAGGCATTTTCTCAATTAGTGATCAAGGAGGAAAGGCCCCTTGTGGGTGGGACCATCTCTGAGCTGGTAGTCTTGGTTCTATAAGAGAGCAGGCTGAGCAAGCCAGAGGAAGCAAGCCAGTAAAGAACATCCCTCTATGGCCTCTGTATCAGCTCCTGCTCCCTGACCTGCTTGAGTTTCAGTCCTGACTTCTTTCAGTGATGAACAGCAGCATGGAAGTGTAAGCTGAATAAACCCTTTCCTCCCCAACTTGCTTCTTGGTCATGATGTTTTGTCCAGGAATAGAAACCCTGACTAAGACAGACAGGTATCACAATCCAGTCACTGTGATCGTTGAGAGCAATGGTACATTTGAGTTATAGTTCACTTTGGCATATTCTTTCAAATAGAGGAATACCAAGCAGTCTTAAGTTCACTTAAAAGCTCTTGAATGTGTATTTGTGAACATTGGCATGCACAAGGAGGTCAGACCTTGGGTATCACCTCTCAGGAGTGATCCACCTTGTTTGTCTGAGACAGGGTCTTTCATTTGCCTTTGACTCACTCTTTAGACAAGGCTGGCTGCCCACAAGCTCAATGGATTCTTCTGCCTCTGCTTGCTGATATTGGTGTTCCTGGGTGGTGTTACCATGTGTGCCTCCTTAAAAATGGATTCTGGAGGATTGAACTCAGGCCTTCATTCTTGGTTGGTAATCACTTTACCTACTGAAAGATTTCCAAAACCTTTATGTCATTAACGAGATAACAGTAGTGTGCTACAAAAGCTAGCTAAAGTTATATTTACAGATTCATAGATTTTAAAAAGTCAGAAAAGTGAGAGTTTTCACTCATTTGGGAGCTTAGTAATGAAACAGTATGAATTTTTCTTTCTCTGGCTGACTGCTTGCTTTTAATATTTATTTATTCTTTGTTATTAGCAAGGTAGTCCCAAAGAGATGTTTAGCTGTTTCTTAATTTCCTTCCTTCCTTCCTTCCTTCCTTCCTTCCTTCCTTCCTTCCTTCCTTCCTTCCTTCCTTCCTCCTTTCTCTCTCTTTCCTTCTTTCTCTTTCTTTCTTTCTTTCTTTCTTTCTTTCTTTCTTTCTTTCTTTCTTTCTTTCTTTCTTTCTTTCTTTCCTTCCTTCCTTCCTTCCTTCCTTCCTTCCTTCCTTCCTTCCTTCCTTCCTTCTTTCCTTCTTCTCTTCTGTCCTTGTGTCCTTTCAAAACAATGTACCACTGAATATTCTAGCCTGTCCTCAAGCAGAGCAGCTTTCTGCTTCAGGCCTTCTGAATTCTGGACTTATAGTCAGCCATTGATACTTGTCTCTTTATTAAACAGTTTGAGACTTGAAATGTGGATAAGTGTATTAAGTACTGAACTGTTGCATATATTGTGACTTTGCATCGAAACTGAGTTTCTTACAGCCCTAGAAAGTCTTAACCATGTAACTTCTGCTTCTCTTGCCCCAACCTGGAATTATAGGATCACATTATTATCCATTTCTGCACCAAGCTAATCTTTTTGTGTGTGGCATTTCCATTTGTTTTAGTTTGAGGAATTTCATTTAAGTGAAGTATAGGTATTTTATTTTGAAAGCTTTATTTCCAGCAGGCTTCTTTTATGACTCATGACCTTTATGTCCTATTTAGAAAGTCTTTTCCCTGCAAAAGACCATATATTTACCTATCAAAAAATCCCTATGAAATTCACGGCATTTAAAACTTTAATTCATTGGAATTCATTTTGATTGGTATAGTATGCTTCCAGCTATTTTAAATTATTTTTTTTTTATGTAGACTACAGGAGCTCACACCTGTAGCAGGGGATCTGCATGGGTTCAAACAAATACTAAGTGCCAGTAAGGAGCAGTCCCTGTGCACACAGGAAGACTGGCACAAGTCCCTGCTCCCTCCTGGCGGCTGCTTCACATCACAAGGGGGAGCCTTCGTGCTTTAGCAAAGACTTGCCCAGCCAGCCCCTCTATTCCCAGCTTTTTGTGCAGCCTAGATTTGTTTCTTTTGGTCATGCAAAACAATGTATTGAGATGGCCATAAGAACTATATGAAAAAGAGTGTTCTACAAGGTAAAAATCCTAAATATTGTGAAATTGATTAAGATATATTCTTCTGCATAAGGAAGAGGTTTAACATTTATTTAATTATTCTTTCACTCCCAAGACAGTTATTGAAATATACTTTCTTAATAATGGAGTTCAGATCTGTGTTGATAGCTGAGGTCTTAAAGTGAAAAATCTAGGCAGCCAATTCCCCACCCCACCCCCTTCTTCTGAATTCACAGTAGAAGCCTGCATGTGTCACAGATAGCATAATGAATACTAACAAGTACCCACTCATTCCATATTTGTTTATCAAATAATCACATTATTTAATTAACTAAACATATTTTAATTTATTCTCACTTGTTGTTATCATGCAGTTGCAAAATTTTGTTACCTCCACATTTGTGGATCTAAGGCAATTGCAGAGTATAGTCTCTGGTGTTCAATCAATAGTAAATTGATATTGTCCTAATTTTTTCCTCTGTATAATACAGAACACTGTGGCTGTTTTGAGTGCAAGCTGCTTGTACTGTGACTATCATTTGCACTTTACCTTCTAGAACATGCTATAAGAAATGTACACTGTCAGGCTGTCTCTTTCCCTGGCTCTGAAGCATATGCATTTATGAATGTTCAGATGATAAGTGTAGTGTAAATGTGAAGTCCTCTCAAAAGACGGAAAAGGGCTCCCAACTATTCTTCGAGCACATATCCAAGGCTAAACATACGGCCCTGTCATCACAATTTCCTACATCCCCTTTCTCGTGGTTTTAACCTTCTAGTTTATTTATTACTGGACGGCCTTATCTCTCCAGCCTGCTGCTCCAGCCTGCTAGGCCAGGATGCAATGAAAACATAAAGCAAGGGAACCGCGGATGATCATAAAATAGAAGGGAAATGGCCACAGCCTCCGCTGTGCTGCAGCTGCCCAGGTTTTATAGCCTGAGCCAAACCGTTGCACAGTGCCGATCATGCTTAGCTCTCTTTTCATTTGGCATCACCAGTGAACCTTAGACTTCACGAATGTGAAGGTTGTTCACTGAATCCCAGGAAAATTGTCAGCCGAGGAAGAAGAGAAAGGATATATAGCTGGAGGACCTCAAATGCCAAGATGCCTTTTAAAGGGCAAACAGCCTCTCCAGTAAAGAAATGTCATGCAAATGAGATATCCGGTAGGAGGAGGATGGAGGGGAGTTGAGAAGTCCTCTTTTATGTTTCCCCCCCTTTCCAGTGTATCCCCTTTAAGAAGTGATCCAGCCAGAGACTTGAGTCCCCTGCTGGTTGACTGAAAGTAGCAAACTGGGTGACAGCTGAGTCAGTTCTTTCTGGGAGCTCATCAGGCATGTGTGTGCCAGGGTTTTTCAGGCAGTGCCAAAAGAGAAGAATGAATTCACTAAGTCTGAACGCGCTGCACATCCTCAGTAAACTGTATCCTAATAATACAGCGTTAATATTTTTGTAGCAATAATAATGATGACGGTATGTTTTTGATCATCAAGTTCAAAGACACATTTTGAGTGCTAATGTATGATTTTCATAAAGGCTGAGTAAATGGTACTTGTAGTGGTCAGCTGACTCGAGTGTCGATCAATACTCTCATTTTAGAGGAAAAGTTTCCAATTCCTATTGCAATGTAATAAATTTAATTGTTCATTGTACCCACAGCTAGAAATTTACTTGTGTAGAATACAAACCTAAGGAAATGAAATGCTCTTTATTAGGTTTTGAAAAATTAAAAAGGTTAAATAACAAAAGATACTACTTGTATTTGTGGGACTAATACAATATTTAGACATATGAGTATAATGAATAAAAATCATCCAGAAAAGTGAGTATATCTGTCACACCAAATATCATTTTTGGTAGCAATAATATTAAAATATCCTCTCTCCTTTTTAAATATTTATTTATTTATTTATTTTATGTATATTAGTGCACTGTAGCTGTCTTAGGACACACTAGAAGAGGGTGCCATTACAGATGGTTGTGAGCTACCATGTGGTCGCTGGGAATTGAAGTCAGAACTTTTTTTTTTTTGAGAATTTTATCTTTTTAATTTTTTATTAGATATTTTCTTCATTTGCATTTCAAATGCTATCTCCTTTACTAGCTTCCTCTCTGAAAGTCTCCTATACCCTCCCCCTGCCCTGCTCCTCAACCCATCTACTCCTGCTTCCTGGCCCTGGCATTCCCCTGTTGTGGGGCATATAATCTTCACAAGACCAAGGGCCTCTCCTCCCATTGATGGCTGACTAGGTTCTAGAAGAACAGATAACCTCTTAACCTCTGAGCTATCTCTCTGGCCCAATTCTCTCCCCTTTTAAAAAGAATATGCTATAAAATGAATTATAGTTACCCTCTTTTGTGATACCCATTTGCCAGATCTCCATAACGTCCCCTTCCCAGACTCTGGTAAGCACTCTTCTACCCTTGCTTCTTTGAAGTTGAGTTTTGACTTCCAAATATGACATGTGGTACTCAGTTTTCAGTCTAGCTTATTGCACTTGATCATAATGTTTCCCAGATCCATCCAAATTCCTTTATTTTATCTACTGCTAAAGAATGAAGGTGATCCAAGTAGACATTAAGAAGGAAGTTGTCAAAGATGGAATTCTAAGCAGTTATTAAAGAAATGAAAAGGAACTAATCATTTTATTTCTGAGCTCAGCCGCTTAAGCCAAGTGATCAGAATATATTTCTGCGCCTCCACCTTTGCATATGTACAATGCTGTGATTGCACTATCTGATCCAGAAAGTGGGATGGGAAGGGAATGAATGAGCCACATAGACTTTGAACATTGTGAGGAACGCAATAGACAATAACTGTTACCTCCTCAAAGCTGTCCTTTTTTTTGTATTTGCAAGAGAAATGGACAAGCTATTTGAAAAGGAAATGTAATAAGTACATATATTGTCATCCACAGAAAAGTGGTATAACATTCATTATATAAATGATTCTTGTCATCTCTGTGGCTTGTGTTATGATAGAGTTTCATATTTTATCCTGTGTATTTCTAAAATTTATTCTTAAACTTTTATATGCTGGGCAGTGGTGGCACACACCTTTAATCCCAGTACTTGGGAGGCAGAGGCAGGCACATTTCTGAATTTGAGGCCAGCCTGGACTACAGAGTGAGTTCTAGAACAGCCAGGGCTACACAGAGAAACCCTGTCTCAAAAAACAAAACAAAATAAAATAAAACAAAACAAAACAAAACAAAAACAAAACACCCAGCTTTCAAGATTTTTCCTATTTGCAGTTAGTAATTAGTCTGGTGCCCTCATATGTCTTGGGTATGATAAGGAAGTTCTGTTATACTTCCTATGGTCAGAGGACCTAGCAGGCGCTGATTCTGGGTAAGAGACACTGATTCTGGATCAGTATCCTTCAAACCAACTTCTTTTGTGTCAATTGAAATGGAACAATTGAAAAATCTATCTATTTTAGGATTACAGAAAGTTGAGTGGAAGATAATGCAATTCACCATATAGTCTCTCTCCACATGTGGACAGCTTTATCCACCATCATCCCAGAGCTGGAAAACATCACTTATATATCATTATAACCCAAACTCCATGGCTCCATCTTCATGGTTACTCCTGACTGTGTGTATCTCAGCGTGTTTTCTTATATATGCTGACATATATCTATCAATGCCACCATACAGTATAGTTTCACTTCCCTAACATTTTTTCTGGGTATCATCTATTTCTCCTTCCCTCCCTGCTAGGCCCTGGCAACTTCTTATTCCATTGTATAACTTTTTCTAGAATGCTGTATTCTTAGACTGAATATACTTGTTTCTTTATTCTTGCTTTATTTCACTCGGTAATCTGCATTTAAATTTCATTTATAACTTTGAGTGGCCTCTTACTTCATTCTCTTTTTCATCGAGTAATATTCCATTCTTGGGACATGTTTGCTTATTTGATCTTATCTGTCTGTTTATTGGAAGACATCTTTGTTGATTCCAAAATTTAGTAGTCATAAATGAAGCTACTGTCAACATCATGAACATATTTTTGTACAGGCATCCATTTGAACATCAGTTTTATTTCCTTACTTTCCAATCTATTATAGGTTGATACTTTAAAATGAAATAACATGAATTATTTGCATAATGAAATAGATGACTGGCTACAACTCGTCACTGTTTAGTACTTCACTCAACAGACTTATAATTACTTCATCAAATTAATACAGAAGTTTCTAAATATATTTTATCTTGAGCCATGAATAGTAATAGGTCTGGACTGGTCCCCATCCACAGACCTCATTTTGAGTAGCATTTACTCAAGGAATTTAGGGTACTCAAAGAGACAGGCTTGGGAGTACCCTATCCTTTTGCGTGGAAACACTCCCTTCACCTTCCCTGTCTGCTCTTAGATTTCTCTGACTCCTGTAATGAGATGGACCATCCTCCTTCAGTTATTTATTTTCTCCCTGTGAAGGCTCTCATAGCTCATCGCCTGCAGAAGACTCTTTGGCAAAAGTACCAGGTTTGTAGGGCCTGTCTTAGTTAACTAAGTAACTAACTAACCAGACCAAAGTGTAGAAAAATAGTTGTAACCAGTAACTAACTAACTAACTAACTAGACCAAAGTGTAGAAAAATAGTTGTAACCTTAAGAAAAAAAGCAGTTATCTTTCTGATTTCTGGAGATGGAAGACATTGGCCTTCACATATGTACTAAATCCCCACTGTTCTTTTCTTATACTATGATGTGGAAGTAGATTTGCAGTTGTTCAGTTTATATTACAGCCAAAATGTAACAGCAACAGAAAACTACTAAACTGCATATTTATAGCTATACAGACATTTTGATTAATGTATCATCTTTACATATAAACAAATATGTGAAATCTAGGAACATTCTATTCTGCTTTCATATAATAATTTAGTGCTGACGTTCCTTATTTTTGATGAGGGTCATTTTCCCTTACCAGTTTTAATTTATTTCAGATTTTTTTCCCTAGATTGTTTTGATGCTAGAGTAGGCTTCTTTGTTTGTTTGTTTCTCTCTCTCTCTCTCTCTCTCTCTTTCTATTTTGAGTAGGTGTCTTTTTAAAGAACAATATAAATAGTTACCACCTAATTAGAATCATGGTGATTATATTTTTATTGCATAATTTTCTCTGATAAACTATGTGTTCACAAGGCCACATTCTCCAGTGTCCTCAGCAGTTCAAACACAGTAAAAATAATAAAAGAACTCCTCTGATATTCGTCTATGTTACTATAAAGATATATTGATCATTTGGGAAGGTATCATGAAAAAAAATGATCACATTTCTAGGCAGACATAGTTATATACACCAGAATAAAAATGCACTACACAGTGGATTATTTCTGTTTTTCATTATTTGCATTCATCTTTCTTTGTGATAACTATTTTAACCTTTGCTTCTTCTCCACACCCTCTATTGTTTACTTGTTCTTTTTTTTTTTTTTTTTTTTGGTTTTTCGAGACAGGGTTTCTCTGTGTAGTCCTGGCTGTCCTGGAACTCACTCTGTAGACCAGGCTGGCCTCGAACTCAGAAATCCGCCTGCCTCTGCCTCCCAAGTGCTGGGATTAAAGGCGTGCGCCACCACGCCCGGCTGTTTACTTGTTCTTAATAGAGTTCTCAAAGCTAACTTTCTGAAGTCAAGGCTAATTGTCAGCTTCCTCTCTCATTCCTCCCCGGGTGCTCAATCATATCTCAGATCTTGTCTTCACTTCTTAGGCATCACAAGTCTTTCTCTTCCCTCAGTTCTGTGGAGATTTATATTGGTTATTGCTTTGCACCTAACCATGCCTTGCTGATTTTATGATAATATGTTTTCTCTATATTTTTCCCTCAAAGTCTCTTTCCTGATCCATATTTCTGATATTGCTGCTCCTTTCTTGGTGGTTAGAATTTTAGATTAAGGCAATAGTAGTGGAGATGATAAGATGAAAATAATTAGACCTAGACATGTAATTTAGGTAAAGTTGGCAGAACCTACCGATAAATTTGGTAAGACAAAGAGCAGAAATAGAGATGTCATACAAATTCTGGGTTTTAAATTAGAACTATTGGTAAAATGATTGCATAATTTACTGAAATATAGTGGGATGACTCTGTGAGAGTAAAAGATAATTGAGATTTCTAAGTAGCTAGTTTTAAGTCTGCTCTGGTAATCAACTAAGAGGGAAGGTCAGTGTAACAGTTGGACACACCATCTGGAATCTAAGATTGGCATTAGATGAGGGATATAAGAGCTTGACTCATACAATGAATGTTTTTTTGTGTTCATGCCTTAATAAGATAATCTATGGCTGTTGTCCTCAAGTATCTGTGTGCACCAGAATCACACTGAGACCTGGTTTGCCAAGATATATTTCCAAGTGCTAATTTCCAGGTATTTAATTAATTTGGGTTAGGATAAGGTTTGATAATTTTCATTTTTAATACCTCCAGATGATATCTCCTGCTGGTTCCAGGGACACATTTGAGGATCACTGAAGAGGAAAAAGAATAATTAAGTAAATACAGGGAAAAGACTGAGAATTGGGGTCAGGCATACCAATAGTTAGGGTAGTCACAGAAGAACTTTAGAGGAGGTGGTCATTGAAATTGGAAGAAATTTAGAATGTGACGATGCAGGGACTGAGAGAAAAATGTTGCAGGAAAAGTCTGTTGAGTGAAACAAAGAGCCCTCTAAGAGATGACTCTGCAAAACGTCTTCTCCAAGAGAGTGGAGAGCTGCTGACAAATTCTTCTTGGGACCACAGATGAATAGCTTTATGATTGTTTGGAACAGTGGTGTATCCGTCTGCATCACTACAGTAAGTGGTATGACATATACAGCCTCGTTATGGTGTTTCTTCCATCTGTACCTGTGAACCATGACAGATATTTAGGAGAGAGAATCTTAAGGTATTGTTATTGATCAAATGTTGGTTTGCTCCAACAATGGCTCTGCCTCTAATGTAGCTTGCCTCCCACCCTACTTACTGAGGGTATGCATTCTGCCTCATATCTCAGGGTGCCAGGATAGCGCTATTAACTCCTGATTCTATCTGGCTCCACTCCTTTACTAGGTGGGTAAGGTATAATGAAGTCATGGCCTTTCACTTAGTATGAGGTTTTTTTTTCAATTTTTAATATATTTTATTACATATTTTCCTCAATTACATTTCCAATGCTATCCCAAAAGTCCCCCACACCCTCCCCCCCACTTCCCTACCCACCCATTCCCATTTTTTTGGCCCTGGAGTTCCCCTGTACTGGGGCATATGCTTTTGGAAGAGCCCAGTTCCTTGACCTAGTCTACCTTGGCACTATTCTTAGTCTTAGGTGCTTGTGTGAAAATTCTTTGAAAACATGGGTGGAAGAGTATGGTTGGATGGGGGCACATTCTCATACAGGCAAAGGGGAAAAGGGAGGGTAGATGTGGGATGGGGGGTTGGTGGAGGGGTAACCAGGAAGTACGATATCATTTGAGATATAAAAGAATGGAATGATTAATTTAAAAAAAGAACACGAGTTCACAAGGTCATTAAATTACATGACTAAATGTTAGTTTTAGATCTGTGGCTATGGGCTGATATGATCTTGATTTCATATAGATTTCAACACTAAAAATAATTATGAGTTTTTGTGTTTTACCTGGGATTGTAAACTTAAGTCTTTGATGTGTTTACAAGGAAGGATGGACAAAACAACCCACATTCTTCCATTCACCTCATTGTATCCCTGCTCCTGTTCCCATTTTAGCTGCTTTTTTTCCCCCAGTGGGCCATCCATGGTCTCATTTCAATGCCCAGAGTTGTGGTTCTTCCTTAGCCCCTAAGGGCTAAATGTAAAGTTTCTGCAACCTTCCTCAATACCTCAGTCAGAATCACTGTTTTGGTTTTGGGGCTTGCTTCTTGCTTTCCTTAGTTTTTACTTGTTACAGTGTGCCATATGTTGATGTGATATGTAACTATTTCTTGATATGCATATATTTATACTTTTTTCCAGTATGAATATTGTTGGGTTTCAGACCTGGGAAAAGCCACAAAGGTGCCTATTTAATATATCATAGCAGACCTGGCCTCCAGGTTCTCCCAGCATCTCTCTCTCTTTTTTTTAAAGTATACATCCACAGTATTTATTATCCTTCCTCCCTCCTTCCCTCCCTCCTTCCCTCCCTCCTATCTCTTTTTTTTTAGGTATTTTGCTCATTTACATTTCCAATGCTATCCCAAAAGTCCCCCATACTTCCCCCACTCCCCTACCCACCCACTCCCACCTTTTGGCCCTGGCATTCCCCTGAAAGAGAGGCCCATTGGACTTGCAAACTTTATATGTCCCAGCATCTCTTAGTCCCTACCAGTTACAAGGTATGGCTGGCATGCTCAGTCACCTTTCCTGAACTTTCAAGCCCAGGAGTTAGGCTTCATCAACCCCAGAGTTCTTCCCTATATAGTCCAGACATTTTGTGCCTCACCCTCTCTCTCTCTCTCTCCCTCCCCCTCCCTCTCCCCTCCCCTCCCCCTCTTCCTCTCCCCTCTCTCCATTTCTCTCTCCCTACATGCATGTGCCCACCCACACCTCTGTCTTTCTGTCTGCATGGTGATTTCCCTGGGCCCATTCCTTGGGACCCATGAACTTGCTTGAGAGCTTCTCCCTATAAACCTGCCTTTGTACTTTGAACTCAGCTTGAATTGACTCATTTTATCAGTAGAGAAAAACCTATTAAATATGTGATGGTTATTCTTGATAGTCCCACTTTTCAGATTAAGAATCATCCAAGAGACTTAAGTGTATGGTTGCTTTCAGGGTAGTTTGAGTGAGGAGAGAAGCTGTATCTTGAATGTCACTGACACTATCTAATGGGTTGGTGAAGTAAACTGTCCAGAATTCATAGTGTCCAGAATTCACAGTGGATTATAAACTCAGAGGTATCAATAAAACTTCAACTCTGACAATAAGTATGCCTGACTATGTTTTAGTGGACTGTTGGCATATAGTGTCAACTGTTCTCAGAGCTGGTCTTGAGACAAGCCAGTTTAAGTGAGTGAATCTTGCAGGCAAGATTCTCTAATGGTCTACATTCAATCAGTGTTGTGTGTTTGAAGTATCTGTGGAAAAAAATACAAACACGACATTTCATTGCATCAAAGTAACCATTCTTACATAGTAGAACCTCAGTTTGGTTTTCACCTCAACCCTGAAGGAATAGAATTAGGGCGATTAATTATTACTGTAGTAAGACCGTTGATCTCAGAGAGCAGACCATGAGTTATTGAAATATGGGGTCCCAAATGCCAGGACAACTCTTTTTTAAGGTCACCATAATTTTTAAGGAAAGGATGAAAGGACAAACGTACGATTTAATGGCCTATTAACAATTTCATGAATGGCCAACTCAAATTGCAATGTTTGAACATAGGTTATGGTAGGTGCACAGTTCTAAGTGTGACCTTAGCTTCAAATTTCTTTTAGGGCAATTACTTTTGCAAGAGGACATTTTGAATGAAAACTAGTAAAAAGAAACATTTCAGACTTTTGTTTTCTATTAGATCTATTGTATCTTTTTAGTGGTTATAATTCTTGCTGACTTCAAGTTTCTAAGACTGGAACTCATGGCCAGAAATGTATATTTAACTTAACCATTTATAATTAAGGAATGAAACAGTGTTGTAATTCAGTGCTTAGAGGTCTTTGAAAGATTGTTTTCCCTTGAGTACACGGCTTGCCACTTGAAGGTTATAGAGTAGGGAGACAAACAAATAAGGTGCAAGAAAACTTAACAGAAGTTTGATGGAACATCCAGGGAGTAAGCAACATTAGGGAGGATCATGTATAATAGCAGCTCTTTTTTAAACCATCAAGCATCATGCAAATATTCATTGTAAGAAAATATGAATGGGAAATTCACTTTGCAGTCATCTAGTACTTCTCTGAGGCTGACAGAAATATCACTCCTCTGCTAGCAAAAGAGTGAGGCTTCTGATGCTGAGGCAATATATACCCAGTAAATAGAATTGACATGATTGTTAGAGATTTTATTCCTGTGTGAATACTAACAAAGTTTTGGCCAGATTGGTAAGCCAGCAAGTCTATCAAACAAGCTTGCCAAAGGCAGTGAATTGGTATGGAAAAGAAGTTAAGACCCTGTATAGAGGCATGGTGTTTTGCTTCGCAATTAAGAAAAAAATTTGCAAAGTCCCACAAAGAGGTATTGGCATATATACCAATAACCACACAGTGAAACTTTTATGTACTTGGTCAAAGTGGTGCATTTAATTTTCTAAAAAGAATGATTTCATATTATCTTGCTGCTCATATGGCCTTCCTTTCTCCCTCATGCTATCTAAAGGTCTCTGTATTAAGTACTAACCACTTCTTGGTGTTGTATTCCCCCATTGACCTCATTTTTGTCCATAAATGTTATGATGTCTGCCCTGAGGAAGCTGTCATTTAATCTTAATATTTTACTCCGGAGCCCCTGTGTTTGAATATTGCAGTGATTTCAGAAGTATTTATGCACTAGGATTTAAAGGCAATAAAATGCTTTCTAGGTGAACATAGAACATCTTGTGTGTGTATGTATGTGAGTGTGTGAGTGTATGTTGTGTGTGTATGTGTGTATATGCATATGTGCTGCATGTGTCTTTTTATCTATGTGTGGCTGTTTGCCTCTCTGTGTGTTTTTGTCTGTTTTTATCTCTGTGCATGCATATCTCTGTGTATGTCTATATTGGTCTATCTGCATGTGTGTATCTGTATTTATCTGTATGTCTGTGTGTGTCTCTCTCTGTGAAAGTTGTGTGTGTGTTTGCTTGTGTCTATATGTGTGTTGACCTTCCTTTTATTGCTGTTATTACTATTTCTTAATGTTGCGGCTTTGAAACTATTGAAGTTATTTCCTAAAATAAAGAATTGTCTTTAATTTATTACTTATTCAACACACACACACACACACACACACACATGAGAGGTGGGGAGGAAGAAAGGGAGAGAAAGAGAGAGAGAGTAAACAGCAGGTTGTTGATTGCAGAGATAAATTTTAGATGCTGGCATTTTCCAATTTTGATCATTTTGCTTTACTTGTGTGTTTCCTTGCTTTTTCGTGTGCTCAGAATGGCACTGATTTGCTGAATTGGCTTCCCCTTTGCTGTTTGCTAAGGAGTATAGCAAATGAGCTTTAAATCTTGTTAAAATTACAGAATTTTCTTTCTCCCAGGGCTCCTTATTCCAAAATAATCCAATTTTAAAGCTAATTCTTTTATGGTTGCTAGATAACTATTATGCAGAATGAAAAGTGACTTTTGTTTTCCAAGTAAATGGGGGGAATTTTCTGAAGCATATCATGGCTATGATGAACTGAGGTGTTCTTTTTAAACATGTTTTCGGGGCCAAGACAAGTGTGTGTTCAACATTGAGAGATGAGGGACTCACCAATTGAAGTAAGCTTGATTGATCTGCTCAAGAGAGAAAACAACCCATGTTTTTTTTTTTTTTTTTTTTTGTTGACAAAGTGTTAATAAATTCTTGCCAGCAGTTGTAGGCTCCTTTTAAGATTCTTCTGTTTGTTTTTTGAAGTAATGAAATTTATAGAGAACTATTATAAGGTACTAATTGAATTTCACAGAAGTAGCCCTGATGTGACCCTAAATGGAGGAGCAAAAAGAAAAGTCCAGCCCACAAACCTCCATGCCACGAGACAGCACTCTGAGGAATGTCTGATAAAGCACATGGAGTGGAAAAGACAGGACTAACAATTAGTAGCACTGAATGAAGACTTTTAAGATATGGTGAATGGATGTTGATAACTTCTGTGGAACATGGGGAGATGATAAAAATGATTGGCACCCATAAAAGAGAAATATTTATTAAAACACCTTTTAAATGGCTATGGGGTGTAGTAAGACGCCATCTTAAAAGGAACTTATTAAAATTAGCCCAGATGAAATTGATAATTTTACCACCTGCAACTTTCACAGTGTTTTCTCGGCTTCCTGAAAGCCTTTAAACACTTCATTGGGAGTGTTAAGTAGCTTGGTGTTCTCCTTTTTGGTTGCTATGTTAAGCTTCATGCTGACAGGAAGGTTGCCATATTGAAGCCAATAACAACATATGTAAAATGCTTTTTTCTTCTTTCTGGGCAATGACTAAAGAAGGGATAAATCTGTTATCTTACGGATCATGCAGATGAAAAACTTACCTATGAGTTTATTAGTTTATAGAAGTAGAGCTTCCCACCTAGTATCTCCTGACCTCTTTATAGTAATCAAGGGGACTCAGAAAGAAGGTGATGGATTCCTAATTTTCACTGAAAGAACTGAAGAGACTTGCAGAATGACAGATAATCTTACATAATTCCAGTTACCTATCAGTGGGAAAGGGGAACAGGCTCAACGTTTTCACTATACAGCCAATAGTAGCTCTCCTTTCCCTTATAGATATGTTGTGAGAATCACGTGAAATAATGTACCCAGATTTTGAACTCTGTCTCATTACTGAAAATATTGTTAGGTGATACTAACTCTTGGTATTTGAACAAAAAAAGGCCCAAATCTCTTTATATATAGCTCTTGACTATAGATCATGCTCTCTAGGTGATAGAACCTCTAACAGTTGTTTAAATGCCTTATCATCTACAGTTTGGTAACTGTATAGGGTATGGATCCCCAGGTGGGGCAGTCTCTGCAGGGTCTTTCCTTTAGTCTCTGCTCCACACTTTTTCTCTGTATCTTCTCCCATGTGTTTTTTTGTTCCCCCTTCTAGACACTATTGTGGATGCCAACAAGTGTCTGCTGACAGGAGCCTGATATAGCTGTCTCCTGAGAGGCTCTGCCAGTGCCTGACAAATGCAGAGGTGGATGCTCGCAGTCTAATGGTTATTGAACTGAGCATAAAGTCCCCAATGGAAGAGCTAGAGAAAGAACTGAAGGAGCTGCCGGGATTTGCAGCCCCATAGGAGGAACAATATGAACCAACCAGTATCCCCAGAGCTCCCAGGGACTAAACCACCAACCAAAGAGTTTACATGGAGGGACCCATGGCTCTAGCTGCATATGTAGCAGAGGATGGCCTTGTCAGACATCAGTGGGAGGAGAGGCCCTTGGTCCTGTGAAGGCTCTATGTCCCAGTGTAGGGGAATGCTAAGACAGGGAAGCTGGAGTGGGTGGGTTGGTGAGCAGTGGGAGGAGGGGTTGGGATAGGGGGTTTTCAAAGGGGAAACCAGGAAAAGGGATAACATTTGTAATGTAAATAAAGGAAATAGCTAATAAAAAAATCCTTATCAAAGAACTATAGTAAACAGTCAGTTTTGTTTCCCCACATTCCCATTATGATAGTTCTATGACCCTGTTAGCTCAAATTGACATGTGTAGGGATATTCCCTATAGCCACCTTATATCAACAACAATGACATCTCACTGTCCTTTGTTTTTTTTTCTAAGCTCTTTTCATTCACTTGTATAGAGTTTGTCAAGGGTTAAGGAAGGCTTGAAGATTTTTGGATGACACATAATTTAGTCCTCAGAAGGACAAAGACCCATGTTTTTCATGTCCCAGCAAATCCTTGGGGTTGTTGGTCCACTTGTCATGCATATGATTGCCAGGAGTTCTGAGTCCTTGGGGAAGAGAAACTGGTTGACATTATTTTTTTTTCAAGTTTCTTTATTTGTAGACAGAGTGCAAACTACCCAGAGCCATTTTCAGCAGTAAATGGTATGAATTACACTGGTAACCTGATGCTTGCCTTGGAATTTGACTTGGGCTGTGAATCTGTGAATGTGTCTGTCAGGGTTCTTGCCTCCATACCTGAGGGACCAGAATTGCAGAAAGCAGTCTTTGTAAATGAGCATGCATTACTATTGGAGATAAAAGTTCTGACCACTAAAATATATTTATGTGTGCTTTAGGTCAAATTAAGATACTGCCATAGAGAAGTTCTCAATCTTCCAGTTTTGGTTTTTTTTTTTGTTTTGTTTTGTTTTTTTTGTTTTTGTTTTTTGTTTTTTTTTTTGGTTTTGTTTTTTTTAAACATCATCACAAATGTCATGCACTGGCACTACTGGTAGGAATGTTATTAATACAGCCACATGGAAAGCAGGATGGAAGATCCACAAAAACTAAAATAGTGCTACTGCCATCCAGCAATCCTGCAAATGGGTGTCTATACAACGGGCACATAAAGAGGAATGTGCACTCTGCTCAGGGTAGGCCTCACCATCGCAGCCCAGAAGGGGAAACAATTCTATGTCTGTTAGTTGAGAAATAAAGAAAATGGGTAAGATGCTAATTGTTCTTACATAAGAAGGTGTATTTTGTGTGACAATGGAAGAAACTGGAGGTTGTTATGTTATGAAAATAAAACAGGCACTGGGCAGTGGTAGCACACGCCTTTAATCCCAGCACTTGGGAGGCAGAGGCCGGTGGATTTCTGAGTTCAAGGCCAGCCTGGTGTACAGAGTGAGTTCCAGGATAGCCAGGGCTAAACAGAGAAACCCTGTCTCAAAGAACCAAAATAAATAAATGAATAAATAAATGAATAAATAAAACAGGCATGAAAAGGCATTTATGGAATCATCTCACCCAGTGTGAAATCTAAAGGCGTTGATGTCACAGAGGTTGGAAGTCGGATGGTGGTTTCCAGGGATTGAGGAGGAGATGGAAAGAGAAGGTTGACCAATGATAAATAGAGTTTTAGTTGATGGAAGAACCCAGTTCTTGTGTACTGTTGTTGAGCAGTATTAGGATTTTAGATGGTAACCTTTGTACTGTTTATTTTACAAAATAGAAAGAAGTTTGAAAATGTTCACCATAAGTATATGATTACTGTTTGTTGGTAGGCATGTTCACCTTGACTTACACAACACAATGGATCCATACATGATGGCAACACAGGGTATCCCTAGAGTTTGGATTACTTTAATGTACCAATTTAAAAATATCAGCCTATGTTCTTGCTTTAGCAGCAAATACGCTAAAAGTTGGAATGACAGGGTTATCACAACTCCTGAACCAGGTATCAAGCAAATTAGTGAATTGTTCCATAGTTGGAATATAATTGATTGTCTGACAGTCAAGCCAGGCAGACCTCTGAGTTTGAGGGTAGTATGGTTTACAGAGCAAACTCTAGGCTGAGGCTACATAGTGAGTCCCTATCTCAAAAGAAAATCTCCTTAGTAAAGGATAGCAGCTTTTTATTAACTATTATGCTTTTGATTTACTGCTTTGCCATATTCACAGATGCTGGAAAGCTCTGCTTCTTGATATATATTGCTAGTGGTGGGGGATTGACACAGCAACACAATTAACACCATGCAGTGCAAAACTAGGATGCAGCTTGGGCTATTGCTCAGAAAGAAAAGCACAGCCCTGTGGTTTCTGGTGCTCAGGCCTAAGAAAACAGCAACAAGCAAGAAACTGGATTTCCCACTCTTTTCCCCTGTGTCAGACATTAATGTAAACATCAGAATTCTCACCTGTACCACAATGGAATATGGGCATGGTCGGCAGGGTCCTAGGAACACTTAGAAACAAGGAGGAAGACAAGGGTCCTCTTTGTAAAAGATAACAGATATCTGAAGGAACTCGAGGTTAAGGAAGAGGGTGAGTGCCTAGCTTTTTATATCCTTTTGTTTTATAAAATTGCATTATTTCAACTCCTATGACCTCAAAATAAAATCCAAGTGTTTTCCTAGTGGGAAAGATATAGGCCATAGAAATGGGAAAGAAAAAAGAAAGAAAGAAAGAAAGAAAGAAAGAAAGAAAGAAAGAAAGAAAGAAAGAAAGAAAGAAAGAGAAAGGAAGGAAGAAAGGAAGGAAGATAGGAAGAGAAACTGCAGCCTATTGTTATAAGCTAAGATAAAGGAAAGACGTGTAATTCTTTATTTTTATAAGAGCAGGCATCACCTGGCAGCTACAAGAGCTGGCATTACCAAGGACAACTGCTTAAATGTACTTTATTGTTCAAAACCTTGGCATGTATTTTCTTGTTTTAAAGTAGTGCAAATAGAAGTTGTTGTATCAAAAGTGAATATGTCTAAACAAAGCAAAACAAAACAAAAAAACAGAACAGAACAGAATATGGTTCAGTGTGCAAATAGAGTAGTGTGTCATGGCAGAGTCATCTCCTTTGAATAAAATTGGTGTTTCTGTTTTCCTGGTGCAGTCTTTTTTAGCTCATCTCAGACTTTAAAACACATTTTCTGACCCTATTAGCGAATTCGGGTTTCAAAGGCTTTCGGTAATTTAGAGAGCTGGTATAAACAGGAGGGATTTCCATATCTAGATGCTGCTGAAGAGGTTCAATCAGGACTCTGGCAAAAATCAACCTGGCTCAGAAGTGTTTTCATAAAGATTTTATCCCCATCAAATACCTTTAATGAAAATCTTTCCCAAATCATCACACATCATCAACGGGTATTTATTTAGTGTCCGTTTGCAAATCAGTTGATGCTGGATAGTTTTCAAACAGATTGAATGTCTGCAGTGCCTTCCTACTGGAAATTTACAGTAAATAAGAACCTAGGCAAAAAGAAAAATACACCTCCAAATGATTTTTATGTGGAGACAAATGATACCTTTATTGTCAGACTTGTGATTGGAGCTAAAATGCTGTGGCCTTTTAATTTTAAATGGCATATGCAGATTCAGGTAGTGCAGACACAAGTAATAGACAGGCTCACATGCATTCATAAATGCTTAGGAATCCATTGTCTGGTTGTCATTTAAACGTTTGGGGAAAGGAGGGCAGGAAAATCAAAAGACACCATGGAGGATACATATTTTTGGACCACACATGGCACTGCTTCATCTTCGGATGGTGGGCACATGCACCATAACCATTTCAAAATAGGGGTCTTTGTGGCAGGGGTGAAGAATGAATAAGAGAATGTTCCATTTTCCCTTCCTGGTCTCCAAAGACATGTGAACTTCTTCTGGATAGACAACCAACTCTGCTCATCATCTCCCAATGTAACCACCTAGGCAGAAATCTGTGGTTTTGGTAAAACATGAATAGGGCAGTATCATAAATTGAGGATTTTCTTTAAGCAAACGGAAGGAAGGACCATCCAGAGACTGCCCCACCTGGGGATCCATCCCATAAACAGCCACCAAACCCAGACACTATTGCATATACCAGCAAAATTCTGCTGATAGGACCCTAATATAGCTGTCTCTTGTGCGGCTATGCCAGTGCCTGGCAAATACAGAAGTGAATGCTCACAGTCATCTATTGGATGGAACACAGGGCCCCCAATGGAGGAGCTAGAGAAAGTACCCAAGGAGCTAAAGGAGTCTGCAACCCTATAAGAGGAACAACAATATGAACTAACTGGTACCCCCAGAGCTCATGTCTCTAGCTGCATATATAGCAGAAGATGGCCTAGTTGGCCATCATTGGGAGGAGAAACCCTTGGTCTCGTGAAGATTATATACCCCAGTATAGGGGAATGCCAGGGCTAGGAAGCTGGAGTGGGTGGGTTGGGGAACAGGGTGGGGGGAGTATATAGGGGACTTTTGGGATAGCATTTGAAATGTAAATGAAGAAAATATCTAATAAAAATTGTTTTTGAAAAAAAAAGAAAGAAAATCTCATGAACATCAATGGCTACATGAGAGTGTCCCAAGGTCCTCCCTTCCCAGGTGTCAGTCAAGGAAGACACCAGTACTCAAGCTTTGCTGGTTGTGGGAAAGAAGTCTCTCTGTTTTCCATGCCTTTCAGAAGGGGGAGACCTTTTCTACTATCAGCAAATTAAGATACTCGTCAGGCTGTTAATGATTTCACTTCCATCAGACCTTCCATGCTGCTCTGTGTGCAGTATAATGCCTGGGCATGGATGTGGTGGCATCAAGGCTGCATGTTAGCTTCCTGACTTCAATCTTTTAGGTCTGGTGAATTATTGTCTTTCTCTTCCCCGAACATCCTGCAAGATAAAACAAATAACAACAGCAGCAACATGAACAACAACACATTAATTGGGAAGTGATAGCTAAAGTAGAAATGATTGCAGTGACATTTTATGTAATAAACCGTATTTGCATTTGGGATTGTAGCTCTGGGCTGGCTCCTTGAAGCAAACCTGAATTTTACTGAATTATAACTGGCAAGATAAATCACTATTTTGTCATCATAGGTTATGAGTCTTGAAGTACAAGTTGCTTTCTAATTTGCCTTTTAAAAATAGGCCTTCCTAATGGCAATAGCAATAAAATGATCTTGAAGCAAAATAGCAGTGGCAGATACTTTGCTTCTAAGTTTCTCATAGGCCATGGTCAGCTAGCTGCAATGTATCAGGTTGCCCGTTAATTATGTACTTTTCAAATTCTCAATTTGTTGCCATTTTTGTGAGTCTGAAATAGGATGGCCTACTTGTACATTAGATTCTGTCCAAGAAACAGAAATCATAGCAACACCGGGATAATAATGCTTCCAGCAGATAATGCATATATTTAAGTGGCCTGTGAAATGGGTACAACCTTCTGTGCCCTGACCAAATGCCTTTCACTAGGTTGGTGCTTCATCCACCAGCTTCTGTGGGAGCTATATGCTGAGAGCATTCAATTGCATGTTTCTGGAGACAGGCTGGCAGATAGAGTCAACCAGACTGAGGGTGTCTGGGATTTCCCATAACTGACCACTGCCTGCCATGGATGTGTGATATCTCAATCTTTTTGTCTCAGGCTGACATCACCTATGAGATTCAGTTCATGCAGTCCAGCTCCCTGTGTGACCAGGAGTGAGGCTTTGGAAATTTTTATCTTTGCTCAGCTCCATTCTCTTTTATAGCCTGTTTTTTTTTTTTTCCTATTTTGCCTCACAGTAGATCACTTGTCAAAGAATACCATCTTAAGATCAGCTTCTAGAAAACTTGACCTAACACAAGCTGAAGAACGGGCAGACTATTTTGAAGATTTTGGTATTTTATTCAAGTTATTGAGAGATGATAGAAGGCAAAATGAGGAGAAAGGGTCTTAGAAGGGAGCACAGTTTTGTAATTTCAATATTTATGCTGCCTGGCTAGCAATCCAGAAAGTGAAAATTTAAAATTAAGTGTGGAATAATTCAGACAGTCAGCATTAGACGGGTGCAGTGTCCTCGTTGTTAAGAAATGAATTTTGCTAGTTGTTTTGAAACCAAGCCATGTCCTCTGGCATGGCGTGACATTTGCCCCCTGGTCAGGGTCAGACATTCTGTGACACCAGATAGTCAATTTCAAGCATTGTTGGAGCCACAAAATGAGCCATTTCTATGCTAACAGAGAGGCAGGTGATAGCGCCGGCTCGGGCTTCTGGCAAGCCTGTAGCAGTCTGAAGTCAGATGCCAAGCTGTTTTTCCGTCTGCTGTTGAATACACTCTGAATTAGTGAAAGGGGCTCTATACCTGTTGATTCAGAAACAGTGACAGCTTTGAAATTAGCAAATTCTCTTTCCTGAAATTAGAAATAAACCTCCACAACAAAATCACTGATATTAATATTCCAGTTCCATTCCTGGTGTTTGAAGCCTCCCCAGGATCTACAGGACAGTGTGGATGAGTGAGACACCAAGAGACCTTTTTAGAAGCAAACTTTGGAAGACCTTGGGAGGTAGCAGATGTTTTAGAAATATAGTTAATTTGAACTCTCTCGTCTTTTCATATTTGAAAATTAAGGAGCTTAGAGAAGTGAGCCAGTACGCCTAGAACATTGCATGACAGAAGAGAGGTGTAGGCATTGGAAATGGAAACCACCCCAGTGGGCTAAAGAAGGACTTTGAGTATTTGGGTCACTCTCCCGAGTTACTCACGAAGAGTGTTCAAGGGCTCAAGCAAGAAAGCTGTGGTTGCATCTGCACTTTATTGAGCAAACCTTTAAATAATTACTATCTCATTGAAACCCAAGAGCTCCCCAAAAGGCTTGATGTCATTTCATCCTTAAACAAGGAGAGGCCTGGAAATACCACTCACTTATTCAAGGTCACAAAGCCATCGAGTGATGGGACAAAGACTGACCTTCAGTTCAGATGCTGCTTTCTGGATGTTTGATGTATTGATTTGACAAATGAGAAGTTCCAGACCGAGATGGCCGACACTGCAAACATGGGAGCTGATATGATGAGATAACATCATGGAAGAACAAAAAGAGGTCAAGGGAGAGGCAAAACGTGAGAGCTATTGATGTGTTATATGCCATCTCACTCATATGCAAAAGCCTCAGCCCTTTCCTGGGAAGGGAAGCTGTGCTAATTGTCTTGGCTGCTCTCACACTCAGTCTATACAGAACTTGGACTGTTTTATAAATACTAGTGAGAAGCTTACAACATTACAATGTCCACAACTGAAGTGTTTTATTTTCAAATTACTGAATTTCTGACCCTTTACTTAATCTTTTTAAGGCCTGCACCACAGAAGGCTTTTTATTGAGGTAGAGACAGGAGGTCTTAGTGGATGTCAGTCTCATGACAGGGGTCTAGGATAGCCCTATTGGCCAAGATACCTAATGGGGGTTTACATACCCCTTGTGATTGCTAAGTGGGTGGGATGGGAAGCATTGCAGTAGGTTTTGATATTAGAGTATTTATTATTATTATTATCATCATCATCATCATTCAGTTTTTCTACGGTCCAGTCATTATCTCCCTCCTGGTCTGCCTTCCAACTGTTCCTCATCCTATTCCTCCTCCCCTGTCTCTAAGAGGATGTCCCCACCCCTCATCCCAACGCCAACTCCTCTCCCCCACCCCACCTGACCTCCCCACTTCCTGGAGCTTCAAGACTCTCAAGGGAGTCTTCTTTCACTTCTTTCACTGAGGCCAGACCAGGCAGTTCTCTGCTGTGTATGTGTTGGGGGCCTCACATCAGCTGGTGTATGCTGCCTGGTTGATGGCTCAGTGTCTGAGGAATCTTGGGGGTTCAGCTTAGTTGAGACTGCTTCTCTTCCTATAGGGTTGTCCTTCTTGTCAGCTTCTTCCAGCTTTCCCCTAATTCAACCACAGGGGTCGCTGGCTTCTGACCATTGGCTGGGTGTAAGTATCTGCATTTAACTCTTTCAGCTGCTTGTTGGGCCTCTCATAGGGCAGCCATGATGAATGCTCCAGTGATTGTCCTTTCATACTAAGATAATATGGGATGACAGCACTAGAAGGCCATGATTACACCCCTAATGTCCTAATGTGTGCTCTACACTTTTATTGTGGGTTGCTTTGTCTGCTTTACAGAGAAATATTTGATACAGATATATTGCAGATTATTCTTTGATTTATTATTCTGACATAATGTTCAGCTCATCAAAAGTGAAGTGCCAAAGGGAATACAGAGAGTTTACCATATTTTATCCATCAATAAGACAAAAAGACCACCAACAGATTGGGAAAGGATCTTCACTTTAAAACACAAATTTTAAGGACCATGGAAGGATCTTAGTTTACAAAATGCTTGCTTGACAAGTATAGGCTGGATTGGAGCTCACCAACACATATGCATGCCAGTTGTGGTAGCATGTGCTTATGATCTTAGTGCTAAAGAGGCAGACCTGGAGGATCCTTGAGGATTTCTGGCCAGTCAGTCCTTATCCATAGGAAACAGCTTTCTCTCTTTTTTTTCTTTCTTATTTTTTCATTTTCAATTTTTTTTAATTAGGTATTTTCTTCATTTACATTTCAAATGCTATCCTAAAAGTCCCCCATGCCCTCTCCCCCACTCCCCTACCCATCCACTCCCACTTCTTGGCCCTGGTGTTCCCCTGTACTGAAGCATATAAAGTTTGCAAGACCAAGGGGTCTCTCGGGGATCCATCCCATAATCAGCCTTGAAAGGCTGACACCAATGCATACACCAGCAAGATTTTTCTGAAAGGACCCTGATATAGCTGTCTCTTGTGAGGCTATGCCTATGCCTGGCGAACACAGAAGTGGATGTTCACAGTCAGCTATTGGATGGAACACAGGGCCCCCAATGGAGGAGCTAGAGAAAGTACCCAAGGAGCTGAAGGGGTCTGCAACCCTATGGTGGAACAACAATATGAACTAACCAGTATCCCCGGAGCTTGTGTCTCTAGCTGCATATGTAGCAAAAGATGGCCTAGTAGGCCATCAGTGGGAAGAGAGACCCCTTGGTCTTGCAAACTTTTTATGCCTCAGGAAACAGCTTTCTTGAGGATGAGGCCTGAGGTTGCTTTCTAGACTCCATGCACATGTGTGTCCCCACAATATGAACACATGTGTACATGTTATAGGTATGTCATTGAAGGAAAACATTAAATGTCATCTCTGAATAGGAGTATCACCACTAGATTATATCATATTCTTACAATTTTCTTGAAAACATATATAAGCCTATAGTATTTTTATAATAAGACAAGTAAATATTTCAAGAACACCAAAGTGTTAGCATACTTAATCTCCTTATCTCTAATCACGGGGGAGGTCAGTGATTGTTTTTCAATTTCATACTCTGACAGGGCAGATATTTATGGGCTTAATTGAAAGCGCTAGCTATAGGCACAAAGTTCTACCAGATGCCAAAAAACTGTTGGTAATTGTCTGCTACTGGGAGAGGAAGAGTCCAGGGTCAGCTACCTCAGAGAACACAGCCTTGGAGAAGTGGCTCTAGTTGAAGGCCACATTTCCAAGAATACATAGGGATTGATGGGAGTGAAAAGGGCACAAAGATGATCCAGGGAGAAAAGTGAATATGGCTCTGGGAAGAACTGGGGATTCTGGTCAAGCTTTGGTGCCTACGCTTGCACAGCAAATGGTTTTACCTCCTGAGCATCTCGCCAACACTTTTAAAACCTTCTATTGAAGAAGCGCACATAGAGACCTGAGACAACCTCTCAATTACAGCACATAGATTTTTTTATCATATCTTTAACAATCAGTGAACAATAGCTATTACATTGTGATATATATATATATATATATTTTTTTTCTGGTACAATATGAGGATTTTATTATACTACAAACAAAGATGACTTAAGTTCATCTGGGAAGTTAGGTAATCAGACTGGACTCATAAGCATTTCTAAAAATAATTTTAGTTTTCTCTGGGACTTGGATACAAATGCAAGTAGAAAGTGTTTCAGTTTTTGGAATTAGAATTTCTGTCTTCCATGAGATATATCAAGTGTGGTAATAATCTCTCCTTCCAGGAAGAGTGGCATGTTATGCCTAAGCTACAAGGTAGACAATATTCATCCATAAAATGACCCGTTTACCCTTTTCACCAGTGTGACATAGGTTGTAGATTAATTAACCCTCTATGACTCTTCAGGACTTGTTACTTTTCCTAAATCTTCTACAAGAAATAAAAATAGAATGAACGCCATTTTCATAAGATACTTTGTTGTTAAAAATAGGAGTCAATCAGCTTACCTTCACTTGCCCCATACACAGGGCTAATATAGAGCAGTGGGTCCCCAGTGGAGGAGTTAGAGAAAGGACTGAAGGAGCTGAAGGGGTTTACAATCCACAGGAAGAACAACAATATCAACCAATCTGACCTCCCCAGACCTCCGAGGAACTAAACCACAAACCAAAGAGTACATATGGAAGGACCCATGGCTCCAGCAGAGGATGGCCTTGTCAGTCATCAATGGGAGGGGAGGCCCTTGGTCCTCAGAAGGCTTGATGTCCCAGTGTAAGGGAGTGGGTGTGGAGGTGAGAGTGGGTGGGTAGGTGGAGAGGGTGGGGAGCACCCTCATAGAAGCAGGGGAAGGCAGGATGGGATAGGAGGTTTCCAGAGGAAAAAACAGGAAAGGGGATAACATTTGAAATATAGATAAATAAAATATCCAATTAAAAAGAGAAAATAATGGTCTGTGGGGTGTCAATTAGCTAGATTTTCACACATCTTAAAAATATTCTCTTTTTTCTCTAAAACTACCTAGCAGGTCTGTTAAATACCAGTTGGCTCTAGAGGTTGCTTATCTCTGAAGACAACACATTGGCTATAGTAATAACAAAACAGAACAAAAAATAATTTTTAACGCAAGGGGTGTCTTAAGGCTTTACTGCTGTGAACAGATATCAGGACCAAAGCAACTCTTATAAGAACAGCATTTAATTGGGGCAGGCTTTCAGGTACATAGGTTCAGTCAATTTTCATCAAGACAGGAAGGAGCATGGAGGCATCCTGGCATGGTCCATGAGGAGCTGAGAGTTCTACATCTTCATCTGAAGACTGCTCAGAGAAGATTGGCAACCAGGCAGCTAGGAATAGGGACTTAAAGACCATTCCCACAATGACACAGTTCCTCTATCAAGGCCACACCTACTCCACCAAGGCTACACCTCCTAATAGTGCCACTCCCAGGGCCAAGCATATTCAAACCACCACAAGGGTGAAACACAAGAAGCAGACACAAAACCTATAGAAACACAAACTCAAAAACTGTAATATAAGAGCAAAAGACCAGTAGGAAAAAAATTCCTCCCCCAAAAGCAATATGAGACAAAAGGTCTACAAAAATACCCCCTATCTAATTAAAAATGTAAAAAGTATAAAAATAAAGCCTTGGAATAAACTAAGGGGGTATAAAAAAATAATAATAAAAACGGTTGCAGATCTCCTGGTTAGAAGACCTGTGGAGCATGCTCACTGTAATGCTCCACAGAAGAAAGAGATATTATGTTTTTACTCAAGAGCATGTAGGAAGTAGAAGCACTCTAGTCACAAGCCAAGAATATCAGGTTGACAACGGGCCAGTGCCTCATCCCATGAAAGAAATGACGTAGCTATTATTTTCCTCTTCCTAGAGCTCTTTCTATTCTCCAGCTTTCTCCCTCCTTCTTGTAAAACACACATGTATTTTACTTTTAGGGTCAAAAGAGTGAGAAAATAATCTAGGAAAATCATGGAATTCCATGGCGCCCCTACCATTTTGATTCTTGCAGAAATGAGCCACAACCCTAACTGTACCAGAGCTCACTCTGGACCACTTGCAGTCACAGTACTCTAACACTGGCTGACATTTTTTTTCATCACTAGAGTAGAACTTTAAAGAACTGAAGTACTTATTTTTTCTTCTGTGATTCATAATTTACCCATAATTTACAATAAAATATGGTGTGTTTCTTCACAATTTGGAAAAATCAGCAGAATTGATTGGTTAGAAAATAAGAGAATATTTCCTGCCTAATCTGGGAAATGAAAGAAATAATAAGTTCTGTAAAGTGTTAAAACATAGAACAGCACATGCGCTTAGCTCTGATGATTATTTTTCTGATGTGAGAACTGAACTGAAAGAATTTAGAATTTAGGGATATCACCTGTTCTTCCAGATCCATTTTCTCTGATTACTACATCAATGATGTTTGTGGGTGGGTACTAGAATTGTTTTTTCTGTGGTTCCAAATGATCGTGGTTATTTCTATTCCTTTAGCAAAGATCCATTAAAAACACTCTACCTAAAAATTATGATTCCGGAGCTTGAGTCTCTAGCTGCATATGAATCAGAAGATGACCTCAGTGGAAAGAGAGGCCCATTGGTTGTGCAAACTTTATATGCCTCAGTACAGGGGAACGCCAGGGCCAGAAGTGGGAGTGGGTGGGTGGAGGAGTGGGTGGGGGAGCGTGTGGGGGACTTTTGGGATAGCATTGGAAATGTAAATGAAATAAATACCCAATTTAAAAAAATTATGATTCCAAGAACCAGGGCATTCTGACTGGTGAACTTGAACTGTCACAACATTTGAGATGATAAAGATAAAGAACAAGACCACAGAAAGACAATGTCTGACTATCTCATTTTGCATATAGTCTTCTGATACCCAATCAACAAGAGAGACAAGTTATGGGGAAGTATATCTGGTATTGGGGATTGCTCACTTGTTGCAGCATTGCTAGAGTTGTGCTAGCTATTATATTTGTTAGTTTACTGGGTACCATATATCCAGGACTTTTATCATAGCAACAGACTAGAGAATATCAAGGAATTGAAAATCCCAAGACTAGATCTGTTTTTCACAATGTGAACTATGCCATCACCAGCAGCAACACATGTACAGATTTGACAAATGGAAAGCTTGTATCTCTTGCTTTTTTCATTTACTTAATAAAATATTTTCTTATTTTTCATATATATATATATATATATACACATATATGTTTGTGTGTGTGTGTATGTAATACAGGTCATGGTGTACAACTTGCAAGACTTGCTTCTCTTCTTTCATCTTATTGATTCTAGAATTGAACTTAGATTATCAGGCTTGGTGTCAACTGTCTAGTAGTGCTTTCTCACATCCTTTTTTTTTTTTATTTTAAGTAAATTATATTTTTTTCCAACTAATACAGGTTACAGCCCAGACACTTCATACTTAACAAACAAACATATATGTACTTATAAAAAAGCTTAAATGTATATTTATATGTAATAAAAATTTAAGGTAAAATAAAATAAAAAATAATTAAAGAATAAAATAATACAAACCCAAATGAGCAGTAAATGAAATAAAAAGTACTGTGTTCTTAGACAGCATTCTTCCTTGTTTGGGGCTGTGTTCATTCCCTTGGGGTGCTGCAGCACTTCCCCCACTAGCCTGCTGAGTTCCTGTGGCTCCTGCTTTAGGTAGACGGCATGGGATGCCAAGATCCCTCAGCTTCTAAGTCCCTTTTCATACTTCAATTGTCCTCATAGTCTGTCTTCTGGTGTCCTTTGACACACTTGGGTCCTTGTTCTGCTGACTCTGGTTGATGCAGCACAGGTGGTCACCGAGTGAGTGTTATCTCTTAGCTTCAGATTCCTCCTAGACATCTTTTCAAGTTAATTGTCCAAGCTTCACTGTGCTACACTTTACTCTTGAGATACTGAGTTTAGAACCCTCCCTGATACTTTTACAAATAGACAGCATTTACTTATATAAGTATTTAAAACTTTTTGGTTTTTTCTATCTATCTATCTATCTACCTACCTATCTATCTAATTTACATTTCAAAGATAATCCCCTTACCTGGTTTCGATTTACCCATTCCAAAATGCACATTTTAAGATACCTGAAAAAATGAGGTGTGTCTTAGTGAAAAGGCCGTGCCATCATTAACTGAAAGTGTCTTTACATTCTTAGTGGACCTTAGAAAAATGATATATCTGACAGTAGTATTTTGGAAAAGTGATAATTATGTTGTGACCTAAGTGCTATCCTGTCATTGTCATCATCATCATGATCACCATCATCATCTCCATTTCAGAATTTATGACATGATGCTCCTATTTTATATGTCTTAAATAAAAATAGTTTCTAATACAATATATCCCCCAGTTTCTCCTAGATCTTACCTTCCTTCACTTTATACATACTCTTTCTTCTCTCTCTCTCTCTCTCTCTCTCTCTTTCTCTCTCTCATTAGAAGTCATCTCAGAAAAGTAATAAAATAAGATACAACAAAACAAACCAGAATAGGATGAAACAAAAACCAAAAGAATGAGTTAAGAAAAAACATAAGAAGCACACATATATCTAGAGACATACATATTAGAACACTCAGAAATCTTATGAACACAGAAAACCAGAAACAATAATATATAAGCATAAAACTTATAAGGTCAATAAAAACCAACATACAGAAGCATTATGAGATAGAAACATTCCAAAAATACCATTGAGCTCATTGAGTTCATTTTATGTTTGCCATCCACAATTGTACAGTCTGTGGAGAGTGGGCAACCCTGAAACACTCAAGACCTGAATGGAAGGTCTCCATCTAATACCTCCTCTCATGCTTCAAATAACTGATGAAGAGGAGATAGAAAGAAGGTTAGAGCCAGGGGGATGAAGACACCAAAGAATCAAGACCTTCAAAACACAACAGACCTAATGTACATCTGAACTCACAGAGACTGTGTTAGTTCATATAGTGCCATTGGAGTTCTGCTCCAGATGAGATCCAGTGCCAAGAGGGTGAGTGGATGCAAAACTACATCTCTAACCCAGAAGCTATCTCTAATTGAAAACTGCTTGCAAAAGAAAAATTAGTCTCTCTCCGATGAAATTGCACTGAGTATACAAGCCACACTGGTGGCATTGCCTTTTTTTAGGACATGTATTCTACTTAAGGATAAAAATAAGTGTTTCCTAATCTACACTTGAGATCTCAACTTCATAGCCATATATATACTACAACTTAGAGAATTTAGCCTGAGTGACTGTCAAAACAGTATTGGGGAGATGGCTGAACCACTAAGCTGATTCTGATTCCTGAGCAGGCATGGAATCTTTGGATCCCTAGCCGCCACACAGAGAATTTCTGATATGGTATGAAAGCAAAAGTTTGTAAGCTAAGGACTGAGAGCAGATACTGGTGGTTTGATGGCTTGTCAGTCTAGTTGAATTGGTAGTCATCTAGTTAAACTGGCAATCACCAGATTAATTGAGAATTCATCTTCAAAACAGCAAGGTAAGGGGGGAGTGAGAGAGATGAGAGAAAGAGGAGAGAGCAAGAGAGTGAGAGAGGAAAGAAAGAGAGAGAAAGAGAGAGAGAGAATTTAAGAGAAAAACAATTGAAGAAGACATTCGGACATCACTCTCTAGCCTCTGCCCACATTCTGGGAGGACAAGGATGATACGTCCCTACATAGGCAGGGAACGAGGAAGTATGCTCACTTCAAGCTAGAAAAATACAATAGAGTCCTCAAAGCATCAGTCTGTCTCAAGAAGCAAACATATTTAAAAATATAATTGTACAGTACTTTATGCGGTGAACACTATTTGATACTGTTCAAAACTCACATGAGTTCTTATTTTGGGTTGATGCCACATTGAGGTTTTAGTGAGTTATTACACAGTTTTGAGTGTTTGTCACACTGTGGGAGAACAGGAGGATGGCATGGTTAGTCAACCGATATTCTCTTCTCCTAAAGCTGCTTAATCACATGCTTAATACTGATTAATCAACTAATCTTATCTTACCTGATCTTGCCTCTTGCCCCAGTGGAATTGGATTTTTTGCAGGAGAACAAAGGATGATATACAGTGGTGACATGACCAGGTGAAGTTGGAGCAAAGATGGTCAGCAAAGAGGGATGATAAGACAGCAGAGCAGGCCTGGGAATGAGAAAGAGGAAAGGGACCCCCAAAAGACTCCTAGATGCCTAGAACTGCCTATCACTGGTCTGTGAATGCCCATCTTGTAACTTTCTCATAATATCATACCCTTTTCATTATTAGAGCAGTCTTTACCTCAAGCCCAACTTTATTCTTAGATTAATATTTATAGTTTCTAAGGCAAATAGTAAGTTTCCATATTTCATTATATTATCTTTCTTTTTCATTAAAATGAACATGCTACAGAGATCAAGATCTAACATTGAGATGATAAAAAGTGAAAACTGTAAATGTCAGTTTTTTTGTAATGTGGTAGCAATCATTTGATAACTGACACTCAAGGAAAAATGTATATAATTATACTACGTAAAAATTCATATATCTACAGATATATGCATAGGTATCAATGTTATATCAATGTAATGGCATTTTACAAGATTACTCTAAATAAGAAGAAACAAAATTAGTTTTGTGTACTATTGAAAATCATGTTTCTAAAAATCTATAGATTTTTTATTAGGAGACTATGTAGAATTTATAATGTATATGTGTTATGTGTCATATATAAAAGAGTAGAAAACCATTATTTTCTGACAAGTCTATATGTGTAGGTAATATATATTAGTCATATCTACCATTCCATTTCCCTCTCTCCAAATCATTCCAGGTTTCTCACAATGCATCTTCCTCTCAACCTAATATTTGTCTTTTTAAAAACACATGGAAACAATTAGTGCAGCTTATACGTGCATGGGTGTATGCCATAACTTGAGCATTGGTGTCTACCAGTGACCACCACCTAAAAGAAAACTGATGCTTCTTATCCCAGCAGCCATCAGCTTCTAATAGTTCCTCAACACTTGATCAGAAGATCTATGCGTGTAGCAGCTGCTAGATACTTAGTGGGAGAAACAAATGAGAACGTACAACATTTTTGGCAGGGTACTCTTTGATTTCAGTTTCCTCTAGTCACACAACTTGCTTCTGGTATTACTTAAGACTAGTGAATAAACAGGAAGACATCCAAGAGCCTTCCGACATCCATTCCACTTTTGTTGAGGGAACTTCCTGTGCCATATACTTTTCAATCTTAGAGTAATGACAACTATATTCTATAATTTGAAGATAATAAAAAAGCTAATATATGTAAAACCTTCCCATTTAAGTCATATTAAATGTTAGCTAGTCATACCCACAGCATAAACACCAGTAATTTTTAGCTGTTTACCAAGACCACCATGGCCCACCTCTTCATTTTTACTATTTTCTAAATCCTTTCACTGGACTCTGTATAAGTCTAAGAAAAATGAAAACAATTCCTTAATGCCAAATTATCCTCCCTTTCTTTCTTATATTTAGAAAATTAGTATTCTATATGCCTCATTTGTTTATGCTGAGAGATCGATTTAATCTAAATGAGATGTAATTGGTTTAATATTCATGAATGAAACTGTTTTAATTTTCCAACTGCTTGTTGTAACCAGAAAATGCTCCTGAACAATTAACCTAGATTCATGTAATTTGCAGTTTTTCTGCTTTTCCTAATGTTGATGGTTATTTTGTGAACTCACCAAAATATCCTGATTCTTACATATTTTTATTGCCTTCTATATTCTTTTGCAATCAGATGGAGATCAATGGAAAGCCAAGCACTTTGCATTGTGGTAATACTTCCCAGGTGTCAAAAGGAAAGGCAGAAAATTAACATTGATTCTAACTTTACCTATATTCTTATTTAATAGCCGCTTGAGGCAGGTACTGTCTTCATTTTACAAGAAAGTATAAGAGGTGCTAAGGGCACACAAATAATAAATGGTAGAGCTGGGTTGGAATTGAGGTCATCTGACTCCAAGGGAATGCTCATTTCTCCAAGTCACAGCACACAGTTCTCAGGTATGGAAAAAGATATATCGGAGGGAACTTCTTGGGTCAGCAATAAATTGTGAAAGCTTACTTTCTTGCCTATTGTCTGTGTAGAAATAGCCACTCAATCATTTTAAGTGAATTTACATCTTGAAAAACACGTGCTGATGTGTGTACTTGTGTATTGAAAAAAGTCTCTGATGGATTTTGGTGACAGTAAACCAAATTTGGCTCTTACTTCCCATTGTCCCTGCCTTTGGCAAAATGGAATTTGCTGTCCTGTGTTTTGAAAATGGTTCTGAAAATATCACCATCAGTGTTCCTTTCCTGCAGCCTGGCAGAGGCAGCCTGATCTTTACAGGTAAATGAACTGGAAGATTAAGTAATTATTTTCAGAATTTGATTAATGTGGAAAATCAACATGAAAATCTTTAGTATTTTAAGCAATTTCCCCCTTCAATTGTATATGTTTGAACTTTAATTAAAAGTTTTCTTAGTTCTGTGTGCAATTTTCACTTTAGGAAAAAGGTGTCACCATTGAAAACATTCTAGAGAGGGTTTTCAAAGCTTCTGAAATTAAAGATATGGGTGTGGTCCATCAATCACAGATACCTGCATCCATGCTTGATGAGGCACACAGACACAGACTTCAAGGTCGTAGCAATGTGTTCTCTGTGTCCAGGTTAATTTCTATCACTGAGCACCAAGAAGCTTTCCTGTCTGATAAAGCTCTGTAAGGACTCACTGACTTTCCACTGCATCTGTCTACTTAGATGACTCTTCCATCTTTTAGTCACTGTGTGCCACTCGATGGGTCCAGATGAAGGTAGGCCTGCAAAGACTGTTTACCTTATGCAGTGGTTTGGCACTCTCTTCACTGAACAAAGCTTTTATAGTTCCAAAGTAGATTTATTCCACTGGGTCAGTCCTTCATGTTCAATGACATGCCTTCTACTCCCTTGGTATCATCTACTACCTCTTGTAGTGAATATATGACTTAATCTAGTTTAGTGACGTAGTGAAAATTGAAGACTACTTTTCTGAAGTAATTAAAGGTCCACACATTTAGATGTGTGCAAGATGAAACCCTTTGATCTAGCCAAGCATGTTCTTGCAAAGATCATAGAGGAGCCAGGCACACGAGGTAAGTGTTGATTTAAGTAAAGAGAGGGCAGTGGGTTTGTGTGTGTGCACACTGACAGCAACTGCTGTCTTCCATTTATTTTTCTACTTTAGAGAGAGGGTGGCAGGCTGGAGCCTCATGACAGTTTCTCTTAGTTTCATGTCTGTAGTAATTTCATATGTGTTTGCTAGTTAGTATTTTGCCATAACACAGGCTAGGTAGTTTATGAAAGGAAAACTTCAACTGAGGAAATCTCACATTTTTTTTGTCTTTGAACTTGCATCAACATTCTACAGAGAATATTATCCTGATGTAATACATTTCATGCTTGACAAAGTTTTACTGATCACCCTAATAGACATTAATAATAATAATAATAGTTTCAAAATTGCATTTTATATAACCATAGGCATTAAATATTAAGCTTTACTCCTGTCATAAGTAATCATTATAATAGTACATGCCCCTGATCAAAACAATGTAAACATATTACAAGGCTTTAGACATAAGCATTGAATTTAAAATGTCTAATGATATGGATGGGTGAGGGAGTTGATTATTATGCTTTGAGTAAGAGAATTGGAAAGGTGTTTCTTTGCTGCTGTGGAAAATTTGTATTTGGAAGTCAATTGCAGATGAGATCTCTTACTCTACTGTCATATAGAAGTCTGGTGAGTGTTGGAGGGGAGCTGGGGAAAGGAGTCTGGTCCCTCAGTCATTCTATAGGATGGCTACATATCATATACATATCAAACTTGAGGACATAAATATATTGTACATCTCTATGTTTTCTGAATAGTATTCCTAATCTTGAAGGACCTTATTGTCAGCTGAAGGTCTTACATTGGTTTTCTCCTCTCTATACATGGTAAAAAAATAATGAAGCTCCATTTGTACCAGACATGGTAAAGCAATGTTCTCCTGACCTCATAGTACTAATGAAGCTTCTACCATTATTATTCATAGGGTCATCTCCATTCCTCATGCATCCCTGAGTGCCTCTGGTCTCAATGAGAACATTTTCCACGTGTGTTATGACCATGGATTTCATAAGTTTACAAAATTTAAAGTTTCTGCTATAAAGCTTCAAAAGATTTATGAAATCAATTACATATGATTTTATTCCCCCATAAAGCTCATACTAGTGTAAGAAGTAAGGTAGAGCAGCTGAAGAGATGGCTCAGTATATAAAATATACTCTGCAACATGAAGACCTTATCTTATATCCCCAGAACCTACATAAAAGTTAGGCATGGCAATTGCTGTGCTAGGAGAGGGTTCAACAGAGACAGATTTCAGGGGTTCACTGGTCAGTTGGCCTACTCCTTTAGTGAACTATAGATAGCCTAGTCAATCAATGAGCAACAGACTCAGTGAAAGGCACTGTCTTAAAAACAACAGATAAAGGAATAGAGAAAGATATCTGAGATTAACTTCTATTGTCCACATATGGACACATACTTACACACATACTTTAATACACAAGTAACACCTACTCACACATTAAATATTAAGCTTTACTCCTTTGTACACATGTGCACACAAAATGTTATAATATACACAAGTCAGTGGGCAGAGATGGAAACTCAGGTGTTGTGGATGGAAGCACAACAGGGAGGTAGCCCAGGGTGTCAAAGTGCACAGGGAAGGGAAAGTTGTTCAGTCTTCTTAGAGCAAAGAGCAAGCTTTTTAAAGTATTATGCAAAAGATATCTGATAAGCAATTGTATTAGTTTTTTTAAAGTGTATTTGCTAAGCAAGTAAAGAAAATGCTATGTTAGTCTAAAGGAAACACCTTTCATCACTACAGAATATGCTAACTTCTCCAGAGATTAGAAAATTAGAGAAAACCAGAAGTATTAGAGTGAATTCACCCCCTCCAAAGTCAATTTCTTTTTTAAGGATAGGTAGCAAGTCAAGTACTTGAGGAAGGGATTTTAGAAAGTACTGTTTGGGAATATAAATTGAGATAAATTAAGGACGAAAGATAATTCTGATGTCAAACTGGCACATCAAAGCAGTAGTTAAGTGAAGGAGAAATATGAAAACATCAGATTCTATAAAGTCAACATAACAACAGTAAGTAAAACACACTATCTGATACCAACTTTAAATATTAATGGTATCAATTCACCAATGGAAACACAGAGTATCAAATTGGACCAAAAACAAAAAACAAAAAACAAAACAAAACAAAACAGGACCCATTTTTTTGTTGAGACCAAGAAACATATATCACCATCAAAATAAGCACAACCATAGCATGAAAGGATGGGGAAATGTATTTGAAGGAAATGAAACTGGAAACCAAACAGATATAATTTCTCTAATATCATTGAAAATTTATTTCAAACTGAAGTTATTAAGAAAATACAAAGAATATTATTCCACACTGCCTAAGAGAACAAACCATAGGAAGATATTGTGATTTTAAACAGATAAAGACTAAACATTGACACAACCACTTTCATAATAAAACACTGCTGGATGTAAAGACAGATTAGCTCCAACATAATGATAACGAGGGAATTCCGTATTCTAAAATAACCAATAGATATTTCACCAAAACAAAATAAGCAAGCAAAAGATAAATATCTATGTTAAATATCATCATAGATCTCTTGCGCGCGTCCGACTCGACCAGCAAGAACGACACGGCACACAAGTAGGATCCTTCTGCAGCCAAGCTTTAATGCATCTTGAGAGGGAGAGCATAAGCTTACACACGGATGCGAAGACTCTGAGGAACCCAGCCCTGTGCCTTATATAGAAATTTGTCCCGCCTCTGACGTGGCGCATCCTCACAGGGCCATTTCCAAACGGACAAGATAACGTACTTAACAGATGTATGTCCTCGCAGACAGGGACTATCCAGAGACATGTGCAGTAAGCCTTTTTACTTGTTCAAACACCCAGCTCATGTGCCATCTTGTAATGGCGAATGTGGGAGCGGCTTTCCACATCTCCTCCTTTTGTTTTAATTTTAAGGCCACCCAAGCAATTGAGAGTGAGGGTGGAGGTCAAATTCCCAGTGTGCAAGATAGGTCTTACACAGGGTCCTCCTCTTAGACTCTTCGCCCAGAGGAACCCTGGCCTGACCCTATGTCGTTTTTCCTGGGAGAAGGAAACTTGGACATATAACCTTCGTATAGATGACACGCCCTCCTGGAAGAGGTTTTAACAGCCGCTTTGCCCCTTCCACTGCAGTGCTTAGCCTCACAACTCTCCTTGGGCTGCTGAAGCGCACTCACTCTGTCCCATGCAATGAGACTAGCCTCGTGGGGTGCAAGAGCTGAGTGGCCAGCGACCTTTTACTATACATACTGGGTCCAAGTTCGGCTCCACACTTCTCTAGAAGGTCCCCATCCAAGCCTCATAAGATATGGTAATAGTATCTTTCTTTCTTTCCTGACAAATCTTGAAATTTTGAATGCCCTGTGAGTATTGGCCACGCTCAACCACCGGGACAATCCTATTCAATCCACCCTGCCTCCCACAATCCCTTTCTTCATTTTTCCTGTCTTCATTCTGAGGTAATTCCAGGTTTCTGCAGCCTCAAGCAATTTCGCAATCAATGCTGGTTATTCTTAATATCCTCTCTCTCATAGGCAGCAATCCTATTTTAGCAACAAATAAAACAGCATCATTTAAAGGCGTTCATACATAGCCATTATCTCAAGCACTTGTACACGTTCCCGCAGGAGAGACACCACCTTTTTAAACAGGCAAGATCCTATCATAAGTATCAAAAGAAGCATCACAACTGATCCCACGAGTGTGGAAATCAAAGTTGTCATCCAGGGGGACTGACTGAACCAGCCCTCAAACCATCCTTTATCGGCATCAAAGATTTTTTGTCTCTGTGCAAGGCGAGTTCTCAATTTTGCCATGCTGTATCGCACTAATCCGGTCTTATCAACCCAGAAACAGCATTCTTCTTTTAGGGTGGCACACTTCCAAAGAGGATAAACTCGTCTCTAAATTAGTAATTGATTTTTCAATTTCCTTTATATCCTCATGCATAGCTTGTTGCAAAATTTTGAGCTGATGAATATTATTAAGCGCTACCGCCCCTGTGCCTATACCAGCAGTGATGCCGCCTGTGGCCAGGCCTCCCAATAACACCGCTAAGGTAATAGAAGCGGGATCTCTCTTAAGACGTCGGGGGGCCGGCATTCTCATAGGCTTCCACAACATGACTTATGGGATGATAAATAATCCTAGGCCATAGGGTTACCATAACACAAAGAATACTGGTAAAATTTAAGGTAGCAAGGGAAACGCAGGGGGTAAGGCCAGCACTACAGGCCCAATAAGTCCCTTCTGGCGGGACAAGATAGCCAGAGGACTGGGAATGAGAAGATATATTTGTATAACTTCTACTTATAGAAAAAATGGCGACCGGATCATGACCGGTACGGTACAATCTCAGACCCCAACTTTTTGGGCCATCCCAGTTAGCTTTCTTTCCTGCCTCAGTAAAGGTAATCACCAATGGATTACATCGGCCCCCAGGGGTGGCTCCGATATGGCTAGTTTTTAAAGAATCATAGCAGGGGCCACAATCAACCCTCCTTCTATCCTTCGTGCATTTCCATTTTCCTCTCCCCCCATAAGTATAGCCAGGTGTATTTCCTCTCTTAACAGTAATGAAATCCCATGTAGATGAGGGATTCCAATAGGCATGCCTCGTGGTCTCACACCCCCATACTTTACTATAGCCCTCTGCCGGACCCCCACAATGAGGTGACACCTTATGACCAGGGCAAACATAGATGTCAAATTCTCTGGTAAATTCTCTTTGATTAATATATTGGCATCCATAATCTCCAGATGGATCATGATCAGAGGGATCCCATTCATTACCAACCAGATCACACAAATCTACATAAAGGGTTGGAAAAGCCTCTTTTAGGGCACCCTGCAAAACAGTCTTATTAGCAACAACTCCTGTTAACAAATTAGAACTAGTCCAAGTCACATTATAGATCTGATGTGGGTTACTCCCTGATCTTTGAGTTCCTCCCAGTGTCATCATTTCCAGAAGTAGGATCATCCATGTCCAGCTCCGTCGCAATGGGTTCTTCTACCGCCTGATGGATTGTTCTCGTAAGGCGGGCAGGGATCCAAAAAGGATTGGCTTCATCCTGTGGAAAGACACATACGGCTCCCCTGGATCTGATCAATATGGGATCCGGGCCCTTCCATTTGTTATTCAAAACATCTTTCCATTTAACCCTTTCTTTGGGCCTATCTGGCTCTGAGTAATGACGTTCAGCCGCAGTATGGCCATGAGCATCAAGATTTAAAAAATTGAGTGTAAAGAGTGCCATAGACACAGACACTCTTGGTACTCGGGGTAGAGCCTCCTCGACTCCCCCTTTCTGTTTTATTAGATAGGATTTGAGGGTGTGGTGCGCCCGCTCAACAATACCCTGTCCTTGAGGGTTGTATGGAAGTCCAGTCAAGTGGGTCATGTCCATCTGACGGCAGAACTGTTGGAATTTTTGAGATGTATAAGCTGGACCATTATCAGTCTTGAGGAGTTTGGGTTTCCCCCAAGCACTCCATGCCTCAAAGCAATGTTGAATCACATGTGAGGCCTTTTCTCCAGTTAGGGGAGAAGCAGACATGATACCCGAGCACGTGTCAATGGACACGTGGAGGTACTGAAGTTTGCCAAAGGAGGGGACATGGGTAACGTCCATCTGCCAGACCTGTAGGGGTCGAATGCCACGTGGGTTAATTCCTACGTGGGGTTCTGGCAGAAACTCACAACAGTTTTGACACTGAATGACAATGTCACGGGCCTCCTTTCTTGTCAAGGAGAAGCGACGACGCAGAGTTTCAGCCGTCACATGAAATTTGTTGTGAAACCTCCTGGCAGTTTCTATTGGAGACGATAAGGCTGCAGCCACCATTTTTGTAGCTTTGTCTGCCATATCATTTCCCTGAGCCATGGGCCCAGGCAGGCCCGAGTGGGCCCTGACATGAGTAATATAGACTGGAAATTTTCTGGCTAATAGGACTAGCTGTATTTGCTGAAAAATATGGGCAACCTTGCTAGATGACCTAATCACCCCAGCCACTTCTAAAAGATTTACAGCATTAACCACATAATGAGAGTCAGACACAATATTAAGGGCTCCTGAAAAGGTTTTTAAAACCTCCAGGACCACAAGACACTCCACTACTTGAGGAGAATTCTCACCAAACTGTTTAGAGGTGACCTCCCCATTGTGGACATAGGCACCTATGCCGGTTTTTGACCCATCAGTATATACCATGGCCCCATCTTCAAGTGGGGATTTAGATGTCACACGTGGAAACACAACAGGCTGATTCTGGGCAAACTGTAAGATGGGATGCTTGGGATAATGATTATCTATCTGTCCTTCAAAGGAGGTAACCAAGACTGCCCAGTCATCGGAGGTGGCTGCCAGAGTTTGAACTTGTACAGCGGTGTAAGGCACAATTAAGGTATCTGGGTTTTTTCCAAAGTGGGTAATAGCTGCTTTCAGGCCCCTAAGGGCAAGCTGTGCAACTGCATTAGGATACCATTCTATTATTTTAGCAGGGGAAGCATTTGGGTGGACCCACAGTAGAGGTCCACCCTGCCATAAAACTGCAGTCGGCAATTGGGTTGTCTTAAAAACACACAAATCAAAAGGTTGAGTATCATTAATGTGATGCAATTGGGCCTCCTGCAAAGCCCCCTCAACTGCTCGCAACGCCTGGTCAGCAGCTGGAGTAAGGGCTCTAGGGGAGGAAATATGAGAATCCCCTTCCAATATTTCAAATAAAGGTTTCAACTCCGCCGAGGGGATTTTCAAAAAGGGTCTAAGCCAATTAATATCTCCCAGCAACTTTTGAAAATCATTTAAAGTATGAAGATGGTCCCTCCGTATTTCTATTTTCTGGGGTGCAATCCTGTCTGGGGTAATTATCGACCCTAGAAACTGTCCTGTATCAGAAACCTGCACCTTTTCTGCAGCTATTTGCAAACCCCACCGTTGAAGAGTGTCCAACAAACAGGGGTATGCCCTTCTTAATAGGCTCAGGTCTTTGTGACACAAAAGAACATCATCCATATAATGTATTAAAATTAAAGAAGGAAATTGTTCCTTTATTGGGCTAAGAGCCCTTTGTACATAAAGCTGACACATGGTGGGACTATTGGACATGCCCTGGGGCAAAACTTTCCATTGATATCTTCTATCTGGTTCCATATGATTGAATGAGGGAACTGTGAAGGCAAAACGAGGCCTATCCTCAGGGCATAATGGTATAAAAAAAAAGCAATCCTTAATATCTATAATAATTAAATTCCATTTTCGCGGCAGGGCAGATAACACCGGCAAACCACGTTGCACGGGGCCAAATAACTTCATTTGTGCATTAATGGCCCTTAAGTCATGAAGCAACCTCCATTTTCCAGATTTCTTTTTAATAACAAATATGGGAGTATTCCAAGGAGAGACAGATGGCTCGATGTGTCCTAAATTTAACTGTTCTTTTATTAATTGTGTTACTGCCTCTAATTTTTCAGAGGATAAAGGCCACTGAGGAACCCACACCGGGTCCTCTGTTTTCCATGGTATAGGTTGTGCTATCTCAGCGGCCCCTAGGAAAAACCCAGTCCCTGTTTTTTATAATTTTCCTTTGGTGCAATAGGCGTTATTCGTCCCTGTCCTTGTGCACCCAGTCCCTCCCCATCTCTATAACCCATCTTGGTCATGATATGCTTTGCTCTATCTGAATAGTTGCCTTCTAAGGAAACTGTCTCATTAGACAAGACGAGACTCATGTGCTGCATGATATCCCTTCCCCAGAGGTTAACCGGGAGCGGGAGCACATAGGGTACAAATTTTCCCTGCTGACCTTCGGGGGATCTCCAGGTTAAAGCAACAGAACTTATAGTGGGACAGGATTGGTATCCCAGACCTTGTAACGAATGAGATGATTCTGTGGTGGGCCAAGTTTTGGGCCACCAATGTGTGGAAATTATACTTTTGTCTGCTCCGGTATCTAGAATGCCCTCGAATTCTTTCCCATTTATCTTAAGGCGGAGCTTAGGTCTGCTATTTAACGATACCACTAAGTAGGCCGAATCACTTCCGGAGGAACCCATTTTCTTCACATCCTGTCCCACAGGCTCCTCTCTGGCGTTATCAGGGAGGAGCAATAGCTGGGCAATCCTGTCCCCTTTGTTAATAGAGAAGACTCCCCGAGGGCTGGAACATAGGACTTGAATCTCAGGAGAGTGTTGGCGATCCACCACTCCTGGGTGTACCACCAAGCCTTGTAAGGTGAGCGAACCTCGACCAAGAATAAGGCCCATGGTCCCCGGGGGCAAAGATAATACAGACTCCACCGGGACCGGTTGAATGTTCATTTGGGGCATTAGTAGGAAGTCGGTGGCGGCACGCAGGTCCACCCTTGAGGGTCTTCCTGGGCCTCCTCTCTGGTTGCTTCCTGGGTCCTGACAAATCGGTTCCCATATCTTTGGGGGCCCTGGGACCGGGGGCCCGGTTTCCCGTTTTTTGTTACACGAGGAAACTCTTTAGTATCATTAGCCTCCTGTGGTGCAAGTAGCCTGCCATTGATATCTCTGACAGACCGACATTGATCTGCCCTATGATAACCCTTACCGCACTTGGTGCATAGGGTAAGGACCCTCCTCTCACGAGGAGGGGCCCTGCAGTCTCTTTTGAGATGGCCAGGCTTGCCACAATTATAACATGTTTTATGTCCCTTTTGTCTTGTTGCTTGCTTTTGCGACTGAAGAATTGCAGCCGCCAGGCCTGCATTAGTAAGGGGTCCCCCCAACTCACGACAAACTCTAAGCCAATCCTGTAAGCCTTTGCTCTTTCTAGGGGCGATAGCTGCTCGGCACTCCTGTGTGGCTTGTTCAAAAATTAACTGTTCTATTAAGGGGTTTGCGGCCTCAGAGTCCCCAAAAATTCTCTCAGCCGCTTCTGTCATTCTTGCCACAAAATTGGAGAAGGGCTCTTGGGGGCCCTGAATAATTTTTGATAATTGTTGATTGGCCTCACCCTTGTTTGATAGAGCTTTCCATGCCCTAATAGCAGAATGTGCAACTTGCGCATAAGCTCCCCATGCATAGTTGTTTTGATCAGCCGCATACAGGCCCTGCCCTGTTAACAGGTCGAAGGTCCAATCGCGTTGTTCTGGGGTGAGTGCTGCCGCATTAAACCTAGCTAGATTTTGGGCTGCCTCATGCCATAGGGCTTTCCATTCCATATACTGTCCCATGGTTGGTAAAACAGCTTTGGTAATCATCTGCCAATCTGAAGGAGTGAGCGGATTTATGGCCAATCTATCTAGTTGCATCAATGTAAAGCTCCCCATCACCCCATATTTCCTTACCGACTCCGCAAGTTCCTTAATTTGATTATATTCTACGGGTGCATAAACCCTACCTCCTTCCCCATTATCGAAAACGGGGAAGGCTTGTGTCACTTTATGGCGGGTTTTTTCAGAAAGAAGTGAAGAAGATGCGGGTCGTGCCCCATAAGGGGGTGGGGCAGTAGGGGTAAGCTGCATGCGTTGTTGGAGTGGGGGCTGTTTTTTATTTTTATACCTTGGGATCCTTTCATCAGGGTGATACCTCTCTTCTTCATATCTAGCTGCAGCTTCCTCTAAGTCCTCTTCCTCAGAGGAGTCAAGTTCATCGCTCGAACTTGAGCTAATTTTCAGTTCTTGAAGTTCCCTTACTGGGTAGATACTCTCCCCTTTTTTCTTATTATTAGAAGGGTGATCCAACCTTATAGGTTGATCAGGCTTCTCTCCCCCTTTTTTACCTTTTCCGGGGGGTCCCTTTTCTCTTTTCTTGGATATCCCTTTTGTATGTGCTCGAGCACCCAACCTCTCACTCTGCTCGGTTTCTGACATGCTATCTTGGACTGATTCTAACGTGTGCTGGCCTTCCTGTCTTACTGGACCGCAGGTTTCATCCTCTAGACAGTTGTTAACCATCTTCCAAATGGCCTTGGTCCCAGGGTGAAGATCGTCCTCTAACAGTTTTCTATCTAGATCTTTTCCCAATTTTTTCCACGAGGCACGGGAAAGTGATCCGGAGCAGGCGTACCATGGCGCCACACGGTCAACTTCCTTCACAAAATTTTTAAGTGTGCGGGGTGCAATCTTAATGTCCCTTTGTTTAAGAAGGTTATCAAGGGCTTGAACCACAGATTGGGACGAACCCATTGTAGATGGTGCCTGCGGTTTATCTACACCCGACTTACGTAGCACGGCAGATTTCTACCTCCTCGTGGCTTATCTACGTCCGTCTGACAGGAGATCTGACAGGAGATTTGACAGGATATTTGACAGGAGATTTGACAGGAGATTTGACAGGAGATCAACGGCCGAAATGTCAACGGTCGCAGGGCCGCTTATCTACGTCGGACTTATCCGCAACCCTCAACAATACAACACCAGGAAGAAAAGGAAGAAGACTCCGATCACTAACACCGCCGCCTCGGGCAAACCCTCCCAAGGTGGAGACAGTTGAAGACCAAGATTAGAAAAAAATCCGACACACCTCTCCGGGCGGAGTCCACTGCAGTTCTGAATCCACCTCAACGCTGAGGGGTCTCCGGTGGTGCGAACGATGTCTCGAAGTCCCGGGTTTTCAGCACCACTTCTTGCGCGCGTCCGACTCGACCAGCAAGAACGACACGGCACACAAGTAGGATCCTTCTGCAGCCAAGCTTTAATGCATCTTGAGAGGGAGAGCATAAGCTTACACACGGATGCGAAGACTCTGAGGAACCCAGCCCTGTGCCTTATATAGAATTTTTGTCCCACCTCTGACGTGGCGCATCCTCACAGGGCCATTTCCAAACGGACAAGATAACGTACTTAACGGATGTATGTCCTCGCGGACAGGGACTATCCAGAGACATGTGCAGTAAGCCTTTTTACTTGTTCAAACACCCAGCTCATGTGCCATCTTGTAATGGCGAATGTGGGAGCGGCTTTCCACATAGATCAAGTGGACCTAACAGTCATCTCTAGCACTGCAGAATATACATTCAGCTCAGAAGCCCATTGGACTTTCTCTACATCCAACTATATAATAGGATAAAGTAAAGCTTACTCAACTACAGGAGTTTTGACATATTTTTTTTTTATCTGATCACAGCAGAGTAAAATCAGAAACAAACAATAGAGAGAGACTCTATAGGACATACACAAAATCATGGAGAATGAATAACATATTAAATGATTAACTGGTCATTGAAAAAAATAAAGAAGGAAATAAGCAAAAATTCCTAGAACTGAAGGAAAAAGAGCAGAGCATACAAAACTTACGGGATTAGTGAAAACCTTAGGTCTTGGAAAATGAAAAATGAAGTAAATCTCAAGTAGATCTAAAGAGGTAAAGTTATAGCACAAATTTATTATATGGAAATGAAAAAACCAATATGAACTATCAATGGAAACTCATAAAACTAAAAAACCTTCATTACAGCAGCCTAAAGAATGGAAAAATATTGCTAGATGCACATGTGATAGAGAATTTGTATCTGGAATACACAAAGAATATTTTTTTTAAACCGTAAACATTAAGAGAACAACCTAATCAAAAAGGAGGATATGAAATTGAACAGAATTTTCTCAAAAGGAGAAATGCAAATGACCTGAAACCATTTTTTTTAAATGTTGGCCAGCAGGGAAGTGTATATTAATACTACTTTCAAATTTTATCTAAACATAGTTAGATTAGGTTAGGGTGAAGAAAGAGTATAACAATGTACTGGTATGTGGAAGAGGGGACTTTTATGTACTGTTGCTAGGAATACAAACTGGTATAGTCATTATCAGAAATCAGTGTGGTGGGTCTTCAGAGCACTAGCTCTAGGTCTATCATGACCAGCCTATGCCACTTCTTAGCATTTACAGGAAGAACTCTGTAATCTACAGCAGCAACTTATGCTTACCTGTGTCCACGTGTTTCTATTGATAATAGCTTCAGCCTAGAAACAACTTAGAGGTTCATCAGCTTATGAATGGATAGTGGAAATGTGCTGAATATGTACAAAATCTGTTTGTAGGAAAATGATTTTTTTTTGGTAAGAGACTGGAAGGGATTACATGGAATATTATCTGGATTGAGATAACATAAAATTAACCTAGAGGTGAAGGACCTGTGAAATAAAACATTTAAAACACTGAGGAAATTGTAAGCTTTGATATTTTTTTAGGAATATCGATGCAATCGGAGGTATTCACACTTAGCAGATTAAGTCAATAACAGAAAGACAAATACATGTTTATCATGAAATAGAAGTGAAACTGTCTTTAGGGGAACAAAGACAATTATCTGTTTACCCTCTTAATTATATGCTATCTCAGGAAAAATAACTCTACTTTTAGATTTCTATAGTTTTTTAAAATGTTTTTTGAAACTTGTGAGCAGAAGTAAGGCTCTTTCGTGAAAAGAGTCAAACTAGGCCTACAGTCCCATAAAATCTGTAAATATTTCTGGTGAGAGCAGTGTACAGCGAGTTACTGGCTGATTGACAAGAATTATACTTCTTTTATTCTTATATGGAAAGTTTAAATGTACACCACACATTCTAGACATGGATTTTATATACTTGTGGACTTGATTTTATGGGATTAATGAGGGGGGGAATTGATTTGTCTCAAATGGAGTCTGGATAAGAACAAACAAGTTAAATATGTTTTATTATTATGGCTGTTTTATTTCACAGCCAGTCTATAAATTCCTCTTTTTGTGCTTTGAAATGTTCTTGAACCTTGAATCCTGGTAAGCACTTTTTCATTATTTGGGCTGATTCCTTTTGAGGTGATGCAGGTAGCTGCAAAATATAAATATAAATACAATGTAATAAATCCAAGGGTACTATCTAAGACACAAAAGTTGGTAAAAGAGCATACAGTCTGAACACCTTAGTCACTTCTTAGTGCCATAGGCCCTCCTGGGACGTTTTGCTGAGTAATTTGGAATTTGTACATTGAATATTATGTTGACTTTTCCAATTGATATTTCCCTGAATAAAACTTAGGGTTATCTACGTCTTATGTCCTGCGAGATTGTAGGAAGATGTCTAATATACAGCTTTCTGTATTTCAGCATCATCCAGGATAAACCTAGAAGCCATAGAGGTCAGTTTTTTTAAAAGACCTGCAAGGAACAACAATATTACTTTTCTTCATTAGCAGATCTTAAAAGCCTGGGAGGAGGAAGTCAGAACCATCTGTTCACATGAAGTACACTCAAGAAGTAGAAGAGGAGGCTGATTAAGAAAAATGAGGTTAGATTGTTTAGATTCCAAAGACATTATGGACTTTTTATATTGGATTTAGCTACAGTAATTCTGTAGCTTTGATTGCTTCTTTCAACTTACTATAGTCACAGGTTACCTACTGGTGGGGCTACATGGTGAGAATGCATCGTTAAACAATTTATTCATTATGCTGACCTTCTTTAAAATTGGTTATTTTAGTTATTTACATTTCAAATGTTATCCTCTTTCCTGGTTTCCCCTCCACTACCCCTTGCCCCATCCCATCCTATCTCCACATGCCTTTATCGAGGGTGCTCCCCCATCCACCCACCCACTCTTGCCTCACCACCCTAACATTTCCCTATGTTGGGGTACCTTGCCTTCACAGGACCAAGAGCCTTCCCTCCCATTGATACCAGATAAAGCCATCCTCTGCTACATATGCAGCCTGTGGTATGGGTCCCACCATATGCACTCTTTGGGACTACCCTGGGAGCCCCCCCGGGGTGGGGGTCTGGTTGGTTGATATTGTTGTTCATCCTATGGTGTTGTAAAACCCTTCGGCTCCTTCAGTTCTTCCCCTAACTCTTCCATGGGGGTCCCTGTGCTCAGTCTGATGATTGGCTGCAAGCATCTACATCGGTATTGGTCAGGCTCTGGCAGAGCCTGACAGAAGACAACTACATCAGGTTCCTGTCAGCAAGCACTTCTTGGCATCAGAAACAGTGTCTGGGATTGGTGTCTGCATATGGGATGTACCCCCAGGTGGGACAATCTCTGGATGGCCTTTCCTTCAGTCTCTGTTCCACTCTTTGTTCCTGTATTTTCTTTAGACAGGAGCTATTCTGGGTTAAAATTTTTGAGATGGGTGGTTGGTACCATCCCTCAAACAGGGATCGTGTCTAACCTCTAGATACGGTCTCTACAGGTTCTATGCTGACCTTATAGATTGTATTTATGCAAAGTTAGATAGCATAGCTTACTGCACAGGTGTATAGTTTACACAATGTATTATAACAAACAGCCTATCTGTGTTATCTATCTAATTCATATATCTGTTTTTCTGGGTCTGATGAAGAATAATATATATGATTAAGTAAAACAAGAGTTCATGTGATCAAGAGATGTCCTAAGCATGCAATACATGTGGATGCTGCCAATGTAACAAGTATAGCAATGTAAGTATAGCATTTACAGTAGTTTTAAAAATATGTGATATACTATAAAATTTTGATGAAAACATATAGTACATGGATGTGCACATACACTGTAGGAGGATACATGGACTTTTGGGTCATATGGCAGTTATAGTTTTATATCTTTGAGTAATATACAGACAGATTCCATAGTCACTAAAACTTTGTACTCTCACAACAGTGAAAAAAGGATTTCCTTTCTCAACATCTTCGTTGTCATTTTTTTCTTTTTAATTTTGTCCTTTTCTCCTCTTTTCTACTGAAAAAATATTTTTTCATACAATAATTCTGATTATTCTCCTCCCCCATCTCAGCTTCCCCCTTATGAGGCTGTGAAAGGCAGTCTATTTTGGTTCAATGAGGCTTGCACTGGAGACCCAGTAGAAAACTCTACAAGGGATGGAGCAGTGAGCCATGTTCAGAGAGACAGGTGCCTGACACCAAAGAGCCCCCAACTCCATAATTCTGGAGTCATCAGTCACGCAGACAAAGCCCCAAGCTCCTGGCATTCTGGCTAGACTCTAGCCTTACAGTTACCTGACTATAGCCAGGTATGCTCCTCCCCACAGTTACCTGGCAATAACAAGGTAGCCCAGCCCACTATAAAAGTCTCTGCTCATCAAGACCCACCAGTAAAAAGAGGGAGAGAGCAGGCCATGACCCCGTGGAGAGAAGGCCTTCCTGTGCTCCAGTCATCCCTGGCAGACTGGGTTCCATGGCTTCCCACAGCCAGACACCTACCAGGGGCTGTGTGGAGAGCATGCAGCAGTCCTCCCGTGTCTGCCAGCCCAGAGTTCCTGAATGCTAGTGGGACGTGGGTTTTCTCCCAGTCCCTTTATACCCCCATGCCCACTGCCCTACAGCCCCTCTCATCCATATCCTTTCCTACTCTCTATCATTAGAAAATAATAGGCTTCTTAGAAAAAGCAATAATAAACAAAATATGATACAATAAAAACAAGCAAACCAGAATAGGAAAAACAAAACAAAACAAAAGAATCAGCTATCTTGTATTGTGTTTGTCATCTGCTCTGGGATATGGGGTCATTCCCTTATGTGTGGTTCGTCTAGTAAGACTATTGGTGAAAACTAACGTTTTCTTTGTGAGAAGTTATTAGGGATAGTTTCTGGGTTCGGTATAGAGGTTTGTGTTCACTTTTTTCCTCAACACTGGGACTCCAATCTAGCACAGACTTGTGGAGGTCTGTGGCTGTTGCCACAGTCTCTGTGAGGTTATAGATTCACTGATCCTGTGGTGTCAAGAAGATCTTGTTTTCTTGGTGTCTTCCATCTCATCCAGCTTCTATAGTCTTTCTACATCCTTGTTTGCAGAGTTCCCTGAGTCTTGAGGGGAGGGATTTGAAGGAGACGTTTCATTTAGGATTGAGTGCTCCAAAATCTATCACTGGGCACAATGTCCTTTTGTTGGTCTCTGTATATGTTTCAGTTGATTTCAGGAGGGATCTTTATGATGATGGCAGAGTAAGAGATTAATTTATGTGTATAGCAGAATATTATTAGAAAACATTTACTAGGTATATTCCTTTAGTATTAGCTCTATCTTACTGGGACCCTCCCAGCTTGGGCTAGGGTAGTGGTGGAGTCACAAGGACTCTGGTGATGGCTTTAAAATCTGAGAGTCTGGGACTTTCTTAATAACTTCTAAAACGTCCTAAAAAACGTTCTTGCTCTTTCTGAGGGTAAAAGACTGCTGGCTTTGGCGATTAATACCCTGTAGCCTAACAGCAAAAGATTAAGCAATGCAGCCTTTGTTCTATCTCAGCAGGAACTGCTGGGCTCTAACTTGCAGCCTGCTAGTCTGAAGTCTCAGGAAGAGAAGACACTAAGTAAAGTAATTATAAAGTTTATTAGTAAGTTGTAAAAAGTTTCCTATTAATGCTATCTAAGGGGAAAACAGAAAGATCCTAAGTGGGGGTCGGGGGAAGGAAATATTCTCTAAGTGGGGAAAGGGAAAAGATTCTAGTCTAAGTGGGGAAAGGCAAAAATGGTCTCTCTCCTGTAGTGATGATTCTCTCACTTCGCTTTGTCCTCATTACTTATATATCTTTCAGAATACATGATCACATGTTACAAATTTCATCACAAGTTCACACAAAAAATCAAATCATAAATTGAAATAGAAGTTTACAACGGCAAATGTTTACATGCATATCCAGTAGGAGTAACTATCTGGCAAAACATCCATCACCTGTCTCAGCTCCACAGGTTCACTGAAGGTTTAAAACCATAACTAAGTTATTAGAGAAGTTTTGTATAGACAAACCAAGTCGGTATTTTATCTTCCGTCCTAACACCTCTAATAAATTGTTAGTTGCCTTTTAATGACCTTTGGTTAATTGTTTTACAACCTCTTGGAATGTGCTCTGAATAGGAGAAAGTCTGGTTACCATCTAAGAACAATTAACTGGTGACATCTGGGAGAGGGGCAGAGTTCCCTATCAGAAAAGGACCTAATAGCAGTCTCATTATAAAACAGATTAATAATCACAGATATAATTTTAGAAATTCTTATAGGATCATCATTAAGACTTAAATCATCTATTTGTCAATATAGCATCACAACAAGATAGTACATCTTCGTGGATCTGCAGAGATCTGCTCCAGAGGGGTGTGCTCCCACTTAGTGATTGTTGTATATGTTTAATAATAACAGTAAAAGCATATTAATAGCAGGAATCTTTCCTAAAATTAGTCCCTCACAGCCTTGTTTAATGAGGGCTCACCTGTCACAGATTATATAATAATCCGAGGCAAGCCACTTCAGGATGATCACCTGCTAGTTATTAGCTTGTCCCATTATGGCTCCTGACATTACCTCCCTGTTTCCTCCCTAATCCCCTACTTATTTCCTAGTCTTTGTTTTATTTTCCTGTTCAAATCTTGGCACATCTTCCCCAACTATCTATCCTTCACTATATATTCTATTAAACTTCCTAGGCAGATCTTTCCATCCCTCTTACCCCTTACTATCTATCTAACCTCTCTGTGATTTTAGGGATTATAACTTGCTTTCTGAAGACTTAATAGCTAACATCCACATATAAGCAGATATATATCACATTTTTCTTTTGGGTGTGGATTATCTCATTCAGGATGTTATTTTTTCTAGGTTCTAGGTTCATTAATTCACCTACAAACTCCATGATTTCATCTTTTTAACAGCTGAATAATATTCTATAATGTAAGTATATCACATTTTCTTTATCTACTCATTCATTGATGGCTCCCAAATTCTGGCTATTATGAATATAGCTGCAATGAAACTGGTTGAGAAAGTGTCTCTGTAGAAAGACAAAGTGTCTTTTGGGGATATTCCCAAGAGTGGTATAGTTGGACCGCAAGGTAGATCTATTCCCACCCTCCTGAGGAATCACCACACTGACTTGCATAGTGGATGTACAACCCAGCAATGAATGAGTGTTCCTCTTACTACAGAACCTTGTCAGAATGAGATGTCACCTTGTTTTATTGATCTTGGTCATTCTGACTGCTGTAAGATAAAATCTCAATGTAGTTTTTATTTGTATTTGCCTGATGACTAGGACATTGAACATTTCTTTAAGTGCTTCACAACCACTTGTGTGCCTTCTTTTGGGATACCTGTTTAGATATGTCGTCCATTTTTAAACTAGGTATTTGTTTTCTCAATATCCATTTTTAGGGATTCTTTACTACTTTTGATACTAATCAGTTAAAGTATAGTTGGAAAAGTATTTTCCCATCCTGTAGGCTACTGCTTTGTCTCTATGAATGATTTTTGCCTTACAGAAGCTTTTTGGTTCCATGAGTTCCCACTTATTAATTGTTGATCTTAGTGTCTGTGGTATCTCCATTCTGTTCAGAAAGACTTTTCCTGTGCCAATGAGTTAAATTTCTCCATTTCTTCTATTAGATTAAATGAGTCTAGCCTTGTGGTTAAGGTTCACGATCCATTTAGAATTGAGTTTTGTGTAGGCTGATAAGGATAAATTTATCAATTTTATCTGCTAGCAACCATATAGTTTAACCAACACTATTTGTTGAAAATGATGTCTTTTTTCCAGTGTGTGTTTTCTGCATCTATCTACATATCTATATCATACATCTTATAGACTTACATTATGATTTTTAATTGATTCCATTGATAGATATGTCTTTTTTGTTTCTTCTTTAGTACAATTTGAAATCAAGGGTGGTAATATCTCAAGCAGTTTTTTATTATTCAGGATTATTTTAGGTATCCTAGGGATTCTATGTTTCCAGATAAAGCTTCCTTGATGTTAGTCATTCATCATATTTGATATGAAATATCAAAGTAGTTTTAATTTGCATTTCTATGATGTCTAAGAGCATTAAATCTTTTTTCATAGATGTCTCTTAGCTATTTGTTTTTCAGTACTTTGCTCTTCACATAGACAGAAAATAAAGCTAGCATAGATATTTATCTACTGATGATTATATAAAGAATATGTAATCTATAAACATACAAGCAGGCTTCTATTCAACTCTAAATAAAAACAAAACTGCATAATTGAAAGAAAATGGACAGAACTAGAAAATATTGTACTTAGAAAAGCTGAGGATAAATGCCACATGTTTTCTCACATGTAGCTACTCCCTATGAACTTAGAGTTGTATATTCTACTTGAATTGCAAACAGAGGCCAGCACAGTAAAAAGAAAACATTAAGAGGAGAAAACAAGGGGAATTCCTTAAAGGATGGAGTGGCAGTTGAATTCAGGTGATATTAAATTAGAAAGGAGACAGCTATATTAGGCTTCTATCAGCAAGCACTTCTTGGCATCCACAATAGTCTGGGTTTGGTGGCTGTATATTGGATGGATCCGCAGGTGCGACAGTCTCTGGATGGCCTTTCCTCAGTCTCTGCTCTATGCTTTGTCCCCATATTTCCTTTAGACAGGAGCAATTCTGGGTTAAAAATTTTTGAGATGAGTCAGTAGCCCCATCCCTCAACAGGGGCCTTGCCTAACCTCTGGATATGGTCTCTACAGGTTCTCCCTCCCCTTTGTTGGGCATTTCAGCTAATCTCATCGCAGTTGGGTCCTGGGAGCCTCTTGTTTTCCTGTCATTTGGGACTTGCTGGTGGCTACCCCCAGTTCCCCATCCCCAGGCCGGTGAAATGGGAATGGGTGGGTAGGTGGGGGAGCACCCTCATAGAATCAAGGGAAGGGGGATATGATAGGGGGTTTCCAGAGTGGTAACTGGGAAAGGATTAACATTTGAAATATAAATAAATAAAATATCCAATGAAGAAAGAAAGTAGAGTAGGACTGGAGAACTGTGTGTATTGGGGAGGGTATTAAGAGGGTAGGTCAAAAGAGAGGTATTGGCGCGGGGTAGCTAACACTAAAGATGTATAAAATAGCTAAATTTTATAAAATTAGTAAAATACAGCTAAGACTATGTTTTGAACAGATACAATCTATGTTGGTAGTGGAGGACATGAGAACATTCCTGCAAGAAACTATAATTAGTTAAACAAAAATATCAATTCCAAATAAGGGATAATTCTCAGGAAGGAAAGGCTGGTCATGGAAGTCCTAGAGCCTCTTAAGCAATATAGACTATTGTCATTGCTTTTTTGCTGTCCATCAGAATTCGTCTGTAAGACACCATTGCTGAAAGTATCATGTGGAATGGAGATATCAAGCTAGTTGCTTCCTCCTTGCTGGTAGCTTTCGTAATACTATAAAGTCCTATTTAAGCTGCTGAGGAAGAAGAGTCATCAAAATCTTAGTATGCTATGAACTTTGTAAGAAAAAATAATAAGCAGTCTGGTTAGATGAAGTTATTTTTGCAATAGTATCTTGAATGCTATGAGGGTGACCAGGCACTTCCTGATTGAATTCAAGGCCTACTAGGCAAGAAGAACCTCACATTTCATACTGTAAGCCTTGTCAAGAATATGTGGCTCAGCTGCCTCCTGGGAGCAGAGGCAGCCACTCCTGGATTTGTCCCTCCACATCCTGGACTATCCCAATAGATTTATTTTATTAGATTTGCTGCCTGATGTGACTCTCCCTAGCAAGAAGCCAAGAAGCAGTGAAGAGAAGAAGGGAGGAAGTGAAGAGATGGAACAGGGCTGAGGTTCCTGCGCTTCTTCAGCTCAGCTGGAAATACCCACCCCTGAGAACTGAAAACCCTGTGCTGAGGAGGCTTCCTCTCAGAACTGCGTGGTTCCCAGGCTCCCTTGTCATAGGATGCCCTTCCACTGGGACACTGTCCCACTTCAGAGCTGTGTGGTTGCTGGGCTCTAGTGTCTTAGGATGCCCTTCCACTGGGACACTGTCCCACTTCAGAGCTGTGTGGTTGCTGGGCTCTAGTGTCTTAGCATGCTCTTTAGTTGGGTCACCTTCTCCCCTCAGAGCTGTGTGTTTCCTGGGCTTCTGAGACCCAGGACACCTTCCCAACTGAGCAGAAAGGCCAATAGTGGTTGTGATCAGGATGTAAAGTAAGTAAACAAACAAACAAAAATAAATAAGATCAGGATGTTTAATTAATTATTGAAAAAGAACATGTGGTTGGAGATTTCATTAGTCCTAGGGTAAAACACTATGTGATCAAACTGACTTCCACATACTCTTGTTTTTATCCATAGATCAGCCCTTTTCAGGTAAAATTCATATTTCAGTGGGCAAGAGTTTGCCCTAGTGAGGGTTTTATTGGTAAGAAGAGACACTATGACCACCAGAGCTCACATAAAAGAAAGTATTTAATTGGGGCTTGCTTACAGTTTGAGAGATTTAGTCCCTTTTAGGCATGCAGGCAGACATGATGCTGGAGAAGAAGTTGATAGTTCTACATCTTTATCCATAGGCAGCAGAAGGAGGCTGTGTTCCACACTGGGTATAGGTAGAACATAGGAGACTACAAAGCATGCCACCACAGTGAGACTTTTTTTCCCAACAATGAAATGCCTCCTATTAGTGCCACTTCTTGTAGGACAAGCATTCAAACACACGAGTCTATGGGCCCATTCATTTCTATTTAAACGACCACACAGTTGAAGGACAAAGAATAAGAAATGGTGGCACTGATGACCCAATATGAATCAACTGTATCTTCTCTTTTAAGATTGTAGGATTATCGTAGAGGAGTTGTTGGTAGAAAGAATGGAAGATCCATATGATGGGGTGTGTATTAGATAATGATATCTCTTTTGATTATTACATGACAAGTTCATTCATGAACTCACTTCATTTGTGGTTATTTGTACAATACCTGCCCAAGATTGAACATATTAACATATCACCATGTAGAGGGAATGAGATTATTTGTTTCCATTGCTCCTGGGGACTATAGATGGTGGTTGGAGGAAAGAGTGTTGTTTTCTTTGTTGTGTACTCACTGACAAGACCCGTGCTGCACTAAGTTCTTACTCAAGCTCATGCAGTCAACTGTGATTAAGCAAAGTGCAACATATAAACTCCTACATAAGTATAATACACTGAGAGAAAGAGAGATGCAGTACATGAAGTAGGCAAGGCACTTGCTGAGAGAGAGTAGCTTTAGTAAAGAAGGAAAGGAGATGAGAGAAGATGATGGACAGTGAACATGGCTAAAATTTTCTATCATTTAAATAGTGACAACCACTATTATAAAGTATGTTTTCTTAATTATTTTAGATCTAATTGTTTTATTTTACTCGAGTATTTTGTCCATGCCTAAGTATCTGCACCTCATTATGTGTCTGTACCTGCACAGTCAGAAGAGAGTGTGAGATCCCTTGAAACTGGAATTACTCACGATTGTGATGTGGGTGCTGCAAACTGAACAGGGGTCCTCTATATGAGCAACAAATGCACTGAATTGGTGATGCATTTTTTAGCCTCAAGTATTGTATTCTGATATTTAATTGCATTATTTTTTGATTTCTTTTGTTTTTTATTTATTTATTTTTCTGAGAAAGGGTTTCTCTGTATAGTCCTGGCTGTCTTGGAACTCTCTCTGTAGACCAGGCTGGCTTCGAACTCAGAAATCCACCTGGGTCTGCCTCCCAAGTGCTGGGATTAAAGGTGTGTGCCACCACAGCCTGGCTTGCATTATATTTTTATACCACTAGCATTGGAATAGGTTTCTTTATGTAAACATCACCTCAAATATGACTCATAAGTTGTACCACAACATTACATTGACTAACAATAACAGAAAATATTACATTTTCAAGTTCATGATAATGTTACAGGACTACCATAACAACATTTGTCATTTGCTGTGTGAAACACATGAATGAATTGATATTGTCTTTTCCAACTATTCCATCTAGTTAATAGCTATTCCTCTTTAGATACCTTATTTTATTTTTTTATTTTTCTTTGTTTTAAATTTTGAGACAGGGTCCCACTATTTAGTCCTGACTGTCCTGAAACTCACTATGTTAACCATGCTGGACTAGATTTCACAGAAATCTGCCTGCCTCTGCCTTATGTGTGTTGGGATTAAAGGTGTGTGTTACTATGCTTGGCTCTTTTCCAATATCTTAAAATAACTCTAAATGCAGGGTGTTATAAAGGAACATATTCTACCTCAGTTTCTTCATGCACCATAAAATTTCCAAGTCTTGTTATTTACCATTTCTAAAAGCTTCTCAAAACCCTGGTTTCTCTTGATTTGCATCCATTGCCACCAGTCTAATGACATGGCTATTAGACTTTCCTGAGCATTCACCCACTCTCTCCTTTCTGTCATCTTCTCTAACACACCCTGGCGATGTTTACAAAGGATAACACAAAGACCTTTTCACCCTGCCCATTTCCTTTCACAGGGAAGCTAAAGGGCTCCCTAGACCTGCTATAGCCATGCTTATCTCACCAGCTGAATCTTTGTCACTTATTCCCACTGAACTCTACAGCCCTCTTCCTGTGTCAGCAGCAGCTTCTTGGTTTCCCTCTTCACTGTTCTACTCCCGGATGGGTGCTCTTAACCACACTCCCAAGCTTATTTCTGCTTCTACTTCCTCAGGAGTCTAGATCAGAGGGGTCATGACTTCCTGTTAGTGGGTTTTTTTTCCAGAGTCACCAGTGTGGTAATTAAGCTTGTTCTGTATAATTAGCTGACTAATATTTATTTCCCATGCTACAAAATAGGCCCCAGGAGGGCAGGGGACAGATGTTTTACACATATTGAATCTCTGTAGCTTTGCATAGCACTTTGCTTAAGCAGTAGCTGGATAGCTATTTGTTGAATGAATGAATAAATAAATGATCAGATATTTTCTAGTGAAGAAATTGAAATTTAGATGGGTACGTGATGGAGAGAGTGTTATTTCAAGTTCAATTTACTCTAAAGTCGGAACTTCTTCTATTTAAATTTACAAGTCATATATTGCTTTTAAAGCTATTTGCAAAGTGTTTCAATAATATTATAAATGTTATATTGGTGTGACACAGCCAAAAATACTAGAGACAAATATCACCTTGTGTTGCTCAAGGAAATCACCTGAGTGCCAACTTATTAGTGTTCGCAACTCCTCCCAGGAGAACAGAATTAGCATCAAATTACAAATAGCTCCAGAGCTATCCACAATAACCTTGGGCTAATATATCTTCATAAACAGAAAGACAGACAGACAGACAGACACACACATACACATAACACAGCCAATATTATGGTCAATTGGGAGAAAATGAGAGTGTGCTGACTCTTATCAATGTATCTCTTGAAGTCTCAGGTAGAGCAATAGAGCAAAAGGAATTCATAAAGGAACTCAAACTGGGAGAGAAGCAAAATTGTTTCTATTTCTAGACTACTTGATTCTAAGCTTAAAAGTCACTATAAACTCCATCAGTGTAGCCATGTACTTTTCCACCCGGCCTCTTCATTCCCAGAAATAACTCTGAGACTTAATATACATGGGTAAATGCCTAGTCCAATAGCTTTGGCTTATTATCCAATTAGCTGATAACTTAATGACCTATTTATTGTGTTTTAAGTCCTGCCACATGGTTGATTACCTCTCCTAAGGTTCTTGTGGCTCCTTCAGTGTTCAGGGAGAATCTCCAATGCCTGACTATTTCCCAGAAACCTATCTTTCTCTGCTGGATGTCCCACCTTCTAATCCAGCTTCAGCTCATTGGCCATAGACTTTTTTATTGACAGATGATGCTTCCACACAGTACATTACACAAGTGAATCTCTCTACACATCTTCTGTTCTTTTAGATCTAATAAACACTATCAGTAAAGTTTAGGATACAAAATCAACAGTAGAATTTTTTTATACTTATCAATACTGAATAAGGAAAGAGGAAATTATTCAATTTATGAGACTTAAAAAATAGGAGTAAACAAAATAAATGAAGTGAACCCACTTTACATTGAAACTTTAATACATTGAAAAAAAATTGAAGACATAAAGCGCTCAAAAGTCTTGACCAGGACTCTAATATATCTGTTTCCTGAGAGGCTCTGCCAGAGCCTGACAAATACAGAGGTAGATGCTCAGACCATTGGACTGAGCATGGGGTCCCCAATGGAGGAGTTAGAGAAAGGACTGAAGGAGCTGAAGGGGTTTGTAACCCCATAGGAAGAACAACAATATATACCAACCAGAGCTCCTAAGGCCTAAACCACCAACCAAGGAGTATATATGGAGGGACCCATGTCTCCAGCTGCGTATGTAGCAGAGGATGGTCTTGTTTGTCATCAATGGAGAGGCCCTTGGTCCTGTGAATGCTTGATGCCCCAGTGTAGAGTAATTCAAAGGCGGGGAGGTGGGAGTGGATGGGTAGGTGGGTGGGGGAACACCCTCATAGAAGCAGGGGTGTGGGGGGGATGGGATAGGGGTTTCTGGGGCATGGGGGAACCAGGAAAGGGTTGAAATGTAAATAAAGAAAATATCCAATAAAAATAAATTAAAGTCTTGATTGGCAGAATTTAAATTGTGGACATAGCTATAGGTTCAAAATTAATCTACAACTTTCAAGTATTCTCCATAATTCTTCACTGAACTGGAAGTTAACCTTCTAGGAATGGTGATTTCTTCTTTGCTTTGGTGATTCCTTTGTAGATAATTGTGAAATACATTTAATTAGTTTGAAAAAAGACACACTTTGTCCTTTGGTTTTTCTTTTCTCACCTGGATCTGTGTTTTGAAGATTTTGGAACTTCTCTATGGACTCTCCCAATGAGAAATTATTTCAGGATTTCTGACCTTCAAATCCACTAAAAGACAAGAAAATAAGACGATAAACTGAATTTGTTACTGAGAAACACATGTAAATACTTGTGTGCTTTAAATTTTATTCCAAAATGTATTTCAAGAAGAGTTGTTATGTGGTTGAAATAAAAGTAAGAGGCCAGGAAAAGTAGATTACTTATTTTTATTTTTAGCAAACAAATAGTTGACTATTTTTGTCATTTAATGGTACATACTTCAAAATAATAAAACAAAATCAATTTTTAAAATACATGATGATTGTCTTAGAAAATCACCTCAGGTACTTTTGGAATCCTGCCTGAGAATTTTATTTGTAAGCCTATTGCATCTTGAATGTATCTACTATATTAAATATAATTAAATTATTTACATAAATTAATTAAGGAGTTTGCAAATTGAATTACACAATGGATCATTGACTTTACACCATAGAATTCTACCCTGAGCTAAATTAAAAAGTAATCACATGATGTTTTGATATCTGCTACTAAAGCCTTTACTTTAGTAAAAGAGCTTGGCTAAACTTAAGAACAGCAATTCATGCAAAAGTCTTTGTTCGATGAGTACTAATATAAAAGCTATTTGGAGAAGACAGTGAGTTGGGAATTAGCACTTTAAAATACTATCTAAAACTTGTTATAGCTATTATTTAACCCTAAGACCTTTTTTTTGGCTATTCTGACTTGTTTATCTCTTTGAAAACCTTGTCTCTTTGCACAGACTGATTATGACCAAGCACAGATCTGTTAGTGAAAACATGAGGGACAAGACAAGATCATGGGCAATTTCAGTCTTCAAGAATGTCTGCTGCAAGGCATCCCATCTCTCTCTACCTTCATATGCCAAGTTCTGTATTCTGAATATCATCAACATAAGGAATTCTTAATGGCTAGTTGCAGGCAATATGGTTGAGTATGTGTTCACTCTTCTCCCATTTGTAAAGACAAATGGTACCATTTCTCAAAGTAGAGAAAGGGGAATTAACATCATTGCAATTTTCATAAAAGTAACAAAACAAAAATAATTAAAGACATTGCTTCTACCTTGCTTTCTTAAATTGCTAGGATCAGATAGAAGACTTTTTCAGCTATTCTCATTTTTATATAAATTTCAACAGTGATTAAATTCCCTGAAACATTATAATAAAAAAGCAAAACCTGAGAATACAATACTTAAAAGGTTTTTTTTTTTTTTTTGTTCTAATCAGATCATTGAGATCTTGATATAATTCAAAGTAACAATGGAAAGGCAATAGGACAGTATGGATAATACATGAACCTAGATTTCATAACTAGAGAAAATTACTAGATCCTTAGGTAAGAGGTGGTGCAGTCAGCCACTGCGAGTCAAACATCAGGATCTAACAAACCGCACAAAACCTTAAAAATATTAAATTAGAACTATGAAATAGATGTGAAGTAGAAGCTAGAAGAGTTCTTTCTAAGAAAAGGAAAATTAGTAACAATTCATAACAAAGATATGAAAATGTATGTGTATGTATATGTGTATGCTTATGTGTATATGTATATATATCCACAGCAATATAGGTTATTGCTGTGGAAAGTGCAAAAAGGAGACTCTTTAGGTAATTCTGGGCTGTCAAGTTAACCATTAAGGCTAAAAAGAACAAATAATAATGCTGGTTTGTTCTACCCTACAGTTAATTAGCTTGGAAATACTTTGGTGTACTGATTTTGGTGACCACTGCTAAGTTTTATAGAGAACCAAATAAATTGAAAGAATTTTCCTCAGTGTAACTAAAACTACTCTTTGAAGTTCTTTTTTTTTCTCACATTCTTGCATTTTATTTACATCTTATCGAAAGCTAACTGTAAGGTTGCCAAGTCTATTTGAAGTTCTTAAAGAAATAAAACCATATAATTGCCTAAGTAGAAGGCATGGTGATAGGGAGGAGTTTTTAATTTCACCTCCTATTCCTCCCAACTCACCTACCACCTTCCCTGTCCCCCAGATCCACTCCTCCTCAGTTTCCCTTCAGAGAAGAGCAGCAGGCCTCCCAGAGATATCCACTGAACCCAGCATAACAAGATACAATAAAACCAGGCACAAACCCTCATATCAAGGCTGGATGCAGCAACCCAGTAGGAGGAAACAGGTTCCAACAACAGATGAAAGAGTCAGAGACACACCCCTTCACTTATTAGGACTCCTCAAAAACACTAAGCTATGTAACCATAACATATGCAGAGGACCTACCACGGACCAATGCAGTCTCCTTGATGGCCAGTTCAGTCTCTGTGAACTTCTATGAGTCCTACATATTTGATGTCTGTGGTCTGTGTTCCACTGTTGTCCTCTACCAGATCCAACTGGGCCATTAAATTCTTTCTCCCCTCTTTTGAAGGGTTCTGAGCTCCGAGGTGTGTGTGTGTGTGAGAGAGAGAGAGGGGGGGTTCTGATTGAGATGTCTAATCTGGGCTCTCTTTCCACATAATGTTTTGTATTGGATCCCTGAATCTGCTCCCATCAGCTCTTGGAAGAAGTCTCTCTCATGATGATTGGTCTAGGTGCCGATGTATGAGTATGTAAACATATCATTAGGAATCATTTTATTTATTTTTTGCTTCTATCATATGTCTCTGGGGTATTTAACCTCAAGTTTTTGTTCATGCAGGCAATGTCATGTCAGGTATGGGTTAAGGGCTAAGTTTTAAACATGCATCTCTTTGCATAACATAGCCATTAATATTTGTATTAATGAATGTCAGCTCCTACTTGGAGAAGATACATCATTTCCTCTCTTAGCAGGCTTTAAAAAAATAATTTTGAAAGCAGTATGTTATCTTTGCATATAGTACTTGTGAATGCGAGTACAGATGCCTGCAGAAGTCAGAAGTGGGTATTAGATCCTCCAGAAAGGAAGTAGGAATTACAGGCTGTTGCCACCCACTAGACTTGGGAGCTGAGAACTGGACTTGGGTTCTCCTTAAGATCAGTATATGCTATTAACCACCAGGGAATTGTACCCCTCCCCCACCTAGTGTGCTTCTTTTAAATAACAGGGATTTTTTACCTCCTTGGTACAACCAACAGTGAATTGTGACTTCTGCCTTGTCTCCAGATATTGAAGAAACAATATTACAAGGAATACTCAACTTTAACACATGGTTTCAAAACCTGGTTACTATATTCTGTAAATACTTACTCCAAGAGTTCATAACAGTTTTCAATAACCCAGTGAATATCCTTTATTCTTTGGTAGCAGAGTTTTTATGCCCTCATCCTGTGCAAGACAATCATCACAGGATAGTTAACAGATAAAAGGGGCGGATTGTGTTAAGAAAAATCATTTAATTAGTAAGTTCTCCAAGTCCATGTTAATCTATGGAAAAGCTGTATGTTACAAATGTGACATATTATTTCATTTTGAAGGAAAGGCTAAACAACTTGAAAGTTTGTATCTACCATTTTTTATTGACTAGAAATGTTCTTGAAAATTATGGACATTCATTTAATTGTTTAAGTTTTCTTGAAAAGTACCTTCAGTTTTGCTAATTTTTAGAGTTAGATGAGAAGTGTATTTGGGGCAGAATTGGAGAAAAAGAGTCAGGAGACAGCAAATGGGCATGGCTTCATCTTCTATTCCAGCCACCAGGAAGTAATCACCAGCTCTGGGAGCACTGAGATGCTATGAGCTCTTTTTAAAAGTTTTTTAACTGGTTTCTTTAGTATGTATATTTGCTCATCTGTTTATTTACCTTTCATATTTTATCAAGTTATAAGTCATATTGCCAGAATTAATTGTGTATTTTTTATGGTTAAGACATTGCCTTAGACACCAGGTAAATTAAACATGATTGTGGAGCATCCCTGAACTTAAAAGAACCTAAAATGATGTGAGTTATTGATACAAGATGGGAATGATTGAGAACAAACTTTGTTTTGCCTCATGAATTTGATTTCATATTCTCAATAAACTTTCTTCTATAGCTTGTCAAGCTCAAAATGATTAATAGCTAAATAAGAATGTTCTTTCTTTTCCCCTCTCCCCTCCCCATCCTCTTTATGCTCTCTGTAATTCTAATGTATGTATCTGTATGTGTGGAAATCATGAACATGTTTGAATGTTTATATGTGTGCAGATTATGTAAAAATGTATGTGAATGAGTGAAGGCCAGAGGATAACTATTGCTGTTGTTCCTAATTATACTTGTAGGCTTAGATTGTTCTCTAAACCTACCTTTTTAGGGATCTAGAATGCTCAACCTCCCTTCTAGCCTACCAAGCAGAGGTAGGAGAAAAAGGAGGTTGTGGACCTGTTTAGAAATATTTTTTTGTGAAAATTCCACTCTTCATTGTTATGAATGCAAATAGCAAATAGCAGTTCAATGCAATAGCAAAACACCAAACATGAATCAGCAGCAGTAGTTTCATTCAGCAGAAACTGCAAGGTTCCATCAAAATGGCACAAGTCAGCAGAAGCATCAAGAACCAGCAGGAATACCACAAGAAGTTCTATAAAGTGAAGGCCAGCGAAGCCCGGAAAAGCAATGCACGGCATGGCAGTGCAAAAGCATCCTTTCACTGTCTGTGAGGTTCTACTTATACTCTTTCCAAACATCATGCACCCATCCAAGCATCTGCTTCATCAAAGCATCACATGCCTTCTTACTCGTCTGCTTCAGCAAAACATCCTCTCACAAGACTGCTTCTGGAAAGCCACCTCGTGACATACCTGAGTTTCCAAAGAAATCAGAAACTTCCACTTCACATTCTTCTACTTTAGCTTGCATATTATGGATCAGACTACACTGGTAGGCCAGTGAACCTCCAGAATTTGCATAAATCTCCCTCCTCAGTGCTGAAACTGCAAGTGTGTGTCACTACTATTGGTATTTTTTTAAAGTGTCGGTTCTTGGGTATGAAACTCAAGTTCTCATGCTTGCAAGGCAAACACTTTAATGACTAAGTTATCAAGCTTCTTCTCGTCCCTCCCCTCCCTCCCCTTGCCCTTTTCCACTTCCCCACCTTCTCCTCCTCTCCCGTCCTTTCCCATCTCCATTCCTTGTGTCCCATCCACTTCCCTTCCCTCTGTTCCTTTCCTCCTCTTCTCTCTCCACTTCATCTCCCCTCTTTACTCCATTTTTCTATCCTCCCTCCCTTTTCTCCCTTCCAAGACAATGTCTTACTACACAAGACAGGCTGGCCTGGAACACAATTTGTAGTCTTTCTTGGCTTTGAACTTGGGTATTTCATACCTTAGCTTTCCAAGTACCTGGATTACAGGTGTGTGTACTGGATGCTATCTGCTGTGGACGTCAATTGTGTTCTCCAAAGGGAAAGGGGAGTCAGTTTAAGACAAGCTGCAAAGAGCAAGTAGGAACCAAGGTCAGGCTATTAATCAGGAAGTAATTTCCAGCAACAAAAGCTTTGCGAGAGAATTCTCTTCCTCAAAGTGTTACAGTTCTATAAGACACTCTCAGACAGAGATAACTTGTGTGTGTGTTTTGTTCCTTTTAAATAGGCTCTTATACACATTTGGGGGTGGGTTGGAGTCTAAAAGCAGATGCTTTCTATTGGCTTGGTCTGAGATGTTAGAGATGCTTCATCTGTATGTGGAGGGACTTTGGGCACTGCCTCTATGTGACTGATTGTCCTTGTAATCTCCATGGGGTGTTATGGTCCAGTGTTCCAGGGCAGGAACCTGGTCAAGCATAAATAAAATTCCTACTGCCCTCAGGTATGAGTACCAGGGTTTCTGAATCCACTTGAACTTTCCAAATTTTTATATGTTGTGGCACAGTTCCCCTGTCCTCAAAGGTGTGTACTCTCTATTTAGTTACTTTGTAAATATTATCTAAAGATCAAAATACGTAATGCTCTGACACCTTCGCGGATAACTTTGCTCCTGGTGACCTTCAACCTTAGCCTAGTATTATCTATTCCAAGTATTCCTAGAAATATACTTTATGTTAGTAGTCATATAACAATGGTTTGTGTGGTTTTGTCTGTTAAATCTTTATGAAGGGGTTCATGTGTGAAGTTTTGTTTGATGAGTTATTTCTTGTTTCAGCCAAAGTTTCTTCAATTGTTCTGTTCTCATAAAAATATAGTTTAAGTCATTATGTATTATGCATGATTCTTTATGATAAGTAACTCACTGCTCTTCTACCCTAGGGTATAACTATAAATACTCATAACATTTAGCCCTCACTATTGAGCAAGCATGAAGAAAATTTAGAACCAAATGGGAGCCATTACTTCACATTTCATGATTCTGTATGCAATCTCTATTTTAAAATGCCTCTTTTATTATTATAAATATATTCCTTCCTGCCTAATTGTAACATCCTGAAGAACAATTATTGCCAATTGAGTTCATGGCACTTTAAAATAAGTAACTCCTGTGATTTGAAATGAGTGAAACAGTAATTCTATTGTAGATAGAATATTACAAAACCATTTCCTTAAATCTTATCTCCTCTAGTATGTATGGTCTTCTGGGGCTTGTTAGGGATTTACTTTGAATGCTGATTGATAGAAAGTTCATCTTGGAGTATAAATTTAAGAAAATGGCCACAAGTTATTTTAGTATTCTTAGGACAGCAGTATAAGAACACTGAAAATAGTTTTGGAAAGAAGCCCCAAGTATTACTATTCATGTAGTAGGAATATGTCCATGTCTATGTCCTGTCATTATATATAGAATTCTGAAGATGGATTGGAAACTATGACATGAAATTTTGCCTCCTATCCTGGGAAAACTATTCAAATACAAAGAGAGTTAACGTGAGGATTAAGTGAGATGACGTATGAAACGCATACAGATTTCAATAAATGTTGGTGCAGTAGGGGCTCCATGAGAAAAAAATCAGGTAAACTTTTATCTGTGCTGTGTGTGCTTACTAGTGGTCCATCAAGGGTCTGAATCAGTGATAATTGTGATGACAGGGAAGACTTGGCTCCAACACTTCATTACACTTCTATTTTTATGGGGGATTTCTTCATTTCCACTGGAATGAACAAGTCAATATGCATGACTTATTCTGCAATGAACTTTGATGAATTTTTCTAAGTACATTAAAAATGAGTTGCATCCTTCTCTTAATGCGAGAAGCCCCTATACCTACACTGATAAACCCTCTGATGCACATGTAAGAAGGCTGGATAATGGGCATGAAGGACAATCATCTATATGTATATATAAAATAGATTTTTGCTTGTCAGTAATAACTCTGAACTGCCTACAGCATTCACTGTGCCTCTTAAAAGTCAGGTATTGTACTGAATTCAAAAATTCTCTTATGCTGAGCAGGGAAAGGAAAAAAAAATCAAACACTTTCTGAATTGGGCCCAAATATCCAAGGTTAATTTTCTGAGAAAGCTGCAGCGGCTAGATAAGGCCATCCCCTGCAAATTAGTTTTGCCTGCCTGGATTACAGCTAAATTTATGCAGCTTGCCTTATCCTTTCGAAAGCGCCTCTGAAGTGTCGTAATTAACTGGCACACATAAAGTGAACGCATTTTCTGCTTGGTGGCGGCCATTCCTCATTTCATCTCCATTCTAACCCAAACGGAAAGGTAGTTTCTTATTCTTACAGTTAAAAACACACATGGATGCACTTGTGTGTGTGTGTGTGTGTGTGTGTGTGTGTGTGTGTGTGTGCGCGCGCACGCGCGCGCATACAGGAACACCCTCTCTAATATTATACCTCCACAAGTCTTTGAAAACAATCATAAAACAGCTTCAGAATGCAGTCTGAAAATTTAAAGAGGCAAAAATACTGCTGAGAGAGCAGAGAGAAATTTTTCATAGATTGGAAATAAAGAGAACAGACACCTTTTATGAAGTGGCTAGACTTTTATTTTGTTCTTTTTTTTTTTTTTCTTAGTAAGACTTGAGGTTTAAAACATTTCTTTTGTGCATTCCTTGTGTAGTTGAGTATCAAGGGAAACTAAAAAGCTCACTAAGAAATGGTGATACATATTTCTCTCTGCTTTGTTTTTATTGCTGTCTTTATATTTTATATCACACCTTTCATTTTTAATATTAATACTACCACAAAATTTATTTTCCTAAATTAACACAAGCAGAAAAATCAATAGGTATCTTTTTGAAGATCTGATTTTATCTCTACATTTTTATATGTATACACATAACTACATGCATGTACATTATATGTGTGTGCATAAATCACTTTGTTAGATAAATTTTATTTTATTGCACAAAAGGCTAAAACAGTTAGTGTGTCAACATCAATGAAAATCTTTGTCACTGTCTTTCTTATTGTCCCGTTTGACTTTTTCCAGTGGTGATTGGACAAATTCAGATCTTCTAGTGAATCTTGCCGACACTCTTCATTATGTTGTGTTTTGTTTTAGAACACAAAACGTGGGGATTGAAGATGATCAGTTACTGCTGCACACTTTTCAGGCTCACAGAGTCAATAAAGATTGCTACCGGGAAATGCTTTCTTACTTCAACCACACTTCCATTTTTCTTTGGTTTCCCTTCCTCCTCTAGTTATGGAGAGGATTAAATGAGTTACTATATTTCAGGTATTCAGCTCTGTGCCTGGCACACAACGCACGTCCAGTAAATGATAGCTGCTCCTCTTTAATTCTCAGCAGGATGTTGCTCCCACGTTAGATTACAGATCAGGCTCCACTGTTTGCACAGGCAACAGCTGCCTTCTCCCTTCTTTATAGCAGGTGAAGTACATCCCATCTTCATTTTGATTACTAAAAATTCTTTCCATTTCTGGAACCAGGCAAAATAATACACACCTGTCCCCATTTTAGTGACGATTTCCTGTCCATCTACCTCCTCTGCACACTCATTCTGATATTACTCCACCTTCTCTCATCTCAATGGAATCCTTTCTTCCTTCTCTATTTCCCCACACTGGCCTCCTTTCTAGGCATGTCTACCCCTTTCTACCAGCTACCACAAGAAATGCTTAGTGGTTCTGCAGAAGAGTTTTATCTAATTACAGAAGACATTGGGTACACTTGAGAACAGATTGCCTTTCCTTGATTATTTTTTCCTGTGGAAAAATTATCATACTGACACTGTCTTTGTTGAAAATAAATTCATTCCAGCTCTATTCCATATGCAAGAGAGAATCAACACTGCAACATCCATCAGTGAGATCTACATATTTTAGTGTATTCCACTTACCATATAGATAGCTTCTAAACGACATCAACTGCACTCTTGAGAATTCCCAGAAAGAACAGAACCTTTCTATTCTTCCTGAGGTACTGCATATGTGTGAGAGTTCATGGGAGGATTTTTTTGACATCATAGTAGAAGTGGGCAAGAGAGTCAGGGGTTTCCTGAAGGCAAGTACGGTCTTATTTAGGACAACCGAGTTTTGATCCTGGTTCTAATTCAACAATTTGTGAAATGGTTGGTAAACAATTAAAGAAGAATTGCTTCCAATACTGATGCTATACAGAATGCTCCCTTTGAAGACACCAGAAAGGCTTGATAATAATTGACACACAACTTGAAATTGAAGTAAGAATACATTGTTCAAAGGCAGAGTCTGGAGAAATCCATGGTGGTGAGATTAAGATGATCTCTCATGTTCATTGAGCTTACCTATTCCAGAAGCATATCTGATTCTGAACACTAGGGTGTAGGCTAACTTTTGTTTGGAGGCCTTATTTGAAATCTTAACACATGGGGAGGTCTAAGAGTGGAAAATACATAGTTATATCATCACACTATGGAGGAACAGGGACCAATGGCCTGTTGCATGACATTTCTATCAATATATCCAAGATGTGGTACAGAAGAAGGATCAAGAAAAGAATTCAGGCAACCAAGTTTAACCTTGTGATGTAGTAATATTATTGGGATTACTTATAGGATATCAGTAAGGAGCTGCTTACAGGAGCAAGAACAGCCGAATAACAGCTACATTGCCCAGAAGCCCATTCCAGCATGAGTGACAACTTATAAAAAGTGTGTCCCTGAAGCTCCCTCCATAGCAGGAAAATAAAAGGCAGAAGGCTATATACATGTGAATAGTAGAATACAGGTAATATGAAGGAGGAAATAGCAGCAATGTGGGTGGAGATTTAATTGGGGAGAGAGCAAGAAGAACAATACAGAAGCAGAAGGAGGAAGGAGATATAAGTCAAACTAAGGATGTTTGAAATAATCATAAATGATTGCATTGACTATATATATATATTATTTTAGTAGGTTGATTATTTTCACTATATTAATCTTACTGACCCATGAACATGAGAGATTTTTCCATTTTCTTGTGTCTTCTTCAATGTCTTAAAGTTTTTAATTATGCAAGTCTTTCAGTTGTTTGACTAGTGTTCGCCTAGTATTATTATTTGAGGCTACTGTTAAGGGCACTATTCCCCTAGTGCCTTTATTAGTAGGCTTGTCATTTGTATACAGAATAGCTACTGATTACTGTGTCTTACTTTTGTATCCTTATACTGTATTGAAAGTGCTTGTCAGCTGTAGAAGTTGCCTGGAAAAGTCTTTACACTTTTTTATATATAAAATCATATCATCTTCAAAGAAAAGTGTTTTAACTTCTTCCATTGATATTTTCATCCCCTTGATAGTTTTCAATTGTCTTATTGTTCTAGATAAGACTTCAGGAACTGTATTGAATAGGTATGTTGAGAGTGGGCATCCTTTTCTTGTTCCTGATATGGGTAAAAATGCTTTGAGCTTTTTTCTGTTTAGGTTAATATTGGCTATTGTCTGTGGGCTTGTTGTAAATTGCCTTTATTATGTGAAGGAATCTTATCAATTATGTGTTCCCTAAAGTTATACATAATACATATAAGTATATAGGTACATATAGTATAGATATGGATATACATTAAATGAAGTTATGTTACTTGGGGTTCTAGTGCTTTCCCCAAGAAACATACACAATATAATAAAACTCCAAAAAAAAAAAGATATTAGAAACCTTGCTTTTAGTTGTTCAGTAGAGTCTCAGAGATACCCAAAGCAATATACTGGCCCTGGGCTTCCTCCTAGAAGTTGAATGCAGTTTCCTATTCATGAAGAAATTAGAAATTTCACATACAGCAATTTGGGCTGGATCTGACCTCAAGGCCCTCTCTCTAAGGACGATATTTCATAGTAGCAGATGGCAATATGTAATCTTGTAAGGAAGCAAAAGAATGAATAGTCTTACCTAGCTCTTTTAACTCTAAACCACAACGACACTCATAACTTGGTGATTACCAATAGATCTCTAGTTTGATCTAATCTTCACTCTGTGGGAGGAAAATAATGGATCTTAGAGGAGAACTGAGTACTGCCAGTTTTACTAAACTAGAATAATTCCTAATGTATTCTAAATACTTACCCTTAAACTCACAGATAAATGTAGCTATGACTCCTCATCAAAGAAGATTCTTTTTGCAGTAGATGGAGACCATTATAGAAAGCCACAAGTGGTCAAAATGCAGAGAATTAATTGACTTTTGGGTGTTCAGCCTCAATTGTTAAATCTACAATACAGCCCCCCTCCATATAAGGTTCATCGAACATCACAGAAGAGGGAGAAGAAAGATTGTTAGAGACAGAGGGCCAGGAAGCCTGCTACAAAATTGTATCTTTTAGATATGAAATGGAAGCTTTACTATAAAATTTCAACAGTATAGCTGTCACAATAACACCTGAATAAATAATACCATTTGATTTGGCAGAATTGGTAGGGAAAATCTCTTGGGGCCTTATATGTAACCCAAGAGTTACAAGCATTCAACAATTGCTAGAAAATAGAACTAGAGATAAGTCCCATAATTGGTTATCCAGTATCAATGGCCAGTCTTAAAAATATGTACATAAAAGTAACACTAAATTAATTCATTAAGTTGTAGTTATGTCTTTAGTCATAGTATATATTATATATTAAAGATAAAGGGGTCATAAATTTAGAAACAGGGAGCATGTGTTAGAGGGAAGGAGGGGACTGTCATAAAATTATTTTATTTTAATTTAAAATATAAAATATAAAACCATTTTCATAGTTATTTAACTATTCCATGATATTATAATCTGCATTTATATATTAAAATAAATGTGTCTTTATTATAAAATGCTGCATATTCAGTTTTAAGTTTGAGTAATGAACAAATTAAAATATCTGTATGCCTGCATTGTAAATATATATATTTCATGTTCTTTGCTGTTTATTTAGCAATTTAAATACGCATCATGTGATTGAACATACCAGTTATTTTATATATAGTATTACTCTTTGGTCCCATCACATACATTGTACAATTCATATAGAAAGTATGTTGCACAGAGAGTCCACAAATCTTTCTTCAGGTATTTTTATTTCAAATATCTAAAGATATGAAAGGGGACTTTTAAATACAACAACGGTGCTTAGATGGTCTCACTTTTTTGAGCACATTAGCATAGTAGAATGACTACCCAGGGTGATCTATAGTAAGGCTTATGCATAATACCTCTAATCAGTGATCACTAAGAAATGTCAAGGAATGCATGATTTCCCTGCCCATGTAAGGAGAGGTTGATCTCAATTGCCTCTTTCTAAAGTTTTATTAACTCCTACAGGGAGGGATGAGGGGACGAATAACTTTCTTTTAAAAGAAAATCCAGGGATGTAACCAGAATACCATATGACTATTTAACTTGAATCAGTCACCTTGCTGAGCCAAGAAAGAATATATCTTAATGAAATAGCTCTCATCTTACTTTAAAAGTCTCTATATTATGTTTTCTAAAGAGAAGTGTCGTTGATTTTCACATTTGAAAGTACATATTAAAATAATTTCTTAGCATTATGCTGATGTGGAATAAATCCTGACTCTCAATCTTACATATAAAATACATTTCCAGTAAGTTGTTCATATTTCTTACTTTATAAAAACGTTTGTCACTGGGCTGGTGCAGCTACTAAGTGGGCAAGAGTGTGTATAAGATGTGTGACTCCCTAGGTTCCATTTTTAGCACCATAAAACAAACAAGCAAACTAAAATACATGGTCACTTGTGACAGATTCGAGCATTGGCTTCAGAGTTTCTTATGCTTTGGGAACGACAGAGACAAAGTTCATCAATCTCTGAAAAATTCACCAAAGTTCAGGACTTGAAGAATAGAAAAAAAGGTATAAAGGTTTTAGGCCATTTATTTAAAATTACATCAAGAATATCAGTCAGGTTAAAATCTGAGAGCTAAAATTTATGAACATCTGAATTTTAAAAATGTCAGTAATTCCTAGAAACAATCTAGGGTATCTAAACCATGGCTCCTATTCTACCTTTGGCCTATATCTTTATCTCTAATGATTGACCTTTAAGAACAGCAAGAAAGACAATGTCCACAAGACCAGCCACTTTCATAAAATATTCAGATTCAGTATCGTGCTATCCAGAGTTAGATACAATCAACCATAATCTTGTAGCTTACAGGAGAGATGTTTACCAAACAACCAGAAAGTTTGAGAAAGCATGCTTATTCTGACCTTACTGCTCACACCCGATCATGCATACAACATTCTCCCGCATTTTTTTTCTTCCTATACATTGGGCTATTAAGTTTAGTTATTTTCTAGGATACAAACATTTATTCTTGCTGTGCATTAAGAAAGCAAAGGCAGTGATATCCAGGCTCTCTTCAGATAGGGGATAACTCCTCTTTCCCTAAAGGTATTATAAGGCAAAGCATAGTGAGCAAGACATTTCTGGACTAGAAGCTGCCTGCTCTTCAAGCAGGGCCTGGTGACAAGGGTTCTTGCAGTGTTTTCATTAACTGTTCCCAGAACCAAGCTAACAACAGCTGTTCTTGTATGAGTTCCTGCCAGACGATGTTCTTCTCCAAGAAGAGGTGTAGCTTCCAAGGATTGACTTCAGTAGAGAGAGTGCAATAAGTAATAACTTTGACAGGGACTTCCTGGCCCTGCTCTGTGGCATGTATCTCCAGTAGTGGGGGTGGTTTGTCCAGGTTGTTCCGCATCATCCCTGTGGTGACCACTTGGTGAATGATCCCCTCCTCTTTCATCACTAGAAAGTGGCAGCTACTTGCTGCTTTGCTCTCTGTCGTGCATCACACTTCAATAAAAAAAATGGTGAAATAATTCAAGGTGAAACTCTGAAGTATCAAGATTATTTAAAATTTTGTTTGGGCTAATTTCAGAGTCAGAATTCTTCCTCACTGATTTTCACTTACTGCTCTTTCCTATTCTTGCAGGCAGATATTACCTTATTCTTCTGGTTTCTGATTTTTTCGGCTTGCTTGTCTGTTTCTCATTCTTAGACCTCTGTCTCTGTCTGTCTGTTTCTTTCTATTTCTCGCTCTTTGTTATGTTTTATGCATATTTATGTATGTGTATGTGTATTCTTGTGGTGGAGGGTTCATATGTACATGTGTGCAGTATGCAGTTGCATGTGGAGGCTAGAAATATACATGGGGTATCTTCCTCAATAGCTCTCCACCTTATTTTTTGAGATAGAGTCTTTCACTGACCCTGCAGTCCACAGAAAATGTAGACTGCTTGGACAGTGATTTCCAAGGTTCTTCTCTCTCTCTCTCTCTCTCTCTCTCTCTCTCTCTCTCTCTCTCTCTCTCTCTCTCTCTCTCTCTCTCTCTCTCTCTCTCTCTCTCTCCAGCATTAGTTTATAGGCATGAACCACTGGTTCCTATTTTGTTGTTATTGCTTAATGTTATTTAACATGGGTTCTAAGATTCAAACTCATGCTTGTGTGCCCAATTCTTTACTGCCTAAGCCATTTCCCTGTGCTTTTGTTTTAATATTCTCTGGGGGTACACAGTGGAATTCTCCAAATCCTATCGCCTTTAATCCTTCTCAGAGAGTTCTCATCCTCACAACACAGGGAGAAGGCAGTCCAGTGCTGTGGGTGAGGCCTTGCATTTATGTCCTGAACCCGGATTTTCAATGATAATTCTGGAAGGAGTCAGAATCTTGCCAGCAGTCCCGAGTGGTGTTGCCATGACTGTGTGTTTGGACACCATTCTTCCCACCTGTATTGGGTGTGCTTTCTATGTTTACAGCTCTCCCACCCCTCTCAGATACTTTTCCCAGAAACAGCTTGTTAGCTCAAAGATAAATTCTCAAGTGGAAGATGTTTAGAAGCTGGAAGCTTTGTTTAAGCAGATTCTCTAGGAGAACTCCAGCTCTTAAGGCAACTTAGAATGGATTCTGTCTCTGAAATATCAGGACCAAGGTAGTTTCTTCTGAGCTTTGTGTCTAGGTTGCTTCTGACCTCCCAGAATGGCAAGTAGGAGAAAACTGTTCCTTGGTACAACTTTAAATGATCCTTAATGTGTGCAAAAACTGATTGTTAGAGAGTTTCCAGATGCTGATATAATTGAACTCAAAAAGATCCCTCCATTTTTTCCCTTTCTGTATCTCTCTACATGTATATTCTGGGTCAGAATGCAAATTTAATTCCTTGAGAAAAGTTCCCCAAGGTACATATGCAAATGTACCCTAATTATGGTTATGCATTACATATGACTATGCCCTTCCTTGTAACTCTATTGGCTTCCATTATTAGAAATTTCCATATATTAAATATTTATCCTTGCTGTGATAAGTTAACATGGGACGATGTCACTGATGCATTCCTATACAAGTTTTTTTTTCCTCCAATATGTTAACATTGGGAAGCCAGCATAACTTGATCATTGGAGCTGCATTTGATTGGAAAGGAGTTTTGTTAACATGATTTTATTACTGTTGAAAATTTCCACTGTGGTATATCAAAAATATTAGTAAACAAAGAACATGGAAAATAAATAGCTTAAAATTATGTAGAAATTTGAAAACATATCAATAATCATTAATGTGGGGAGATAATTCAAAGGATGTTAGTTTGATACATCTTAGACATTATTTTAGAAGGCTAGGCAAAACAACAAATTCATAACAGAAGGTGATATGCTAGAAGAGTTATGAGAATAAGTAAACTTTATTAATAGCCAGTGAGATGGGTATAGATTTATAAATACAGGTTAAGGGTTTGAATTTTAATTAATAGTCTTATATCTTATTCAGTATCAGTGTAACTTTTGGAAATTTAAATATTTTACTTATTTTTTATATTTCCTGCCTTATTAAACAATATTCATAATTATAGTATTTATGTCTGAAGCAATTGTAAGAACAACATATGCTTTGTAAATTATAAAGATTCTAGGCACACCAGTTTTGTTTACTTATGAATTAATTCTATGATTTTAAGATAATGCTCTAGGACATGTGCCAACTATGATGTAGTACTGAGCACGACAGACAGAGGCTTTGGCATAATGCAGTGTTTAGCTCAAAGTCAGACTAGTATGACTGAGTTTCACTTTGTGTTAGAATTGACTAGAGTTTATCCTTGGAACTTAATGTCATATAAGCTTGAGGAATATTTTGAGAGTTGGAGACATCATGTTTACCCTTTCGATTATTATGCCATGTAAACAAGGTGAGCAAGGGTTGCATTAAGACATTTACAGATTATGCGAGTGATCTACTGAGACTTTTTTCTTTTCTTTTCTTTTCTTTTCTTTTCTTTTCTTTTCTTTTCTTTTCTTTTCTTTTCTTTTCTCAAATTGGATACTTTCTTTATTTACATTTCAAATGTATTCACCTTTCCAGGTCTCCCCTTTGGTAGCCCCCACCCCATTCCCTCTTCCCTTGGCTCTATGAGGGTGCTGCCTCACCCACCCACCCACTCCCATCCTCCCACCTTGGCATTCCCCTACACTGGGGCATCAAGCATCCTCAGGCCCAAGGGACTTTCCTCTCACTGATGTCCAACAAGGCCATTCTCAGCCACATATGGGGCCAGGGCCATGGGTCTCTCCATGTGTACTCTTTGGTTGGTGGTCCAATCCCAGGGAGCTCCAAGGGGTCTGGCCAGTTGACACTGTTGCTCCCTCCATGGGGCTGTAACCCCCTTAGCTTCTTTTTTTTTTTTTTTTTTTTTAATATTTTTATTACATATTTTCCTCAATTACATTTCCAATACTATCCCAAAAGTCCCCCATAGCGCCCCCCACTTCCCTACCCACCCTTTCCCATTCTTTTGGCCCTGGCATTCCCCTATATTGGGGCATATAAAGTTTGCAAGTCCAATGGGCCTCTCTTTCCATTGATGGCCGACTAGGCCATCTTTCGATACATATGCAGCTAGAGACAAGAGCTCCAGGGTTCTGGTTAGTACATCATGTTGTTCCAACAATAGGGTTGCAGATTCCTTTAGCTCCTTGGGTACTTTCTCTAGCTTCTCCATTGGGAGCCCTGTGATACATCCAATAGCTGACTGTGAACATCCACTCCTGTGTTTGCTAGGCCCCGGCATCGTCTCACAAGAGACAGCTATATTTGGGTCCTTTCAGCAAGATCTTGCTAGTGTATGCAATGGTGTCAGCGTTTAGAAGCTGATTATGAGACGGATCCCTGGATACAGCAGTCTCTAAATGGTCCATCCTTTCATCACAGCTACGAACTTTGTCTCTGTAACTCCTTCCCTGGGTGTTTTGTTCCCAATTCTAAGAAGGTGCACAGTGTCCACACTTTGGTCTTCATTCTTCTTGAGTTTCATGCGTTTATCAAATTGTATCTTATATCTTGGGTATCCTAAGTTTTGGGCTAATATCCACTTATCAATGAATACATATTGTGTGAGTTCTTTTGTGATTGTGTTACTTCACTCAAGATGATGCCCTCCAGGTCCATCCATTTGGCTAGGAATTTCATAAATTCATTCTTTTTAATAGCTGAGTAGTACTCCATTGTGTAAATGTACCATAATTTCTGTGTCCATTCCTCTGTTGAGGGACATCTGGGTTCTTTCCAGCTTCTGGCTATTATAAATAGGGCTGCTATGAACATAGTGGAGCATGTGTCCTTTTTACCGGTTGGGACATCTTCTGGATATATGCCCAGGAGAGGTATTGCTGGATCCTCCGGTAGTACTATGTCCAATTTTCTGAGGAACCGCCAGACTGATTTCCAGAGTGGTTGTACAAGCTTGCAATCCCACCAACAATGGAGGAGTGTTCCTCTTTCTCCACATCCTCGCCAGCATCTGCTGTCACCTGAATTTTTGATCTTAGCCATTCTGACTGGTGTGAGGTGGAATCTCAGGGTTGTTTTGATTTGCATTTCCCTGATGATTAAGGATGTTGAACATTTTTTCAGGTGTTTCTCTGCCATTAGGTATTCCTCAGGTGAGAATTCTTTGTTCAGTTCTGAGCCCCATTTTTTAATGGGGTTATTTGACTTTCTGGAGTCAACCTTCTTGAGTTCTTTATATATATTGGATATTAGTCCCTTATCTGATTTAGGATAGGTGAAGATCCTTTCCCAATCTGTTGGTGGTTTTTTTGTCTTATTGATGGTGTCTTTAGCCTTGCAGAAGCTTTGTAGTTTCATGAGGTCCCACTTGTCAATTCTCGATCTTACAGCACAAGCCCTTACTGTTCTATTCAGGAATTTTTCCCCTGTGCCCATATCTTCAAGGCTTTTCCCCACTTTCTCCTCTATAAGTTTCAGTGTCTCTGGTTTTATGTGAAGTTCCTTGATCCACTTAGACTTGACCTTAGTACAAGGAGATAGGAATGGATCGATTCGCATTCTTCTACATGTTAACAACCAGTTGTGCCAGCACCATTTGTTGAAAATGCTGTCTTTCTTCCACTGGATGTTTTTAGCTCCCTTGTCGAAGATCAAGTGACCATAGGTGTGTGGGTTCATTTCTGGGTCTTCAATTCTATTCCATTGGTCTATTTGTCTGTCACTATACCAGTACCATGCAGTTTTTATCACAATTGCTCTGTAGTAGAGCTTTAGGTCCGGCATGGTGATTCCACCAGAGGTTCTTTTATCCTTGAGAAGAGTTTTTGCTATCCTAGGTTTTTTGTTATTCCAGATGAATTTGCAGATTGCACTTTCTAATTCGTTGAAGAATTGATTTGGAATTTTGATGGGGATTGCATTGAATCTGTAGATTGCTTTTGGCAAGATAGCCATTTTTACAATGTTGATCCTGCCAATCCATGAGCATGGGAGATCTTTCCATCTTCTGAGATCTTCTATAATTTCTTTCTTCAGAGACTTGAAGTTTTTATTATACAGATCTTTCACTTCCTTAGTTAGAGACACGCCAAGATATTTTATATTATTTGTGACTATTGAGAAGGGTGTTGTTTCCCTAATTTCTTTCTCAGCCTGTTTATTCTTTGTGTAGAGAAAGGCCATTGATTTGTTTGAGTTAATTTTATATCCAGCTACTTCACCGAAGCTGTTTATCAGGCTTAGGAGTTCTCTGGTGGAATTTTTAGGGTCACTTATATATACTATCATATCATCTGCAAAAAGTGATATTTTGATTCATCTTTTCCAATTTGTATCCCTTTGATCTCCTTTTGTTGTCGAATTGCTCTGGCTAGGACTTCAAGTACAATGTTGAATAGGTATGGAGAAAGTGGACAGCCTTGTCTAGTCCCTGATTTTAGAGGGATTGCTTCAAGCTTCTCACCATTTACTTTGATGTTGGTTACTGGTTTGCTGTAGATTGCTTTTATCATGTTTAGGTATGGGCCTTGAATTCCTGATCTTTCCAAGACTTTTATCATGAATGGGTGTTGGATCTTGTCAAATGCTTTTTCCGCATCTAAGGAGATGACCATGTGGTTTTTGTCTTTGAGTTTGTTTATATACTGGATTACGTTGATGGATTTCCGTATATTGAACCATCCCTGCATCCCTGGGATGAAACCTACTTGGTCAGGATGGATGATTGTTTTGATGTGTTCTTGGATTCGGTTAGCAAGAACTTTATTGAGGATTTTTGCATCAATATTCATAAGGGATATTGGTCTGAAGTTTTCTATCTTTGTTGGGTCTTTTTGTGGTTTAGGTATCAGAGTAATTGTGGCTTCATAGAATGAGTTGGGTAGAGTACCTTCTGTTTCTATTTTGTGGAATAGTTTGTGAAGAACTGGGATTAGATCTTCTTTGAAGGTCTGATAGAACTCTGCACTAAACCCATCTGGTCCTGGGCTTTTTTTAGTTGGGAGACTATTAATGACTGCTTCTATTTCTTTGGGGGATATAGGGCTGTTTAGATCATTAACCTGATCTTGATTCAACTTTGGTACCTGGTATCTGTCTAGGAACTTCTCCATTTCATCCAGGTTCTCCAGTTTTGTTGAGTATAGCCTTTGGTAGAAGGATCTGATGGTGTTTTGGATGTCTTCAGGATCTGTTGTTATGTCTCCTTTTTCATTTCTGATTTTGTTAATTAGGATGCTTTCCCTGTGCCCTCTAGTGAGTCTGGCTAAGGGTTTATCTATCTTGTTGATTTTCTCAAAGAACCAGCTCCTTGATTGGTTGATTCTTTGAATAGTTTTTCTTGTTTCCACTTGGTTGATTTCACCCCTGAGTTTGATTATTTCCTGCCGTCTACTCCTCTTGGGTGAATTTGCTTCCTTTTGTTCTTTGCTTTTAGGTGTGTTGTCAAGCTGCTAATGTGTGCTCTCTCTAGTTTCCTTTTGGAGGCACTCAGAGCTATGAGTTTTCCTCTTAAAAATGCTTTCATTGCGTCCCATAAGTTTGGGTATGTTGTGGCTTCATTTTCATTGAACTCTAAAAAGTCCTTAATTTCTTTCTTTATTCCTTCCTTGACCAAGGTATCATTGAGAAGAGTGTTGTTCAGTTTCCACGTGAAGGTTGGCTTTCTATTATTTATTTTGTTATTGAAGATCAGCCTTAGTCCATGGTGATCTGATAGGATGCATGGGACAATTTCAATATTTTTATATCTGTTGAGGCCTGCTTTGTGACCAATTATGTGGTCAATTTTGGAGAAGGTACCATGAGGTGCTGAGAAGAAGGTATATCCTTTTGTTTTAGGATAGAATGTTCTGTAGATATCTGCCAGATCCATTTGATTCATAATTTCTCTTAGTTTCACTGTGTCCCTGTTTAGTTTCTGTTTCCATGATCTGTCCATTGGTGAAAGTGGTGTGTTGAAGTCTCCCACTATTATTGTATGAGGTGCAATGTGTGCTTTGAGCTTTACTAAAGTTTCTTTAATGAATGTGGCTGCCTTTGTATTTGGAGCATAGATATTCAGGATTGATAGTTCCTCTTGGAGGATTTTACCTTTGATGAGTATGAAGTGTCCCTCCCTGTCTTTTTTAATGACTTTGGGTTGGAAGTCAATCTTATCAGATATTAGAATGGCTACTCCAGCTTGTTTCTTCATGCCATTTGCTTGGAAAATTGTTTTCCAGCCTTTCATTCTGAGGTAGTGTCTATCCTTTTCTCTGAGATGAGTTTCCTGTAAGCAGCAAAATGTTGGGTCTTGTTTGTGTAGCCAGTTTGTTAGTCTATGTCTTTTTATCGGGGAGTTGAGTCCATTGATATTAAGAGATATTAAGGAAAAGTAATTGTTGTTTCCTGTTATTTTTGATGTTAAAGTTGGCATTTTGTTCTTGTGGCTGTCTTTTTTTAGGTTTGTTGAGGGATTACCTTCTTGTTGTTTCTAGGGCGTGGTTCCTGTCCTTGTATTGGTTTTTTTCTGTTATTATCCTTTGAAGGGCTGGATTCGTGGAGAGATAATGTGTGAATTTGGTTTTGTCGTGGAATACTTTGGTTTCTCCATCTATGTTAATTGAGAGTTTGGCTGGGTATAGTAGCCTGGGCTGGAATTTGTGTTCTTTTAGTGTCTGTATAACATCCGTCCAGGATCTTCTGGCTTTCATAGTCTCTGGTGAAAAGTCTGGTGTAATTCTGATAGGCTTGCCTTTATATGTTACTTGGCCTTTTTCTCTTACTGCTTTTAGTATTCTATCTTTATTTAGAGCATTTGTTGCTCTGATTATTATGTGTCGGGAGGTATTTCTTTTCTGGTCCAGTCTATTTGGAGTTCTGTAGGCTTCTTGTATGTTCATGGGCATCTCTTTCTTTAGATTTGGGAAGTTTTCTTCTATAATTTTGTTGAAGATGTTTGCTGGTCCTTTGAGTTGAAAATCTTCATTCTCATCCACTCCTATTATCCGTAGGTTTGGTCTTCTCATTATGTCCTGTATTTCTTGGATGTTTTGAGTTAGGATCTTTTTGCATTTTACATTTTCCTTGATTGTTGTGCCGATGTTCTCTATGGAATCTTCTGCGCCTGAGATTCTCTCTTCCATCTCTTGTATTCTGTTGCTGATGCTCGTATCTATGGTTCCAGATTTCTTTCCTAGGGTTTCTATCTCCAGTGTTGCCTCATTTTGTGTTTTCTTTATTGTGTCTACTTCCCTTTTTAGGTCTAGTATGGTTTTGTTCATTTCCATCATCTGTTTGGATGTGTTTTCCTGTTTTTCTGTAAGGACTTCTACCTGTTTGATTATGTTATCATGTTTTTCTTTAAGGATTTGTAACTCTTTAGCAGTGTTCTCCTGCAATTCTTTAAGGGATTTTTGTGCTTCCACTTTATTGTCTTCTTCCTTTTTAGCAGTGTTCTCCTGCATTTCTTTAAGTGTGTTATTAAAGTCCTTCTTGAAGTCCTCTATCATCATCAGGAGATATGCTTTTAAATCCGTGTCTAGCTTTTCCGGTGTGTTGGGGTGCCCTGGACTGGGCGAAGTGGGGGTGCTGGGTTCTGATGATGGTGAGTGGTCTTGGTTTCTGTTAGTAAGATTATTACGTTTACCTTTTGCCATCTGGTAATCTCTGGGGTTAGTTGTTATCGTTGTCACTATTTAAAGATTGGAGCAGAAGCTGTGTTCCACTCACCAGCAGTCTCTAAATCCTGCGGCGGGGGTCGTGGGTAGCTGAGGGTACCCTGGTGCTGGTCCAGCCGGAAGAGGCCTGTGGTCCTACTCAGGCCGGTTTCTGCTTCCCTAACTAATGCAGTCTCTGGTCCCGCGTGCAATTGGATTGGAGCAGAAGCTGTGTTCCACTCTCCAGAAGTCTTAAGATCCTGTGGTGGGTGTTGTGGGTAGCTGGTGAGTGTCAGCCGACCCTGCGCCCCAGCTGCCCCGGTGCTTTTCTGACCGGAAGAGGGTTGTGGCCCTATGTAGGCCGGATTTCTCTCTCCCCAACCAGAGCAGTCTCAGGTCCCGCGTGATTGGACTGGAGCAGAAGCTGTGTTCCACTCACCAGCAGTCCCAAAATCCTGCGGCGGGGGTCGTGGGTAGCTGGCGGGTGTCAGGCAACCCTGCGCTCCTGCTACCCTGGCGCTGATCCGGCCGGGTGAGGCCTGTGGCCCTACTCAGGCCGGTTTCTGCTTCCCTAACTAATGCAGTCTCAGGTCCCGCGCAATTGGATTGGAGCAGAAGCTGTGTTCCACTCACCAGCAGTCCCAAAATCCTGCGGCGGGGGTCGTGGGTAGCTGGCGGGTGTCAGGCAACCCTGCGCTCCCGCTACCCCGGCGCTGATCCGGCCGGATGAGGCCTGTGGTCCTACTCAGGCCGGTTTTCTGCTTCCCTAACTAATGCAGTCTCAGGTCCCGCGCAATTGGATTGGAGCAGAAGCTGTGTTCCACTCACCAGCAGTCCCAAAATCCTGCGGCGGGGGTCGTGGGTAGCTGGCGGGTGTCAGGCAACCCTGCGCTCCTGCTACCCCGGCGCTGATCCAGCCGGATGAGGCCTGTGGTCCTACTCAGGCCGGTTTCTGCTTCCCTAACTAATGCAGTCTCAGGTCCCGCGCAATTGGATTGGAGCAGAAGCTGTGCTCCACTCACCAGAAGTCTTAAGATCCTGTGGCGGGTGTTGTGGGTAGCTGGCGAGTGTCAGCTGACCCTGCGCCCCAGCTGCTCAGGTGCTTTTCTGACCGGAAGAGGGTTGTGGCCCTATGTAGGCCGGATTTCTCTCTCCCCAACCAGAGCAGTCTCAGGTCCCGCGTGATTGGACTGGAGCAGAAGCTGTGTTCCACTCACCAGCAGTCCCAAAATCCTGCGGCGGGGGTCGTGGGTAGCTGGCGGGTGTCAGGCAACCCTGCGCTCCTGCTACCCTGGCGCTGATCCGGCCGGGTGAGGCCTGTGGCCCTACTCAGGCTGGTTTCTGCTTCCCTAACTAATGCAGTCTCAGGTCCCGCGCAATTGGATTGGAGCAGAAGCTGTGTTCCACTCACCAGCAGTCCCAAAATCCTGTGGCGGGGGTCGTGGGTAGCTGGCGGGTGTCAGGCAACCCTGCGCTCCTGCTACCCTGGCGCTGATCCGGCCGGGTGAGGCCTGTGGCCCTACTCAGGCCGGTTTCTGCTTCCCTAACTAATGCAGTCTCAGGTCCCGCGCAATTGGATTGGAGCAGAAGCTGTGTTCCACTCACCAGCAGTCCCAAAATCCTGCGGCGGGGGTTGTGGGTAGCTGGCGGGTGTCAGGCAACCCTGCGCTCCCGCTACCCTGGCGCTGATCCGGCCGGGTGACCCCCCTTAGCTTCTTAAGTCCCTTCTCCAACTCCTCCATCAAGAACCCTGCGTTGAGTCCAATGGTTGGTTGCGAGTAACTGCCACTGTATTGGTCAGACTCTGGCAGAGTTTCTCAGGAGACAGCCAGATAAGGCTCCCTTCAGCAAACACTTCTGGGCATCCACAATAGAGTCCAGATTTGGTAACAGTATATGGGATGGGATATCCAGGTGGGGCAGTCTCTAGATGGTCTTTCCTTCAGTTTCTACTCCACATTTTGTCTCCATATTTTCTCCTATGAATAGTGTGTTCTCCCTTCTAAGAAACACTGAAGCATCCATACTTTGTTCTCTCTTCTTCTTGGGCTTCATATGGTCTGTGAATTGAAGCTTGGATATTCTGAATATTTGGGCTAATATCCATTTATCAGTGAGTACATATCGTTAATTCTTTTGTGATTGAGTTACTTCACTCACTCAGCATTATGTTTTCAATTCCACCCATTTGCCTGTGAATCTCATGAAGTCATTGTTTTTAATACCTGAGTAGTATTCCATTATATAATGTACCACATTTTCTGCATCCATTCCTCTGTTGAGAGACATTTGGGTTCTTTCCAGCTTCTGGCTATTATAGATATAGCTACAATGAACATAGTGGAGTATGTGTCCTTATTACATGTTGTAATATCTTCTGGGTATATTTCCAGGAGTAGTATAGCTGGGTCTTCAGGTAGTACTATGTCCAGTTTTCTGAGGAGCCTCCAGACTGATTTCCAGAGTGCTTGTACCAGCCTGCAATCCGACCAGCAACGGAGGAGGGTTTCTATTTCTCCACAACCTCACCAGCGTCTGTTGTCACCTAAGTTTTTGATCTTAGCCATTCTGACTGGTTTGAGGTAGAATCTAAGGGTCGTTTTGAATTGCATCTCTCTGATGACTAAGGATGTTGAACATTTATTTAGGTGCTTCTTGGCCATTTGAGTTTCCTCAGTTGAGAATTCTGTTTTGCTCTGGTGCCCAATTTTAAATGGGGTTATTTGGTTCTCTGGAGTCTAACTCCCTGAATTCGTTGTATATATTGGATATTAGCCCTCTATCTCATATAGGATTGGTAAAGATACTCTGAGATAGTGTATGTCTTTGACATTGAGATGTGTGTCCTGACACAGCAAAATGCTGAGTCCTTTTTATATATCCAGTCTGTTAGTCTATGTTTTTTATTGGGTACTTGAGTCTACTGATGTTAAGAGATATTAAGGAATATTGATTGTTGCTTCTTGTTATTTTTTTATGGTATTTTTATGTTTGTGTGGTTATCTTCTCTTTGGTTTGTTGAAAGAAGATTACTTTATTGTTTTAACTAGTGTAGTTTTCCTCCTTGTGTTGGCAATTTTCATTTATTATCCTCTGTAGGGCTGGATTTGTGGAAGAATACTGTGTAAATTTGTTTTTGCCATGGTATATCTTGGTTTCTTCATCTATGGTAATGGAGAGTTTACTGGGGATAGAAGCCTAGAGTGGCATTTCTGTTTTCTTAGGGTCTGTATGACATCTGCACAGGATCTTCTTGCTTTCATAGTTTCTGTTGAGAAGTCTGGTGTAATTCTGATAGGTCTGCCTTTATATGTTATTTGACCCTTTTTCTCTTATTGCTTTTAATATTCTTTCTTTGCTTTGTGCATTTAATGTTTTGATTATGTGATGGGGGAATTTCTTTTATGGTCCAATCTATTTGGAATTCTTTAGGCTTCTTGCATTTTTATGGCATCTCTTTCTTTAGGTTAAGAAAGCTTTCTTCTATAATTTTGTTGAAGATATTTACTGGCCCTTTAACTTGGGAGTCTTTACTCTCTTCTATACCTATTTTCCTTAGGTTTGGTCTTCTCATTGTGTCCTGGATTTCCTGGATGTTTTGGGTTAGGAGTCTTTTGCATTTTGCATTTTTGACTTTTGTGTCAATGTTTTCTATGGTATCTTCTGCACCTGAGATTCTCTCTTCTATCTCTTGTATTCTGTTGGTGATGCTTGAATCTATGACTCCAGATCTCTTTCCTAGGTTTTGTATCTCCAGGGCTATCTCCCTTTGTACTTTTAAAAAATTGTTTCTACTTCCATTTTTAGATCCTAGATGGTTTTTGTTCAATTCCTTCACCTGTTTGGTTGTGCTTTCCTATAATTCTTTAAGGGATTTTTCGGCTTCCACTTTAAGGGCTCTACCTGTTTACCTGTGTTCTCCTGTATTTCCTTTTTTTTTTTTTTTTTCAAAAATATTTTTTTTTATTTAGGTATTTTCTTCATTTACATTTCAAATGCTATCCCGAAAGTCCACCATACTCTCCCCCCCTACTCCCCTACCCACCCACTCCCAATTCTTAGCCCTAGTGTTCCCCTGTACTGAGGCATATAAAGTTTGCAAGACCAAGGGGCCTCTCTTCTCAATGTTGGCCTATTCGGCCATCTTCTGCTACATATGCAGCTAGAGACTCGAGCTCTGGGGGTACTAGTTAGTTCATATTGTTGCTCCACTATAGGGTTGCAGATCCCTTTAGCTCCTTGGGTACTTTCTCTAGCTCCTCCATTGGGGGCCCTGTGTTCCACCCAGTAGCTGACTGGGAGCATCCACTTCTGTGTTTGCCAGGCACTGGCATCGCCTCATAAGAGACAGCTATATCAGGGTCCTTTCAGCAAAATCTTACTGGCGTATGCAATGATGTCTGCATTTAGAGGCTGATTATGGGATGGATCCCCGGATGTGGCAGTCTCTAGATGGTCCATCCTTTCATCTCATCTTCAAACTTTGTCTCTGTAACTCCTTCCATGGGTATTTTGTTCCCTATTCTAAGGAGGAATGAAATATTCTCACGTTGGTCTCTCCTAGAGGATTTTGGGTATAGCAAAGGGTTAATTCTGGGCGCAGACAGAAACTTGAAGGATCTTGTCCTAGGCTGCTCCTTGATTCTTGTGTCCTGAGGATTCCAGGAGGGTCCCTCAGAACATAAATTGTAGTCTCACCTGTGCTCATAGACATATCAGCACTCCTGGGAGATTAGATCTCTCTCCGAGGTATTTGTGTATGGAGTATTTTGGCACAGGACCAGCTCTGGGTGCAGATGGAAATCAGAAGGATTCTGTCCCAGGCTGCTCTTTGGTTCCTGTATCCTGGGGTTCTGAGTAGGTCCCTCTGAACAGAACCTACTGAGAACTATTCTAACAGTTCTAACTATTCTAGAACTGTCCATTTTTTTCACTCCAGGTTATAAACCTCATACTCAAAAGTTAATACTTTAAAATTATATTACCTTAAAATAGTCTTTTAACAGTTCAGTTTTATCTAATTCTAAAATATTTGGTTTAAAAAATATTTTGAGAAATCTCCTTTGAATGCTACTTTTTTTTAAACCAAAGATAGGTAATTTCATTTTAATATTTAAAGTTATATTTTGAAATTAGCTTGCTAACTAGTTTTATAATGCTCTTTCTCTGCAAGAAGATGTGGAATATTAAGTTAAAATTGCAGAACAAGACATAATACACATCCCTATGAGCTAGTAGTCAGGGCAGCTTCAGAGATCCACAAAACAACATCCTCCAAGCCATTTCCAATATACTTGATTACTTACCAATGCTATGTGGTAAGATTACTCTACGAAGACACATTTCAGCTGCAAGACATAGAGAAATCTCTCAGAAGAACCAAGAAAATTCATTTCTGCTGCCTAACTTCCATAGGGTTGTAAAATGCTAGGTGGTCTGGTGAGATATTGGGGATATCTGTTGTCTGACCCAATGTGAGCTCTCCATGCTACAACAGTGACAGGCCAGCCAAGCTGTGCCTACCAATGCAACAACCTCATGCCTATTATGAGGTATCTAATGGCATTCTGATTGGATTTGAAACCAGACTCACAGGAGGAAATTTCAAGCCTAGTGTTGTAATCCTATTGATGAGGCCATAGTTGTGGGTGTAAGGGGGTAGAATCTGATATTATTTTAAATGGTCATTCAATAGGTGGAGTACTATTGGAACATTTGTTCTAAATGTATGACTATGTATACAATGTATGCACCTTGTGGGCTCTACATCCCTCATTTTTGTGTAGGAACATATGGAGAATCTCCTTGATCAGGAATCAAGAATCCTTTCTCCACTTTGAAATCCTGAGTGAACATATCATTGAATGAAGAACAATTTTTAGTGGGATGAAATCTAGGGATTCATGTAACTGAATAAGTCCTCTATTTCTAAACTGTATCCAGCTATCATTTTACATTTGGTTTTGAACCAAGATCTCACCAAGTTATTTGGACTTGGCCTTGAACTCACTGTGTAGTCCAGGTAGGCTTTGATTCATTCTGCCTCAACCTTTGAAGTATCTGGGATTAAAAGACAACTCCAGTAGACCCAGCTTCCTGAAGCTGAATAAGGATATCTTTGATTTTAAGTTTCTGTGATGAACACTCGGAGCTGTCTATGGATCTTTCTTTCTTTTTTTTTTTTTCTTTCAGGCAATGATAATCTTGATGTGATTTAATTAATATACATTATGACTTTAAAATACTTTATTTGGATTATATCAGGAAATTATTTTGAAGGCCACATTTTAGAAATCTTAATTTTTTTATTGGTTATTTTATTTATATTTCAAATGTTATCCCACTTCCCAATTTTCCCTCCCTCTATGCTGCCTCCAGGAGGGCCCTCCCCCCCACACACACTCACCCACTCCTGCCTCAGCACCCTAGCATTCCACTACCCTCGGCCATCAAGCCTCCACAGGACCAAGGGACTCCCCTCCCAGTGATGTCAGATAAGGCAATCTTTTGTTTCATATACCGCTGGAGCCATGGGGCTCTCCATGTGTACTCTTTGGTTACTGATTTAGGTCCTGGGAGCTTTGGGGAGGTCTGCTTGTTTGATATTGTTGTTCTTCCTATGGGGTTGCTAACACCTTCAGCTCCTTCAATACTTTTCCTAACTTCTCTATTGGGGTCTTCTTGCTTAGTATGATGTTTGGCTGTGTGCATCTGCATCTGTATTGGTCAGGCTCTCGCAGAGCCTGTCAGATGATACGAATAATAGGCTCCTGTCAGTAACAGCTTCTTGGCATTAATCATAGTGTCTAGGTTTGGTGTCTGCAGATGGGATGGCAAATCTGCTGCCCGTGCTGAGAGCGCTTTCCTACTTGAGTTCCAGAAGGATTCTTTTCCTCATGCAAAAGTATATCATGAACCTGGCTTTGGTGATGCACAAGAATAAAAGAAAGCTGTAGTTGTGATAGCTAAAGGTGTAGGGGTTCCCAGTCCAGGTCTGCCAAACTCTTTCTCCTCCACATTTCTTAATGTGTTTCATATAAATGATACATATTTTGTTGTTGTTGTTGTTGTTGTTTTGTTTTGTTTTTAGTTTTTTTAATCTGAGTCTGTTACCCCTTTTTTGTAATTAGGTATTTATTTCATTTACATTTCCAATGCTATCCCAAAAGTCCCCCACACCCTTCTGCCCACTCCCCCCCCCCACACTCCCATTTCTTGGCCCTGGTGTTCCCCTGTACTGAGGCATATAAAGTTTGCACAAACAATGGGCCTCTCTTTCCACTGATAGCTGACTAGGCCATCTTCTGATACATATGCAGTTACAGACATGAGCCCTGGGGGGTGGGGTCGGGTGGGGGGAGGTTACTGGTTAGTACATATTGTTGTTCCATCTATAGGGTTGCAGATCCCCCCAGCTCCTTGGGTACTTTCTCTAGCTCCTCCACTGAGGGCCCTGTGATCCATCCAATAGCTGACTGTGAGCATCCACTTCTGTGTTTGTTAGGCCCTGACATAGTCTCACAAAAGACAGCTATATCAGGGTCCTTTCAGCAAAATCTTGCTAGTGAATGCAATGGTATCAACTTTTGGAGGCTGATTATGGGATGGATCCCCGGGTATGGCAGTCTCTAGATGGTCCATCCTTTTGTCTCAGCTCCAAATTTGTCTCTGTAACTCCTTCCATGGGTGTTTTGTTCCCAATTCTAAGAAGGGGCAAAGTATCCACACTTTGGTCTTCGTTCTTCTTGAGTTTCATGTGTTTCGCAAATTGTATCTTAGATCTTGGCTATTCTAAGTTTCTGGGCTAATATCCACTTATCAGTGAGTATATATCATTTGAGTTCTTTTGTGATTGAGTTACCTCACTCAGTATTATGCCCTTCAGGTCCACTCATTTGCCTAGGAATTTCATAAATTCATTCTTTTTAATAGCTGAGTAGTACTCCATTGTGTAAATGTACCACATTTTCTGTATCCATTCCTCTGTTGAGGGGCATCTGGGTTCTTTCCAGCTTCTGGCTATTATAAATGAGGCTGCTATGAACATAGTGGAGCATGTGTCCTTCTTACCAGTTGGATCTTCTGGATATATGCCCAGGAGAGGTATTGCAGGATCTGGCAATACTATGTCCAATTTTTTGAGGAACCACCAGACTGATTTCCAGAGTGGTTGTGCAAGTTTGCAATCCCACCAACAATGGAGTTCCTCTTTCTCCACATCCTCGCCAGCATCTGCTGTCACCTGAATTTTTGATCCTAGCCATTCTGACTGGTGTAAGGTGGAATCTCAGGGTTGTTTTGATTTGCATTTCCCTGATGATTAAGGATGCTGAACATTTTTTCAAGTGCTTCTCAGCCATTCGGTATTCCTCAGGTGAGAATTCTTTGTTTAGCTCTGAGCCCCATTTATTAATGGGGTTATTTGATTTTCTGGAGTCCACCTTCTTGAGTTCTTTATATATATTAGATATTAGTCCCCTATCTGATTTAGGATTGGTAAAGATACTTTTCCAATCAGTTGGTGGCCTTTTTGTCTTATTGACGGTGTCTTTTTGCCTTACAGAAGCTTTGCAATTTTATGAGGTCCCATTTGTGGATTCTCTATCTTACAGCAAAAGCCATTGCTGTTCTATTCAGGAATTTTCCCCCTGTGCCCATATCTTCGAGGATTTTCCCCACTTTCTCCTCTATAAGTTTCAGGGTATCTAGTTATATATGCAGGTTCTTAATCCACTTAGATTTGACCTTAGTACAAGGAGATAGGAATGGACCAATTTGCATTCTTCTACATGATAACCACCAGTTGTGCCAGCACCATTTGTTGGAAAAGCTGTCTTTTTTCCACTGGATCATTTTTGCTCCCTTGTCAAAGATAAAGTGATCATAGGTGTGTGGGTTCATTTCTGGGTCTTCAATTCTATTCCATTGGTCTACTTGTCTGTCACTATACCAGTACCATACAGTTTTTATCACAATTGCTCTGTAGTACAGCTTTTGATCAGGCATGTTGATTCCACCAGAGGTTCTTTTATCCTTGAGAAGAGTTATTGCTATCCTAGGTTTTGTTGTTATTCCAGATGAATTTGGGTATTACCCTTTCCAATTCGTTGAAGAATTGCGTTGGAGTTTTGATGGGGATTGCATTGAATCTGTAGATTTCTTTTGGCAAGATAACCATTTTTTACTATATTGATCCTGCCAATCTATGAGCATGGAAGATCTTTCCATCTTCTGAGATCTTCTTTATTTTTTTTCTTTAGAGACTTGAAGTTCTTACCATACAGATCTTTTACTTCCTTAAGTAGAGACACACCAAGGTATTTTATATTATTTGTGACTATTGAGAAGGGTGTTTTTTCCCTAATTTCATTCTCAGCCTGTTTGTCCTTTGTGTAGAGAAAGGCAATTGACTTGTTTGAATTAATTTTATATCCAGATAGTTCATTGAAGCTGTTTATCAGGTTTAGGAGTTCTCTGGTGGTATTTTTAGGGTCACTTATTTATACTATCATATCATCTGCAAACAGTGATATTTTGACTTCTTCCTTTCCAATTTGTATCCCCTTGATCTCCTTTTGTTGTTGAATTGCTCTGCCTAGGACTTCGAGTACAATGTTGAATAGGTAGGGAGAAAGTGGGCAGCCTTGTCTAGTCACTGAGTTTAGTGGGATTGCTTCCAGCTTATCACCATTTACTTTGATGTTGGCTACTGGTGTGCTGTAGATTGCTTTTATCATGTGTAGGTATGGGCCTTGAATTCCTGATCTTTCCAAGACTTTTATCATGAATGGTTGTTGGATTTTGTCATAGGCTTTCTCAGCATCTAAAGAGATGGTCATGTGTTTTTTGTGTTTGAGTTTTTTTTTTTTTTTTTTTTTTTTTTGTATAATGGATTACGTTGATGGATTTCCATATATTAAATCATCCCTGCATCTCTGGAATGAAACCTACTTGGTCAGGATGCATGATTGTTTTGATATGTTCTTGGATTTGGTTAGTGAGAATTTTATTGCGTGTTTTTTCAGCGATATTCATAAGGGAAATTGGTCTGAAGTTCTTTATCTTTGTTGTGTCTTTCTGTGGTTTAGGTATCAGAGCAATTGTGGCTTCTAAGAATGAGTTGGATAGAGTAAATTCTGCTTCTATTTTGTGGAATAGTTTGTGAAGAATTGGAATTAGATCTTCTTTGAAGGTCTGATAGAACTCTGCACTAAACCCATTTGGTCTTGGAATTTTTTTGGTTGGGAGACTATTAATGAATGCTTATATTTCTTTACAGGATAAAGGACAGTTTACAACTTTAACCTGATCCTGATTTAACTTTAGTACCTGGTATCTGTCTAGAAATGTGTCCATTTTATCCAGGTTTTCCAGTTTTATTGAGTATAGCCTTTTGTAGAAGGATCTGATGGTGTTTTGGATTTATTTAGGAACTGTTATTAGGTCTCCCTTTTCATTTCTGATTTTGTTAATTAGGATGCTGTCCCTGTGCCCTTTAGTGAGTCTGGCTAAGGGTTTATCTATCTTGTTGATTTTCTCAAAGAACCAGCTCCTCCTTTGGTTGATTCTTTGAATAGTTCTTCTTGTTTTCACTTGGTTGATTTCTCCCTGAGTTTGATATTTCCTGCTGTCTACTCTTCCTGGGTCAATTTGCTTCCTTTTATTCTAGAGCTTCTAGGTGTGTTATCAAGCTGCTAGTGTGTGCTCTCTCTAGTTTCTTTTTGGAGGCACTCAGAGCTATGAGTTTTCCTTCTTTCATTATGGCCCATAAGTTTGGGTATGTTGTGGCTTCATTTTCATTAAACACTAAAAAGTCCTTAATTTCTTTCTTTATTCCTTCCTTGACCAAGGTATCATTGAGAAGAGTGTTGTTCTGTTTCCACGTGAATGTTGGCTTTTTATTATTTATGTTGTTATTGAAGATCAGACTTAGTCCATGGTGATCTGATAGGATGCATGGGACAATTTCAATATTTTTGTATATGTTGAGGCCTGTTTTGTGACAGATTATATGGTCAGTTTTGGAGAATGTACCATGTGGTGCTGAGAAGAAGGTATATCCTTTTTTTTAGAATAAAATATTCTGTAGATATATGTTAGATCTATTTGTTTCATAACTTCTGTTAGTTTCACTGTGTCCCTGTTTAGTTTCTGTTTCCACGATCTGTCCATCGATGAAAGTGGTATGTTAAAGACTACCATTATTATTGTCTGAGGTACAATGTTTGCTTTGAACTTTACTGAAGTTTCTTCAATGAATGTGACTGCCCTTGTATTTGGAGCATAGATATTCAGGATTGATAGTTCCTCTTGGAGGATTTTACCTTTGATGAGTATGAAGTGCCCCTCCATGTCTTTTTTTGATGACTTTGGGTTTCAAGTCGATTTTATTAGATATTAGAATGGCTACTCCAGCTTGTTTCTTCATACCATTTGTTTGGAAAATTGTTTTCCAGCCTTTCATTCTGAGGTAGTGTCTGTCTTTTTCCCTGAGATGGGTTTCCTGTAAGCAGCAGAATGTTGGGTCCTGTTTGTGTAGCCAGTCTGTTAGTCGATGTCTTTTTATTGTGGAGTTGAGTCCATTGATATTAAGAGATATTAAGGCAAAGTAGTTGTTGCTTCCTATTATTTTTGTTGTTAAAGTTGGCATTCTGTTCTTGTGGCTGTCTTTTTTTAGGTTTGTTGAAGGATTACTTTCTTGCTTTTTCTAGGACATGATTTCCATCCTTGTATTGGTTTTTTTTTCTGTTATTTTTCTTTGAAGTCTGGATTCATGGAAAGATAATGTGTGAATTTGGTTTTGTCCTGGAATACTTTGGTTTTTCCTTCTATGGTAATTGAGAGTTTGGCTGGGTATAGTAGCCTGGGCTGGTATTTGTGTTCTCTTAGTGTCTGTATAACATCCGTCCAGGATGTTCTGACTTTCATAGTCTCTGGTGAAAAATCTGGTGTAATTCTGATAGGCCTGTTTTTATATGTTACTTGACCTTTTTCCCATTCTGCTTTTAATATTCTGTCTTTATTTTGTGCGTTTTATGTTCTGATTATTATTTGTCAGGAGGAATTTCTTTTCTGGTCCAGTCTATTTGGAGTTCTGTAGGCTTCTTGTATATTCATGGGCATCTCTTTCTTTAGGTTTGTGAAGTTTTCTTCTATAATTTTTGTTGAAGATATTTACTGGCCCTTTAATTTGAAAATCTTCATTCTCATCTACTCCTATTATCCTTAGGTTTGGTCTTCTCATTGTGTCCTGGATTTCCTGCATGTTTTGAGTTAGGATCTTTTTGCATTTTCCATTTTCTTTGATTGTTGTGCTGATGTTCTCTATGGAATCTTCTGCACCTGAGATTCTCTCTTCCATCTCTTGTATTTTGTTGCTGATGCTCGCATGTATGGTTCCAGATTTCTTTTCTAGGATTTCTATCTCCAGTGTTGCCTCACTTTGGGTTTTCTTTATTGTGTCTACTTCCCTTTTTAGGTCTTGTATGGTTTTGTTCATTTCGATCACCTGTTTGGATGTGTTTTCCTGTTTTTCTTTAAGGACTTGAAACTCTTTAGCAGTGTTTTCCTGTATTTCTTTAAGTGAGTTATTAAAGTCCTTCTTGATGTCCTCTACCATCATCATGAGATATGCCTTTAAATCTGGGTCTAGCTTTTCGGGTGTGTTGGGGTACCCAGGACTGGCTGAGGTCGGAGTGTTGGGTTCTGATGATGGTGAGTGGTCCTGGTTTCTGTTAGTAAGATTCTTACTTCTGCCTTTTGCCATCTGGTAACCTCTGGAGTCAGTTGTTATAGATGTCTCTGGTTAGAGCTTGTTCCTCTCATGATTCTGTTAGCCTCTATCAGCAGACCTGGGAGACTAGCTCTCTCCTGAGTTTCAGTGATTAGAGCACTCTCTGCAGGCAAGCTCTCCTCTTGCAGAGAAGGTGCACAGATATCTGTTGTTTGGACTTGCCTCCTGGCCGAAGATGAAGGCCCGAAATTGGGCCTGTCCCAGAAGCTGTTAGCTTCTGTGGTCCATACTCTCAACTGTGCAGACTATTCTTGGCACGATCTGGGAACCAAGATGTCTTTGGCTGATGCTCTGGCAAAGCCCTCCTGGGCCAGGCGGACACCTCTCCTCTGGCAGGGAAGGTGCCAGGACCCTGTTACCTCTTTGTAACAAAAATAAACAAGTTTAAAGTTCTACTAGCATGGAAGGTAAAAAGGAATGGGAAGATGATGGTTAGGCAGTCAAAGTACTTGCAATAGCCTTTTAAATAGATAAACTTTGATTTCTGACATTGCTTATTTTGTTATTAAGGATACTTGAACTGGAGACATGGCTCTGTGTGTAAATACACTTGCTGCCAAGTCTGATGACCGGAGTTTGATCTTGGAGCTCCTATGGTGAGTTGTATAAAAAGCAATGAGTAGTAAAGTAGTTCATTTATGTGGTATGTTAATTTGATTGAGTGTATCAGTTAGTGTGGATTAATATGTACCCTGGAGTGGAGAGTTGAATTTTCCATGTAAATAAACACATACACACACACACACATACCACTGAACCTCAGAAACACTGTGTTTACAATGGAGTCTAAGTAAAAATCATAATCCGATAAAGATGGTTAAGTACTTTAAGATAAAATATTTTCAGCACAATTAGAAAATAGATTTTCTATATGTTTTCAGATTTCCTAATAAAGTATAGGTGATTTTTGTAGAAACTGAAAAAATGAGAGGTTGCCTAATCAATCAATCTAGGATTGTTATTCAAATATAATGAAATATTAACTAACATAATGTCAATATTACCTTTATGATATGCCAACATAGTTCAAGTAATTAACTTTCTTCAGTAAGACTTTATTAGTGATAAGAAACAAAAGAAACTATAAACATTATGTATTTACTATTTATCAAGCTTCATAACAGGTAACCTAAAATCTTTTTCATAACATCATATAATTTTAGACTATGGAAGAGGGATTGCTTATTCTCTGGAGTATTTTCTACATTTTCTCACTGGCCATGAATCTAAGAATTTTCCATAATTGTTCTCAGATAGGAATTAAACCTCACAATATGAACACTCCATGGCAATTTGTGCATTGAATCAGGGCCATGTGTCTGATAGCTATGAAGACAGTGTTTTTATTATAGAAAATTTAACAATTCCTATTGCATGCCAATAAGATTTCTTTTCTAACTTAGCATACTATCTTGTGTGTGTGTGTGTGTGTGTGTGTGTGGTTTTTTGAGACAGGGTTTCTCTGTATAGCCCTGGCTGTCCTGGAGCTCACTTTGTAGACCAGGCTGGCCTCGAACTTAGAAATTTGCCTGCCTCTGCCTCCCAAGTGCTGGGATTAAAGGCGTGCACCACCACACCCAGTGCATATCTTAATAACTATTCAACAGGGTTATATAAAACTGAAGGACTAAAATTGGGTTAAACACATAAATGCTGTGATTTTTTAAATCTATTTTTATTAATCATTCCATTTGTTTACATCTCAAATGATATTCCACTTCCTGGATACCCCTCCACAACCCCCACCACCACATCTGCCCTTTCCCTCCTCCCTTTTACCTCTATGAGGGTGCTCCCCCAACCCTCTCCGCACCTTTTCACTCTGTATCTCCCTATCTTTAAAACACCTGTCATCTTAGATACCTAGGAACTCTCTAGGAGACTTACAGTTAAACTGGAAGGATTGCACTTTTCATTTTGTGCTGATGTATTCAAGTAACAGTCATCTTTGGGTGTTTTTGTGTAGAGGAAATTGTTTAGTAATCTATAATCATTTTTTAAAAACCACTTAGTTTGTTAAAGTTTTATACTAAAGATTCAAATCAAGAAACCAAGCTAAAAAGAAAATCTTCTTATTTGGCCTGCCACCTTCCAGAAGAAAACCCATTCCCATGTAGAAGTGACACATAACATTGCAGAAGTTATGCACAGTATCCTAGGTACCAATGACACAAATCTAATGCAAGCTGACATTGATACTCATTAGACTCTGATCCTCTAGCTGGCCCTGCTGATTCCTGGCTGGGTGGCAGTAGGTATTAAGGCTGGGGATCTTCTGTCAGTTTTCATTTTGAGGATACTTGGGAATTTGCAATGAAGAAACATGTCAGTTGGGAACTTGATTCAAGCTGCCAGTTGGTAAATAAGTTGAAATTGCCCAATCATTCCAAGCCCTTTTAAAAATTCATTTTGTGGTTCATTTTTTTTACATGCCAAAGCTTTTGAAAGCAGATTTTTTTTTTTTTGCCTGAAATGACTTCTTCTTTACAAATTTTTGGAGAACAGAACTTTCTGAGTAGCCACAACATGATACATTCTGTTAAAGCATAAAGACTGCAGGTATCATACAAAGTATTTCCATCAGCTAGTGACAGAAGGCAAAGTAAGAGACACAGAAGTTACTGTCACACACATCATTAAGTACACATATTACAAGAGGACAATATTTACTTCAGAGATGTTGTGTAAAGAATTGATTTTGAAATGTAGGATTCAAAGTTTTTTCAAAAAAACTTTATGGGATTATTTCTAAAGATTTTTGTCCAATATGGGTACATTTAGTATGTATAAGTTGACCTAGATCACAAAATGAATTCAATATTAGTTATTGACCTATACTATACAATTATATTTATAGAAAATGATATTGCAAATAATGATCACAGATATTAATAGTGATTATCTGTAAATAGAATTTTGAGTTTATATTTTTAACAATGAAAGAATTTTTTTTATTGTATGCCTTTTAATAATGTCAACTCAGATAAAAAATTTAAATTTTAGACAAATAAGTTGATACTTTTTAACACTCTTCTTAATTAATGTTGAAAAAAGCAACTCCCAGCATCCCCAAATCACTTTAAGTCTGAAAATAAATACTGTGATTCTTAATCTGTCTGCTTTCTAATGTGATAATTGTTGGCACTATGATCAGGAGAGACGCTTGCCATTGTGTTTGATTCCAGATCCTCTGTAGACATTGGCAATGTATATAGAAATATTTCCTAATGATATTTTGAAGTAAATACATGAACAACATGATGATTCAATGTCATGTAAAGAAAAGTGATTCAGTGGTAGACCTTAGACATGGGGAAAGATGGGGATATTAGAATGTTTATGAGTTTGGAATTTTGAAGTTTGAAGGGAAAAAATTATGTCGTTTGGAAAACTAGGAGAGAGTTGGGGCCACTACCCATATGTTTTCTTTGTGCTGATTAGGAAAGGCACCCCTTGTGAGTGAGCAGTCCATGGGTTTATGGCTTTCAAAGCAGATGGTGCTTGTGTATGAATATTTTACAAAAGCATCTTTTGCTCTGGGCAGATTAATCCTGTGCCAGAGAACATGGCTTGGCAAGAGGAGTGTGGATTGATTTATATTTCTTGCTTCCTTTTTGGTAAGAGCCATGGGCAGACAATAGTCTCACCCATTAATGGTGGTCATGAAAGGGTTACAGAGGGTTGTTTCAGAATGATGAGAGTGTTATTGCTAAGACATGGTTTTGAAGTTAATATTTTTATCCAGTCTTCAATACTACAACAGTAAAGGCTCTCTGTTGGTGAGAAATACAAACTGGTTTTGATTAATGCAGGTAGTATTTCTAAAAATTATACAAAAGAATTCCCAATATTAAACAAAAAATGAAGAAAAAGGCATAAAATTGGGGGACTTTTGTCATAGGTGAAGTACTAGGACATAGATGCGGGCTATATTTTAACCTAGAACAGTAACCCTTAGACTTAATGGAACTTCACAATCACTTGCACAGCTTCAAAGTCTTGATGCTCAGATGCCATGTTCTAGAGCAGGATGTCTTAGGTACATACAAACTATAAATTTTAAATCTCCCCAAATAAAAGTCTTTACATTTTAACACTTAGGTGCCAAAAGTAATGATATTCCATTGTTATATCATTATTCTTAAGATTTAGAGTCTGCCATTAATATCACACAGATACAAAATCTACATCTGTGACCTACTTGAGAAATATGATGGTATAATAGTGGCAAAAATATGGAATTGACCAATTCCTTTTTTGATAAATTTAAGACACATTTCTTGAAATGGGACCTATACATTCATGACAGTCAATATGGCCAAGAACCTGAGACTAGATAGGTCATCAGCACTAAGGGAAACATTTTCCAATTACTCTGTTAGATGAACATAGCAATAAAATGATTTTTTTCATTTTTTATTATATATGTTTTTAAAAAATACATTTCTTAATGCTATTCTGAAAGTCTCCTATACCGTCCCACATACACACTGCTCCACTACCCACCCACTCCCACTTCTTGGCCCTGGCATTCCTCTGTACTGGGGATATAAATATTTCAAGACCAAGGGGCCTCTCTTTCCAATGATGGCCGACTAGGCCATCTTCTGATACATATGCAGCTAGAGACACAAGCTCTAGGAGTACTAGTTAATTCCTATTGTTGTTCCACCTATAGGGTTGCAGACCCCTTCAGCTCCTTGGATACTTTCTCTAGCTCCTTCATTGGGGTGCCTGTGTTCCATCCAATAGCTGACTGTGAGCATCCACTTCTGTATTTGCCAGGCACTGGCATAGCCTCACAAGAGACAGCTATATCAGGATCCTTTCAACAAAATCTTGCTGGCATATGCAATAATGTCTGGGTTTGGTGGCTGAGTATGGGATGGATCCCCAGGTGTGGCATCCTTTCCTCTTACCTGCAAAATTTGTCTCTGTAACTCCTTCCAAGGGTATTTTGTTCCCTATTCTAAGGAGACATGAAGTATTCACACATTCATGATTTTCTTGTGTTTTTCAAATTGTATCTTGGGTAGTCTAAGTTTCTGGGCTAATATCCACTTATCAGTGAGTACATATCAAGTGACTTCTTTTGTGATTGGGTTACCTCACTCAGGATGATATCCTCCAGATACATTCATTTGCCCAAGAATTTCATAAATTCATTGTTTTTAATAGCAGAGTAGTATTCCATTGTGTAAATGTACCACATTTTCTGTATCCATTCCTCTGTTGAGGGACATCTGGGTTCTTTCCAGCTTCTGGCTATTATAAATAAGGCTGCTATGAACATAGTAGAGCATGTGTTCTTATTACCAGTTGGAACTTCTTCTCGGTGTATGCCAAGGAATTGCTGGATCTTTCGGTAGAATTATGTACAATTTTCTGAGGAACCACTAGGCTGATTTCCAGAGTGGTTGAACAAGCTTGCAATCCCACCAGCAATAGAGGAGTGTTCCTCTTTCTCCACATCCTTGGCAGCATGTGTTGTCACATGAATTTTTGATTTTAGCCTTTCTGACTGGTGTGAGGTGGAATCTCAGGGTTGTTTTGATTTGCATTTCCCTGATGATTAAGGATGTTGAATATTTTTCAAGTGCTTCTCAGGCCTTCGGTATTCCTCATTTGAGAATTTTGTGTTTAGCTCTGTATCCCATTTTAATGGGGTTATTTGAATTTCTGGGGTCCAGGTTCTTGAGGGCTTTGTATATATTGGAATTTAGTCCCCTATCAGATTTAGGTTTGGTAAAAATACTTTCCCAATCTGTTGGTGCCCCTTTTGTCTTATTGACAGTATCTTTTGCCTTACAGATGCTTTGCACATTTATGAGGTCCCATTTGTGGATTCTTGATCTTATAGCACAGGCCATTGCTCTTCTGTTCAGGAATTTTTCCCCTGTGACCATATCTTCAAGGCTTTTCCCTCCTTTTTCCTCTATAAATTTTAGTGTCTCTGATTTTATGTGGAGATCTTTGATCCACTTAGACTTGGCATTGTAAAAGTAGATAAGAATGGTTCAATTCATATTCTTCTACATGATAACAGCCAGTTGTGCCAGCACCATTTGTTGAAAATTTTGTCTTTTTTTCTACTGGATGGTTTTAGCTCCCTTGTCAAAGATCAAGTGCCCATAGGTGTGTGGGTTCATTTCTGGGTCTTCAATTCTATTCCATTGATCTACCTGTCAGTCCTTGTACCAGTATCATGCAGTTTTTATCACAATTGCTCTGTAGTACAGCTTGATATCAGGCATGGTGATTCTACCAGAGGTTCTTTTATTGTTGAGAATAGTTTTTGCTATCCTAGGGTTTTTTTATATCCCAGATGAATTTGCAAATTGCCCTTTCTACATCAGTGAATAATTGATTTGGAATTTTGATGGGGATTGCATTGAATCTGTAGATTGCTTTTTGGCAGGATAGACATTTTTACTATATTAATCCTGCCAATCCCTGAGCATTGGAGATATTTCCATCTTCTGAGCTCTTCTTCGATTTCTTTCTCAGAGACTTGAAGTTCTTGTCATACAGATCTTTCACTTCCTTAAGTAGAGTCACACCAAGGTATTTTATATTATTTGTGACTATTGTTAAGGGTGTTGTTTCCCTAATTTCTTTCTCATCCTGTGTATCCTTTGTGTAGAGAAAGGCCACTGATTTGTTCGAATTAATTTTATATCCAGCTACTGCAACTGAAGTTGTTTATCAGGTTTAGGAGTTCTCTGGTGGAATTTTTAGGGTAACATATATACTATCATATCATCTGCAAATAGTGATAATTTGACATCTTCCTTTCCAGTTTGTATCCCCTTGATCTCCTTTTGTTGTCGAATTGCTCTGGGTAGGACTTCAAGTACAATGTTGAATAGGTAGGGAGAAAGTGAGCAGCCTTGTCTAGTCCCTGATTTTCATGTGATTGCTTCATTTTTCTCTCCATTTAGTTTGATGTTGGCTACTGGTTTGTTGTATACTGTTTTCATTATGTTTAGTTAAGGGCCTTGAATTCCTGATCTCTCCATGACTTTTATCATGCAGGGGTGTTGGATTTTGTCAAATGCTTTCTCAGCATCTAATGAGATGATCATGTGATTTTTGTCTTTGAGTTTCTTTATATAGTGGATTATGATGTTAGATTTCCATATATTATACTACCCCTGCATCCCTGGGATGAAGCCTACTTGTCATGATGGATGATTATTTTCATGTGTTCTTGGATTCAGTTTGGGAGGATTTTATTGAGTATTTTTGCATCAATATTCATAAGGTCTGAAGTTCTTTTTCTTTGATGGATCTTTGTGTGGTTTAGGTATCAGAGTAATTATGCCTTCGTAGAATGAATTGGATAGGGTACCTTCTGTTTCTATTTTGTGGAATAGTTTGAGAAGAGTTGGAATTAGGTCTTCTTTGAAGGTCTGATAGAACTCTGCACTAAACCCATCTGGTCCCGGAATTTTTTTGGTTCGGAGACTATTGATGGTTGCTTCTATTTCTTTAGAGGAAATGGGACTGTTTAGATCGTTAATCTGACCCCGATTTAACTTTGGTACCTGGTATCTGTCTAGGAAGTTGTCCACCTCATCCATGTTTTCCAGTTTCGTTGAGTATAGCTTTTTATAGTAGGATCTGATGATGTTTTGGATTTCCTCAGGTTCTGTTGTTATGTCTCCGTTTTCATTTTTGATTTTGTTAATTAGGATACTGTCCCTGTGCCCTCTAGTTAGTTTGGCTAAGGGTTTATCTATCATGTTGATTTTCTCAAAGAGCTAGTTCCTGGTTTGGTTGATTCTTTGAATAGTTCTTTTGTTTCCACTTGGTTAATTTCAGCCCTGAGTTTGATTATTTCTTGCAGTCTACTACTCTTGGGTGACTTTGCTTCCTTTTGTTCTAGTCTTTTTAGGTGTGCTGTCAAGGTGATCTCTCTAGTTTCTTTTTGGAGGCACTTGGGGTTATGAGTTCTCCTCTCAGGAATTCTTTCATTGTGTCCCATAAGTTTGTGTATGTTGTGGCTTCATTTTCATTAAACACTAAACTGTTTTTCATTTCTTTCTTTATTTCTTCCTTGACCAAGGTATCATTGAGTAGAGTGGTGTTCAGTTTACATGTGAATGTTGACATTCTATTATTTATGCTGTTATTGAAGTTCAGGCTTAGTCTGTGATGATCTGATAGGAAGCATGGGATAATTTCAATATTTTTGTATCTGTTAAGGCCTGTTTTGTGACAGATTATATGGTCAATTTTGGAGGATGTACCATGTGGTGCTGAGAAGAAGGTATATCCTTTTGTTTTAGGATAAAATGTTCTGTATATATCTGTTAAATCCATTTGTTTCTTAACTTCTGTTAGTGTCCATGAGTCTCTGTTTAGTTTCTGTTTCTAGGATCTGTTCATTGGTGAGAGTGTGATGTTAAAGTTTCCACTATTATTGTGTGAGGTGCAATGTGTGCTTTGAGCTTTACTAAGGTTTCTTTAATGAATGTTTCTGCCCTTGCATTTGGACCATAGATATTTCGAATTGAGAGTTAATCTTGGTAGACTTTACCTTTGATGAGTATAAAGTGCCCTTCCTTGTTGTTGTTGTTGTTTGATAATTTTGGGTTGGAAGTCAATTTTATTCGATATTAGAATGGCTACTCCAGCTTGTTTTTTCGGACCATTTGCTTGGAAAATTTTTTTTTGGAATTTTTTTTTAATTTTTAATATTTTTATTACATATTTTCCTCAATTACATTTCCAATGCTATCCCAAAAGTCCCCCATAGCGCCCCCCACTTCCCTACCCACCCACTCCCATTCTTTTGGCCCTGGCATTCCCCTATATTGAGGCATATAAAGTTTGCAAGTCCAATGGGCCTCTCTTTCCATTGATGGCCGACTAGGTCATCTTTCGATACATATGCAGCTAGAGACAAGAGCTCCAGGGTTCTGGTTAGTACCATGTTGTTCCAACAATAGGGTTGCAAATCCCTTTAGCTCCTTGGGTACTTTCTCTAGCTTTTCCATTGGGAGCCCTGTGATACATCCAATAGCTGACTGTGAACATCCACTCCTGTGTTTGCTAGGCCCCGGCATCGTCTCACAAGAGACAGCTATATTTGGGTCCTTTCAGCAAAATCTTGCTAGTGTATGCAATGGTGTCAGCGTTTAGAAGCTGCTTATGGGATGGATCCCTGGATACGGCAGTCTCTAGATGGTCCATCCTTTCATCACAGCTAAGAACTTTGTCTCTGTAACTCCTTCCCTGGGTGTTTTGTTCCCAATTCTAAGAAGGTGCACAGTGTCCACACTTTGGTCTTCATTCTTCTTGAGTTTCATGCGTTTAGCAAATTGTATCTTATATCTTGGGTATCCTAAGTTTTGGGCTAATATCCACTTATCAGTGAATACATATTGTGTGAGTTCTTTTGTGATTGTGTTACTTCACTCAAGATGATGCCCTCCAGGTCCATCCATTTGGCTAGGGATTTCATAAATTCATTCTTTTTAATAGCTGAGTAGTACTCCATTGTGTAAATGTACCATAATTTCTGTATCCATTCCTCTGTTGAGGGACATCTGGGTTCTTTCCAGCTTCTGGCTATTATAAATAGGGCTGCTATGAACATAGTGGAGCATGTGTCCTTTTTACTGGTTGGGACATCTTCTGGATATATGCCCAGGAGAGGTATTGCTGGATCCTCCGGTAGTACTATGTCCAATTTTCTGAGGAACCGCCAGATTGATTTCCAGAGTGGTTGTACAAGCTTGCAATCCCACCAACAATGGAGGAGTGTTCCTCTTTCTCCACATCCTCACCAGCATCTGCTGTCACCTGAATTTTTGATCTTAGCCATTCTGACTGGTGTGAGGTGGAATCTCAGGGTTGTTTTGATTTGCATTTCCCTGATGATTAAGGATGTTGAACATTTTTTCAGGTGCTTCTCTGCCATTCGGTATTCCTCAGGTGAGAATTCTTTGTTCAGTTCTGAGCCCCATTTTTTAATGGGGTTATTTGACTTTCTGGAGTCCACCTTCTTGAGTTCTTTATATATATTGGATATTAGTCCCTTATCTGATTTAGGATAGGTGAAGATCCTTTCTCAATCTGTTGGTGGTTTTTTTTTGTCTTATTGATGGTATCTTTAGCCTTGCAGAAGCTTTGTAGTTTCATGAGGTCCCACTTGTCAATTCTCGATCTTACAGCACAAGCCATTACTGTTCTATTCAGGAATTGTTCCCCTGTGCCCATATCTTCAAGGCTTTTCCCCACTTTCTCCTCTATAAGTTTCAGTGTCTCTGGTTTTATGTGAAGTTCCTTGATCCACTTAGACTTGACCTTAGTACAAGGAGATAGGAATGGATCGATTCGCATTCTTCTACATGTTAACAACCAGTTGTGCCAGCACCATTTGTTGAAAATGCTGTCTTTCTTCCACTGGATGTTTTTAGCTCCCTTGTCGAAGATCAAGTGACCATAGGTGTGTGGGTTCATTTCTGTGTCTTCAATTCTATTCCATTGGTCTATTTGTCTGTCACTATACCAGTACCATGCAGTTTTTATCACAATTGCTCTGTAGTAGAGCTTTAGGTCCGGCATAGTGATTCCACCAGAGGTTCTTTTATCCTTGAGAAGATTTATTGCTATCCTAGGTTTTTTGTTATTCCAGATGAATTTGCAGATTGCACTTTCTAATTCGTTGAAGAATTGATTTGGAATTTTGATGGGGATTGCATTGAATCTGTAGATTGCTTTTGGCAAGATAGCCATTTTTACAATGTTGATCCTGCCAATCCATGAGCATGGGAGATCTTTCCATCTTCTGAGATCTTCTATAATTTCTTTCTTCAGAGACTTGAAGTTTTTATTATACAGATCTTTCACTTCCTTTGTTAGAGTCACGCCAAGATATTTAATATTATTTGTGACTATTGAGAAGGGTGTTGTTTCCCTAATTTCTTTCTCAGCCTGTTTATTCTTTGTGTAGAGAAAGACCATTGATTTGTTTGAGTTAATTTTATATCCAGCTACTTCACCGAAGCTGTTTATCAGGCTTAGGAGTTCTCTGGTGGAATTTTTAGGGTCACTTATATATACTATCATATCATCTGCAAAGAGTGATATTTTGACTTCATCTTTTCCAATTTGTATCCCTTTGATCTCCTTTTGTTGTCGAATTGCTCTGGCTAGGACTTCAAGTACAATGTTGAATAGGTATGGAGAAAGTGGACAGCCTTGTCTAGTCCCTGATTTTAGAGGGATTGCTTCAAGCTTCTGACCATTTACTTTGATGTTGGCTACTGGTTTGCTGTAGATTGCTTTTATCATGTTTAGGTATGGGCCTTGAATTCCTGATCTTTCCAAGACTTTTATCATGAATGGGTGTTGGATCTTGTCAAATGCTTTTTCCGCATCTAACGAGATGACCATGTGGTTTTTGTCTTTGAGTTTGTTTATATACTGGATTACGTTGATGGATTTCCGTATATTGAACCATCCCTGCATCCCTGGGATGAAACCTACTTGGTCAGGATGGATGATTGTTTTGATGTGTTCTTGGATTCGGTTAGCAAGAACTTTATTGAGGATTTTTGCATCAATATTCATAAGGGATATTGGTCTGAAGTTTTCTATCTTTGTTGGGTCTTTTTGTGGTTTAGGTATCAGAGTAATTGTGGCTTCATAGAATGAGTTGGGTAGAGTACCTTCTGTTTCTATTTTGTGGAATAGTTTGTGAAGAACTGGGATTAGATCTTCTTTGAAGGTCTGATAGAACTCTGCACTAAACCCATCTGGTCCTGGGCTTTTTTTAGTTGGGAGACTATTAATGACTGCTTCTATTTCTTTGGGGGATATAGGGCTGTTTAGATCATTAACCTGATCTTGATTCAACTTTGGTACCTGGTATCTGTCTAGGAACTTCTCCATTTCATCCAGGTTCTCCAGTTTTGTTGAGTATAGCCTTTGGTAGAAGGATCTGATGGTGTTTTGGATGTCTTTAGGATCTGTTGTTATGTCTCCTTTTTCATTTCTGATTTTGTTAATTAGGATGCTTTCCCTGTGCCCTCTAGTGAGTCTGGCTAAGGGTTTATCTATCTTGTTGATTTTCTCAAAGAACCAGCTCCTTGATTGGTTGATTCTTTGAATAGTTTTTCTTGTTTCCACTTGGTTGATTTCGCCCCTGATTTTGATTATTTCCTGCCATCTACTCCTCTTGGGTGAATTTGCTTCCTTTTGTTCTAGTGCTTTTAGGTATGTTGTCAAGCTGCTAATGTGTGCTCTCTCTAGTTTCCTTTTGGAGGCACTCAGAGCTATGAGTTTTCCTCTTAGAAATGCTTTCATTGCGTCCCATAAGTTTGGGTATGTTGTGGCTTCATTTTCATTGAACTCTAAAAAGTCCTTAATTTCTTTCTTTATTCCTTCCTTGACCAAGGTATCATTGAGAAGAGTGTTGTTCAGTTTCCACGTGAAGGTTGGCTTTCTATTATTTATTCTGTTATTGAAGATCAGCCTTAGTCCATGGTGATCTGATAGGATGCATGGGACAATTTCAATATTTTTGTATCTGTTGAGGCCTGTTTTGTGACCAATTATGTGGTCAATTTTGGAGAAGGTACCATGAGGTGCTGAGAAGAAGGTATATCCTTTTGTTTTAGGATAGAATGTTCTGTAGATATCTGCCAGATCCATTTGATTCATAATTTCTCTTAGTTTCTCTGTGTCCCTGTTTAATTTCTGTTTCCATGATCTGTCCATTGGTGAAAGTGGTGTGTTGAAGTCTCCCACTATTATTGTATGAGGTGCAATGTGTGCTTTGAGATTTACTAAAGTTTCTTTAATGAATGTGGCTGCCTTTGTATTTGGAGCATAGATATTCAGGATTGATAGTTCCTCTTAGAGGATTTTACCTTTGATGAGTATGAAGTGTCCCTCCCTGTCTTTTTTAATGACTTTGGGTTGGAAGTCAATCTTATCAGATATTAGAATGGCTACTCCAGCTTGTTTCTTAATACCATTTGCTTGGACAATTGTTTTCCAGCCTTTCATTCTGAGGTAGTGTCTATCTTTTTCTCTGAGATGAGTTTCCTGTAAGCAGCAAAATGTTGGGTCTTGTTTGTGTAGCCAGTTTGTTAGTCTATGTCTTTATTGGGGAGTTGAGTCCATTGATATTAAGAGATATTAAGGAAAAGTAATTGTTGTTTCCTGTTATTTTTGTTGTTAAAGTTGGCATTCTGTTCTTGTGGCTGTCTTCTTTTAGGTTTGTTGAGGGATTACCTTCTTGTTGTTTCTAGGGCGTGGTTCCTGTCCTTGTATTGGTTTTTTTCTGTTTTTATCCTTTGAAGGGCTGGATTCGTGGAGAGATAATGTGTGAATTTGGTTTTGTTGTGGAATACTTTGGTGTCTCCATCTATGTTAATTGAGAGTTTGGCTGGGTATAGTAGCCTGGGCTGGAATTTGTGTTCTTTTAGTGTCTGTATAACATCCGTCCAGGATCTTCTGGCTTTCATAGTCTCTGGTGAAAAATCTGGTGTAATTCTGATAGGCTTGCCTTTATATGTTACTTGGCCTTTTTCTCTTACTGCTTTTAGTATTCTATCTTTATTTAGAGCATTTGTTGTTCTGATTATTATGTGTCGGGAGGTATTTCTTTTCTGGTCCAGTCTATTTGGAGTTCTGTAGGCTTCTTGTATGTTCATGGGCATCTCTTTCTTTAGATTTGGGAAGTTTTCTTCTATAATTTTGTTGAAGATGTTTGCTGGTCCTTTGAGTTGATAATCTTCATTCTCATCCACTCCTATTATCCGTAGGTTTGGTCTTCTCATTGTGTCCTGTATTTCTTGGATGTTTTGAGTTAGGATCTTTTTGCATTTTCCATTTTCCTTGATTGTTGTGCCGATGTTCTCTATGGAATCTTCTGCACCTGAGATTCTCTCTTCCATCTCTTGTATTCTGTTGCTGATGCTGGTATCTATGGTTCCAGATTTCTTTCCTAGGGTTTCTATCTCCAGTGTTGCCTCATTTTGGGTTTTCTTTATTGTGTCTACTTCCCTTTTTAGGTCTAGTATGGTTTTGTTCATTTCCATCATCTGTTTGGATGTGTTTTCCTGTTTTTCATTAAGGACTTCTACCTGTTTGATTAGGTTATCCTGTTTTTCTTTAAGGATTTGTACCTCTTTAGCAGTGTTCTCCTGCAGTTCTTTAAGGGATTTTTGTGCTTCCTCTTTACTGTCTTCTACCTGTTTACCAGTGTTCCTTTGTATTTCTTTAAGTGTGTTATTAAAGTCCTTCTTGAAGTCCTCTACCATCATCATGAGATATGCTTTTAGATCCGTGTCTAGCTTTTCCGGTGTGTTGGGGTGCCCTGGACTGGGCGAAGTGGGAGTGCTGGGTTCTGATGATGGTGAGTGGTCTTGGTTTCTGTTAGTAAGATTCTTACGTTTACCTTTCACCATCTGGTAATCTCTGGGGTTAGTTGTTGTCGTTGTCACCGTTTAAAGATTGGAGCAGAAGCTGTGTTCCACTCACCAGCAGTCTCAAAATCCTGTGGCGGGGGTCGTGGGTAGCTGGCAGTACCCCGGTGCTGGTCCAGCCGGAAGAGGTCTGTGGTCCTACTCAGGCTGGTTTTCTGCTTCCCTAACTAATGCAGTCTCAGGTCCAGCGCACAATTGGATTGGAGCAGAAGCTGTGTTCCACTCTCCAGAAGTCTTAAAATCCTGTGGCGGGTGTTGTGGGTAGCTGGCGAGTGTCAGCCAACCCTGCGCCCTCGCTACCCCGGTGCTTTTCTGACCGGAAGAGGCTTGTGGCCCTATGTAGGCCGGATTTCTCTCTCCCCAACCAGAGCAGTCTCAGGTCCCGCGTGATTGGACTGGAGCAGAAGCTGTGTTCCACTCACCAGCAGTCTCAAAATCCTGTGGCGGGGGTCATGGGTAGCTGGCGGGAGTCAGCTGACCCTGTGCTCTAGCTACCCCGGTGCTGATCCGGCTGGATGAGGCCTGTGGCCCTACTCAGGCCGGTTTCTCGGAAAATTTTTTTCCAGCCTTTTACTCTGAGGTAGTGCCTGTTTTTGTCCCTGAGGTGTGTTTCCTGCAAGCAGCAAAATGTTGCTTCCCGTTTGTTTAGCCAGTGTATTAGTCTATATCCTATTTTATTGGGGGAATTGAGTCAGTCCATTGATGTTAAGAGAAATTAAAGAAGAATAATTGTTGCTTCCTGTTTTTTTGTTAGTTTGTTTAAGTTGGGATTCTGTTTTTGTGGCTGTCTTCTTTTAGGTTTGTTGAAGGATTACTTTCTTGCTTTTTCTAGGGTGTAGTTTCCATCTTTGTGTTGGTATTTTCCCATTATTATCCTTTGAAGGGCTGGATTCGTGGAAAGATATTGTTTGAATTTGGTTTTGTCATGGAATACTTCAGTTTCTCCATCTATGGTAATTGAGAGTTTTGCTGGTTATAGTAGCCTTGGCTGGCATTTGTGTTCTCTTAGGGTCTGTATAACATCTGTCCAGGATCTACTGGCTTTCATCTCTGCTGAGAAGTCTGGTGTAATTCTCATAGGCCTGCCTTTATATGTTATATGTTGACCTTTTTCCCTTACTGCTTTTAATATTCTGTCTTTATTTAGTCCATTTGTTGTTCTGATTATCATGTGTTGGGGGGAATTTCTTTACTGGTCCAGTCTATTTGGAGTTCTATAGGCTTCTTTTATGTTCATGGGCATCTCTTTCTTTAGGTATGGGAAGTTTTCTTCTATAACTTTGTTGAAGATATTTGCTGGCCCTTTCATTTGAAAAATCTTCATTCTCATCTACTCCTATTATCCATAGTTTTGTTCTTCTCATTGTTTCCTGGATTTCCTGGATGTTTTGAGTTAGGATCTTCTTCCATTTTACATTTTCTTTGATTGTTGTGTCCATCTTCCCCTATGGAATCTTCTGCACCTGAGATTTTCTCTTCCATCACTTGTATTCTGTTGCTTATGCTCATATCTATGGTTCCTGATTTCTTTCCTAGGGTTTCTATCTTCAGAGTTGTCTCCCTTTATGCTTTCTTCGTTGTTTCTACTTCCATATTTAGATCTTGGATGTTTTTTTTTCAATTCCATCACTTGTTTGGTTGTGTTTTCTTGTAATTCTTTAAGGGATTTTTGTGTTTCTTCTTTAAGGACTTCTACCTGTTTAACAGTGTTCTCCTGTATATTTTTAAGTGAGTTTTAATGCCTTTCTTAAAATTTTCTACCACCATCATGAGATATGATTTTAAATCCGAGTCTTGCTTTTCAGGTGTGTTGGGGGTATCCAGGACTTGCTGTGGTGGGCAAACTGGGCTCTGATGATGCCTAGTGTTCTTTGTTTCTGTTAGTAAGATTCTTACATTTGTCTTTTGCCACCTGGTAGTCTCTAGTGTTAATGTTCTAGCTGTCTCTGACTGGAGCTTGATCCTCCTGTGATTCTGTTAGCCTCTGTCAGCACTCCTGGGAGTCCAACTCTCACCTGAATCCCACTGGTCAGAGTACTCTCTGCAGGCAAGCTTTACTCTTGCAGGGCAGGTGTCCAGAAGTCTGGATCTCTGATCCACTTCCTGAGTCCTGGGGTCAGAGCCCTCTCTGTAGGCTGACTCTCCTCTGGCAAGGAAGGTGCCCAGTGGTCTGGGTCTCAGTTTGCCTCCTGGCTGAGGATGAAGGCCCAAGGGAACCCTGTCCAAGAAGCTCTGTTGCTTCTGTTGCCCAAGTGTGCTCTCAGGTGATCACGAGGTCCAGGGTGTGCTAGGGGTCCTGCAGCCTGGAGAGTCCTCCTAGGCCCTTGATGCTCTCATCTGGGTTCACACAGAAGAAGGTGGGGCTAGCCCTGACTGGAATGGATCTCAGCCTCTCTGGTTGGGTGGGGTTCCTCTATTCCTGTTCCTGCTGGCACAAGACCCTCCGAGATTCTTTGGAATTGATGTTGCGTTCCACTCACCCATGATCCCGAGGTGATCCCGAAGTCCTGCTGCTTGGAGAGTACTCTAGGGCCCCTGGCGGCCTCCATAAAATGATTTTTCATGACACAGTGCTATACTCATAGATCAGAGTTCCTTTCATCCTTTATTAGAGAAACTTCTTGCAGCAGATGGAAGTAGGTGGTAATTAGCATGGAGATCAAAAATGGAAATATCTGCAGAGTGAGAGGCTGTGGGGGACACTCACCTTGAAAAGATATATCTATCAACCCTCACCTTGTCAAAGCTCAGAGGTCCAGGTAGAAGAAGGCATGGGAGAATTATAACAGCCACAGATGGTAGATGACACCAAGTAATCAGAGTCTTTCAGAAACAACTGGATTGATACACATAAGGTCTCATAAGACTGTGAAGGCATGCACAAGATCTACATAAGTTCAAACTACACTAAATCTTAGCATTGAGAAAGGGAATTGAACACAAATGCTTACCACACAGAGAGTTGTTACCTGGTGGGAAAGGGGAGGACAGTTTTCTACACTGGAGTGACACTTGGTATACAAACCACATACCAGGTCAGACTCCATGTCCAGAAGTAGTTGGCGAATATAAAACAGACTCTGTGTTTTTGTGTGTTCTTTTTTTGTTTTAGTCCAATTTGGTATTTTTTTGTCTTATTGTTTTTGTTGTTGTTGTTTGTTTATTTTCAGAGAGAGAGAGAGAGAGAGAGAGAGAGAGAGAGAGAGAGAGAGAGAGAGAGAGAGAGAGAGAGAACACGAAGTTATGTGAGTATGGAAGCATCTTAAAGGATTTAGGAAAGGAGAAAAATTATGATCAAAATATGTTCATATATTTCATACAATTTAAATATCAATAAACAAATTTTAGACTCCTGAGTATGGAAGAATCTGGTTTTTCATATTTAACCTAAAGCCATAAGAGGAAGAGATCCTGAGCAATGATCTGTCATATTGTTTAATGTAAGTCTCAACTGTGAGATTGGAAGGCTACAGAGCCTGAGTATAGGAAACTTTGTTTTCAATAAGTACCTTAACAGTTAAGCAATATATTGAAAAAGAAACAATAGTTCATGAATGATACTTCTGTATTGTTTTTCTAATGATTATAGTAGAAATATAGGATGATTTTTATTGCCAGGGAGAATCAATGTTGATTTTCAGACATAACGCATGGATTGGCGAGTGAGTACCCCAGTCCTCATATCACTCTTTTATTCTACCATGTCTTATGTGGAAGGGTCTCTACAATCTCACGAGTTATATGCATGGTGTCCACTCAGACAAGGACTCCAATGTGACAACACTAGGCTGATAGAAAACAAAAACTTAACAGATAATTTATGTTCTATTTCATGTCCACATCGTGTCACTTCCCTCTAAATTCTTCCTAATTTATTCCTTCATTATATAAGTTTATAAAATGTCATAGGGAAAAAAATCACTGAGGGAGATGTTAAAAGAGTGTGCATTTGACATCTCTTCATGATTCAATTGTGAAGCATTTCTCTTGATGGTTTACAAAGTTTCACAGGAATTTGGGTGCCCAGCAAGATTTCCCCAGGCTTCCTTTAATCTCTCAGTTCATGCTTGTTTGAAATCAAAAGTCCAGACCAAAATTAGGCATCCCCTAGATGCCTCCCTAGAGGCATCCTAGCGGCCTCTTAGAACAACTCACACCTGCTGTATGGACTGAGAATTCTCTGTCAGCTTGCTTTTGTTTTAAAAGTTTCCAGTCATGATGCTAGGAATCAAAAAGTTTTAAAAATATGCACATATGGCAAAAACTTTTTGTTTTAATAAAAGAAAGGGTTTTTTTGGCTTATGGTTCCAGAGAGATGTGAAGGAGGCAAGACGATGCTGGTGCTGGAACTGAGAGTGCACATTTCTTCCCAAAAGCAGAAAGCAGAAAGAGAAAAAGGTGAACAGGGACTATATATTTTCAAAGCCCATTATTCAACAAGGATGTAACTCCCAAGCCTTCCCAAACAGCATTACCAAATGAAGGCCTAATGTTTCAAACACCTGAGCCTATGAGGGACATTCTCATTCAAAACACCCGAGTGTATACATATTTCTAATTTTTTTCTTTTTTGACAAAGTAAAATATAATAACATTAAAAGAAAATCCAAACCCAAGTCAATTTAAGAGAAGAAAAAGGCCCAAGAATAGGCTCAAGAATCAGAGTCACTTAAAATACTAAGACTCATAAATATATTAAGCATAAAGGTATAATAAATAATTGGAGGACTTGGTGCTGAGTCATTACAATCTGTGCTTGCTGCTTCAGTCTTTGTAATTTCATATCAGCATTGCTTAGTTGATTCAAAGGGCTTTGTTATCTTAATATCCTCTATTTCCACTAGCTTTTACACTCTGTTTTCTCTTCTGTTAGGTTCCCTGAGTTCTGAGGAGAGGAATTTGATGAAGACATTCCCACAGAGCTATGTTTGAAGGACTCACTCTCTGTGTAACGTCGAGCATAGGATCTCTGCATCTGTTTTCATCTGCTGCAGGAAGAAACTTCTCGTATGATGTCTGCATAAGACACTGATTTACAAATATAACAGAGTATCATGAGGAGTCGTTTTATTGACACTTTACTTTTTTCTTTTGAACAGAAGTGCTGTTTTTGCCAAAGGGCATTGGGCTGTCTATTCTCTGGTTCTTGGTCTCCCAAGAAATGACATGTACAGGTTCTATCTCATGGAATGAGCTTTAAGGGAAATCAATTAGTTGTTAGCTACTTCCACAAATTCTGTGCTGTCACCGCCCTATCTTGCAGGCAAGACAGATTATATGTCAAAGGTTTTGTGGCTAGGTTGTTGACTATGTTTCTTTCTCTTTTGGTAGCTAGCACAATACCTTCTCACACCAAAGCCACTAGAATGTAGGAAGAAGTCCATGATGGACTTCTCCATATTCAATGAATTATGTGTTTTATTCTCAGTGGGCCCTGATCATTTGCAGTATTGGTAACACTTGGGTTGTTTGGGGGATTTCCAATGGACCCTTTGAGTCAATTATTCAATTCAATGCACTCCAGTCCTGGTATTGGTGGCTTTGATGAGTGATAGCCAATGGGACTCTCTTGCCCCTATTATTAGGAGACCTCAGTAGGATCTTCTTCATACAATTTGGGAAGTTTCTACCTCACTAGATTTCCATACTGTCCCTCAAATGTCCTCCAATCCCAGCTGTCTCTTCTTGCATCTCCTCCCTTAACTCTTCTATCTACCCTCTAGTTTCTGGGTATTTTGAAGAGAGCAACAATAAACAAGGTTGGGCATAATCATTAAATGAAATAGTACTGTTCAATTGGAGGGATACAGTCACCTTCTCTGATTTATGGATTTATAGGGTGCTTGATATTTTCTAGAGAGTTTACACAGTAATATGTGTCATTTTGCTTCACCTCATATAATGTGACACAAATTGCTATGTTATAGGTCATGGAGGAAGTGAAAGGAACACTCTCTTTCTCTCACTTAAATTGTAACAAACTTGCTAAACAGTGCCCTTTGAATTGAAAGTAACTTAAGTTATATAAGATTACTTTCATTACTTAGAAATGGATAATAAAGAAATAGAAATAATATTCTAGTGACGAATAAATAGTGTAGTTTCTAGCATCTCTTACTGCTTTTGCCATTAATAAAACTCTAAAATATTTTGCTAATCACCCCTCCTGAAAAAGATTAACTTATAGAAAATGGGATTTGGATCTTTCTTTCAGAAACTTTATCTGTCTATCATCATCATTATCATAATCATCATCAATCTCTCTATTTCCTTATATGTTAGTGTGTGCACATGTGTATATGCACACTTTGTGTGTTCATGTATTCACCCTCTGCCCATTTTTTTATCCATTCATTCATCAACAGATGCATATTGTTTATTCATCTTTTCTATTATCCTAAAGCTACAATATGTATGGAAGTGCAGGTATCTTTTGAAAAATTGATTTCATTCCCTTAAGCTAGTTTTTTTTTTGGGTCATTTGGCATTTCCATATTTTTATTCTTTAGAATCTGCCATACTTTTTTTCCATAATGGGTGTCCTAACTGACATTCTAACTGACAGTTGTTTTGTTTTAGGTTCTTGTCTTTTCTGTATCTTGACAATATTTCTTCCTTCTTCTGCTTTTTAATAATATTTTTCTTATCAAGTTTGAAAGTGAAATTTCTATAGTTTTGATTTACTTCTCTATTGATTATGAATGATGCTGAATTATTTTAAATTTCATTTTATTTATTCTCTCTCTCTCTCTCTCTCTCTCTCTCTCTGTGTGTATGTGTGTGTGTGTGTGTGTGTGTGTGTGTGTGTGTGTGTATGCGTGCAGAAGAATTTCTTAGTTTTGTATTATTTCACTTGTTGGAGCTTTCTCTCCTTGCTTTTGGTTCTACACCTCAAGAAGCTTTGGGACTAATGTCACAGACTTCTAATGTCACAGACTTCTATCTTTTCCTTGAGGTGCTCTATGATCTTTAATGCTCCATTTACATTTTAATCGAATTTGATTTTGTATTTTTATGATATAAGATAATTGTCCAATATTATCCTTTTTAACATGGATATATAATTTTGCCATCATCATTTATTTAAGAGAAAATTCTGTCTTCATTGAACGTGTGTGTGTGCGTGTGTGTGTGTGTTTGTGTGTGGGTATGTGTGTGAGTGTGTAAGCCTTTGTCAAAGGCATTAATTGACAGTTACATGACCCTTTGCTAAGTTGGAGCCTATGCATTTGAAGGAACAAATGACAGGTTTCCTGGTCTCCCGAGTTTGCCTTTTTTATCTTATTTAGTTAGATTTGGATATAAATTATGCAGTGGTGGCTAGATACACTGTTGGCTCTCAGGTATGCTGAGGATATAGTTGAGGGTAGTATTTAATGGATTTTCTGTTGAATAATAAACTAGTGTTGGATCCAGGCCACAGTTCTGCTTTAGGTTAAAAATCAAACCTGAAGCAGCATGGCACCAGATAAACATTCTCCCTGCCATTTCCCTATTATCAGTGTCTTGCCTTTTCACTACTCCATGCATGTGGACTTGCACTAGAAATAAATCTCTGGAATACTGCACCACATACGACTAGCTCATAGGTTGAAGTCATATATTCCATAGTTAAAAATCTTTTTGTGTGGATCTGTGACAAAGGGTACATAGATGGTCTTTGCTGGGTCTCTAATTAGGCATGACCAAGAGTAAGGTACACTGGGTCACTGTACTACTTTAAAAAGCCTCATTTGGGACTTTGGTAGGAAAGTTTTTCCAGAGTTAACTAAACATGAACTTTCTGAGGGAGCGCAGAAGCCATAACTATGTTATAGTGTTGTTAGAGGATCCGTTTTTCTATTTACTTTATTTATTTATTTATTTATTTATTTATTTATTTATTTATTTATCAAAAACAACCCTTTAAATATCGACATTGCTATGGTCAAAATCATAAGCAGGGCTTGACTAAAGTTAAGTGAGAGAAAAAAAAATTCCATCTCTTCTTAGAAAGAGCTGAAAACTTACATTGACTGAAATACTGATACTGGGAAAGTTTTGGAGCTAATATCTCCACAAATTGTAATAAAGGACATTAACATGAAATGAAAACACTCTCAGATAATATGAAAACTTTAAAAACAAAATGAATTTAGCCAAGGTATAAGCTTAAACACTGAACAATAAGAACTAAATAATAACAGTAGAATAAGGGCCAAAGTGACACTGAAATCCAAGAGAAATAAGGTGACATAACAATAAAAAATTCAATTATGGATCTAGTACATAAATTATGAGAGAAAAATAAATAGGCTAAATGTGATTATTGGTGCAAACAAAAAGACAGTTATGAGAGCAGAGAAAAAGTAAACACAGGGAAGCAAGATACAAACTAATAAAGAATTAAGAAGATATGGTATAAGAATAATTGTTATGAACATAGTGGAGCATGTGTTCTTATTACCAGTTGGAACATCTTCTCGATCTATGGCCAGGAGAGGTATTGCTGGATCTTCTGGTAGTACTATGTTCAACTTTCTGAGGAACCACCAGATTGATTTCCAGAGTGTTTGTACAAGCTTGCAATCCCACCAACAATGGAGGAGTGTTCCTCTTTATCCACATCCTCACCAGCATCTGCTGTCTCTGGGATTTTTGATCTTAGCCATTCTGACTGGTGTGAGGTGGAATCTCAGGGTTATTTTGATTTGAATTTCCATAATAAGTAAGGATGTTGAACATTTTTCAGGTGCTTCTCAGCCATTTGGTATTCCTAAGTTGACAATTTGTTTAGCTCTGTACCACATTTTTAATGGTTTTATTTGATTTCCTGGAGTTCAGCTTCTTGAGTTCTTTGTATATATTGGATATTAGTCCCATATCAGATTTAGGATTGGTAAAAATCCTTTCCCAATTTAGCAGCCTTATTTATAATAGCCAGAAGCTGGAAAGAACCCAGATGTCCCTCAACAGAGGAATGGATACAGAAAATATGGTACATTTACACAATGGAGTACTACTCAGTTATTAAAAACAATGAATTTATGAAATTCATAGACAAATGGATGGATCTGGAGGGTATCATCCTGAGTGAGGTAACCCAATCACAAAAGAACTCACATGATATGCACTCACTAATAAGTGGATATTAGCTCAAAGACTTAGAATACCCAAGATACAATTTGCAAAACACATGAAACTCAAGAAGAAGGAATACCAAATTGTGGATACTTTGTCCCTCCTTAGAATGGGGACAAAAAAAAAAAAAACCATGGAAGTAGTTACAGAGACAAAGTTTGGAACTGAGACAAAAGGATGGACCATCCAGAGACTGCCCTACCTGGGGATCCATCCCATAATCAGCCACCAAACACAGATACTATTGCATATGCCAACAAGGTTTTGCCAAGAGGACCCTGTTATAGTTGTCTCTTGTGAGGCTATGCCAGTGGATGCTCACAGTCAGTGGATGTTCACAGTCACAGGATGGAACTCAGGGTCCCCAATGGAGGAGCTAGAGAAAGTACCCAAGGAGCTGAAGGGGTGTACAATCCTATAGGAGGAACAACAATAAGAACTAACCAGTAGCCCCAAAGCTCGTGTCTCTAGCTGCATCTGTAGCAGAAGATAGCCTCATTGGCCATCATTGGGAGGAGAGGCTTTTGGTCTTGCAATGATTATATGTCTCAGTACAAGGGAATACCAGGGCCAGAAAGCGGGATTGGGTCTGTTGGGGAGCAGGGCAGGGCCGGGGGTCATATAGGGAACTTTCAGGATAGCATTTGAAATGTAAATGAAGAAAATATGTAATAAAAATTGTTTAAAATAAAAAAATAATTGTTCTGTAGTAGACAGGTCAACAAATGAAACAAAAAAGTGGGTACATTATAAAGAAAAATCTTCCTGTAAATACTTTCACCCTTCTTACTGGGCAACATCAATTATGGTTGAAGACCATCCAAAGATGTCTAAAAAATGCATTGTCACCAAATAATCCTATTTATACACAGTTAATTTTATATTTTGAAATCAGGCTAACAAAAAACAATAGCAACCTCAACTAATATCAGTTTGTACCAGGAGTGTGATATTACAGTGATAGACTTGGCTATGTTATAGAAAGAAGGACTTTGGAATTTTGGATTATAAAAGTCATTGAGTGGTGAGAGCTTATTGAACTCTTCTGTAAGAGCTTGTAAGATTAGAATGTTGAGAGCAGTGCAGAAAGATGAGGGCGTGACTTGTAAACTTTCAGAGGGAAGTCTGAAGACTACCAGGGCCATTTGCCATTTTAAGTTAAGAACCTGTCATTCTGATCAGCTTTTCCTGAAGAATCTGGCATGACTAAATGGGACATTAATGGGACAACTGGTGCTATTTATATAGCACTAACAATTTAGTGATGGCTAAAAGAAGACTAGATTCACTGTGGTACAAATCTTTTGGTGTTTCCTTCTAGCCAGTATACAGAAACTGTATTCCAGAAGTGTCCAGGAATCTTTCACCTTGTTTTGTCAGCTGAAATTGGCAGGTAAGATTTACTCAAGTTTTGAAGGCATGGAGGGGTCATGAAGAGCAGGTGAGGCTTGGCACTTAGAAAGGCAAAGACAGGACATTGGAGAACATTCAACCTTGGTGGCAGTTGAAGGCTCAGGATTTAAAGTATCATGAAGAGAAGATGAGAGCTTGTGAGAGAGAGAGCCCAGTTGTCATAGAAACCTCCATCATTTTGGAAATGCCAGTATCAAGAACAATAGTAGGGTGAAGCCAGATAGAGTACAGAAGATAAGTTGTGTGTGCTGCAGACTGCAGAGCTAGAAAAATAATTCAAGCCCCTTGGAGAATCCAAAAAGATCACAAGCTCACCCAAGATACTGGATGTTAAGTGATCTACACTGTTAGATGTTGGTTTTGCTTTACTCCGATTGTAACTCTGCCCTGATTCTTGCTCTTGAAGTAAGGATATATTTCATTTATTTTTGATTTTATAGGAGCCAACAGATGAGAGGCTGAAGTCTTAAAGAGATTTTAGGTTTTTAAAGAGACTTTGAGTTTTTAAAAAGACTGAGTTTTAAAGTGTTTGAATTTTTAAGGAATCTAGAACTTTTTAAAGTTTGAAACATTTTATATTGTGATATTGATATTAATGTGTCATCTTGGGAATGAACAAGAAAGGAAAGGTTGTGGCTTATCAGTGACCTGTTTGTGTGTCAAGTTGGCATGGGATCAATTATACTAGAAAATTTTATTTCCATTTGACACATTTGAGATAAGGGAACATCACTTAAGAAACTGCTTCCATAAGATCAGACTGTAGGCAAGCCTTCAGGACACTTTCCTAATTAGTTATTGAAGAGGGGAGTGCCCTGCCCATTGTTGGTGGTGCCATCTCTGAGCTGGTAGTCCTGGTTCCATAAGAAAGCTGGATGAAGAAGACAGTAAGCAGCACCTTCCATGGGTTACAGAGATCAAACACTGCACTCTTTTTCTTTTTTTAGAGCTATTTGAGTAATTTTTTTTAAAGTTCTGTTTTCTTCAATACTGAAAATCCATACATTAGTGAGTTGAGGAAGAATGGATAGAAGGTAGGTGGAATCAAAAGAAAGCTAGAATCTGCCGTCAAGATGTTTTCTCATGCCAGCAAGATGACAGTCTATAAACAATATTGTGAGTTAAGAATTGTTGCTTTTCTTGAGGCATTCATATTTCCTGCAAATCTCTGTTGCCCAGTTTCATCGGGAATAGGCAGGAAGCATTCAACTTCCCTAAGACATGACATAAACTACCACATGCTCCAAAGTACTGTGACAGAGAGAAATTTCACCTAAAGTTAATCATCTCTTCTCCTGGAATAAATGATATACCTAGAGCTGTAGTGTCATTGAATAATTACTTTTCTTCAGTGGATTTTGAGTTTCCCTGTAATATATGTGAAGTCTGCAAACTAATTATCATATGAATGAGTTTATGATGGCACCCTTCCGTGTCAGCTCATATTGGGTACACTGAATGCAGGTGCCATGCTTGACTTTCTAGTATGTAAAAGGTGTAAAAATATTAATAGGTAGCTTGAATGCATGAAAGTTATTACTAAATAAATTCATATAAAGATCAAAGAAAAACTTGATGGGTGTGTTCTGTTCTCTATTCCTCTTTGATTGCATTAACTTTGGATTCTTGTGTTGGTTAAAGCCTCTTTTCATTCAAATTCATGTTTAGGAAATCATTTTTGGAGATGCACAATCTGTCACTGAACTTGTATGGAAAATGGAATGTTAATGTCCATTGCATAGTTTCTAATCTATAATTTTCACAATGTATCTAGTAAACAATAGGGAAATGGCATCTTATATTCTTCTAACCCATCCTCTGCATCCCCTTTCCTGGTTTCTCTGTTTATGCTGTTTTTGTTCTACCCAAACCTCATCTGTTCACAATAATTTCAACCTTTACTTATGAAAGGCTTTGGTAAGGTTTGTTTGTTTTTCTATATGAGAAAATGAGTATTGTTGGCCTGAAAAGTCTAGAAGTGATTGGTTTATGAAGTGCCTATTTCAGGCATCTCATCTAGGCCACTGTGGGGGCAGTCTGCCAGACTCCTTTAAGTATATTTAAATGTCAGAGTTTGATATGAAAGAATGACAATGCATAAGTAACTAAATTTTAACAAAAAGGGACATTCTTGAAACTAGAATTCTTATTTTGTATTAAGTTGACAACGTACATTGTCACCTAAAAATGAATCAACAGATCAGTGTCATGCCTCTTTTTCATGTTGAATACCTTGGAGGTTATGTTAACCATTCTAGATGCTATCTATTTACTATAATTATATAATAATCCAGGAAAGGACACATGAACTTGGAATGGGGTTGTTGGAATGCTTTTTAAGAAAGCTTGAGCTTTTTTTTTAATAAATCATAGATATTATTTATATAAGTATACATATGTATGTTAAATACATTTTGTGCATTTTTAAGGTATTTTCCTCATTTACATTTCCAATGCTATCCCAAAAGTCTCCCATAGCCTCCCCCCCACTCTCTTACCCACCCACTCCCACTTTTTGGCCCTGGCGTTTCCCTGTACTGGGGCTTATAAAGTTTGCAAGTCCAATGGGCCTCTCTTTCCAGTGATGGGCAACTAGGCCATCTTTTGATACATATGCAGCTAGAGTCAAGAGCTCTGGGGTACTGGTTAGTTCATAATGTTGGTCCAAAAGCTTGAGCTTTTTAAAAAAGTTAAATGGCAATTATTAGATAAAATTAGAATGAGGAAGATTGTGCAGGAAGATGTTTTCAGAACCTATAGGAAGGTTGAAAGAATGGTTGTCAAAATTTGGAATCTAGAGTTCAAAAAATTTTTGGACTGACTGGGTTTCACTTATGAAGGTCAAGGGAAGTTTTTGGAAGAATATAAAAATAAAATATCATCTAGTTGGAGAGTTTGAAAGATAGGGAAGGACTGATTGGGCCAATTTAGAGAGTGTACAGATCTATTTGTCAATGAGGACTTTGGACTCAAATAAGAACATATGCCTTGATGAGATACAAGCTTTGATAGTCTTGAAAAGGATATGAAGTCATTCCAATTTCATCCTTTCACTTAGATTTTGTCTTTTATGTATGAAGTCTTGTAACCATTGGTGAGTGCACTAGTTAATCTTCATTGTAAGCATGACTGGATTTAGCAATAGTCTCTAGGTTTATCTGTGAAGATGCTCACAGAGACATTTAACTCAAGTAAGAAATCAGCCCTGAACGTGTGAATCATCACTCCATGAACTAGGATCCCAGATTGAAAAGAAAAGAGAAAGGGAGATGGACAGCAAGATACAGCTCTTCATGCTTCTTGAATGCAGATGCAAGTTACCAACTGCCTCATATGCCTACCACCTACAAGTTCCCTAACACGATGGACTACTTATTTCTTGCCACAGAAACAAGATAAGTAAGTAATAGAACAGAAGTAATATCATGTAATGCATCCATACCAGTTGGGGATATATGTATATGTGTATATATATATATATATATATATATATATATGCATATGTACGCTTGTCTTCATTTTAACATTTTTATAATATACAAGATATAGAATCAACTTAGTCTATCAATGTATAAATTAATAACTTTATATATGCACACATGTATATATGATATATAATGTATATATAAGTATATTACTTAAGATAACTATACAATATTTTATATATAAGCATATGAACATACATAGAATTGGGTATTATTTAGCTTTTAAAAAGAAGAAAAGATTGCCATTTGTGGCAATATGGATAATCCAAGTTGGCATAATCAGTCAAGCGAGGCTGGCACAGAGAGACAGTGTGCAATCTTTTATGTGGAATTATAAATGTCAGGATTGCAGGAGCAAAAGACAATGGTGGCTACAGCCATAGAGAGAGTGCTGGAAAAGATGTTGGTCAAATTGTTCAAATTTCATTTTGATGATTAAGCTCTGAGGTCAGGGATTCCTGGCTATCGTTGATAATAAAGCACTTGATATTAACTAATGTTCTTACCATAAAATGCTACATTTGTGAATGGTTTGGTAGTTCAGTGAATGTTTTATTTGCTAATTTCACACAACACACACATACACACACACAAGCACACATATATACACACTTAAATACATCTACCTCTATTTCTATCTATCTATCTACCTATCTATCTATCTATCTATCTATCTATCTATCTATCTATCTATCTATCTATCTATCTATTGGTATAATGAGTCATGGTAACATCATAAAATACATTTGCTTTACTTGTCAAATTGAGTTGGGAAAAAAAAAAAAGATTTGTTGTTTCAGGTTATCTAGTGTTGAACAGGACAGCAGAGTCCCTGAGGTGACTGTTTATGGTTATGTGTTTCTCTGTGTGGAGATGATAGGAAGGTACTTAGATTGTTCTTTTACAGGTTCTAAGGCATCAGTAGTCCAGAAATACCACCAAGTCAAGCATGTGGGAGCAATGCTTTAAAACCAACACTTGGGAGGCAGAAGTAGGGGGATCTCTATAAGTTCAAGGCCAGCTTGCTCCCTGTAGTGATTTCCTTGCTAGCCAAGGAACATTACGGGGCCCCTGTCTCAAAGAAAGTGACATCACTGACCTGATAGGGGTATGAGGAATTATACATCTTTACACTACCATAAGTTATTAACTAGTCAAAAACTTTAACTTGTAATTCAGTATAAGATAAAACATTTAAATTTAAGTGTGTTTTCAGATATTGCTGTTTTCAGACAGAAAGAATCAGCATGCCATAGAATGAATTTTCTTCACATCATTCTGTTATCCTTCACTGGTTTTCTGTAGAAGCAAATTAAAATAGATTAATCACCTACACTTTCATGCTTAGAAAAAAAAGCTTTATTTTTAAGTTAAGAAAAGTTGCATTCTAAGGATCACTTCTGCCTTATAAGAGGAAATCTAGTGAAGGAGAGAGGGTATAATATAATATTACTAGATATTCCCTTTCCAAATAGAGAACTTAATAGTTGATAAGCAGTCACTGCTTGATTTGGAACCTTCAGAGACAGTTTCTCTCCCACAGTATCACAGATTTTGTATCAAAGGTTATGGATAACTTTACAAACATGCATCCAGGAAAGAAAGAGAGAGAGAATCATATTCATCAGCAAATCCCTATCCCAAGTCATCATATATTGCTTTTTCAAAATGGTGATGAAGAGTTTTATGACAGATATAACAGCAGTACAATTTACAGAGTATAGAATCTTACGCATGGGAGCAGGATGAAGTGGTTTTAAATGTGGATGATTTGGACATGGATTAAGAATAGGAAAGTTAGGTTCTAGAGAATCTATTCTCTTTGTTCTGTAAATTCCTATTAATTTTAACAGAGAGCATTCAGCAAAACATAGTGAGATATAGGGAATAAGACCAGATTGTGAAACTAGACTCAGTGTCTGGTCACAGCACATCAAGGAGTGACATCATGAAAAGGTCTTAAAGGCTGGTTTGTCTCCAGGTGTGTAAGTGCTTACTGACAAGGTGGAAAAGCTGCATGCTACCAGGTGATCACTGGGAAACTCCAGCTTGACTCCTTGCATCTGACACAGAGTGATCTCTTCTGTGTTGCCTTAGGATGGTACAATAGTTAGACTCTTCCTCAGAAACAACCTCCTGCCATTACTTTCCTTCTCAAATGATGTTCCTGGGTTATGACTATTAGTCACATTTCGTTGAAATCATAAGTTCAGACCCATTAATAATACATTCTTATTAACCTTTTCTAAAGGACAAGGGTGAGGTTGTCCTGGCATCTGGATTGATTTCCATACTTGAATATCTTCCTATTGATCTACCTCTTCAGAGAGCCTTTCAAGTAAAGACCAAGGGTTTTGAATCTATGCCTTTTGTTTCAGCACTTAACCTCTAACATTTGATTCCACTGGGATAAAGCATGTTGTGTGGGACAGATGTATTATAGTTAGAGACTCATCAAATCCTGAAAAGATGATTATATAAACAATATCCAAAAGCTTGTGCACTTATCTATGCTTAAGGGAAAAGAGATTTGGATAACTGGGATTGAAGTGAGAACTTTTCATGCATTGGATAATATCCCTTCAAATATAAACTAAGTTTCTGGTCCATGTATCTTGTCTCTTATCTTTTACTCCCTCAGACACTGAAGAGCTCAACCATGATCTACTGGAGCAAAATCAGTACAACTATCTACCTTGCCTGCATTGTACGTGCTGGTCTATCTTTGGATAATGAGGTATCTGACTGTGAGTGATTTCTATGCCTCTCACAGGAGAGAGTCAAATATACAGTAAGTAGACTTTGGATGAGCAGGAACATCCTGTTTCAACTGGTGATCTGGTAAATTGCTTTTCTGCTTCAATTCAGCGAAGATTTTTCTGGAGTCGATAATGGAACTGTGAAGATGCCAACTTTTCTGTGCAACCCTTATCATATTTTCTCAGGAAAAGAACAGGCTGGCACTTAGTTATTATTAATGGACCAATTATAAGCCCACAGACAAGACAATCTTTACATCTGTTTATGAAATGTCCGTTGGCCTTCAAACAGCCCAGACAAATCAAGCAGGGTGAAATTTTCAAGTTAGTGAGACACAGATTCAATCTATTCGTACTTCAGAATAATAGTTTGGAAGTAGGAATGGTCATGGAGTTATTTTTCTCAAAATAAAACCTTAATATCATTTTCTCATATTAATAAGTAAAGAAATAAGTCTTTGTTAAAAGTGGCAAACATCATAGAAAATATGTTATGGAAATATTATAATTTACAAACAAGAATCTCAAAATTGGGTCCCAATATATTAAGAATAGTTCAGCTTTTTTAGCAAGATGATAAATTAAAGTTAAATTTTCATGGGCTTCTAAGCATTTCCCTTTTTTCTCAAAGTAAAAAGTGTGTTTTAATGTTTTATAGAATTTTGATCTAGAGAATCCTAGTGTTTACTGTGCTAATAAATTGGATTATAGATTAGTGGTGACTCAGCATTTGGCTGTAGGAGCCAACTCAATTTGAGGCCTTACTTTCAATACCAAGTGTTCATTTGCTGTGTAAAGAAAATACCTGCTCACTGGGCTGGACCTGCTCTGCATCATGAGGTAAGGAGTCTGTAGAGGAACACAGAAGTAAAATGTTCACCACACTAAATATGTGTGTTGAGTGACCATGCAAGCTATGTGCCCAGGACCATGACTAAAAAACCTTTACATTTTTATCAATAATCAGTAGAACTGCCCTGTTTGTTTTCTGATGTAGATAATGATATTCATCTTAAGAAATGATATGAGGGTTATGGATGAAGAAAACTAGTGTCTAGAAATGATTTAATAAGCCTAAGGTGCCTTTAGTTAAAGTTACCTAGCTAAGAACAGAGGATAAAGGTTATCAAACCTGGGAACTAGCTAGGGTTAAAAAGCTCAGGCTGTAAATAAGTGCCTCAAGTATCAACAGATAATATTCCAAGTGGCAAAGATTTTCATGTTTTTCAAAATTTTCACTCTTCTAGAATGTATCTTTAGATATGTTTTATGCAAACTAAAACTTTTTTTTCAGATTGTAATTCAGGAAAAGTAATAAGAAGACAGGTATACACATAGCTAAGTATTCTCTTTGTCAAAAATTGAAGTGAGAAACAGTGTGATGCTTTTTAGGTATTGACAGCTTTGGTCTCAAATACCACTCCTTGGCATATGCCTAAAGGACTCCATAGATATTTATCAGCCATGTTTAGTGCTGCTCTATTCATAATTGTTAAGGAATGGAAACAATCTGAATGTCCTTGACTTGAAGAATAGATTATATATATTTATATCTATCTATCTATCTATCTATCTATCTATCTATCTATCTATCTATCTATCTATCTATCTATCTATCTATCTGTCTACCTATCTATCAATCTATCTATCTATCTATCTATCTATCTATCTATCTATCTATCTATCTATCTATCTATCTAACATGTACACTATGAGATACGATGCAACTGTAAAGAAAAATGAAATCATGAACTTTGCAGGTAAATGGGTGGTACTAGAAAAGATCATATTGAGGTAACTCAGTAAGCTCTTAATTCCAAATCTTCAGAAGTGAGTATATGCCCTAGGAAAATTGCAAAATCCATAAAAGTAAAAAGCACTTTCTAAAAATACTAGTTTGTCAGGGTTGTTCAAGAGACTCCCCAAACATACAGTCAGTTGCTATTGACCTTGGCTGACTCCCAGTAGTGGAAGGTTGGTCCCTCTTGCTGAAGACCCCATGAACTTTACATACATGGCTCAGATGTGCCTCAGCTAAAACTGATCTAAATGCCTCATCCTTTGTTTCATGTACCATAAGGCATCTAGAAAAGGGAAGCAGCCAACAGACACACAGTTATCACACTTGTGAACTACAGCAACAGGTAGAATGGAGTTAGAGCACTAACAGGTAGATTATAGGTCAAACAGCCGGTGGTGGGGGGGGCTAGTGTGGGAATTTCAAATGGGGGAGGGGTGGGATATTTAGGGTAATCAGGAACTACATGCCCTTTGCCAGAAGTAATTGATGGTTGGGAGAGGATAGAGAAAGTATTGGCTCTTCCTGACAAACAGAAACCTGCTTCCCGAGATTTCTGAAGAATGGCAGTGTTAGGTTTTCTTGACTAGGGCAGAGGACAGCCTGAGCTGAGCCCAGACTATAATAGAGGACATTGACAGTGATGATTTGGGGGTCCTGCTTGGACCTGATGAAGGCTGGGGAACAAAAAGAAGTATGACCAGGTTCTAATGTCATGTTCAAGGACATATTCACCTATTATCTAAAAGAAGTACACTAGGCTTCATTTGTTAAAGGTCCCACCATTTTCCTCTCAATATGGTTTTTTTTTGGGGGGGGGTGGACAGAATACTATCCATCTAACAGCAGGTATATTTAAAAACACTGCAACTGCATCTCATGAGAATTGTCAAGGAAGAAACAGAGACACATCACTCTGTCTACTTTTATCAACGTTATACAGACTGAGTTGTGGCAAATAATGATTTGTGCTTATAGTTCCGGAACTATGAACCTGGAAGTGAGTGCCATTACTGCCACACCCCCTCTGGAAAGTCATGAAGGCTTCTTCATCTTCTCATTTCTCATGCTGCATGTATCCCTCATGTTGTGCTTGAATGTTCTGGTCCCATGCATGTTCAATTGCATTCCCCTGTTTTCAATTACACATTTCCTTCTTGGATGCTTGTGATATATACTAGGGTCTGCACAGATGATGCAGGAAAGTGTTTTATTGGAGTGTCAATGTGCAGCATAATCCTCATAAGCTCACTCACACATTCGAACCTGTGGGTCCCAGCTAGTGGCTGAATTTGGGAGGGTTGTGGGACCTTTAAGAGGTGGAACTGCACTGCAGATAGTAGGTAGGTCAATGTGGGTAGGCCTTGAGGATACATAGTCTAGCCCTTTGGGATGGTTTGAATATGCTTGGCCTGGGGAGTAGCATTAGTAGGAGGTGTGGCCTTGTTGGAGGAAGTGTGTCATTGTGGTCTTTAAGACCCTCATCCTAGCTCCCTAGAAGCCAGTCTTCTCCTAGCTGCTTTTGGAACAAGAGGTAGAGTGCTTAGCTTCTCCAGCACCATGCCTGCCTTAGGCACTGCCATGCCTCCTGCCATAATCATAGGCTGAACCTCTGAACCTATAAGGGAGCACCAGTTAAGAATTGTCCTAATAAGAGTTGCCTTGCTCATAGTGTCTGTTCACAGCAGTAAAACCCTAATGAAGACATCCTGTTTCTTCCAAAGAGACCCTCTGCTTTCTGAGCGAGGAAGCAAAGTTCCAAGCAATCTCCTTGTTCCTGCCTCATGGCCCTCCTGCTCTGTGCCAAATCTTCTCACCATGACACTATACAGCTCTGGACTATGTGACAGAATCAACTCTTTCTCCTTTAAGTTGTTCTTGTCGGGTATGTTATCACAGCAAAGGAGAGAATCTCCTATGATATCTTCTCATTTCAAAATCTTTAATTATATATGGAAAGATTATTTTCCTAAATCAGACAATATTCACAGCCATTAGGTTGTGTGGTTAATTTTGAGAAACAACACTGAAACTATTGTAACTTTTAAAAATGTCATTAGTGGTTTTATTTTTAAGGATTTTTTATATTTTAATATATTTTGATTGAAATATAATTACATGGAATTCCTCCTGCATTTCCTCATACCAGTCCCTCCCAAGTACCTTCTCTCAGACTACTCCAATAGTAAGTCCCATCTCAAATTGATAGCTTCTTCTTCTTTGATCATTTTTGTTGTATTCCTACATATGTCCATATGCATGTTCATGTATGCAAGACATGTATAATACAACTTACTGAATCTGATTTTGTTGTTTGTACATATATGAATTCAGGGCTGACTACTGCACTGGACAACCAGGAAGGGCCATTTCTAGGAGAGACTATTTCACAGCACATCCCCTGGTGTTCCTTCACAATTTTCTATCCACTTTCTGTGGTGTTCTCTGATCAATAGATACAAGGGCTTAAATATAAATGTATTTTCTTGTGGTTGGATTCTTCACAATAATTTGGTGTTTTCATCATTTTAAGTTGAGATTTTCTGTGCTAGCCACCATTTGCTATACAGAGAGGGTTCGCTGCTACAGGGTGGTTGCTACACACATCTGTGGGTATAAAGATAAGCTTTAGGATGTAGTAAGGAATTAAACTGGTCCCACAAGTGGCAATAGTACATTTTTTTCCTAAGTTATATTACCTCACATGCCTTAAGAAGCTGGCTAGTTTTCCAATAGCAAGGATGATTTCCCTCTTGTTAAGTGGACCTCAGGGTAGAAAGCTGTTGCTTGCTGCTAACATATAAGTACTACATACTGGACATTTATGCATATCTTGACATGCTAGCAATTGTTAAGGTTCACAGCTGCTACACTTAAAGGGAATCCATTTAACAGTCTGACTAACTGTATCTTTTAATGTAAAATTTCTCTTCCTTATAACTGTCACTTTTTATACCCTTTTTCATAATACAAGTCATTCCTGAGAGCTTTCTTTTACAACCTCAATTTCTAGTCCTGGAAATTTCCTTAACAGTCAAGTTGTATGTCTCAGTCTCATTTTGGATTCTTGAGTCAATCTTTTCTCTCTTATAGCAGTTCCCAATGAAGCAAATGGAGACTGTTACAGAGCATCACAATTTGTCAAAATATAAAGAACAACTGATCCTGGCAAGCCGAAATCCAGTGGCTATATCTGCAATATAACTTCTGCATTTAAGGCTCAGTGAATACCATGGAAGAAGAGGTAGAATCACTGTAAGAGCCAGAGGACCAGGAGGTCTTCTATGAGATCATGCCTCCTAGAAATGACAGGGGAGCTCTACTCACCATAACTAAACAATAAGGCTGCCTAAACAATACGTGAACACAACATCAATAGTCATACAAAGGTAAAAGGTGGCAAGCTCAAAGCTATAGACAACTAAAGATTATTGAGAGAGAGAGAGAGAGAGAGAGAGAGAGAGAGAGAGAGAGAGAGAGAGAGAGAGAGAGAGAGTTGCTGTCATCAGACATGTGACATCTACCTGGTTATCCAGTGTCAGGTTTTCGGCCCTGAGTTCCCAAACCTACAAGCAACTCTAAATGAACACAACAGGTTTTCTTTATGTATCTATTCATTTTTATACAGACAAAAGAATAGTGAAAGAATAAATGCCATGAATTTGAGGTAGGAAGTGAAGGAAGGTACATGGTGTGGATGAGAGAGAAGAAATGGAAAAAGTAAATTATGTAAGTATATTTTAATTAAAATAATATGTACTATTAAAATATAAGCCAAATTTACCCTTTTTCTGGTTCTGTTTTATATTATATTTATCCCATTACTAAGGAGTTTCCTGAAAAAAAAAAATCCAAGGGCTTAGTTTAACTGAATAATCCTTGCCAGAGGAGAGCTGGGCAATTTGTACTGCATGTCATATCTATTTCTTTTTATTGTTTCAAACACCAATAATTATATTGGATCTTTGTATTCAGTTGAAAAGTATGGTCATTAAAGGTGATTTCGGTTTTTGTTCTATTGTTAGTACATATACCACGGCCAGAAAAAATTTAGGAGAGGGAGAAGGGAGAAAAGGATTTGTTTCAGCTTCTGGCTTATAGTCCATCACTGAGGGAAGTCAGGGCAGAACTCAAGGAGGAACTTGAGAAAAAATCATGTAGGGACACTGCTGCTTGCTAATTTCCTTGCAGGATTATGCTTATCTATATCTATCTATGTCTATATCTATATCTATATCTATATCTATATCTATATCTATATCTATATCTATATCTATATCTATATCATCTCCAAGAATAACCTGCCTAGGGAATGGGGAGACCCATAGTGGATTGGGTCTTTCTGTATTAGTTAAACATTTCCACAATCCCACAGATATATTCATAGACCAATTTGATCTGAGAAATCCCTTAATTGAAACTCTCTTCTCAGTTGACTCAAGATTGTAGCAAATTTACAGAGATAACTAGGTAAAGGGGATCCATACTGTTGCTAGTCCAAAGACTTTACTACAGACTGAAAGCAAGGTAATGAATGTTGGTGTGAATTCATTTGAGTATGTTGTCTGTGCAAATTTGAGTAAGTAAGTCTGGGTTATGTAAAAGAATGTGAAATTTTGAATTTTTGTGTGGCAATATATATAAATGTGAGTGTGCTTGAGTGAAGATATTGCCCAAGTCATAATTAAATACTAGTCTTGGCACTTGTACTTCTTTTTTAAAATTATTTATTTATTTATTTATTTATTTATAGTAGATATTTTCTTCATTTACATTTCAAATGCTATCACAAAAGTCCCCTATACCTTTCCCTGACCCTGCTCCTCAACCGACCCACTCTTGCTTCCTGGCACTGGCATTCCCCTGTACTGGGGTATATGACCTTCCCAAGACCAAGGGCCTCTCCTCCCATTGATGGCTGACTAGGCCATCCTCTGCTACATATGCAACTAGAGACGCAGTTCTGAGTGGTAGTGGTTAGTTCAGTTGATCCTCCTATAGGGTTGCAGACACCTTTAGCTCCTTGGGTACTTTCTCTAGCTCCTTCATTAGGGGCACTATGTTCCATCCAATAGTTGACTGTGAGCATCCAATTCTGTATTTGCCAGGCACTGGCATAGCCTCACAAGAGCCTCACAGGGTCCTGTCAGCAAAATCTTGCTGACATATGCAATAGTGTCTGGGTTTGGTGGTTGTATATGGAATGGCTTCCCAGATGTGGCAGTCTCTGTATAGCTCTTTTTTTCTGTCTCAGTTCTGAACTTTATCTCTGTAACTCCTTCCATGGGTATTTTGTTCCCCATTCTAAGAAGGAATGAAGTATCTGCACTTTGGTCTTCCATCTTCTTGAGTTTCATGTGTTTTGCAAATTGTATCGTGGGTAGTCTAAGTTTCTGGGTTAATATTTGCTTATCAGTGAATGCATATCATGTGTGTTCTTTTGTGATTGGGTTACCTCACTCACGATGATATCTTCCAGGATGTATCCATTTGGTTAAAAATTTCATGAATTCATTGTTTTTAATTGCTGAGTAGTATTCCATTGTGTAAATGTCCCACATTTTCTGTATCCATTCATCTGTTGAGGGGCATCTGGGTTCTTTCCAGCTTCTGTCTATTATAGATAAGGCTGCTATGAACATAGTGGAGCATGTGTCCTTCTTAACAGTTGGAACATCTTCTGGATATATGACCAGAAGAGGTATTGCTGGATCTTCTGGTAGTACTATGTCCAATTTTCTGAGGAAACGCCAGACTGATTTCCAGAGTGGTTGTACCAGTTTGCAATCCCACCAACAATGGAGGAGTGTTTCTCTTTCTCCACATCCTTGCCAGCATCTGCTGTTACCTGAATTTTTGATCTTAACTATTCAGACTGGTATGAGGTAGAATCTCAGGGTTGTTTTGATTTGCATTTCCCTGAAAATTAAGGATGTTGAACATTTTTTTAGGTGCCTCTCAGCCATTCGGTATTCCACAGGTGAGAATTCTTTGTTTAGATTTGTACCTCATTTTTTAATAGTGTTATTTGATTTTCTGGAGTCCATCTTCTAGAGTTCTTTAAACCTTCTCTTCCAGCCTCCCTATCACAATTTTTATTTTCAGGGAAAAAAATCCCATGAAAGTTACATGTGGGTACTAGTAGGTAAACATCTTGATCGATCACATCTTTTAGACATTTGTTCCTGATATTTCAGTAAAAGAAAGTGACAAATTTTATATTTCATTATTTTGCTGGAAAAGACTTAAAAAGGTATTAAAATTTCAAATCTATTTCCCTAATAACTTATATATGAGAATGTGTTACATATGCTGTCATCCTGGAAATCCACTGCACCCTGTCTCACATTCAATGGTCATTTGGAGGGAATAAATCTTAAAAGGGTACAGCTGTGAATGGTTAATTCAAATGAAATACCTGGCAGAGAACAATCTCACCATTTCAGTGACTTTAACATGCTGTGATGGTTTGCTTTTTCACTATCTTTAAATCATAATTAAAAATTAAGATTTATTTAATTAAACCTTCCTGGCTTTGGCTGTAGGTCCAATATATATTGGCAGTTAAAAGAAGAATAAATAAAGGAAAGAGAGAGGTATAGTTGGACACTTGAGATAGCATGGTTTACATTTGCAATTCAGTACAGATAATCTTATAGGACTCCTTTTCTTGTCAGAGACAGGAAATGGATTTTTGATGCTATCTAATATTGATCAAACTGCCACATAACTGATGGGACAAGATTTGAAGGGTACTATTTTAAACAAGCTTGACATGTTCTTTCTACATGATCTAATCGTGCCAGGAGGAGAAATCACAATTAAGGAGAGGCATCTTTGGCTTCCTTAAAGGGAACTCTTGCCTACTAACACCAGACATGTTGCTTATTTAAGGATAAAGGTTATTTGCTGGGTGTAGTGAGAAAGAGTCACTATGAGAAGACTGGAATACCTGCTGTCCCACCCCTGAATTAATTTGTATCTAATATTTGTAATGTATAGAACTGGTGGCTTTCTGCTATCTTTATCTCCTTATTGGTATTTTATTCATAGTGGCGCTAACAAATTTTTTCACCCAAGAAAGACAAATGAACTACACAAAATGCCAGTTAGCCAGCCTTAGAAAAGAATTCTTAAAATTATTCAGATATCAAAATATTATTTTAACAGTGAAAGGATGGAAAAGCTAATACAAAGAACTCTAATTGAAGTAATATTTCTAGGTAATATCTCCACAGATAGGAGAATAAATAAACTCCAGAATCCAATTGTTTCTTGGCTTCATATTTAATGGAACCTATAGTCTCTTTCCTTAAATAAGTGACCTGATTAGATTACAGTATAATTAAGTGGCAGTTTTGAGGGCCGTACTTCACAAATATAATTTTACTATAAGAAATGTTCACTGAAAATAGCACTTCATTTTACAACTAAATGGAACAATTTCAACATCTATAATTGTTCTTTTTTATATTCCTTAGGAACCATGCCATGAAGATGTGTTATTTTTGCCTACAGCATAAGAATAAGCACTGTAATTTTTCCAGTAAGGACTACATACAAAGCTCAGTGTTGCACAGTTGGTTTGCTGGCCACTTTCAGCCCTCATCAACTCATTCACCAAGGCGTTCTACATCCATGAGGAGGAGTCAGAGAAGTTACAGAACAATTGTTTTTTCATGACAACAAAAAGGATTAAGATAAACACTAAGTTGCCTTTTCATTTCTGTACCTGTTCATCATTAATTTTTGCATTGATTTTGATGGTTCAAAGAAATTGGGTTTTGATGCTATTTATTGCTATTATTATCAGCTGCTGCTTGTGGTTTCCCCTTGTACTAGGCTCTGAGGGCATTCCTCATTCATGTGATTCTGACACGGGTTCTGCTGATGCCATCACAAACATAATTTGATCCTGGCCTAAAGTGTGAATCCAAAACCATTTATTTCTTTGTTCGGTACTCTGTTTTATGTTTTTCAGAAAGCACTCATGACTTTTGAAACAATGACTTTACAAATAATGTATGGAGGAAGAATAAATCCTGAGTCTCTGTGAATATTGGTTGTGCAGCTTGTAGATTCAGAGTCTGGCGCTGGAGTCATAGTGATGTCCCAGAAAATAGATACACAAAGCATCTGAATCTCCATTGTGGTTAGAATTTGTTTTTTTCTTTTAGTGGACTTGAGGGTTTAGTGACAGGAGCAGTAGAGAGCACAGTGTCACTCACTGTTCTTGCACATCTGCTGCATGTGCTGGTTGCACCTTCTGAATTCATCTTTTGTACATAAATCTGAAAGCAAATTGCAGATTCTAACGTTAGCTGTAATCAAATGATGCCAATATAATTTCAATATCTTTAGATGCTCACAAAGTCAACTCCAGTGGAGATCTTTCTTGCTTATTCTACTCCTGAAAGCAACATATTTTGGAAACTCAGTTAAATGTTAAAACATTCCTGCCATGAGCTGCAGTCTTAAACAAGACCACAGTCAATATCTGCTTAAGAATCATGATCTCTAACACAAGGCATTGCCACTCCCTTATTAAGTTTATTGATGAATTGTAATTCTATGTTTTTATTTGTTCCCTAGGAGATAACCAGAATTAGAATAGTTTAATATATTAATTTTTCACACCAAATAAGATGTTCCTTTTATATGAACAAAATCAATATATCCATAGATATATTAAGATCTTGGGTTTTGCGAATTCCAAAACATTCCAATAATGCAATAGGAGAGTAATGAAACAAATTTATTTAAAAAAAACAAATGCTATATATCTTTATTATCCTACTTGGGAATTTTTTTGTGATTTCAAAAATTCAGAGTCTAAACATGACACAAAATATTAAATACAGATGCTGTGATGGTTGATCTTACATGTGAACCTGGTTAGATTAAGAAATGTCTAGGAGGTTCGTGTGGCACACACATCTCTAGATGTGCACTGGGTGAGAGAGCACTGACATAAGCACAAGGGCTCAGACATAATGAATGGATTATTTCTTGATAGAGTTACAAAATGACATTCTTACTGGGAGGTAGGGAATGACTGGAGGTAAGGCCTTGTTAGAGATGGCAGAGACAACAGCATGTTGTCTCTGATGCTCTGGCCTCTCATTTTATACCCTTTCTCTGCTTCCATTCAATCAACAAGACCAAGAAGCAGCTCTGACTAGTCTTACTGATAAAATGTCTGCCTAATCCCGTGGAGCTAAGCAACTATGGGCTGGACTTTGTAAAGCCAGAAACCTAAATAAACCCTTCTCCCATTGAGGAACATTATTTTTGATTACAGCAATATAAACGTAGTGGAACCAACAGAGACCCACTAGTTTAATCTGTTTATAAAAGAGCATACATACATACATATAAAAGTTATATTAAAATGGTCTCATATTGGAAGGCAGATAACTTTTTTATTAGATATTTTCCTCATTTACATTTCAAATGTTTCTTTCCTAGTTTCCTCTCCAAAAGTCACCCCCCATACCCTCCCCCTGCCCAGCTCCCCAACCCACCCACTCACACTTTTCCTTTTCTCATAAAATGAATTAGTCTCTACTCTCATGTCAAGATGATGACAGTAACAGTTTCCAGGCCTGCACAAGTACAAGCCTTAATTAATGTTCATAAAACTATGTAGGAGATGTGAATAAGAAAAATTATGGAATGGAGAGACAATGTTGTTACTATAATAGGTGACTGAATATTGCTTTGTGCTCTGCTAATGTGACAATGATGTGTATTATTGCATTATAAATGATACACACAACAGAACTATTACTTAATTTTATTAGCATACTTAACATTTTTTAATCTTAATGAATTTCCAGAAAGCAAGTTCTGTCATTGGCCTTGTTTACATGCAAAATAATCAGACTATCACATGGTTGACCTTTAAGAACAAAAACTTTTTCTTGAAAGGATGTTCTATGGTCATTACTGGACCAAATCAATGACAACATTGGCATTTGTATATTTGTGGAAATCATGGTTCCTGAAATGACCTTTTAGTTTGGTTTAGAATGTTCCTGAATTAATATGTATATGTATAGTTTACTCTTGTGACTGTAAGAATATCTTATTTTATCTCTCTTCACCTCCCTCTCCTCTGCCCTCCTCTCACACACATGCACACACACACACACACACACACACACACACACAGACACACACACACACACAGACACAGACACATACACTTTCTCAGAAAATATCATGTTGAGGTACAATTTAACCACTTTCTTTATCTTTACTTTTTTCTGGGATAAACGTGTTTTCCTTCTTTTATAATGGCTCAGAATTTTGATGAAGGGAACACATTGACTTCCTATAAAAGAGAATTTTCCTCTTGTTCACAAACCACTTTGAAGACTATTGAGATTCTGTTGAGCCAGACTACATCACACTATTACCCTGACTTTTCTCCTCATTATAACACTTCAATGGTCTTTTCACCTATTGAAGGACAACTTATATTGGTTTTACCCTTCTTCTGGTGTTCTTCAGATTTTTTTTTAAGCCACTGTTGCTTTAAACTTTTTCACTATGCTGGAGGAGTGATTAGATTTGTCTTCACTGTCCATGGCCCTTCAGTGTCACAGTGGAAGTGTTCTTTCACCTATGGAAATTTCCTTACAACTTTCTTTGATACATTTTCTACTACATTTTCTCATTCTGAAATTCCCATTGATTGAAACAAAAATGACATTCTTGGATTTATGTTTTAGCGCACACCCTTTACATTTTTACATTCATTAGAGTATGTTCTTGAAGCTGGTAAAACAAATGACAATCCTCTGTGAAACCACTGACAGTAAAATATATAAGATCTAAGAGGACATGGAAGGACTTTAAAAATCTATATTAATTTTGATAGAATGCTCAGCACATAAGACTAACTTTTTTATTGCACAAACAGTCTCTAACATGTGATAAACTTAATGTAGGAGCTGGCATTTTATTCCAAGAGAGAGAAACAAGGTCACATTTAGGAAATGAGATTTATTTTTTAAATAAAAGACATCCAGTTAAGCACTATTAAATATTTAGTCAATTAATAGCAATATATGCATGTAAAACGTTAAACTTTAAAATTGTATTGTGTGATAATGTTACATAGTCATATAATGTTTTGCTTAAATATATCTTTTCAGTTTTTCCTGTATCTCTCTATACTTTCCCTCCCATCATCATGTGCACCTTTTGTTGTTTAAAGTCATTGAGTGCTGTTTGCACAAGCATAAGTGTGGGGCCACCTATTAGAGCATATTTACCCTCCTGGGAGACACACTGCTGAAGAACTGACTCTACTTTTCTCAGGATTCAATTGTCTAGAAATTTGACTCCATGCAGAGTGTCATGAGCCCCATTCTCATATGCACATTCAGATTGGGTTGGCTTTATCTGGTTCAGGTTTTATGAATGGAATCATTGCTGCTGTGAGTTCCTCTATACAATGGTAATGTCATTCCTGTCCAGCAAATACAACAAATGCTGTTTGGCTACAGACACCAACTCCCTCTCACCTGTATAGACTGTTCTGTTTCTTCTTTTCCAATGATCTCCGAGAGCTGGATCAGGAGGTGTGATCTAAATGTTGCACTTGGGCTGAGCATGCCACAGTGTTTATTTTCTACACGTTGAGTTGTCATCTACTAAAAGAAGAAACTTCTCTGAAGGGAATTTACAGGTGCACTAATCAGTGGGTATAATAATAAAAGTTTAGGGAATGGTTTAAATAATAGACATTTTAAACATGATAATAATCTTACATTCTCCCTTAGGGATTACTAGTTAGCTAGATATTGTGTTTTGGCCCAGTTAGAGGTATCAAGCATGCCTTACATCCTAGGAAGAAGATTTGAAATCCAGTCAGAGAGTGGTTGGTTACTTCCATAACTTTTCTGTCATACCTTTGCAGGCTACTCATTTAGTAGCTCACAAGATTCACAGCTAGATAAAATTGTTAATTAGTTTCTGCCCTACAGGCATAAATAGATCTCTTCAGGACTATGACTTCTAGCCAGTAAGGATGAAGCTTGGTCAAGGCTAGTTTGATTTCTCCTAATCCTATGAGTTAAGTAGGTGGTGTTTTCAGCAACAGGGTACTAGTATCAAGTTATGGAGAGTAACAAAGAACAATTCCTATAACCTCTACTGTTACAGGTATCTATTACACTTCACTGATTAACAACTACTAAAAATCCAATTTTCTGAGGAACAGCCAGACTTATTGCCAGAGCAGTTGTACAAGCTTGCAATCCTGCCAACAATGGAGGAGTGTTTCTCTTTCTCCACATCCTCTGACAGCATCTGCTGTCACCTGAGTTTTTTGATCTTAGTCATTCTGAGTGGTGTGAGGTCGAATCTCAGGGTTGTTTTGATTTGCATTTCTTGATGACTAAGGATGTTGAACATTTCTTAGGTGCTTCTTGGCCATTTGGTATTCCTCAGTTGAGAATTCTTTGTTTAGCTATGTCCTCCATTTTTAAAATAGGGTTATTTGATTCTCTGGTGTCTAACTTCTTGAGTTATATATTGGATATTAGCCCTCTATCAGATGTAGGATTGGTAAATATCTTTCCCCAATCTGTTGGCTGCCATTTTGTCCTATTGTCAGTGTCCTTTGCCTTACAGAAGCTTTGTAATTTTTTGAGGTCCCATTTGTCAGTTCTTGATCTCAGAGCATAAGCAATTGGTGTTCTGCTCAGGAACTTTTCCCCTGTGTCTATGTGTCTGAGAGTCTTCTCCACTTTCTCTTCTAGTAGTTTCAGTGTATCTGGCTTTATGTGGAGGTCTTTGATCCACTTGAACTTGAGCTTTGTACAAAGAGATAAGAATGGAAATTAGTGTGGACCCAGAAATACCACTCCTGAGCATATACCTAAAAGATGCTCTAACAAATAACAAGGACACATGCTCCAATATGTTCACAGCAACCTTATTTATAATAGCCAGAAGTTGGAAAGAACCCGAATGTCCTTCAACAGAGAAATGGATGAAGAAAAAGTGGCACATTTACACAATGGAATACTACTTAGCTATTAAAAACAATGACTTCATGACATTCTTAGGCAAACAGATAGAACTAGAAAATATCATCCTGAGTGAGGTAACCTAATCACAAAAGAACACATGGTATGCATTCACTGATAAGTGGGTATTAGCCCATAAGCTGGGAATACCCAAGATACAATTCACAGATCACAAGTAGCTCATGAAGAAGGAAGGCCAAAGTGTGGGTACTTTGGTCCTTCTTAGAAAGGGGAACAAAATACTCATGGGAGCAAATATGGAGACAAAGTATGGAGCAGAGACTGAAGCAAAGGCCATCCAAAGATTGTCTCACCTAGGGATCCATCCTATGTACAATCACCAAACCCAGACACTATTGTGGATGCAAAGAAGTACATGCTCACAGTAGCATGTTATAGCTGTCTTCTGAGAGGCTCTGCAAGAACCTGACAAATACAGAGGCAGATACAGGAAGCCAGTCATTGAACTGAGAGAGCACAGGGTGCCCAATGGAATCCCCAATGGAGGAGTTAGAAAAATGACTGAAGGAGGTGAAGAGGTTTACAACCCCATAGAAAGAACAATAATATCAACCAACCAGATCCCTCAGAGCTCCCAGAGACTAAACCACCAACCAAGGAGTACACATGGTGGGACCCATGGCTCCAGCCACATATGTAACAGATGATGGCCTTGTTGGACATCAATGGGAGGAGAGGACCTTGGTCCTGTGATATCCCAGTGTAGGGGAATTAGAGAGCTGGGAGACAGAAGTGGATGGGTGAACACCTCATAGAAGCAGGGGGAGGGGGTATGGGATAGGGGTTTTCGGGACGGGTGGGGACCAGGAAAGGGGAAAACATTTGAAATGTAAATAAAGAAAATATCCAATAAAAAAAAAACAAAAATAAAAACAACACCAAAGTTGATAACTGGCTGTGGTCATTGCCTTTTTGATATATAGTGATTTCATTAAAACTTTCCATATATATATATGGAAAAAGTATATATATACTTTTATAGTATTTCATCTGTGAATGTCATTTTCAAGGCTCTTTACCATTGGTTATCCTTCTTCCACTTCTTCTATTTTGCTGGACTCTAACACATAACATCATTTAACCTTTTCTATTTCATTATATCCTTTTGCACCCTCCATCACCTGAATTCCTGACACCTGTGAATGCTTCTTAAAGACATATGTCTATAGACTCAAAAACTAGCATCCATACATAAGACAGAACATAAAGCACTTGTCATTCTGGGTCTGTCTGACTCAGAATAATTAGTTTTATCTCTTCCATGAATGTGTGACATGCATATACACTATAATATTTTTTTAGCAGTTGAAAATGAAAATTATGAAACATTAAGCTGTTTTCAATAGATGATTTGAATAAAGTCTTGGCTCATGTGTCTCTGAAGGCCAAGCTGCTCATTCATTCTCGGTGGTTCTTCTATTATAAAGAACCAATTCCCTTATGTTTGTGAGCTTCTATTGCTTATTTATTATATAACTGAATTCCTTTCTAGGCCAATTCAGCCATGCCATATCTCAATAGTGTTATTGTGACAATTAGCCACTTAATCTCCAGCATGTTAGGTTAGTGATACTGGAGCCACTGGCCAGTGCTGCTGGTTGCCATCTGGAATGAGGGTATGAACCATAGTCGCTTTTATTCTGCAAGACCAGCCAGTGCTCACTAGAATTTATTATGTTTTCTTACTAAGCTTTCAGTTGCTTCTGAGACAAATTCTCTTGGTGTACCTGTCACTTTTGTCATTATCTTGAAGGTGTTAATATCTACAGTCTTTGTGGAGTTCTTTTGGTTGGCTTCAGTTTTGATGACAGGGTGCAGGGTGGGTCAAAGATCAATAGTTCACATGCTTCAGTTGGTATTTGAGTTCATCTAACTTAGGGTGAACCCACAAAGGTGTGAGGACTTATTCCAATTAGAGACAGGTGACATATATAAATGCATTTTTAGAGAAGTAGGGACCATATTTTGTCTTCCCTCCAATTCTTCCAGCTATGCTCTCCCAGTAATGATATTTTTATTCATATTACCCATGAATTCTTATGATCGACTTGTTTCTTTTAAAGAATCTATTGATTCACATTTTATAGACGGTATTACTATGTACATTTTTCTGAGTAAATTTTTTTCATTCTGAATTAGGTTTAATCTATAACTCATGGCAACTTGATGCTTGGTTATATTTTAAAATAATCCTGGGGAAGATCTGGGTAGAAATTACATGTAACTTTGTTAACTGTCAGGTTAGCTTTCAGATGGGTAGATAAGAGATTATCATTTTAATGGAACTGGCTTAAATGACATTCATTCCTCTTGGTTTTATGCCCTTTAGGTGGCTGAATTCCTTTAAAGAGTCAATTTTCAATCCTGCCTTATTATCTGACTATCTTTTATTTTCTGATTAAACTGATAGCTTTAAGATGATAAATTGCTTCATATCAAAATTTAAATTATCACCCCTTCCTTAGTGTGACTTTTGACTCATTATTATATTTATTAGAGAACATCTCTCTTTCTGAATAACAGGTCAGCTGTTTTCTTCCCCATATGTCTTATGGTATGACTTCTTGTTCTTTCTACATCACTATTCAGTGTTTTATCTACCATCATAGACATGGCATTCATTGAAATAATGTAAAGACCTTGCATATTGAGCAATTCATTGGCATCCTGAGCAAGAATGATATTTGCACAGTCCTACTCCAGCTCTACCTCCTTTCCTTCATCCAACTCCTCCTCCTCATTTTGGGTTGCCATTAGTGCAATATTATTCTGGTAAACAAGTGCTCATAGGTTGTCTCAAGTATGTGAGTATTTAAAACTTATCCGTGGGACAGAAACAGAAAGGAAGAAGGAAGCATGAATTTAGAGAACTTATCTCTATATTCTATGAATTTTTATTATGTATGAGACATAGATAATATACAGCCAGGCTCAATGTTACTATCTTAATTTTCCTTATCAGTTTTATGAAATTTTAAGAGATTAATTACCCTGTTAAGTTAATGTACTTATAGTCTATGCCAAGATTCCTGTCCTAACTTCTGAATATCCTTTTTTTCCAAATTATTATGTTGTTCTCACATCAAGCAGTGTTAAAATCTTTCCTGCTTTGGTTTATTGTGCATATAATTGCAGCACAATTACACAATCTTTCAAAACATTAGATATCTTCATAAAAATTGATGCAGTAATGATAAAAACATTTTAGAGATCAACTAATATATGATTCCATCCCAAACCATTGTTTCAATATTAAAAATACCAGTTTATTAGAGGGTTTTGCAATAATATAAACAAGCTATTTTTTCTCTTAATAACCATGTTAATGCTGTTGTTTTCCAATTTGAAGATGAAATTGAGGCAACAGTTTGTCCTGTGTGCTCTCCTAAGTCTCTTTATAAATTGGATTTAGCTAATTGCATTACTAGTTTCTCTCTTTCCCAGTAGTGTTTTTAGATATCCAATGCTATAACTGTACTTTTCTTAGCCTTAACTCTTCTATTTTGCTTCATAGAAGTGTCAACTATCATACCAGAAACATCTCACTCCTCATTAAAATGACATGCTACTGTCAGGGAAAACTAAAGGGAGATGTCTCATACAGCACACATCTGTGACATGAGTCTCTTCTTCGATTCACCTACTTTGGTATATTTTGTGAATATTTAATTTTAAATGGTCTCCAACATTTTTTTTCATTGTATCCTTGGTTCAAAATTAGTGATTTAAAAAAAATGAGCCCCCAATGTCAGCATGTTTTGCTGTTATAGCAAAAATTTAAAACTTCGTTAAACTTACAGAGAAAAATTAGTTTAAGTAGAGGTAGATTGAGAAAACCTGAGTGTTTTAAATTATATTACACTAATTTGTTCACAAGTATGAACAATGCATTTAATTAAGTATTTCATAGTCTTTACCTTGTTTTACTCTACTACTTAATTAGACTTAATTAGTTCAGAACAATAGACAAGTTTTTACTTAACTTTTCTCAGAGTTCTTTGCATTATTTTGGTTTTAATCTTTTGTCATCAATGTATATGAGACATATAAAATGTTGATTAAATTTTAAATTCTCTTAAAAGCAATAAAAGTCTGTGGAGAGCCGTGCTGCAAGCAATCGCCATTATAAGATGGTGCTGGCCTCCGCTATGCCTAACTAGTAAACAAGCCTTGTACGCAGGTGCGAGAGTGAACTCATGCCTAGTCACTGCCCATTTCGGGGTGTAGTAATGGGGTAATGGGCGAGCAACGAATCAGGAGCTGACATGCCACATCAAGTGCTGAAACGCCATGGCTGAGGGCTATATAAGCAACGTCATTTTCCGGGGTCGGGGTCTTCCCTCCTGAAGAAGCAATAAAGCTTTTTGCTGCAGAAGATTCCGTTTGTCCAAGTGTGTTCTTGCCGACAAGAACGATAGCTCGGGACAAAAGTCAGTGTGATTATCACCTTTGTTTAATAGCACTCTGTTTCTTCTCCCTGTGTCCATACTAGTGCTGAAAATTAATGTCTTATTAGAATTAAATATTTTACAGAGGGTGAACCTGAAGAGAGCCTAGCATAATTTCACCAAAATAGCCTAGTATCCAATAAAAAAAAATGTGAAGCTTTTATTAGCCTTATGGTAGTGGGGTTCTTGTCTATGTCAATTTTCTTTGTACTTCTAAAAATATTTCAGTGAGAAAGGATATTAGGAAATCAATTGACCTTATACTTAGCATAATCACTTTTTACATTTTTTGCTAGGTGGCTCCAGCTGTTGTGTGCCAATAAGGTTTATGCCTCTTTTTTGAGATGTCCCTTTAAATTATTTAACGGTAAAATGTTAGAAAAACTACAGTCTAAATCTACTACTACTTACAGTTATATACTTTCCTTTACCATGAAGTTTCACTAAATGTTTACTTAAGCATGTTTTAGAAGTATGAAAATTATGATAAGGTGAAAGAGTAAACAAAAAACCATAGGTGAGTATTAAACAAGCATGGAGCTAGCACACTTGTAGAAGAGCAGTGCCAAGAGTGGATATATGGTTTCCTTTCAAAGGAGAATCAGAAGACAGAAAGTTGAGGATAGAGAAAGAGGGAGAGGGAGATGGAGACAGAGAGGAGGAAGAGAAAGAGAGAACAGTTTATGATAGCTAGATTAAATATAGCTCACAAGAATGTATTTCTGACATATTTTAGCTAATAGAGATAGAAGATAGGGTATTATATCACAGAGAACATGTTAATGAGGAAAACAAAAAAGACATGAAACATGAGATGGGAACACTAATTATGGCTATTGGTGTTGAAATAAAGTTCTAAAAATTTATGATAACCAGGGAACAAAGGCATATAAATGCAATGCATTTGACAGATGTGATATCTAATAGTTTAAGTTCTTTTGTACTCATGCCTTTAAATTGAATCACATTTATATTTCATATTAAAATAACAAACTTTAAAGTATAAATGCTTGTATTTATATACCAGAGTAGTGGGCCAATGGAAGAAGAAAATATTTTGAGTTCAATACTCAGGACCCACATAACAAATTTCTTTCCATCTACAATCTCAGCATTCTCAAAATTAGATGTGATTCGGAGACAGAATTAACTGGAAGCTCAAGGGCCAGATATCCTGAAGTACGCACCATGGACCTGGAACAAGGTGTGATGTGTCACTCATCTTCTATAAGTTGTCCCATGACTTTTATATGCATGATGTGGCTCTCTCTCCTCTCTCTCTCTCTCTCTCTCTCTCTCTCTCTCTCTCTCTCTCTCTCTCTCTCTCTCTCTCTCTCTCTCTCTCTCTCCTCTCTCTCCCTGTTGTGTCACGAAACTTTTCTAGGGAAAACACACATCTACTCAACCCAGATAGGGAGCTGTCAACAGATCAAAGAATAGAAACCACCACATTCAACTTGCTGAACCAATGTGCTTTCCTGGAGTTTACTTACAGGAGTATGAGCGGGATGTTCCATATAGGAGCAGAAATGATACAAGGACAGCTGTATTGCCAAAGATCACCCCAACATAGGCTACATAAAGCTTGGAAACTGGAGGATAGTGTACAACCTTCAGTCAGCTCAAAGGGCTGGACAATGCCCTTTCCAAGTAATTCTGACAGCCTAACCTTTTCCAGGAAGCTCTGTTGGTCTTTGCTTCTTCCAGGCAGCTGATCTGACCTCAAATTCTTTTTGACAGCTTAGCTCTTTGTTTCTGAGAGGGAATTTCAGGTTTTAGTACTTACTCTGGCAGTAAGTAATAATGAAGGCCGTAGAGGATCTGGTCAGTTTCAGGAACTTCCTAAGGCCATTTTGAGTGTAAAGCTTGTCTTCAGAATGACATGTTTCAATATCAAATAAAACACTGAAGGAAAACTGGCAAACAACTTTCATATATACACACACAAGGGAACACACTAAATAAATACTTTGATGTTATAAATTATCACATTAGAGGGATATCTATTTATTAAACTAACAATTTAATGCTAATTAGGAGATTTGTGCTTATTTATGTTTCTTAAGGGATTTGCTAAGTACAGATATGTGTGAGTATGTGTATGCATGCACATGTAATAATATTGCAGAAGAGACTGAATTTTAGGAGGGGGTAAAGCATGGAAGAAATTGGACAGTGGAGTGATGTATATCTATGGCTCGTGTATGAAGTTCACATTAAAATGGTCTAAAAGCTAAATGTATGGGAAGTATGCAGTTAAAAAATATATACACATACATCACATACTTGTACACACACACACACACACACACACATATATATATATATATATATATATATGAACTGTAAAATATTGAAGTGGTTCTGTTTTCTGTGTCTTGTTCTATTAAGTACACAGCAAGGTTTATTTCTTTATGTAAAAATAAACAAACAATACAATAAAAATAAATAAGAAAAATGTATCTGTTTTTGGTAGAGAGAATATCTTGTATAGTGTATGGGCATCATCTGTCAACTAAAGAGCCTATGTTTTAGTCAGGAAATAGAAGATGGACATCCTTGGAGGCAGAAAGAATTCCGGGATAGAGCCACGAATGGAAAGCTTTGCCCAGAAAGATGTGAGAAGACAGAAGCATGGTACCTAACCTGAGCCAAGCAGCCATGTGCCAGAATGTAGGTTAAAATAAATGGAATGTTTTAAGTTGGGTCTAGTCAAAGAAGAGACTGGTTTTATGGTCAAGGTATTTGTAAATATATTTTTAGTATGAGTCTTTTTCTGGCATGAGGCTGAGAGGAAGAACTGGACCTAACTTTTCCAGCTCTTAACAATGGATACAATTTTTAAAAATTACTTATTTGTTAGTTTTTTTTTTAATTTTGCACATTGAGTTTTGATTATATTTATCTTCCCTGCCCCAACTCTTTTCAGCTCCTCCATGCTTCTCTTTCTATCTAATGCTATACCTTTTTTGTCAGGTCAAGGCCAGTTTGTGTTGCTCAGATATTCCCGGAGGTCTGGTCTTCCACTGGACCATGATATGCAATATGCTTTTCCTGTTAAGTTCTAAGGACTAACCAGGAACATTGACATTATCTTGTAATGTTTGGGTGTTTTTGAGACTTCAATGGCCAACAATTCCAAAAGAAGTAGCCCACGCCTGAGTCTTGGCTTTCCATTTGTTAGTCACTGGTGTCTAGTAGCAGCATGGTTTTCCTATCATTGGATAACCAGATTTTAAATCTTTTTCTCATTTCCATTAATGAGTGAATTTATTAATTAATACACTTTACATCTAATTGCAGTCTCCCTCTCCTCCCAATACCCCCTTGCACAGCCCCTTTTCCCTACCCTCTCACCTCTTAGAAGGTGGAAATATCTCCTTGATACCAACCAACCCTGGCACCTCAAGTTACTGCAGGACTAGGTACATGCTCTCCCACTGAAGCCAGACAAGACAACACAGTTAAGCAAATAGGATCTGCAGGCAGGCAACAGAGTCAGGGTAAGTCCTTGTTCCAGTTGTAGGGGAACCAGCATGAAGACCAAGTTGTATATCTGCTGCATATGTGTTGGGGGGGGGGGCGCTGTGTGGAATAGTTCCAGCCTATCTGTGACTATTAGCTGGTGGTTCAGTCTCTGAGAGCCTCCAAGGTCCAGGTTGATTGACTCTGTTAGCCTTCTCATGGAACCCTATTCTCTTTAAGCTCCTCAATCCTTCCCCCAAATCATCCACAAGATTTTATGAGCTTCCTCTAACATTTGTTTGTGGGTTTTTATGCCTGTTTTGGTTAGCTACTGGGTAGATCATCTCAGAGAACAACTATATAATAGGCTCTTGTCTGTGAAACCAGGCTGAAAGATACAAATGTAGCCTGAGTTTCCAAGGCAGTTAATGGAGGATGGCAGGCCTGCAATGTATCCCTGTTGATTCTTTGAGAACAGCTAGGCACACCCCTGCCCCCAAATTGGGAGTTGGTTGCTACTGAATTCGTTTATGTTCATCTCATACAGAGCACCTGTGTTTGCAGGGCAGCAGTGACAAACATAGCTGTCAAGAATGTCTTCCCGTGAGGCTGTCATTGAGACAAGGCTTTGGTCAACATAGAGGCACCAAAGTCCCTCAGTGTGTCCCTGTGAGTCCACTACCTGTGCAGCCTCAATAGGAGTTGTTTCCTTTATCCACACAGAAACCTCCATGGAGACATGACTGACTGGCACATTTATCAAAGTTGAGGTCACAGTGGTCTCCAAGGAATCCAGGTGCATAGTCATAAAAGTAAGCCCCAGAAAATCCTGGCATGTGACACCATATAAACATGTCTGGGATCGATATTAATAGATTTTCAATTCATAGTGCACACCAGAATACTCTTGAATACAGACATCTATGTGTGCAAATGTGTATTAGGAAGCTTCTTCTTTTTAAAATTTTATTTTATTAATTATTTTATTTATTTACATTCCAAATGTTATTCCCTCCTACCTGGTTCCCCCTCCATAAGCCTCCCCATCCACCAACTCCCACTTCACCGCTCTAGCATCTCCCTTCTCTGGGGCATCAAGCCTCCAAAGGAGCTTCCAACTGAGGCCAGACAAGGCAGTCTTCTGCTACCTATGAAGCTGGGAGCAGAGGACATGGACCAGCACATGTATGCTCTTTGGTTGGTGGCATAGTGCCTGGGTTCTCTGAGGGGTCCTGTTATTTGATACTATTGTTCTTCTTATGGGATTGCAATCCCCTTGAACTTCCTCAGTCCTCCCTCTAACTCTTCCAATTAGGTCCCCGGCTTAGTCCAATGTTTGACTGTGAGTATATGAATCTGTCTCAGTTTGATGCTGGCATAGCCTTTCAGAGGACAGCCATGCCAGGCTCTTGTTTGCAAGTATATCTTGGCATCAGCAATAGTGTCAAGGCTTGGTGTCTGCGGATGGGATGGATCCCAAGGTGGGGCAGTCTTTAGATGATCTTTCCTTCAGTCTTTGCTCTGTAGTATATATTTATGTATGTGTATGTGTATCTATTTGACTATATGCCATGTTTTTGCAGCTTCCCATGTATGTACAGACTCTGAAGAGTCTGTCAAGTAGACTGGAACTGTAGTTACAAAAACAAAACAAAACAAAACAAAACAAAAAACCAAGTTAGAATAAGCTGGCTTCTCTACTGCCTGTAGAACTACTGCATCACTCTGAACTCTGTACATCTAAACTTTTCTTACACTGAAGAGAATTAATAGCCGCCATACTTAGAGGTTTGGCTGTTAGTGGTGGTAGGGTTCCACTGTAGATAGTGAGCTAATCCTACCCAATGTGTTCGATGTATCCTCAAATTGATATGACATTTGAGTATGTTAATTTAGTTTTGCTTCTGTTTTTTGAAGTGATATATATATATATGCATATATATATAATTATGTGATATAATCATTACTCTATGAAGCATGTTACATATATAGAATCATTGCATATCAGTAGAAAGAGAAATTATAAAAAATTATCCTACGAAATACTTTGCTTCTGTTTGTAAAAATATAACCTTCCAAGAATTTCTGCCTCCTCAAACCAGACATTGCTGTCGTAATTGGCTAGATGAAAGGTAATGCAGCATCAGACCTAAGCCCATGAACTTACAAGAGTGGAGGCATGGCTTGGCTCAACATTTGTTGCTCATCTGGCTAACACTGGAAAAGTTGCATAGCCTCCATAAGCTTCATTTTATTCGTGTACATTTTCAATGATAACTTTCAATTAGCAGACAATCGGGGGGAAACTTCTATGAGTAAATGTGTCTAAGGAGTTCAGTCAAGTATCTATGCATTATTGTGAACTGGCTTTTTGGGTTATATGTTATTTGTCATTGTTTGTAGTACCTGTTCCAGGTAAATGATCATTTTCCTTTTTATACTGAACTGAATTTTCTCACAGTTTGTACTTCTTACTCCCAGTGTCTGTGAGGTTCAGCATTGTTTGTATCCTAACCTGTTTCTTTCTATGGTAACTAGCTCAGGTGAAGTGATAAGGAGGAAGGTAGAAAATTATCAAGCTATATACACTAGCTGCAAGAAGACAGGCAAGATGAATTGTACTTATAATTTCAGCATTTGAGAGCCTGAGGCAGGAAGACCATGAATTCAAGTACAACTTGGTAAGTTTCAGGTTAGGGTCAGTTTCTGAGTAAGAAATTGTTTAGAGAAAAAGCTATAGGGTAATAATCCTCTATCAAAATTGGCAGTGTAAATTTACAGGTATAAAGTTTTACAAGTATCCCAGGCATGCACCTTTCCTTGGTTGTAACATTTTAATTATGAACTAAAAGATTTACTGCAGAAGTAAAAAATTCTGCGTTGTTGCAAATTGCAAAATATAAAGAAAATGAGATCTTTTCCTTTGGAGATCTTGATGTGTTTTCCATAAGGTCATATTAAAAGCACACTCATTCAGGCTTTTATTTAATAGTATGTATTGAATAATGTCCTGAGAGGTCAACACTCAAATTTGTGTTTGATCATGAGGTTTCTTCTTCCCTCTTCTGGTCTAATCCTATCTATGGATATGATTCTTGCATCCCATATTAGAGGTAGTAGAATGAAGACAGCACAAGTTAATGGTTGGTTTTGAAGACTGTCTATAAAAGTTAGTGAACACTTACATTTATGGTATATCCAGAATGAACTAGCCTCTTGTAGAACTGAAAGTAACAGCACTAACTTAGACTGTTTTCTGAGACAAAAGGATGGACCATCTAGAGACTGCCATATCCAGGGATCCATCCCATAATTTGCCTCCAAACAATGACACCATTGCATACACTAGCAAGTGTTTGCTGAAAGGACCCTGATATAGCTGTCTCTTGTGAGACTAGGCTGGGGCCTAGCAAGCACAGAAGTGGATGCTCACAGTCAGCTATTGGATGAATCACAGGGCCCGCAATGGAGGAGCTAGAGAAAGTATCCAAGGAGCTAAAGAGATCTGCAACCCTGTAGGTGCAACAACATTCTGAACTAACCAGTACCCCGGAGCTCTTGACTCTAGCTGCATATGTATCAAAAGATGGCCTAATCGGCCATCACTGGAAAGAGAGGCCCATTGGACACACAAACTTTATATGCCCCAGTACAGGGGAATGCCAGGGCCAAAAAGTGGGAATTGGTGGGTAGGGAAGTGTGGGGGGGAGGGTATGGGGGACTTTTGGGATAGCATTGGAAATGTAATTGAGGAAAATATGTAATAATATATATATATATATATATATATATATATATATATATATATATAAAAGAAAATTGCTGCTGGACTATAGATTAGTTTGTGCTTTAAGACTGGTTATATCCTAGAGCTGGGTCTCTAGTTGTATATGTAGCAGAGGATGGCCTAGTCAGCCATCAATGGGAGGAGAGGCCCTTGGTCTTGCGAAGATCATATGTTCCAGTACAGGGGAATGCCAGGGCCAGGAAGTGGGAGTGGATGGGTAGGGGAGCAGGGCAGGGAGGCTTTGGGGATAGCATTTGAAATGTAAATGAAGAAAATGTCTAAGAAAAAAGAAAGAAAAAAAAGGGCATAAGTCTAACATACCTGGAAAAAAAGGACTGGTTATAAAACTTCTAATTATTCTATTGTCAACCTAATATGATTATTAAAACTCTATTTAAATATTTGTATTGATAATCCATTTTGATATGAGAGAAGTTTTATTAAAATTATCCTTAGAGAAACTGATTTATTTAAAAGTTTAAGTTTTGTTCTTTTGTGATGGAAAATTTGAAATTAGAAATTGTGGAAAGATGATTCTTATGACCTTACAACAAAAAAGTTTGATCATTGTTTGAGCAAAGTGACAGTTTGAAGCACACTTACAAGTTAGATCTGAAAACCTGATAAACAAATCTCGTTCTAATATCAGCAGGGACTTCCTCTTCTGCTTGAAGTTGCTAGGATACTATCTTAAAGAAATAACTCATTTGATTAACTGCAAATAGAAATTGCTTCTTAGGAGAAGTTCATACATTTATAATAGCCTAGGTGAGGCATAAATCTATGCTAGCTAAATGTTAAGCATATGATCCCTATGACCCTCTTGAATACTGGAAGAAAAATCACTATTTTTCTTCATAAAATGCATGACAGAGAATGACTCCTAGCTGTGTTTCATCATAGAAATAAAAATATTGTTGGTAAAGGGATTCTTTCTCTTGCTATATGCTTGAGTTTATTCACATTCTGAATTTCAACTAAAATGCCAATAGTAAGACACTTTGAATAGCAACAACAGCAAAAAATATGAAAGTCCAGCAAGTTGTTAAGAAATGCATGCCTTTGCTGGCACATGACATTCCACTTAATTCTGCCAGCTTCCTATTTATTATACTGTACTTTAGCATTCCATTTCATATTTCATTCTCCACTATTAAAGACTGTATCAGCAAGAGAGGGCATTAACATTTAACACTGTTAGTGAAGTGAAGTCATAGGTATGGCAAAATTTTTTTCCTCGGTTACACAGTTTGTATACAGGACTATTGTAGCCTGTCTGAATATGAGCATTAAAAGGCAGCTCATTATAAAATATTTTTGTGTTAATTTTATATCACGGGAGAGTACATAGATTTGTAGAAGACAAAAGATAAAAATGTATTCAAATGCCCTTAAATTTACTTATTAGTTGTATTGTTAAATTTTAGAATTTCAAAAATCTTTCCATTATCCCAGTTCAGAATATTGTTAGAGGAATACAATATGCCCAAAGTGTTTCGCTATATGTGCAGTGTTTACATGGCAGAAGTTAGTAGCTGATGGGTAAAAACTGTAGATCTAAATAAAAGTTTACAACTATAGCAAATCTGCCTATACAATCAATAAAATAAAGAATGAAGATACAAAGATGCAATGTTGTGAATGCTAGGTTCTGACTGTTTCTTACACACAGAATGCAGACCATCAAATGAGAAATTGCCTCCATCAGATTGGCCTATGGGCATATTTATGTTGCAATTTCTTTTTTTTTTTTTCTTTTTTTTTTTTTTTTTTGGTTTTTTGAGACAGGGTTTCTCTGTGTAGCCTTGGCTGTCCTGGAACTCACTCTGTAGACCAGGCTGGCCTCGAACTCAGAAATCCGCCTGCCTCTGCCTCCCGAGTGCTGGGATTAAAGGCATGCGCCACCACGCCCGGCATGTTGCAATTTCTTGATTGTTGTTGAATTGTGAGTGTCTAGGGCATGAAACAGTGGCATACCTGGGCAGGCAGTCATGGGTAAGATAAGCAATGTAGTTGAACCTGGAGCTAGCCAGTGAGTAGCATTTGTCCATAACTTCTGTTTCAGTTCCTTTCTTGAGTTTTCTGCCTTGCTCCCCTGACTTGACTTTCTTCAGTGATGAACTGTAATACCCCCTCCCCCCCAAGCTGGTCAAGTTGCTCTTGGCCATAATAAAAAGTAAGTAGAGTGGGAGCTGAACGTACCAGTGGCTATTTCCAACTGAAGATGCAGGAAAAATGTAGAAAAGAATTTATTTTTCAAGTTATATTTCATTGACTTGAGAGGAGAAAGGGAAAACATAGCAAGAGAGGTTGAGCGAAAGGAAGACGTGAAATGAAGGTGTTCACTAGCTCTTTGAACTCTTTATGGTGTGTCTGAGACAGACAGGAGGATCACTCTAATTACAGGGTACATTTCTATTGACTAAGGGTTGAGCTACACAGGAGAAATGTATCTGTGAAAGCAAGTTAATATCAAAGAATTTAATGACTGAAGAGAAACTTTTTATTCGAATAGAAGTTTAGATGAAATTTGATGCACAAATATTTATTAAGGTAATATTGGGAATTTGTATCTTTAAGTAGCTATGCCTTTAAGGATTTGTCTCTGAGAGGTATTGATTTGCACACATGAACGGGAAATTGACATTTTTGCAACGGACAGAATGTGGTTGGATCTTATATACAGAGTGCTGCTAATGACCTGGGTTGCCTGGGCCACTCTTAGTTCTCTGGCATGTGAGGTGAGGAAACTCCAGAGACTTATGGATTTTCTGAAGATGCAAATGTGAACAATAACTGCACATACAGAATGACATCTGGCAAGTTATAGAGCTTTTAATATTACCTGTAATTGTATGCAATGTCAATCTCTATAGTAGGCTTCCCAGGAATAGTCCAACTTACAGCCTCTCAAAGAATACAAGTAATTTAAGGAAAGGATGAATGAACAGCAGAGTATGTGTAAAAAAAATAACAATAAATGTTTGATTAATGCAAAAGAAGGACAAATATATATGGATGGCTTATTTGATGAAGATAATTCAGGATTTAAAAACTGAATTTAGTAAGGAGATAGGAATATTGACAGGAACTCAAGTTGAAATGAAGATGGAATTGAACAGGTAAATGACCTATAGAGGAAGCTGTGTGCAGGAGGAACAAAGGGAACAATGGGGTTAGAACAAATGGACATGTGTTTTTCTTTTGTCTGTTGTACTTGACTTAAAGCAAGTGTTCCCATGTCCTTTATAGGGCTAATATCTTAAAACCTCTTTGTTTTGCAGAGTGCTTCTCTAACCGACTTTTAAAGACATCTTGGCCTCATTAACATTTCTATCACAATATTTCCATTTTTCATAGAACTCATGAGAATCAAAATGACTCCACTGATACATTCGCTACATTTGATATTTTTTCCTTATCTTTCTTTTGCTATTAGAATATAAGAGTTAAGGCAGCAAATAATTTCCAACCTATTCACTGATTTTTATTTTTTATTTTGGCTGTATCCTAAGTGCTGTTACCTAATATAAGAGAATAAATATTGAACTTTTTTTTTACCATTATTACATATCTCAGGACAATGAAGTCATGGTTTTTAGCAATCCAGTATTGAAGAGTGGTTCTGAAGTAGAACACATGATGAAGTAGAAATAGTCTTTACTTTGTGATGGGTAATTCAAAACACTTCCTACACTTGTATCAAAAACTGTTTTGTTGGAATGCATTGCAAATAATATTGAGTTCATTCTTTAAACAGTCAGATATAGATATTTGCACCCAACCAATGGACAGAAGCTGCTGACCCCTGTTGTTGAATGAGAGAAGGCTGAAAGAAGCTGAGGAGAAAGGCAATCTTGTAGGAGGACCAGCATTCTCAATTAATCTGGACCCCCAAGATCTCTCAAACACTGGACCACCAAACAGGCAGCATACACCAGCTGAAATGAGGCCCCCAACACACATATAATAGAGGACTTCTGGGCCTGTGTTCATTCAGAGATGATGTGCCTAACCCTCAAGATATTTGAGGCCCCAGGGAGTTTAGAGGTCAGGTAGGGTGGGGGATGGGGGCATCCACGTGAAGATGGGGTGGGGTGGGGATGAGGTGTGGGATGTGATGCAAAAGGAGGGTGGATGGGGGGGGAATGGAATATGGAGTGTAAAAAGTAAATTAAAAATAAAATAATTTTTTTAAAAAGTGACAAAAAAGAGTTTCAGTGGTTTTTAGTGTGTACACATATATGTGATATCATCATAGCAGTCAACTATGACATCCCATTCCATCAGAAAGCAGCCCTGCGTCTTCTAGGTCTCACTGCTCCACCCATCTACCTTTCCATTCTCATCCCCAGCTACGACAAGAGCTCCTTGACTTTCTGTGAATACTTCTCCCTACTGTGGGATTTCACATTCATGAAAACATGGGAATTAGTATGGAAAATATGTCAGGGTCCACTCATGTTGTTTATTATGCATATGTATTATGCATATGTATATGCACATGTATATGCATATATAGATTTAAATAGTCTATAGAATGAATGTAATATTGAAGGGTTTATCCATTGAAGATAGAAAGATTTTCCCCAACTTTTGGTATTGTGAATATTAGTTATATAAATGTCCATGAACAGTTTTTGTGTAGACATGCATTTTTATGTTAATTGTGTAAAGTCTGTAGCTAATTGCTGAGTCACTTAGTGACTATATTGACTCACTGGATAAATAGAAGGACTTTACTATTCTAGAGCACTCTTCCCTTCCTACTTTATAAGTGTAGAGGACAATTTTTCATTGTTTCGACATTTTATTTTATTTGTGAAAATTGCTATACCAGCTTTATTCATAATTGTCGTATATGGAAAAATCCTAGTATTTCTGTGTTACTGAAAAGTAGAATAGTTAAATACATACATTGAATTCGTTCATATATATCTTATTCTCATTTATTATTGTTTGGATCTTGTTAAAGAACCAGTTTTTATTTTTTCTCATTGGTAACTGTTTTTCTATTCTTATTTCACTAATTTCTTCTACAATCTTTAGATGTTCCTTTCATTTCATTATTTAGATTTAACATTTTTTCTCTAATGTCTTAATGTGTTAGGTTGAAGTATTGACTTCAAATTTTAATTTTTAATTGAAATAGTTACATCATTTGCCCTCCCTTTCCTCAATCCTGTTCCTCTCGGCTTTCCTGTCTTGAAATGCTCAGTTGTTCTTCCTTCTTAAGGTGATGGCCTCTTTTTCATTGAATATTATTATTATATACACAGTTATATTCTTTTAATAAATGCACTTAACAACTTTAAATTTATCATTAAGGACATTATTAGTTCTCATATACATTTTAATATGTATAATTTCATTTTAATCATCCTTTTAATATTTTTACTTTTTAAATCTTTATTTGTTATTTAGGAAATTATTCTCCACATTTGAGTCTCTTTATGTTTGTCTGGTTTTGACTTTAAGCTTCATTTCTTGTGAATCAGTAAATATACTTTATGATATTTTTATCATTTTATCGTTACTGAGAATTGTTTTATGATCTACTCTGTGGTCTATAGTAGAGCATGTTCTATGTGATTTCAGAGGGGTGTATACAAATGTCTGCTGAGTCTAGTTCATTTAAGGCATTGTATATTTTATATATTTATTAATCTTCATCCAGATATTGTCCCCATTTTTAAAATGGATGTGGTGAAATCCATAATTATTTCTCTACTTATTTACCAGTTTTAGCTTTATGTATTAAGGGCTATATTATTTGGTCTATGAATGATTATAATTCTTCTATCTTCTTGCTAGCTTAACCTATTTAAAATTATAAAAAGTTCATGTATATTTATAGTAACATTTTTTTTCTGTCCTGAAGTCTATTTTTGACATTTCTGTTATCTTTTTTCATTCTTATGGTTGGTATTTTCTTGATAATTATTTACTAATTTTTGTCCATTCTGTCTTTTTAAATTGCTGAATGCTAATTGCTGTGGATTACATACAGTCGAATCATAATTTTAAGTGTAATCTCTTAATCTTTGCTTTTTGATTGGATTCTTTGATTTTTTTCACATTTTATATAATGGAATATGTTTATAGTCTGTTTTATATTTTCATCTTATTTTTTATTTTCTCTATTGCTGATGACCTTTTTGTCCTTCAGCTCTCCCTTTATTTTCCTGAGTCTTTGTCACCCAGAAATACAAACAGAAAGTGCTGCACCTGTTCTCAATTTTACCCTGTCAAGCTGATTATAAAATTAGCCAACACAGTACTCTCATGATCCTGATGCTAACCATAGTTGCCAAAATCTGCTTCCAAGCTGAATTCCTTTGTAGAAACCATCATTTTAGTAATGGTGTTAATGCTAAGAATGTGACTGTAGTAAAAGACCACATAATGGATGTGTTAACAACAGATATTTATTTTCTCACTCTTCTTATCGATCTTGAGTCAAAATGTCAGCAAATATATTTTTCTTAGATTTGTCTCTTTGGCTTCTATGTAGCTCTTTTCTCTCAGTGCTTTCATGTGTCTCTGCCTGGCTCTTTCATAAATTCCTCTTCTCATAAGAGTGGCAACCATCTTAATGTTTATTTTTTATTTTTATCTGAATTCCCTATATTTCAAAATATAAACAGATAATGAGGAATTAATATTTAGACATTTCCCTTTTCATTGAGATTCAAATGTCCCCCTTGGACCCTTCTTGGTACTTAACTACTTTTCGTCTGTGGTTTGTAGCATGGGAATCCTATACTTCATGACTAATGTTCTCTTATAGATGAGTACATACCATGTACGTTCTTTTGTGACTGGGTTACCTCACTCAGGCTGAGTTTTTCTAGTTCCATCCATCAACCTAAGAATTTCATGAAGTCATTGTTTTGAATAGCTGAGTAGTACTCCATTGTGCAAATGTGCCACATTTTCAGAATCCATTCCTCTGTTGAGGGACATCTGGGTTCTTTCCAGTTTCTGGCTATTATAAAAATAAAAAAAATAATAATAATGAATAAGGCTGTTATGACTATAGTTGAACATACATCCTTGGAGCATCTTTTGAGTATATGCCCAGGAGTGGTACAGGTGGGTCCTCAGGTAGTACTATGTCCAATTTTCTGAGGAGCTGACAGACTGATTTCCAGAGTGGTTGTACCAGCTTGCAATCCCACCAACAATTGAGCAGTGTTCCTCTTTCTCCACATCCTCACCAGTATCTGCTGTCATCTCAGTTTTTTATCCTAGCCATTCTGACTGGTGTGAGGTGGAATCTCAGGGTCATTTTGATTTGTATTTCCCTTATGACTGTGGATGTTGAACATCTTGGAAATACACAAACCATATGAAGCTCAAGAAGAAGGAAGATGCTTGGTGTGGATGCTTTAGTCCTTTTATTTTATTTTATTTTATTTGCTTTTTTAAAAAAAATTATTTATTCTATGTGTATGAATACACTGTCACTGTCTTCAGACACACCAGAAGCAGGCATCAGATCCCATTACAGATGGTGACATGTGGGTACAAAATACTCACAGGAGAAAACATGGGGACAAGGGGTGAAGCAGAGACTGAAGGAAAGGCCACCCAGAGACTGCTTCACCTAGGGCGCCATCCCATGTACAGACACCAAATCCAAATAGTATTGCTCATGCCAAGAAGTGCATGCTGACATAGCTGTCTCCTGAGAGGATCTGTTAGAGCTTGACAAATCCATATGTGGATGCTTGCAGCCAACCATTGGACATGGTACGGGGACCCCAATGGAGGAGTTAGGGAAGGGACTGAAGGACCTGTAGGAGTTTGCAACCCCATAGGTAGAACAACAATATCAACCAACCAGACACCCCCATCTCAGAGCTCCCAGGGATTATATTAACAACCAAAGAGTGCACATGGATGAACCCATGACTCCAGATGCCTATGTAGCAGAGAATATCTTTACCTGGTATCAATAAGTGGAGTGGCCATTGGTTCTGTGAAGGCTCAATGCCTCAGTGTAGGGGAATGCCAGGGCAGTTAGGTGAGAATGGGGGGTCGGTGGGGCAGCACCCTGATAGAAGCAGGGGACTGGGGGACAAGAGAGGAGATGTGTGGAGGGGGAAAACAAGAAAGGGGAAAACATTTGAAATACAAATAAATAAAATATAATAAAAAGAATAATGGTTATGGTAAAGAAGAATTGAGTACATATAATATTTGTCTTTCTGGATATGAGTCATCTCAATTAAGATGACCTTTTCTAGTTCCATCCATTTAAATGCAAATTTCATGATGTCATTGTTTTTAAAGGCCAAATATTTTTACATTGTGTTAATGTCCCACATTTTCTTTATCCATTCCTCTGTTGAGAGATATCACAATTAGACATCAAGGGTAGATGGAAGGGGGAGATTGGATGGGAGAGGATGTGGGAAAGGGAACAGGAGGGTTGAGGTCAGGGCATGATGGAGGGAGAGATTACTGGGAAAACAACTGGATTTAGGAGTAAATCTGGGATGAGTTAGAAACAAGAACATTGGAACACCCAGGAATATATGAGGAAGACCTAGGTAAGACTCATAGCACTGAAGATATAGAACCTGAAGCTGCTATCATCCTCAGTGGGAGAGGATGTGCCTAATCCTTGAGAGACTTGAGGCCCTAGGGAAGGCAAGGCAGGAGTCCTGGTGAGGCATGATTATCTTCTTGGAGACAGGCAGAAGAAAGAATGGGGTGAGGAACTATGGGAACAGAGAGTGGGAGGAAGGGGGACTATCTGGATGGTAACAAATATATATCAGTAAACAAATAAAAAAAGAAATTGGGATGTTACATAAATACAAATATAATAAGGATTAAAAGTCATATTTTAACCGATACCTTGACACACTTTAAAATAACTATAATACAATCAAATTATTTAATAAACTAAAATTGAGAACAAGAGATTCAGAGAGTCTGCATACTATAGGTTGATCACATTTTCTCTTATATTGTGTAATGTAGTTGGTCAGACTTTTCAAGGTTATGTATCTGCCTTAACCTTCTCCCTATAAAGTATGGCATATCTTTATATTTTAGAGGCAAGTTCATTATTTTTTTCAAAATTATTATCAATGTATTAACATATTATTTGCACTGTAACACTAAAAATCAGTCACATTTAGATCCATTTTGGGGGATAGTGTGAATACAAGAGTATGATACAAAGCCTCTCTCTCTCTCTCTCTCACTCTCTTTCTCTGTCACACACACACACACACACACACACACACACACACACACCTCCCCCCAACAATGTCACATACACAAAGTCACATTTCCTCACCCCTATCCACAGTGTGAGACTTGGTGCCCATAGAGGTGAATCTAGAATCAAGACCCAAATGTGCCTTTTCTATGATCTCTGATCTCACTGTGTATATACACACATCTGTAGATGCATTGTTATTGTTAATAAGAGAGAAAGTATTCCTGGAGAAGCTGACTATAAGTCTATATTTCCAGTTCAGAATGAAAAAAAGGGATCAGTTTTGAAGCTATTGCATGTTAAACCTCCAGTTTATTTAACCAGCATTTGTTATCAGACAAAATGGATTTCAATGTTTTATTAATTGTTATTCTTCCTTTATTTTTTAATTATTTATTTTTGAGATTATAATTACATTTTTCCCTTCCTCCATCCAAGTCCTTCTATATGCCTTTCCTAGCTCTTTCAAATTCATAATCTCCTTTTTATTATTACATGCACACGGACATGCATGCATGCACACAAACATACATACATATATATGTATGTACACATGACTATGTGTATGTTCCTAAATGCATCAACACAACCTTCTCAGTCTGTATGTTACTTGTATGTACGTTTTCAGGACTAACCATTTGGTGTTGGGTAACCCATTCTCAGTCTTCTTTAGTTGCCTGTAGTTCGTTCTCTCTCTCTCTCTCTCTCTCTCTCTCTCTCTCTCTCTCTCTCTCTCTCTCTCTCTCTCTCTCCCTCCCTCCCTCCCTCTCTCTCTCTCTCTCTCTCTCTCTCTGTCACATACACATACACACACACACACCTCCCCCCAACAATGTCACATACACAAAGTCACATTTCCTCACCCCTATCCACAATGTGAGACTTGGTGCCCATAGAGGTGAATCTAGAATCAAGACCCAAATGTGCCTTTTCTATGATCTCTGATCTCACTGTGTATATACACACATCTGTAGATGCATTGTTATTGTTAATAAGAGAGAAAGTATTCCAAGTAAAATACCTCAATCAAAACTAAATAGGATTAAAGAAATTGTAGCATCTATGTTATTGCAAACCCAAGGGGCATCAACATTCCTAATATTTAGCACACCTATTAATGTCATTTGCCCTCACATTTGTGTTGCATGGAAATCCTTTAGAGAAGACTAAATGTTAGAGTAAAACACATACCTTAGCAAATTTAAGAAGTTTAAAACGATACATAAAATTTAAGATGACATTGCAATGAAATTTGATGTTAAATAATGAAATAATTATTTAATGTTGGGTTGAGGCCTCTTAATATTTCTACTACTTACATTATATTACATGTCTTCTGGCTCCATCTTGGTTCAAATCATGTTTAGAGAGTCATGTTGGTGAAACTTTATGGGTATATGAGGAGATTCAATGTCCATTTGATACTGTGAACAGAGATTCCCTCCCTTTTTCACTATATTGTAATGACCCCTAAGCCTCAGGTGCAGGTGTATTGCAGATGTATCTACCAGTTATGACCGAACCTCATAAGTCCTCAATTAAATGACAATATTTACCTTTGATATCAGGATCCTGATGAATTCTTAAGAAGACCATAGGGCTTTCTCTCTTTTTTAGTTTTTTGGAAGAATTTTCAAGTTTGTGTATTGATGATTTTCATGTAAATTTTAGGGGAAAATCTTCCAGAACTATTTGTTTTTTTCTTTGATGAGAGTATCATGAGTATAAGTTCAGCATCCTCCTTCCGTTTGTTGTTAGGGTGGATCTCCAGCATGGGGTTCTGCTAGGTAAGCACCTCAAAGAGCTACATTCTCAGCCCTTTCATGGCATTTTCTAACTTCCTTTGTGGCTTCTTTGATTTATAGTTGGGTTTCTAAGATAATCTTATACTGTTCCTTTGTCTTAATGTGTTATTTAGTTTCTACATATTTATGAAATTTATTTCAGTTTTCATTATTCAATATCAAATTTCATTGCAGTGTCATCTTAAATTTTATGTATTGTTTTAAACTTCTTAAATTTGCTAAGGTATGTGTTTTACTCTAACATGTAGTCTTCTCTAAAGGATTTCCATGCAACACAAATGTGAGGGCAGATGACATTAATAGGTGTGCTAAATATTAGGAATGTTGATGCCCCTTGGGTTTGCAATAACATAGATGCTACAATTTCTTTAATCCTATTTAGTTTTGATGAAGGTATTTTAGTATACATACTACTGATAAATAAGTGTTTCTTCTAAGGATGGAGAGCCTGTAGCTTCATAGATGATTGTTTGACTGACAATAGTTTTTTAAAAATAATAATTAGTTTTTTCATTGCACCATTGCAGCTTTAGTAATAATAGCTAGAAACTGGAAAAGACCTAGATGTCCCTTAACTGAAGCATGGCAACAAAAGAATACATTACACAGTGGAACATTATTCAGCAGATAAAAAGAATGGCATCAAAAAATTTGCAGCCAATGAATGGAGCTAGGAAAAAAAATCATCCTGTGTGAGGTAATCCTGTCCCAGAAAGACAAATAGAGTAAGTTCTCACTTATAAGTAAATATTAGCTCTTAAGTAAATGATAATCAGGCTACAATCCACAGACTCAGGTTTGGTAAAAAGGATACTCTAGTGGGGAAACCTGGAGCTCCCTGGGAAGGGGAAATATAATTGATTTCGCAGATTGAGTGTGTGTGTGTATGGGGGGGGGAATGAATGGGACTGATAAAGCTTCTAATAGTCTCTTTTGATATTAACAGTTGCTGGCTTTGAAGAGTACACATGGCATCTTTGGAGATGTAGTATTCCTATCATCTCAGGACATCTTTTCTTCCTAGTTGGTATGTTGCTTAGATTTCATGACTGGCAGGATGGCAGACAATAGCTCTAATATATATGTTTTCTGCTACACATTTAAATCACAGGAAGTAAATAATGATTGTCTCCAAAAAGTAAGTACTAGTCAATATTCCTGTTTTTCTCCATATTTGGCTCATGTATCTAACTGCAAACCAACTGGGTGCAGTGTAACGGAATGCTCCAGTTGTCTCTGCCTGACTTACATGACTTTTATGAATATCAGTTTTCTTCAGATCCTATAGAGACACAAAGAAGAAAGTTTATTGCTCTCAATGAAAATTTTCTTGTAACTAAATCATGGATATTCATGTATGATATTGAAAAAATGAAAATAAAACCAGATGTGAGAAAAGAGAAACCCTTATCTACCGTTAGTATGAATGCAAACTAGAGCAGCCAAAATGGAAATTACTGTGGAGACTCCTCAAATCATAAAATGGGAACTAATATAAGACCCAGCTACACCACTCCTAGGCATATATCCAAAGCATTTCACGTCCTATTCTGGAGATACTTGATCACCCATGCTTGTTAATTCTCTGTTCACAGTAGCAAGTGGATGAAATTTAGAAAGAAAACCTAACTTTCACAATCACTAAAGGACTAATGTGTGTTGGAATATTTAATAATGCAAACATTACTTAAAATGATATTGTTACATTTTCTTCTACAATTCATGAATCCATTTGTAACTGGACTATCTGACCTAGGAAAGATTCTTTCAGTACAGCAAAAGACAGATTTTCTGATGTTCATTATTTTTCTTTTCTAGGTCAAGTGCTATCTTACCTAATCATCTACCATATCCTAAGTTTATAAGAATTATAGTCTATTTTAATCTATCTTCCTCAGAAATTTACTATTGAGAAATTTACAATTTACTATTGATATTCAGAACAGATTTTTGCTCTTTTATAGGCTGTGATAACAGATCAATTTTGCTATTAAAACTTTGAGCTTATATTTCAATTTACATCTGTAGTCAAACAATTCCAATTTATATATAGTGTTCAGGCTTGAAGATGTTAATTTAAATTGTGTTTTTGTACCAGTGTTCATATTGACTTTTTCTTATTTTAAGTTCATGCTCTACTGCCTGTTGTATTCAATATCCTTCAGTTTTTTTCCTCCCTCATTTACATTTTCCTATAACAAGTGTCTTGACTTTCCCTGTCCTTTATTTTATTGCAATAGTGGAAATCAGAAGAGTGGATAGCACTGAGTTTAGGTGATCAAACTCCCTAGAAAGCTTCTTGGTGAAGGGTTCCTCTTGTGGAAATAGTTAATTATAAATATAAGTTATGCTTCTAAACCTGGTCAGTTTTTTTATTTATGGAGTTCCTTAAACTAATCATGAAAGCTTCAAATTAATGCATTTCATATAAAAAATGTCCACATCTTTCTTGCCTATGAATATAATCATTTACGTGTGAGACATTTGTAAGACACATGTATCTCAGATAGAAGTTTATAATTTTTTTAAAGATTTATTTATTATTATATCTAAGTACACTGTAGCTATCTTCAGACACCACGGAAGAGTGCATCAGATATCATTACAGATGGTTGTAAGCCACCATGTAGTTGCTGGGATTTGAACTCAGGACATTTGGAAGAGCAGCCGGTGCTCTTAACCGCTGAACCATCTCTTCAGCCCCAGAAGTTTATAATCTTGGCACTGCCATTTAAAAATTGCTCTATAGTTGGTCATTTGATATAAGTGAAATCTCTGATTTTTGAATACATGACTTCTTCCTTCCAAATATATTTTTTTTCATTCTTTATCAGGCAAAGGAAACATTACTTAAGACTATTGCAAAAGTAAGATTGGGCAAGATAAGTCAAGGCTACTGCCAAGACAAGGTTAAGTTTTTCTGAGGACAAAATGTGATATTTGGGAAGCAACAACACAGAGATGTGAGTCAAAGACCATTTGTGTTTTCTAACTTGTTCTAGCCAAAAGAAAATTTCAGCTCATATAGGTTTAGGAAAGACATTTTTAGAATTTGGAAAAAAAATACCACTGAAGTTAGAAGTCATAACCTTCACAGAAAGGGGAAGACACATGAAGGGTGTTGTATCTTTTGAGGCAAGATCCAAATACATGATTTTCAGGCCCTTAGGAATGATATGCTTTGCTGTAAAAATTTCAAGAAAACTTATAAAAAATTTGTGTCTCTGAGGGACAGTGAAAGAATTTAAAATTCCAAGATTTCTAAAGCAAACACTCTAAGAAAAAGATCATAGCTCAGAGTCAGAAGTTGGTTTAAAGCTGAATAAAGCTGAAGGTAGCATTAAAACCACCTAGTAGTATTATTGACCCAATGTGCAAATGTTTACATCTCTACTTTCCTTATATGTTTTAAGATATCTTTTGTATTTGCATGATGTTTTAACTAGACTTTTAATTCAAAGCATTGTGTATACTTATTATTTATTACAAGAAAGATATCTCATTTAAACAACGTTTACTGTTAAAATATATGATACATTCAGCATGGGAGAAACCCATCCTATCACCCTGTAGGTGCATGCTCTTTTTCCTATGAACATATTTTAGGCTTATCTATGCCTCTTGAATTCACACATTTTCATAGTTACTGTATTTCATTCCGTTTTCAATATAACTTTAAGATAATTCTATCTTAAGTGGACCCATGGGGCACTTCTCCTAACAATGTGATTTCACTTGAGAATCAGTTTTCTATTTAAATGTAGAATTTACTAATATTGCCTTGGAGTCTATGGATGTCTTGATGTTAAATTAGGTAAATTATTAATTTAAGAATCCTGCAAAAGTACTAACACTGTAGGATGTCTTTTAGTTTAATATTTATTCAAATGAAAGATGATGAGTATATTCCTCAGTTCCAATAGTATGGCAGTTACAAGTATATAGGTTCATGCTTGTCTTGTTGACATGTTAGTGCTAGTAATTATCAATAATTAATGTTCATTTTAAATTCCTTAGAGAATTCAAAGCAGTGTACAATTGAAGGCAGTAAAGACAATAAACATGGGATAACAGTTAATCCAAAAATTTGATTAGATCCTACATTTAGATCCTCTACTAGTACTATGCTTAAGGATTAATGATGCTATCATTAATCAAATTATTCAACTGTTTCTTAGCAGAATGTAAGCAACTTGAAGGCTTTATGACTCTTATCTACTTATTCCAAGATAAATGCAAGTTCTCTGGGTGTTAGTAATTGAACATACATGGATTAAATACTAATTTCAAATGTATAGCAAATACTTGGGAAGCATCACATACACACAAGCACACATATATTCCATATTTTAGACAATAGACCATAAATAACTATACCTTCCTTTCTTAATTACCTTCTACAGTGACCACGATGTTTGATGAACAAATGAATATAATGTTAATATGCACACACATCTGCATACACATATACTTGTTAGTAAGGTGTCTATCAGGTAAGGTTGAGTTGGATTAATTTTATGTGTTTAACATGCATAAAGTAGTGAAATTTCATTTTAATAACAAATTACAAGTTAAACCTGCTTTTTCAAATGCCTTCAGGCTGGAATGCAAGCTCTTTAGCAGAATTTTTAATATAGCCTACATGAGGGTGATTAAATGAAGAATTTATGATATCTGGACATATGGAATTGCATAAATATGAGCTCAGTGACCAGAACAGGAGACATCTTTTTTCTTTTTCCTTAACTATTGAATTCTGAAGCTACCATACTTCAGGTTTAAATAGCTTCTGCATTCAGAAAGTTATTGAATTTAATCATTTTTTTTTACTGTGATTAATCTTCAAAGCCAATTCTGTGTATATGTGTGTGTGTGTTTGTGTGTGTGTATGTATGTGTGTGTATCTGTGTGTCTTTATGTATGTCTGTGTCTTTGTGATAGCTATATTGAAATAAACAGAGATAGGTAGATAGATAGATGATAGATAGATAGATAGATAGATAGATAGATAGATAGATAGATAGATGATGGTAGAATATGCACTCATATTTATGAATAAAAAAAAGAAAGCTGTCTGATATTTTGAAGGCAAGCTAAAGAGAAGTTCTGCCTTTGCTATTGGAAGGGTATTTTTATATTTTTCTCTGTTTCTGAGAAGACTTACATGGTTGACAATTTTAGAAGTGCTATTCCTTTTCTATGTCCTATGTACCAAAGATAATAGTTCTAGAAAACAATCATAGTCTTTATCATTAGAATATCTTTAATCTAATTCTATACTTTCAAAAAAACCATTATTAAGTAAGTATAAAAAAAAACCCAGTGCAGTAGAAACTCTAAAATATATGAAGGCAATTCTAATGAATTCTCCAAATAATGGGGCAGAAGGAGTCCCAACAGGACAGCTCTTGTCACCAAGAAAAAACTCCCAGTACTGTAATTGGGTAACATTCAATTGAGTTGTTGGCCAAAGGGGAGCATGGAAATTCCAAAACAACCATGACTGTTGCCAAGACAACAGGATTCTCTCCACAATCCAACAGGAAAGCAAAATTGCTGAAGAAAACATCCACATAACCACTTAAATGTGGAGAGATCAAGCTGGTGCTTATATAGAAAGTTCACCCCTACATTCTAGTTGTTTTGGTTTGAAAGTACTATTATGGGCTATCAAATAAGAAATGTAAACAACAACCAAGCCACAAATTCTTTGTTCTAAAATTCTGTTCTGTCTACAAAATATGCTACAGCATTGGTGAGAGAAAGCTTGTGGGAGTAGCCAATCAATGTCTGACATGACTTAAGACCCTTTGAATGTGATGAAACACATACTGGATACAGCCTAGGTGACAAAGAACCAAAAGCTAGATAGCCCAGACATCTAGGTTCTTAAAAAACATTAGTGATAAAATGATGCTTGACGATATTCTGCTATACTCATAGATCAGTGCCTTATTCAGCCATCATCAGAGAATGTTCCTCCTGAAGCAGATGGGAACAAACACAGAGACCTCAGGCTCACATGCAGACAATAAGGAGAGAGAGAGAGAGAGAGAGAGAGAGAGAGAGAGAGAGAGAGAGAGAGAGAGACAGAGAGACAGAGAGACAGAGAGACAGAGACAGAGAGACAGAGACAGAGACAGAGATTAGAACACACTGTTCTAAATGAGTTGTCTCCACCAAATCCTTCCCTTTAGAGCTCAGGGAAGCCAATGGAAGAGGAGAGAGAAATAATGTAAAAGCCAGAGGAAAGATGGACAACAGTCTCTAAATCAGTGAGCAAAGTTCAAACAAATTCACAGAGACTAAAGCAGGAAGCACAGAGTCTACAAGGGTCTGCACTAGGTCCTCTATTAATATGTTATAGCTTTCAGTTTAGTATTTTTATGGGACTTTGAAGTGTGTGAATGATTGGGTCTCTGGCTCTTGTGCTTTCTCTAAGGGCTCCTTTATTTTTCTGTTGGTTTGCCTTGTCCAACTTCAAAAAGAGGTTTTATGTTTTACCTCATATTTTATTTTCTTATGTTGTTTTCTATAAGAAGCTTGTTCTTTCCTTATGAGAGACAGAAAAGGAGTGGATCTAGATGGAAGGAAAGGTGTAGAGGAGCTGGGAGGAGGAGATTTGCTCTGTAATTAGAATATTTTGTATGAGAAAACAATCTATTATCAGAAAAATATATGAAATGCATATATATATATGTGTGTATATGTTTTCTGTATATATATATATATATATATATATATATATATATATACATACATACAGAAAAACGTCCTAACTTTCAAACTTTCACTGTATCAAGTCAATAAATATCTGTACATCACACTTCTTGATCTGATTTTATGTAACTATCAATCCATGCTTATAGCTAGGGCACTATGTTTCAAAGAAATAGGAATATAACTTCAGTAGGTATTAATAGTAAAATGACAATTTGAATTTTCTTCAGAGCTTGCATTCATAATAACCTCACTGGTACTTAATGGAAAACATTATGATTGACTCTGCTTTAAGAAATAAAATTCAAATAAATAGTTTAAGAGTTTTATAAGGCATATGAAAATATCAACACAATTTTATTTTTGTAAAATTACTATTAGAGTGGTTCTTTTTTTTGTCTCTTCCAAAAGAGAATGTTGCTTTATTTTAAGAAATGGAATACTATGCCAAATTTTCATGCAATAAATTGTGTGTGTGTTTGTGTGTGTTTATGTGTGTGTGTGTGTGTGAGAGAGAGAGAGAGAGAGACAGACAGACAGACAGACAGACAGACACAAATACAGACACAGACACTGAGAAAAACAATCTGAGGAGAAACTTCAAAAAGATTAGTAGGTCTCAGCTTACCCTATTAATTTAAAGCATATTTTTTCTGTTCTGCTTTATGATGCACCTGGATTCAATCCATGTTTAATATGTTTACTACTGAATATCAATAATTCTGCGTGCTAAGAGAATAATGTTTGATCAGCAAATACTAAATTTTAGGATGATCTTGAATAATTCTTTATTTTTAGACCTGTAAAAACACTTTGTTAGTTTAAAGGTCTGAAAAAAGTATGGTCAGCAGATAAAATCCAGGATAGCCAGAAAAATATGTCTTATATAAAAAAAAAAACTAATAGTGTTCATATTTTTCTAATATTTTATTATAATATTATTTCTAAAAGTTACCAGTATCACATGATATTTAAACATATCTTACCTAATTATTTTCTGTAATTCAAATTTAACTAGAAATCTTATATTTTTATTTATTGAATGTGTAAAAGGACTTTGGGATGACTTTTATTAGAGACTGCCCTACTAAAGTAGTTTAAACTCATCAAAACTTGATATATCTTGCCCGGGATGGATGGTATAGAAGGAAAAATACCCACAAAACATCTCCAACTCAGGAATATCTATAATTTCCATGTAAATCCATAATCATTGATACCAAAATAATACATGTTGTATCATCAGTTAGTTGACAATTTTTCATTAAGAATGCAGATTTAGTTAATGTAATATTGGTGGTGCCAGAATAAACTACATTGGATACATAAGGAAACTCTTTCCCAAAGTAGCCAACCTTGTAGAAGAGCAATAAACTGAAAGTAATGAACACCAAGTTCATGAAGGTGTGTGGAACCCTGAGAAAACTCCTGATGATTATCATCCTGACTCTTGTTTGGGTCTTTAAATATGAATAATTAATACCTTAGGTTTGCTGCTGTTTTTATAGAGGACTACCAAACTGACAACTGATTTGGCATTATCACATTGGAAATATTTAGATATAAAGTCAGAATGAATACATGAAAACAAGGACATACTGAAATATCATTCCCCAATGATATTTGAATACATATCTTTTTAACTGTCATTGCAGTTCTGGTTGGTTGTTCCCAAACAACTTTTTGATTGAAATCTTCAAGATTCCCCATGCAGTATGCCTTTGAAATGCCACTTCATTTTGTACCTTCTATTATAAATGTCTATTATTGTAAGTTATTTTTGTTATTTCCCAGTTGTTTTGCCACAGGGAGCAGCCATTTATTATGATTATGGAAAAGTCTGGAGTGTGGGGAGAGGGGCTACCTGAACTCATTTTTCAGTGGTCAGTGTCATTAGCATTAACCTTTTTAGATGCTATGCCCCTGATATTTGGAAGAACTAGGAACAATTTTATCTAGGCAGAATTGCAGTTTTGACCTCTCGACCTTATCATGCTTGACTCTTACCTGTATTAATGATGGATATTTGGTCAGGTCAGCTTTCAGATGGTCATCTTAGGTTGAAAATGGGGCTTTTCTTTTCTTCTTCCAATCCCAGTAGGAATTAAGATAAATTAAAGATTAAAAAGACTTTAAAGGTCCCTTGTCTACTTGATAGGGTGCATCATTTCTCTTTGGAAGAAAAAGAGAGAAATTAACAAAATACATATTAATTTTATACATGTATATATTTTGCTCATTTTTATTCTTCAATGCCTTCTTGCATACCACTAATGCTGAACCTCTCCTTCCTCCAAAGCCCATCTTTCCCTCCTGTTTGCATATCCTTTGTTTATGTGTGATGCACTGACTTTTAGTAGGGCTGCTTGCTGAGCCTGGATGAATGTAACACCAGCTGCTATTCCACCTAAGAAAATGATGACTCCTCCTACACACCCCAACTCAGAAGCCACTAATTGCCAATTACTCTTCAAGGGGCGGAGGGGGGCATAAGATCCCATGAGCTTCTCCTCCAGGATGTACCACTTCTTAGTCTAAGACCATTCATTAAAATATTTTTACTTCTTCCTTCAGTCTTGAATTTTAAACAATTGTTGGTTCAGTGGACTTCAGCAAATCCCACTAAGAATCTTCTCAGCCATATTAAACCTATAGGCTTTACTGATAACAGAGTTTAGCACACTCAACACTATAATTAGGTGGTAATCACCACATTGAAGGTCATACCTGGAACAGTTTCCTGAGCAGTGGTGGTGAAGGCCTTGGGTACTTCTCTAGGGAAAATTAAGTTTGGAATATCTAAAGACTATAGTTGTCTCTACACTGGCAACAGTCATGGTGGATACATAAGGAAGCTAGTATACTTAATATTCTTAATATCCTTGCATTTTTTATTTGAGGGACTGTGAAGATTATGACTTCAATGCCTGACATAGCTACAGTTATTTGGAAGATGGGGATAAAACAGCCTTGTAGACCTGCTTTACAGAGGGAACCTGGCAATAAGCACAAAGTAGGTTAATTATAGGAGATATTTTTGTAGCTTGAGAGGGTTGGGAAAACATATGGAATAGGAATTATAGATAATTTTCCTCAGAGGAGTACTGAAAATTGAATGTGTTTTTTTTAACAGACCTCAAAATCACATGTAACAGTTTTGATAACACAGAATTAAAAGGAAAAGGTGCTATTTTGCACTATTCTCCAACTATGTTGCAAATATGCAAATATTGAGCAATCTTGGGTGCTTCATTAAGGGAATAGAGCTGAGGTCTTGATAGACACAGAAAGCCTCAATTCTATAGTTGTAACAAAGTAAACTTTCATATAATATTGAGATGTTCACATAATAAAGTGGATTTACTTATTTATAATATGACCTTTAACATCCTTTATCCTTTTTCTTTTTCTAATATCTAAATCTATTTTCTAGGTACTTGCCATTTAAAATTAATCTAATTTTGATATTTAATTTTGAAGTACTTACATTCCTTTTTAATGACTTTATTACTATTCCTTCTTAATATTTGTACATTTAAATAATCTTTTCATTATTAGTTTTAGATCTAATGAAGATGTTGAAATGAAGAACCCAATTTTATCCTCTATAGGCATTTTAAAGCATTCTGCCAAGTCTTTGATCATAATTCCACATTTATATTCTTAATAAAATATTAGTGGGTCTAAAAGTGATCATTTCAATACTAATTTGAATGAATTTTTCAAATTATATGGCATCATATCAGAACCTTAAATTTTCATAGCATTTTAAAGAATCTTAAACACCACTGTGTTTATTATAATATAACTAACCTTTGATTTTGCATATCAGTTCTCCTAATTAATCAGTTTTCTTAATTCAGAGAATCAAATGCTCATAAAGCAAATGCCAAGCTGAAATTAACATGTTTAGAAGTAAGCAGCGTGATGGCAAACTGGAGTCATCAATATGCAAATGCTACTAAGGAAAGATTTCCTACTCAGAGTATTCGAAGATCATTGAAAAACGCTGAGACAGTTTTGTAAGCTTTCTTGTCCTCAAAAGCTTAGAGTTTGATTCTGTACTATTGAGACCTGGGACTTTTTCCTTTCTATGTTAAAAATATATATTGAAGTACAAATATTTCAATCTAAAACAGGAGCTACTTTAGTGACTAATAAGTTCTGAACAGATTCTACACAATTGGAGTTTGATACAGGGTGTAATCATATATGGAACATATCAATTTTACTAATAAATTGTAGTTGTTTGCATGCAAATGCCAGCAATAAAATGGACAGCAGATTTTTAAAAATTTTCCTTTGGTTTTTGATGCAGACAGACAGGAGTTAAAGTAGATCTTAATTTGCATCTAGCCAAGAGGATGTAAGAAAAAAAGATCTCTTAATGCTTTAGAAAATATTAATTTCCAAAAGGCTTTAAAATGGTATGTGTTTTAGTTCCCCACTTTAGGTGTTTAATCAGTTCATTTTGTTTATCATACCATTTTGTTTCCATGGGAAGATGACTTAGAAGCAGTCTTATCTTTAAGAATAAATGATCCTACAGCACATGACAAATGGGACCTCATGAAACTACAAAGCTTCTGCAAGGCTAAAGACACCAACAATAAGACAAAAAAACCACCAACAGATTGGGAAAGGATCTTCACCTATCCTAAATCAGACAAGGGACTAATATCCAATATATATAAAGAACTCAAGAAGGTGGACTCCAGAAAGTCAAATAACCCCATTAAAAAATGGGGCTCAGAACTGAACAAAGAATTCTCACCTGAGGAATACCGAATGGCAGAGAAGCACCTGAAAAAATGTTCAACATCCTTAATCATCAGGGAAATGCAAATCAAAACAACCCTGAGATTCCACCTCACACCAGTCAGAATGGCTAAGATCAAAAATTCAGGTGACAGCAGATGCTGGCGAGGATGTGGAGAAAGAGGAACACTCCTCCATTGTTGGTGGGATTGCAAGCTTGTACAACCACTCTGGAAATCAGTCTGGCGGTTCCTTAGAAAATTGGACATAGTACTACCGGAGGATCCAGCAATACCTCTTCTGGGCATATATCCAGAAGATGTCCCAACCGGTAAGAAGGACACATGCTCCACTATGTTCATAGCAGCCCTATTTATAATAGCCAGAAGCTGGAAAGAACCCAGATGTCCCTCAACAGAGGAATGGATACAGAAATTATGGTACATTTACACAATGGAGTACTACTCAGCTATTAAAAAGAATGAATTTATGAAATTCCTAGCCAAATGGATGGACCTGGAGGGCATCATCTTGAGTGAGGTAACACAATCACAAAGGAACTCACACAATATGTATTCACTGATAAGTGGATATTAGCCCAAAACTTAGGATACCCAAGATATAAGATACAATTTGCTAAACGCATGAAACTCAAGAAGAATGAAGACCAAAGTGTGGACACTGTGCCCCTTCTTAGAATTGGGAACAAAACACCCAGGGAAGGATTTACAGAGACAAAGTTCGGAGCTGTGATGAAAGGATGGACCATCTAGAGACTGCCGTATCCAGGGATCCATCCCATAATCAGCTTCTAAACGCTGACACCATTGCATACACTAGCAAGATTTTGCTGAAAGGACCCAAAGATAGCTGTCTCTTGTGAGACTATGCAGGGGCCTAGCAAACACAGGAGTGGATGCTCACAGTCAGCTATTGGATGGATCACAGGGCTCCCAATGGAGAAGCTAGAGAAAGTACCCAAGGAGCTAAAGGGATCTGCAACCCTATAGTTGGAACAACATGATGAACTAACCAGTACCCCGGAGCTCTTGTCTCTAGCTGCATATGTATCGAAAGATGGCCTAGTCGGCCATCTCTGGAAAGAGGCCCATTGGACTTGCAAACTTTATATGCCCCAATATAGGGGAATGCCAGGGCCAAAAGAATGGGAATGGGAGGGTAGGGAAGTGGGGGGCGGTATGGGGGACTTTTGGGATAGCATTGGAAATGTAATTGAGGAAAATATGTAATAAAAAAAAACAGTGGAAAAAAAAAAGAATAAATGATCCTATTTCTTAGAACAAAGATATCACAAATTTAGTATTCCAACCTAAGAGTGAATTAATAACCAAAGCTGATGTGTTTTAAATGACTTGTAAATACGTTTGCTTATAGCTCATTTATAAATAATTTTACTTTTTATGTTTAAGGAGCACACTGAAGCTGAATAGGATGTTTTGATAATTTCTCTCTGTGACTTTGTTCTTATTCTAGGAAAAGCTACTTATTTTGCATCTAGATCTTGTACCCTGATACTTTGCTGCTGTTATTTTTCATATGTTGATGAGTCTTCCAGTGGAAAGAATCTTGGGGATTGCACTGGCTAGTTTTGTGTCAACTTGACACAGCTGGAGTTATCACAGAGAGAGGAGCTTCAATTGAGGAAATGCCTCCATGAAATCCAACTGTAAGGCATTTTCTCAATTAGTGATCAAGGGGGAAAGGCCCCTTGTGGGTAGGACCATCTCTGGGCTGGGAGTCTTGGATGCTACAAGAGAGTAGGCTGAGCAAGCCAGGGGAAGCAAGCCAGTAAAGAACATCCCTCCATGGCCTCTGCATCAGCTCCTGCTTCCTGACCTGTTTGAGTTCCAGTCCTGTAAGGAGCCACCTTCACATTCGCCATTACAAGATGGCGCTGATGGCACTGACACCTGTGTTCTAAGTAGTAAACAAGCAAGCTGCGCATGTGCAGGGGTAGCTTTCCACGCCATGTGCTCTGCCTTTCCCGTGACGACAACTCCGGCCGATGGGCTGCAGCCAATCAGGGAACAACACGTCCGAGGCGGAGGACAGTCCTCCATAAAAGGGACGGTTTCCGCCACTCTCTCTCTCTCTCTCTCTCTCTCTCTCTCTCTGGCTCTCTTCTCCACTGGCTCCTGATGGGGTAAGCAATAAAGCTTGTGCCGCAGAAGATTCCGGTTGCCCTGAGCGTGTTCTTACCAGGGGGGACAAAAGCGCGGGCAATACAGTCCTCACTTCCTTCAGTGATGAACAGCAGTATGGAAGTGTAAGCCAAATAAACCCTTTCTTCCCCAACTTGCTTCTTGGTCAACTGGGCTCTGTAAGATGTCCTGATAGGGAGAACCAAGGAGTGACCTGATCCACTGTTTTTAAAAAGTTCTACAGGGCCTCCTTTTTCAGCCCGATTCCTTTCACTTTCAGCAAGTCCTTAAGGGCTTGGCTCACTGTTTGACCTGAGGTTGAATTTCCCATGGTGCTTGGTGCAACTTGTCCCAAAACTGGGAGCCTTATCATCTCAATCCAAGAACATAACTTGTCCCACTTACCTGGGAACTTACCAGCTAGCTGCCCTGACTGCGATGAGTTCTGAACATGCCTTTACGGGCCACCATTTGTCGCTTCTGTCTCTGACCAGCAGAAAAGAGCGATGACACAGCGTTCTTCTCAAAGCAGTTTATTCAGGATCCTTTCAACATGCATGCAGGAAAACAAACTCTCTCGCCCCGGATCGCAATCCCTTATATAACCCCTCTACCACGCCCCGTCAGCCCAGTCCACGTAATCTCAGTCCATTGGCCAGAATCATCACTCGTCATATGGTCCGATCTTGCATCATGGTGCACCTGCGAAGTTCACCCAGTGGACATGGTTTAATCAGGGTGTATAAAGAAGTCAGGTGCAAGTCATGAGACTTGGCTGCAGTCCCAGGAGCCATCTTGGGACTGCTACCACACCCCCTCCTCACACCTCAAACTATTCTACAAGACAAAAACAGAAGGAACATTGTCAAAACAATTTTATGAGGCCACAGACACTCTCATATATCAGCTACACAGAGACTCAAGGAAAGAAGAGACTTTTATCCCTTATGAACATTCATACAAAATTTGACTGATACAGAACAAAATACAAACTGGATCCAAGAACATATCAGAAACATCATTCAACATGATCAAATAGGCTTTCAGTGATGCAAAAATAGTTCAACATATGAAAATCCATTAATTTAATCCACCATATATACAAATCTAAAGAAAAAAATCCATAAGATCATCTCATTATATACTGAAATAGCCTTTGACACAATCCAGCAATTCCTCATTATAAAGGTGATACCTAAAAACATTAAAGGCAATATACAGCAAGCCAATCACAAATACCAAATTAGATGGAAATTTAAAGCAATTCTACTAAACTCAGGGACAAGACAAGGCTGTCTACTCTCTGTGTATGTTTAATATCTTCAGTCATCAAGAAAATGGAAATCAAATCACCTCTGAGAAACCATCTTACACACATCAGAATGCCTAAGATAAAAAACTCAAGTCATAGTACATGTTGGCCAGGATATAGAGCAAGGGGAACACTCCTTCACTGATGGTGGGAGTACAAACTTTTACATTCACGTTAAAAATCAGTTTGATGGTTCCTCAGAGAATTGGAAATAGATCCTCAAGATCTAGCTATACCACCACTGGGCATATACCCAAAAGAAGCTCCATCAAACCACATGGACACTTGCTCAATTATGTTCATAGCAGCTTTATTCATAGCAGCCAGAACAACCTAGATGCCCTCAACTGAAAAATTGATAAAGAAAGTGTGGTATATTTATATACTGGAGTATTACTCAGCCATTAAAAATAACATCATGAAATTTGCAGACAAATAGATGAAACTAGAAAGATCATGCTGTGTGATGTAACCCAGAAAAACAAACATGGTATATACTTATAAGTGGATAGTATTCATGAAATAAAAGACAATCATGCTAGGAACCATAGGGCCAAAGAAGCTAGGTAAGAAAGATGCTCTAAGAGCCGGGGGTTAGGGGGGGATGCAACTCTCACCAAGAAGCTATATCAATAAATACTAATGCTTCAATGTCTGTTTATATTTTGAAATACAGAAAATTTGGTTAAGAGGCTATTAAGGTAGATTCTACTGTTATAAGAAGAGGAATTTATGAAAGAGTCAGTCAAGGTCATGTGAATGCACAGAAAGAATAAAGCTACATAGAGGCCAAAAAGACAGAACTAAGAAAAACATATCTGTGACACCATTACTTAAAATCAGTAAGAATTGAGAGCAAATAAATATCTGTTGTTGTCATATCTAGTCTGCTGTCTTTTACTAGAGCCACCTTCTTATCATTAACACCATTACTAAGATGATGGTTTCTACAAAGGAATTCAGATTGAATAGAGACTATGGCAACTACAGTAGCATCAGGATCATAGTAACAATGATTGGAATCTCATTGAGAAGGAGAAATAGATTAGACATCAGAGGTGGCTGGAAGGGAGGGAATCGAATAGGGAAGAGGTGAGAATGGGAAGAGGAGGGATGGAGGGGAGATGGAGGGAGAGGGTACTTGGACAGACAAGTATCTTGATGGTACACCTCTAGGATGAGCTAGAAACCTAGGACAATGGAAACTCTCAGGAATCTATGAGAGTGACCCTTGTTTAGACTCCTATCAATGAGAGTTATGGAGTCTGAATAACCTCTATAACCAGGCAAGATTTACAGTGTAGTGATCAGAACACCAACCCAGCCACACAAACTTAGACTCACAATTAGTCCTGCCTACAAGATATGCAGGGGTAAAAGATGAAACAGAATTTTAGGGAAGGGTCAACAAATGACTGACCCAGCTTGAGACTCAAGAGGGAGTTGACCCCTGACACTATTAATGATATTCTGCTTACAGACAGGAGCCTGGCATAATTGTCATCAGAAATGCCTCAATTAGCAACTGATGGAAACTGAGGCAGAGACCCACAGTCAAATATTAAGTGGATCCTGGAAAATCCTGATGGGAAAGAAGTATTGAAGGAGCCATAGGGGTTTGAGAAACCAAAGGAAAACACAGAGTCTACTAATCTTGGTCTATGGTGGATTATGAAGACTGAACTACAAAGCAGAGAACATGCATGGTACAGATCTAGGCTCTGTGTATATAACTGTTGTGCAGCTGAGTCTTTATATGAGAATCCCTAAGTGGGAGCAGGGATTTTATGTGACTACATTGCCTACCTCTGGAACACCTTGCCCTAACTGTTCTGACTTGTCTAGGCTCAATAGAAGATGAAGCACCTAATCTTACTGCAACTTGATATGCAAAGGCAGATTGATATTTATGGGAGGCCTCCCCTAAGGGAGGGTGGTGGATGTGGAGGGAGGGGAATGAGAACAAGAGACTGGGAGGAGAGGAGGGAGGGAGAGCTAAGATGGGGATTTAAAGTAAATAAATAACTTAATAAAATTATTACTGTAGGTAAGATGTATGCAATATAGTAGATAAGAGCTTGGAATTAAGGCACCGTGAGCTCATTCTTGATTTTATAGTAAATTAGTTCACCTATTCATTAAATATAATTTTGGTTGTAGATTTATCATAGATATATTTCTGATATCGAGAAAAGTGTTTTCCGTTCCTAGTTTCTTCAAGGATTTAATTTTTTTCTTCTTCAGTTTATATTATATTATAATATTTCAATATGAAAGGATGTTAAATGTTTCTAAAAGATTTTTTTTTGTCCATGGGATTAAACATGTAATTTTTGCCCTTTTCTATTATAACAATTAATATAATATTTTATATGTATTGATTTGCATATTTTGAATCAATTTAACATCTCTGGAAAGAAAGCAACTTGGGTTTTATCTTTTAAAGGTGTTCCTAATTTCTCTTCAAATGTTTTATTGAGAACATGTTTGTCTTAGGGTTTGTATTTCTGCAGAAAACATAGTGACCGAAAAGCAAGATTGGGAGGAAAGGGTTTATTCAACTTATACTTCCAACATTACTGTTCATCACCAGAGGAAGTCAGTACTGGAACTCAAACAGGTCAGGAAGCAGGAGCTGATGCAGATGCCATGGAGAGATGTTACTGGCTTGGTTCCCCTGGCTTACTCAGCTTGCTTTTTTATAGAACCAGCCCAGGGATGACACTACCCATAATAGACTAGGTCCTCCCGGCTTGATCACTAGTTGATAAAATGCCTTACAGCTGGGTCTAGTGGAGGCATTTCCTCAACTGAGGCTCCTTTCTCTATGATAACTTCAGCTTGTGTCAAGTTGACATATAAAGTGAGCCAGTACAATTGACCCCTAGTCAACTTGACACACAAATACATCACCATTAAGCCTCAACACTTACATTCTTATTCATTCCCAAGATCTAAATAATTTTAAAAGTCTCACAGTCTACAAATTCTTATGTATTAAATTTTCAATCCCTTTAAGATATCAAATCTCTTTGCCCAATATGCATTTATCAGTGAGTACATACCATGTGTGTTCTTTTGTGACTGAGTTACCTGACTCAGAAAGATATTTTCTAGACCAATCCATTTGCCTGCGAGTTTCATGAAGTCATTGTTTTTAATAGCTGAGTAGTATTTCACTGTGTAAATGTACCACATTTTCTGTATGTATTCCTCTGTTCCAGAGTGATTGTAACAGCTTCAAATCCCACCAGCAATGGAGAAGGGTTCCTCTTTCTCCACATCCTTGCCAGCATCTGCTGTCACCTGAGGTTTTCTTTCTTTAAAAAAAAAAATTTATACTCCATATTTCATTCCTCCACTCCATTCAGACTCCGACTGTTCCACATCCCATACCTCCTCCCCAACCCCCTGTCACCACATGGATGAGCCCACCCTCTACCCCACATGACCTCTAACCACCCTGGGGCTTCTAGTCTCTTGAGGGTTAGGTGCATCATCTCTGAATGAACACAGACCCAGAAGTCCTCTACTATATGTATGTTGGGGGCCTCATATCAGCTGGTGTATGCTGTCTGTTTGGTGATCCAGCTTTTGAGAGATCTCAGGGGTCCAGATGAATTGAGATGCTGGTCCTCCTGCAGGATCACCATTCTTCTCAGCTTCTTTCAGCCATCCCTAATTCAAGTACAGGGTTCTGCAGCTTCTGTCAATTGGTTGGGTGCAAATATCTGCATCTGATTCTATCAGCTGCTTGTTGGGTCCTTCGGAGGGCAGTTATGATAGGTTCCCTTTTGTGAGCAATCCATAGCCTTGACCTTCCCTTGATCTGTATCCCACTTTGGGCCTGTCACTGCACCTTCTTTCCTAGTCTCCGCTCCATTTCCATCCCTGTAAATCTTTCAGAAAGGAACAATTATGAGTCAGTGTTGTGGCTGTGAGATGGTCCTCCTCTACCTCATTTGATGTCCTGTCTTCCTGCTGGAGGTGGGCTCTATAAGTTCCCTCTCCCTATTGTTGGGCATTTCATTTAAGGCCCCTCCCTTTGAGTCCTGTGAGTCTTTCACCTTCCTGGTCTCTGGTGCATACTGGAGGGTCCCCCCAACCTCCTATATCCCAAGGTTGCCTGTTTCCACTCTTTCTGCTGGCCATCAGGGCTTCAGTCCTTTTCTCTTATCCAATACCAGATAGATTCCTCTCTCCCCTCCACTCTCCCTTCACCTGTCCACTTTCACTCCCAGGTCCCTCCCTTCCTCCCCACTTGTGATTGATTTCTTCTCTCTCCCAAGTGGGACTGAGGCATCCTTACTTGGTCACTTCATCTTGTGGACGTTTTGAGTTCTGTGGACTGTATCTTGGGTATTCTGTCTTTTTTATTTTCTAATAGCCACTTTTAGTGAGTACATACCATGCATGTCCTTTTGTGTCAGGAGCAGGAAATAAAGGGGGTAGGAGAGATGATCCAAGGTCTGCAAGAGCTCAAGAGCTCTGGATGGATGGACACAGGGGACTGCTGCGTGCTCTCCAAGCCGCCCGGGTGGGCAACTGGCTGTGTGAAGCCATGAAACCCCAGTCTTCAGGGGTGGTGGTGGAGGGGAAGCAGAACAGGGTCCCTGGGCCTCACAGAAGCCAGAGATGATAGGTTCTAGCTTGTGGGCATCACAGGAGTTGCTGGACACTGCAGAAGAGAATGGGTGGGGTGCCGGGTATGGCTTGGTCTGCCCTTGGCTTGAAGGTAAAAGAGGCAGGCTGAGAATGAGCTGGGTGGTTCCCATGTGGGCGAGAGTCTTTGTTCCAGCCTGGCAGCTGGAGGGGAAGGCCTATTCCATCACTCTAGCATAGCAAGTCTAGATGAAAGGAGGCAGTCTATGGTTTTAGAGCTTTATTGTAGGAGAGAGAGAGAGAGAGAGAGAGAGAGAGAGAGAGAGAGAGAGAGAGAGAGAGAGAGAGAGAGAGAGAGAGAGAGTAGAGGCCAGCCATGGCCACATAGAGAGAGAGGAGAAAGTAGGGGTAGAGAGAAAGGAAGAGAAGCAAGAGAATGAAGAGAGGCAAAAGAGAAATGAGGGGCCAAACAGCCCCTTTTATAGTGGGCTGTGCTATCTTGCTTTTTTTTTTTTTTTTTTTTTTCAGGGTAACTGTGGGGGAGGAACATACCTGGCTATTGCAAGGTAACTGTGAGGGTGGAGTCTGGACAGCCTATGTGACTGATGGCCACAGAATGATGGAGTACAGGGCTCATGGTGTCAGGCGTTTGTGATTGGGGGTAGAGCTCACTGTTTCATCCCTTGTAGGATTTTCTACTGGGTCTCCAGAGTAAGCCTCGCTCCACCAAAACACAGGCTGCCTTTTGCAGTCCAACAGTTTTGTGTCTGAATTACCTCACTCAGGATGAGATTTTCTAGTTCCATCCATTTGCTTGCAAAACTCAGGATGTCCTCATTCTTAATAGCTGAGTAGTATTCCATTGTGTAAATGAACCACATTTTCTGTATCCATTCTTCTGTCATGGGACATCTGGTTGTTTCTAGCTTCTGGCTACCACAAATAAGGCTTCAATGGACATAGTGGTACATGTTCCCCTGTGCCATGGTGGGGCATCTTTGGGCATATTCCCAAGAGTGGTATAGCTGGGTCATCAGGTAGATCTATTTCCAATTTTCTGAGGAACTGCCAGATTGATTTCCAGAGTGGTTGTACCAGTTTGAAATCCCACCAGCAATTGGGGAGTGTTCCTCTTTTTCCACATAATCTCCAACATGTGTTGCCACCTGAGGTTTTGATCTTAGCCATTCTGATTGGTGTAAGGTGGGATCTCAGGGTTGTTTTGATTTGCATTTCTCTGATCACTAAGGACATTTGAACATTTCTTTAGGTGGTTCTCAGCCATTTGAGATTCTTCAGTTGCGAATTCTCAGTTTAGATCATTACCCCATTTTTTGATTAGTTTGTTTGTTTTTTGGTGATTAACTTCTTGAGTTTCTAATATATTTTGGATATATAGTCCACTATCAGTTGTGGGGTTCTTGATCTTAGACCATAAGCCATTGGAGTTCTGTTTTAGAAATTTCCTCTTGTTCAAATGAGTGCAAGACTCTTCCCTACTTTCTCTTCTATTAGCTACAGAGTATCTGGTTTTATGTTGAGGTCCTTGATCCACTTGGACTTGAGATTTGTACAAGGTGACAAATATGAGTCTATTTTAATTCTCCTACATACAGACATCCAGTTATACCAGCACCATTTATTGAAGATGCTTTCTTTTTTCCATTGTATATTTTTGGTGTCTTTGTCAAAGATCAAGTGACCATAAGTGTGAGATTTTATTTCTTTGTCTTCAATTCTATTCCATTGGTCAATGTGTGTGTGTCTGTACCAATACCATGCAGTTTTTATCACTATTTCTCTGTAGTAAAGCTTGAGGTCAGGGATAGTAATTCCCCCAGTTGTACTTTTATTGTTAAGGGGATACAAATTGGTAAAGATGTTTTCGCTATTATGGGTTTTTGCCTTTCCAGATGAATTTGAAATTGCTCTTTCCATGTCTTTGAAGAATTGTGTTGGGATTTTGATGGGGATTGCATTGAATCTATAGATTGACTTTGATAGGATGGCCATTTTTACAATGTTAATTCTGCCAAACCATGAGCTCTGAGCCCCATATTTTAATGGGGTTATTTGATTTTCTGGAGTCCACCTTCTTGAGATATATATATATATATATATATATATATATATATATATATATATATATATATATATATATATTGGATATTAGTCCCCTCTCTGACTTAGGATAGGTAAAGATCCTTTCCCAGTCTGTTGGTGGCTTTTTTGTCTTATTGACAGTGTCTTTTGCCTTACAGAAGCTTTGCAATTTTATGAGGTCCCATTTGTCAATTCTTGATCTTACAGGACAAGCCATTGCTGTTCTGTTTAGGAATTTTTTCCCTGTGCCCATATCTTCGAGGCTTTTCCCTACTTTCTCCTATACTAATTTCAGTGTCTCTGGTCTTATGTGGAGGTTTTTGATCCACTTAGACTTGAGCTTTGTACAAGGAGATAAGAATGGATCAATTCGCATTCTTCTACATGATAACAGACAGTTGTGCCAGCACCATTTGTTGAAAATGCTGTCTTTTTTCCACTGGATGGTTTTAGATCCCTTGTCAAAGGCTACGTGACCATAGTTGTCTGGATTCATTTCTGGGTCTTCAATTCTATTCCATTGATCTACCTGTCTGTCACTGTACCAGTACCATGCAGTTTTGTTTTCCCACAATTTCTTTGTAGTACAGGTTAATGTCAGGAATGGTGATTCTACCAGAGGTTCTTTTATTGTTGAGAATAGTTTTTGCTATCCCAGGTTTTTTTATTTTTCCAGATGAATTTGAAAATTGCCCTTTCTAACTCAGTGAAGAATTGAGTTGGAATTTTGATGGGGATTGCATTGAATCTGTAGATTGCTTTCAGAAGGATAGCCATTTTTACTATATTAATGCTGCTCATCCATGAGCATCGTAGATCTTTCCATCTTCTGAGATCTTCTTCAATTTATTTCTTCAGATACTTGAAGTTCTTTGCATACAGATCTTTTACTTCCTTAGTTAGAGTCACACCAAGGTATTTTATATTACTTGTGACTATTGTGAAGGGTGTTGTTTCTCTAATTTCTTTCTCAGTCTGTTTATCCTTTGTGTAGTGAAAGGCCATTGATTTATTTGAGTTAATTTTATATCCAGCTACTGCACGAAGCTGTTTATCTGGTTTAGGAGTTGTCTGGTGGAATTTTTGGGGTCACTCATATATACTATCATATCTGCAAATAGTCATATTTTGACTTCTTCCTTTCCAATTTGTATGCTCTTGATGTTCTTTTGTTGTCAAACTGCTCTGGCTAGAACTTCAAGTACTATATTGAATAGGTAGGGAGAAAGTGGGCATCCTTGTCTAGTCCCTGATGTTAGTGGGATTTGTTTGAATTTCTCTCCATTTAGTTTGATGTTGGCTACTGGTTTGCTGTAGATTGCTTTTATTCTGTTTAGCTATGGGCCTTTAATTTTTATTGGGGAATCGAGTCCATTGATGTTAAGAGAAATTAAAGAAAAAATAATTGTTGCTTCCTGTTATTTTTGTTGTTAAAACTGGGATTCTGTTCTTGTGGCTGTCTTCTTTTAGGTTTGTTGAAGGATTACTTTCTTGGTTTATCTAGGACTTGGTTTCTGTCCTTGTGTTGGTGTTTTCCCTTTATTATCCTTTGAAGGGCTAGATTCGTGGAAAGATATTGTGTGAATTTGGTTTATCATAGAATACTTTGGTTTCTCCATCTATGGTAATTGAGAGTATTGCTGGGTATAGTAACCTTGGCTGGCATTTGTGTTCTCTTAGTGTCTGTATAACATCTGTCCAGGATCTTCTGGCTTTTCATAGTCTCTGGTGAGAAGTCTGGTGCAATTTCAATAGGCCTGCCTTTATATGTTACTTGGCCTTTTAACCTTACTGCTTTTAATATTCTGTCTTTATTTAGATCATTTGTTGTTCTGATTATTATGTGTTGGGAGGAATTTATTTTCTGGTCCAGCCTATTTGGAATTCTGTAGGCTTCTTGTATGTTCATGGGTATCTCTTTCTTTAGGTTTGGGAAGTTTTCTTCTATAATTTTGTTGAAGATATTTGCTGGCCCTTTAATTTGAGAATCTCATTCTCATCTACTCCTATTATCCATAGTTTTGGTCTTCTCATTGTGTCCTGGATTTCCTGGATGTTTTGCATTTTGCATTTTCTTTGATTATTGTGCCGATGTTCTCTATGGAATCTTCTGCACCTGAGATTCTCTCTTCCATCTTGTATTCGGTTGCTGATGTTCGCTTCTATGGTTCCAGATTTCTTTCCTAGTTTCTATCTCCAGTGTTGCCTCACTTTGGGTTTTCTTTATTGTGTCTATTTCCCTTTTTAGGTCTTGTATGGTTTTGTTCAATTTCATCACCTGTTTGGTAGTGTTTTCCTGTTTTGCTTTAAGGACTTCTACCTCTTTAGCAGTGTTCTCCTGTATTTCTTTAAGTGATTTATTAAAGTCTTTCTTGATGTCCTCTACCAGCATCAAGAGATATGTATGACTTTAAATCCGAATCTTGCATTTCAGGTGTGTTGAGGTATCCAGGACTGACAGAGGTAGGAGTGCTGGGTTCTGATGATGGTGAGTGGTCTTGGTTTCTGTTAGTAAGATTCTTACATTTGCCTTTTGCCATCAGGTATTCTCTGGAGTTAATTGTCATAGTTGTCTCTGGTTGGAGCTTGTTCCTCCTGTGATTCTCTTAGCCTCTGCCAGAAGACCTGGGAGTGTAGCTCTCTCCTGAGTTTCAGTGATCAGAATACTCTCTGCAGGCAAGCTATCTTCTTGTAGGGAAGGTGCACAGATATCTGGCATTCAGTTCTGTCTACTGACTGAAGATGAAGGCCTGAAACAGAGCTTGTCCCAGAATCTGTGTAGTTTCTGTAGTCTGCACTCTCATCTGCACAGACTAGTCACTGAGGGATCTGGGACCCAAGATGGTTCCCCTAGGTGCTCCTCGGCAGAGCCCTCCAGGGAGGGGTGGACACCTCTCCTCTGGTGGGGGAGGTGCCCGGATGTCTGGAGCCTGAAAAGTGGTCTGTCCCAGAAGCTGTGTTGCTTCTTCCTGTCTCAGAAGCTGTGTAGCTTCTGTAGTCCACACACTCACCTGTGCAGACTAGTCACTGAGGGATCTGGGACCCAAGATGGTTCCCCTAGGTGCTCCTCGGCAGAGCCCTCCAGGGAGGGGTGGACACCTCTCCTCTGGTGGGGAAGGTGCCCGGATGTCTGGAGCCTGAAAAGTGGTCTGTCCCAGAAGCTGTGTTGCTTCTTCCTGTCTCAGAAGCTGTGTAGCTTCTGTAGTCCACACACTCACCTGTGCAGACTAGTCACTGAGGGATCTGGGACCCAAGATGGCTCCCCCTGGTGCTCCATGGCAGAGCACCCCTGGGCAGGGCCTAAACCTCTCCTCTGGTGGGGAAGGTGCCTAGATGATCTGGAGCCAAAAATGGGGCCTGTCCCAGAAGCTGTGTAGCTTCTGTAGTCCTCACTGTCACCTGCCAACTTATGTTTTTTAATAGGTGAATTGAGTCCATTAATATTGAGGGATATTAAAGAGAGATGTAGGTTCCTGATATGTTTGTTTGTTTTTTAAAAAATATTTTTATTAGATATTTTCTTCATTGACATTTCAAATGCTATCCCCAAGTCCCCTATACCTTCCCCCTCCCCTGCCCTGCTCCCCAACCAACACACTCCTGCTTCCTGGCCCTTGCATTGCCCTATATTGGGGCATATAATATTGTCAAGACCAAGGGTCTCTCCTTCCATGGATGACTGACTAGTCCATACTCTGCTACACATGCAGCACCCAGGGATCCATCCCATAATCAGCCACCAAACGCAGACACGATTGCATATGATGACAATATTTTGCTGACAGGACCCTGATATAGCTGCCCCTTGTGAGGCTATGCCAATGCCTGGCAAATACAGAAGTGGATTCTCAAAGTTATCTATTGGATGGAACACAGGGCCACTAATGAAGGAGCTAGAGAAAGTACCCAAGGAGCTGAAAGGGTCTGCATCCCTATGGGAAGAACAACAATATGCACTAACCTGTAATCCCAGAGCTCCTGTCTCTAGATGGAAATGTTTGTTTATGTAGGTGGCTTTATGTGTTTATGGCTCTCTGCTTTTGACTTTGTTGTGAGATGCTTAATATCTTGTCCTTTCTTTGGTGCAGGTACCTTCCTTGTGTTGGAATACTTTGGTTTCTTTTTTTTTCCCCCATGTATATTCATTTCTTTTTATTATTATTATTTTTTCTTTTTAAAATTAGGTATTTATTTCATTTACATTTTCAATGCTATCCCAAAAGTCCCCCACATGCTCCCCAACCCACTCTCCCACCCACTCACTCCTACTTCTTGGCCCTGGCTTTCCCCTGTACTGAGGCATATAAAGTTTGTACAACCAATAGGCCTCTCATTCCACTGATGGCTGACTAGGCCAACTTCTGATACATATGCAGCTAGAGACACGAGCTCCAGGGGTACTGGTTAGTTCATATTGTTGTTCCATCTATAGGGTTGAAGATCCCCCCAGCACCTTGGGTACTTTCTCTAGCTCCTCCATTGGGAGCCCTGTGATCCATCCAATAGATGACTGTGATCATCCACTTCTGTGTTGGCTAGGTTCTGGCATAGCCTCACAAGAGACAGCTATCTCAGGGTCCTGTCAGCAAAATCTTGCTAGTGTGTGCAATGGTGTCAGCGTTTGGAGGCTGATTATAGGATGGATCCCTCGGTATGGCAGTCTCTAGATGGTCCATCCTTTCGCCTCAGCTCCAAACTTTGTCTCTGTAAATCCTTCCATGGATGTTTTGTTCCCAATTCTAAGAAGGGGCAAAGTGTCCACATTTTGGTCTTCATTCTTCTTGAGTTTCATATGTTTCGCAAATTGTATCTTATATCTTGGGTATTCTAAGTTTCTGGGCTAATAACCACTTATTAGAGAGTTCATATCATGTGTGTTCTTTTGTGATTGAGTTAGCTCACTCAGGATGATGCCCTTCAGGTCCATCCATTTGCGTAGGAATTTCATAAATTCATTCTTTTTAATAGCTGAATAGTACTCCATTGTGTAAATGTACCACATTTTCTGTATCCATTCCTCTGTTGAGGGGCATCTGGGTTCTTTCCAGCTTCTGGCTATTATAAATAAGGCTGCTATGAACATAGTGGAGCATGTGTCCTTCTTACCAGTTGGAACATCTTCTGGATATATGCCCAGGAGAGGTATTGCAGGATCCTCCGGTAGTACTATGTCCAATTTTCTGAGGAACTGCCAGACTGATTTCCAGAGTGGTTGTACAAGCTTGCAATTCCACCAACAATGGAGGAGTGTTCCTCTTTCTGCACATCTTCGCCAGCATATGCTGTCACCTGAATTTTTGATCTTAACCATTCTGACTGGTGTGAGGTAGAATCTCAGGGATGACTTGATATGTATTTCCCTGATGATTAAGGATGCTGAACATTTTTTCAGGTGCTTCTCAGCCATTTGGTATTCCTCAGGTGAGAATTCTTTGTTTAGCTCTGAGCCCCATTTTTTTAATGGGGTTATTTGATTTTCTGGAGTCCACCTTCTTGAGTTCTTTATATATATTGGATATTAGTCCCCTATCTGATTTAGGATAAGTAAAGATCCTTTCCCAATCTGTTGGTGGTCTTTTTGTCTTATTGACATTGTCTTTTGCCTTACAGAAGCCTTGCAATTTTATGAGGTTCCCATTTGTCGATTCTCAATCTTACAGCACAAGCCATTGCTGTTCTATTCAGGAATTTTCCCCCTGTGCCCAAATCTTCGATGCTTTTCTCCACTTTTTCCTCTATAAGTTTCACTGTTTCTGGTTTTAAGTGGAGTTCCTTGATCCACTTAGATTTGACCTTAGTACAAGGAGAAAGGAATGGATCAATTTGCAGTCTACAACATGATAACTGACAGTTGTGCCAGCACCATTTGTTGAAAATGCTGTCTTTTTTTCCCTGGATGGTTTTAGCTCCCTTGTCAAAGATTAAGTGACCATAGGTGTGTGGGTTCATTTCTCGGTCTCCAATTCTATTCCATAGGTCTACTTGTCTGTTGCTATTATAGAACCATGCAGTTTTTATCACAATTGCTCTGTAGTACAGCTTTAAGTCAGGCATGGTGATTCCACCAGAGATTCTTTTATCCTTGAGAAGAGTTTTTGCTATCCTAGGTTTTCTTTTCTTTTTTTTTAAATTCCAGATGAATTTGCGTATTGCCCTTTCTAATTCTTTGAAGTATTGAGTTGGAATTTTGATGGGGATTGCATTGAATCTGTAGATTGCTTTTGGCAAGGTAGCCATTTTTACTATATTGGATGTGTTTTTTCTGTTTTTCTTTAAGGACTTCTACTTGTTTGGTTGTATTTTCCTTTTTTTCTTTAAGGACTTGTAACTCTTTAGCAGTGTTCTCCTGTATTTCTTTAAGTGAGTTATGAAAGTCCTTCTTGATGTCCTCTACCATCATCATGAGATATGCTTTTAAATTCGGGTCTAACTTTTCGGGTGTGTTGGGGTGCCCAGGATTGGCTGAGGTGGGAGTGCTGGGTTTTGATGATGGTGAGTAGTCTTGTTTTCTGTTAGTAAGATTCTTATGTTGGCCTTTTGCCATCTTGTAATCTCTGGAGTTAGTTGATATAGTTGTCTCTGGTTAGAGCTTGTTCCTCTCATGATTCTGTTAGCCTCTATCAGCAGACCTGGGAGACTAGCTCTCTCCTGAGTTTCAGTGGTTAGATCACTCTCTGCAGGCAAGCTCTCCTCTTGTAGGGAAGGTGGACAGATATCTGGTGTTTGGAACTGCCTCCTGGAAGAAGATGAAGGCTTGAAACAGGGCTCTTCCCAGAAACTTTGTAGCTTCTGTACTCCACACTCTCACCTGTACAGACTAGTCTTGGTGGGATCTGGGAACCAAGATGGCTCCCCCACGTGCTGTTTCAAAGCCCTGTTGGGTGGGGCGGACACCTCTCCTCTGGCAGGGAAGGTTCCTGGATGTCTGGAGCCTGAAATGCTGTCTGCCCCAGAAGCTCTGTGGCTTCTGCCTGTCCCAGAAGCTGTTACCTTTTGTAGTCCACAGTCTCACCTGCACAGACTAGGCTCCGGAATTTAACATTCTTAAAACTTTTGAACATTAGTTTCTTTTTCAGAGAATCTTGGAAATGAAATAATTTTAAGACTGTGTGGAGAGGATATGAGTGTGACTACAAATGGACCTTTGGTTGTGTGATGCAATGCCATATGCTATTCATATTATGTTCATACTCGAGTTTGCACTTTAAGGGTAATCAAGACATTGGAGAAATGGAGGGAGAGAAATACCCTGAGGAGAAGGAAAAAGAATGGGAGAGGGAGGGAAAAGGGTGGCAAGGGAGAGGGGTAGAGTGGGAGAGGGAGAGTCAGGGAAAAAAGTGAGGCAAGCGGGGAGAGAGGCAGGATGGGAAGGGGAAAATGAGGGGGAATAGGAGGGAGAGGGAGCAGGAGAAGACAGAGAGAAACTAAGACATACATAAAGAGAAATAAAGAGAATTATTAATATCCTAAACTTGTTCCTATACATGGTTTTGTCTTCCTTTTGATAATATTTTGCACATGATTTTGAATCCCTTTCTTTAAATTCTACTTAAATAAAAGACGGTATGAATGAAAGGCTTATGTATTTTAATCTATGATCCATCATCTAGTTAGGAATGCATTATACAGGTTACTTAAACAACGTTCTCTGCCTCAGTTTAGCCATAAAATCGGGATTAAAATTGGCAGTCATTTCATGGTGATAAAAGGAAATAGAAAATCAATGTGTGTAAAAATACCCTAGTTTTGCCTCAATGCAGTGATGCTCCACAAACAACACTATTGCATAAGAACCAGGAAACAAGTGAAGATGAAGGAAATCACACCTCACCCCAGCACAAGGGGTGAAAATAGGTATATCATGGGATTAAATGCAATGTAATCACTGAAGAATGTCCTGATTTCATCACTAATTTCTCAATAACATGGGAAATTTAATCTTAAGTTATCTTTTAAATCTTTTGGCTTCTATGCATCAAGAATAATAAGTTAAATCCTAACATAATATCTACCAAAGGAAGCTCTTGACAATGATTCAGCTATACCCTGGATCCATTTTCTCACTATCAGCTGCTATTTATTAAAGTGGCCTTGGTGCATGATGGAGATTTTATCTCCAGATTATTATATAATAGAAGAAAGTAAATTTTGCCACTGGAAAGATTGCAGAAGGATTTAAGAAGGCACAGCATGGTTCTTAGACAATACCGGAGGAACAAGAAATGCCGAGTTGTTTGCAAGGAGTTGGTTGCTGTGGACAAAGCAAAACAGTAATAGAAATCCCCACTACTAAAAACCTTTCATCAGAGCATACAACACATTAAAAGATACCATGGCAAGGCATACTATCTTGCAGTAGGTGTTGCTTTATTCACATTTCTGAGATATGAAGAAAGAAATACTGTTCTTTATGAGTTTATATTACATATGAATCTGAATACATTTGTTAAGTATTGGTTCTCTTCAAAGGTGATTACAGATTCTTGGAAATAACTGTATGAATAATACAATGAGAAAGAAATGGCAAAACAATAAAAAACTAATGAAAACATTACCTAGAAAGCAGTGTTGCATGGGATCCTACTATCGTCCAATTAGCTCTGTGCACTGACTGACTTTAGCAACTGACATAGTTTGCACTTTTTAGTAACTTAAAGCAAATAGCTAAATGAAAATTGAATAACATAATAAAAGGATGAGAAGGAAATGACACATCTACCTTCCTATAATCTTTGCAGCTAGGTATAAAATGCTTTAGAAACTGATTCAAGATCCTTTTTCTTCTTCTCTTTAATTTTTCTTTCTTTCATTAAATCGACAAATAATTCTACTTGTTTATCACATGTAATTTGATAACTTTAAGATAATTTTAAAATTTACTATCATTCACATGTTCAACATTTTCACTTTGCTTAATACTATAAACTCTGGACTAGGCATTGTTCTCAAATGATTTATTTGAAAGTAATGAGTTATTTTTATTAAAGTAGTAATAGTGACAAGATTTCCATATTGATTTTTATTTTTGTTATTAATTTCACTTTCATAAACATTAACTGTCTTCAAAATTATTGGTGTTTATTAATTTTCTGTGTAAGACTATAACTTGTAAATTTCATATGTGAGTATATTTTAAAAATATTTATCTTTCCTTTATTCTTTTATATACATTTATCTTTCAAATATAGACATCACAATTGAGTGCACAGAGATCAGTTAAAAATTTGCTTAGATTTCTTCCTTTGCTTACCTTTAGAAGTTTAGAATTTTATTTTAATATTTTATAATTTGGTGAATTTGAACTTTAGGCAAAGTTTATCATAAGAAATCCTTGATTCTATATGGCTTCAATAGAAACATCGTCCTTGTAGTCTTAGATGATTTTACTAGGTACCCAGAACTAAGGCAGGGTTGGTTTATATTTTACTAAGTAGAAGTTCATGGTTCTCTGTGCCATTGACATATCATTAATTAATATTACTTTGAAAATCACATGATGTTAGTATCATGTTATTCCATCATTCAAAGTAGTCAAGAACATTTTTCACATAAGAAAATGACACAAAAATCATCCAGTCAAACAATTGTGCTATGTTTTGAAACAGATATATATTTTTAATAAAATGTTACATGGCTGATTTATACAATATATTTTAATGGATTCAAGAAGTTCTGAGAAACCCTGTCTCGAAAAACCAAACCAAACTAGAAAAAAAGAAAAGAAAAAAAAAAGAAGTTCTGACAATGTATTTTAAACATATTCATCCTTGTAGTTCCTACAAGATCTATGCCCATTTCCCCACCCTTTCACAGCTTCATAGCCTCCATTTTGTTATTTTTAATAACCCCAAATCCAAGTTGATCTACCCCTACACTCCCAGATTTGGAGCTACTCCTGGAGAATGGTTACCATATCAGAAGCCACACTCTGAAGACTACCACCACCATCACCACCACCGCCACCATAACCAAACTACACTAAACTAAAACACTACCTTCTCCTAGAATTATCAAAAGTAAATAGCACTCTGGTACTCACAACCTCCCTTGCATCCATGTTGAAATGTTGAACATCATGATCTTGTACAATCAGAGACACTGAGTTCATGAGTCAAATGGTCCTGTCCTGTCAAGAACGTACTGTTTTACCTGGTTCTCCCCAAATTCTGACTCTTACAACCTTTCCACCCTTCTATGCACAACCCATTGACCTTGGGGGGTCATGGTAATGTAGATGTCTCTTTCGTGGCTCAGCACTTTACTGATCCTTATTATCAGTAGTTAGATTGGTGGTGAGATCTTGGATAGATGCTGCCACTATAAAAGGAAATTTCTCTGATAATGTTTATTAATCTCTAGATATGAAGATATGAGTTTAGAGAGCAGTTTGATATTTTGCCCATATAGCAGAATAATACTAGTAATTTCACTCTTGGGGATTGTGAAAGCCACAAGTATGTGTTTCTGGCCATGGTATTGGGTATGAGTTTCCTACTCTGGAGTAGACTTTACATCCATTCAGAAAGTGATTTGTTACCTCATAACATTCATACCACTGTGGCATCCATGAGCATATTTTGTCATGCTAGTCATTTCTGTAGCTAGCAGTATATATGGTTGAATAAGATTGCTTATGAAGTTTTCTTCCAGCACCATACATTACACTTTCCAGTACAATGAAAGCTAGCCAGGTCAAAAGAGGTTCTCCAATACCAAGTTAATTTCTCCATACCCTGGAAAAAATGTGGTGTTTTCTCAGTGAGCCATTTTAACAGGTAAAAAAATGCTTACTGATTAAGATTATGTTATCTTAGCATAGTGAATTTTTATTTAAACATGTGGTTCTCTTAGTTCCAGGAATGTTCTTATACCAAAGGCCCATATTTCTTTTGAAATTATTATATTAACTACATGTATGGCTTTATCAAACCCTTTGCCACATTTCCTTTGATGTTAATTAATTAAAAAATGGAACGTTCTTTTATATTTTTAATTTTTTCTGAATTCATCATTTTTCCATTGTTTAAAAGCAACCTATGAACATATAAGCAACACTAATTTGATTCAGTAGCTATTGAAATGCAGAGAAAACATAAGCTCCTGAAGTTGATAGGGTGAAGTGCACAGTTAAGGAAGGGTTTGATGGGTTGGATTTGATCAATGCATGAATATTAAATAAAATAAAATAAAATTTATATCATTCATTTCTCTTCCTTATTCTTTATACTTTTGAAATGTAAGAGTGGATATCTTAGAAGATCTGATGTTAACCAGTGTCTTATCCAATTTTCCTTATCAATATAAATTTGGTAACTTATATTAACTCATTGTTTAAGAACTTGTTGCTTTATTCCTCCACACATACTTATTTCAGAGAAGTCATGTCTACTGTTGACTGCTATTTACAGAGGACTTGGAAATGAAAAGTCCATTACTTGGAACCACAAGCTTGAGAGATAGACTTCCTTAGGGAAATGTATCATCTAGTCTTTCAAAACTTATTGTAAAGGAGACCATGTCATTTATAGGTGTAGAGATACTCTGCAGTAAACGTAATCAACAGAATAAATTAAGAGGATGAAGAATAGATTTAGACAGGGATTGTGATTGTTTTCTGGTGGACATAGAGCTGATAAACAAAGAGCTGGCAAGGTGGCTTAGCTGATAAAGGCACTTGCCACCAAGACTGAGGATATCAGTTCCATATCTGGAGCTCACTACAGAAAGTTATCTCTCAACCTACATAAGTGTGCTTTGGCATGAGGATTTTGCTACATATATATTAAATGAATAAATAAATGAGTAAATAAATAAATACATGTAAACAAAGTTGGAAGAAACACATTTCTTTCCTGTTTTAAGGTAAGAACTTCTGTCCATTGGAGTTAAGGTATTTCTGATTGGTAAATAAAGATTTCAATGGAGGAAAAAGCATTAGATCTTACTTGTACTTGTCCTGCATTCAGCCATAATCAAATCAGGGACATTCACAGTCCAAACTTTAAGCCTCTTTTAAAATATAACGATACTTACACAAACCAAGTTTGACGAGAAAAATGTGTAGACAATAACAAAGTTACATATGATACAAGAAAATGGTTTATTTCCAGGTGTGTTAAAAATTAATAAGAAAGACTATTCTCCAGCAAGTGACATTCAATTAAAACAAAAGTATTATTAATAATATATGAATAATGAAAAATATTAGAATGCTCAGGCTGATAAGAAAATTATTTCAGGAAATAATTTATACAAGTTTCCAAACAGAAAAGTGTTGACTGTCTTTTGAAAAATGTTACTCTTTCATTTAACAAAACATATTGAATGCTGATGTGTCAGGCCTTGTTATCATAGTTGGGAATATTATTTTGTACCCATTGGGCAACATTTCCCCATTTAGAGCCTACATTTTGTAATAGAAAGAGACAGTTAATAAGCAAAGAAATGTACACTGTATCTTCCAGGAATGGGTACTCTACATGTAAAGAAAATAAAGAAGAATGGTGAAAAAGAGTTGTTTGTAAGTGTAGGAAGGTATGCTTACAGATATGTGTGTTTTCTAGTTATGTTTGTCTGGTAAAGTCTGTGTGACAAAGAGATGCTGCAGCCAAGACAGGACACTGATGGGATGACATGGATTAAGCAAGTGCACATCCTGAAAATAGGGTTACACACAGTGCATCTACACAAAAACTGGGGTATAGAGTGCAGCTGTGCCTCTTTTTCTGTCATGGTGATAGCTGGGCCATTTTCCCTATGGTACTCATTATGTTTATTGAAATTCTAAGCCATCGCAGTTGTAGATCAATGATGACATTTAGAAGTTGAATATATGTTGTATAGGTTATGAATATTTCCTGAGTATTGAATGAACACTCTGTAACTAGCTACAGCATGTAGCTCTACGCTGTGAGTTGTAATCCCACAATTGAATTCTGAAAATGACTTTCATTTTTCCACTCAGTATCTCTTTAAGCCATTACAATGATTAATATTGATCATCAGTTTGAGAGGATCTGGAGTAAACTATGTAGATAGGCCTCTGTGCGTGTGTGTGCAAGCATTTCAATGAAGGGTTAACAGAGGGCAGAAAATACCCTTGGAGTGGCAGGCACCTTCTGGCAGGCAGCCCAGATACACAGAAGCCTGAGAAGAAATCAAGGTTGCTGACTTACTGCCTTTGCTTTGTGTCATGGAATGTGTCTATCTGTGCTGTTGCTGCTACCCTTGCCATCATCCGTCATTGATACAAGATTGTGACTTCTTCAGCCTTCAAATGTGGACACAAGAGGAGCAACTCAAAGAGTGTTCTAGACCTTAGATTCAGAGAATGAAAAGAGTGCTAGTGTATCCAACATTGGTTGGTTCTGAATAGCTGTTGAGTTTTCAGCCTTGTAGGTATTCAGATGGCTACTATTGAATTAGCCAGAATGTATTTATGATAAACCATTCTATTAAACACACACACACACACACACACACACACACACACACACACACACACACTTCATTTTAGCAGATCACTTCCAGCTGATATGTATGTTCATGGACTGAATGTGTTTAAGGGTAGCCATGAAAATAGCCTAACATGAAAACTGTAAACTTACACAAAATGTTATGATATTTCTTTGTGATTTTGCTAGCTTGAATGAAGGTTTTTTTAGTGTGATCGTTATAGATGACAATGTCATATCACAATTTCAAAAGTTGGGCATCTCTGTTAGACAAACTTAAGTAATATAACAATTATCTCTCTTTCTGAAAAGATACCATATCAGCTGTGTGATTTTTCTTAGTCTCAAAAATTCTAGCACTTTGATAGGAGGGAACTGATGCTGAAGATGACTTATGCCTCTGCTATGCAACTTACATGTTAGGGAAAACTAGACTTTTCTTATTGTCCATGTGTTGTAGAGGATTTCAGAATGTACTTCAATTTTCTATCAGTAGGAAAATCTGCCATGGTTTTTGTCAGATATGACTTCCCATGAATTCTCTCTCTTGCCCTCAAACATGCCATTACTATTAGGAGCCGGGCTGAGGAGGATCTCTGCAGCAATCTCAGCTTTCAGATGCTCCTCCTCTTCTCGACTGTTCAAACTCTGATGTTTGTTAAATGATCTTTTAGCTGCTCTTTAATCCTTTTATGTATGTAATAACCTTTGTATCTTTTTAAAATTTAGATATTTACTTTGACATGCCAAATGAAAGTTTTGGAACATAAACCTCATTCTTTTCTCGAAACAGGTTTTAATAGGAAAATTCTTGGCTTTCTAAACTGTTATTTTTTTTCTATGAATTTTAAAAGCCTACTCAGAGATTCAAATCCTAGCAAATTAGCTTTCTTTTCTCTGGTTTTGGCTATATTGGCACTTTCCTGTAGGCAAATTTTAATTGAGAACAAAGAACCTGTCTGTTAGCATATTTAAAGCTTATGCTGGCATTTGGTAAAATTTTAAAAAAATGTTGAGTTTCATACATGGCATAATTATCATAAATGTCTTTCATAAATAGCATGCAAAATGACTCAATTCAGTAAGTGTCTATATGTAAGAGTTCTAGGGCCAAAGCCTTTAAACTTTATTAATATTGTAAAATGTATTTACCCAGATAATGCCTGATTTTTCGTTTCTTCTCTATATATTTTTACTAGAGAAAAATAGGGAAGTCCATAATATGTTATTCTGTTATGCTTGTTTCTGACCACTGAAATTTGTGTTTGGAGAAGAGATGGGTATGTTCAAAAACCAGATTCTTGTTCTTGAACCCTCTTTTTATTTCCTTTTAGATTTCTTATACTTGATTTTAGTTTTTGTATTTGTAGCTTCCCCTTCTTTCCAAATATTGTCTAGTTGATAATATGTACAATTTGAGTCTCTGACCCTGACCTACACCCTGGGTTATATATCTTAGTGTTTCTCCTATAGGGACTTCAGGTTGGGTGAGCATACTGCTTGTAATGCATGTGGGAAAAAATTGAAGTATAGCTCAACCTCCAATCCAGCAGTCATTAAATCCTATGAATTTGTAGCCTAACCAGCTTTCATAATTTTATTCACATTTCTACCATGCCTATAAATTTAGATTTTTCTTTATTTTAACCTATTTTTCTTGAGCTATGCTAATGCACTCAATAATATCTCTTAACTTCTTTTCTCCTTCAAAATAAACTTGTATTACCCTCACTTGACCATATTGATATGATCTAACATCTTTGAGTTTCCTTCATTGCATTCTAGAAAAATAATTGCAGAATTCATGACTTATTGAATAATATTTTTGATTAAATAAAACACAAATAGTCTTCAAAAAATAAAATGTTTTCATATTTCTGGAAACTCATAAATATAGACATAGCATGTCTATGAAATACCTCTCCAAGTGCCTGATGGAGTGTTTTTTCGGAGACTCAGGTGTGGCATATGCAATATGAGGCCCAGATTATGTTGACAGGGTCTTCTGCATATTCTCTGGACACATTGCATTTGATCATAAGCTCCACAGAAGAAAGGGCATGTTCTGCTTTTCTCCCAAAACTGCTAGTTCATATCTACTGAGTAAGTACATTTATATCTGTGTTCTTTACAGGATTAAGTCACAACTCCCTGTCAACCTCAATGTCTCAGATAACAAAATATGTAAATCTCTTATTTCTCTTTCATATTTACGAAACACAAATAATGTCTAGGATGCTTCTCCTAAAACATAGAGCATGGGCATGACACACATCTGTATTTTGTGACTTGTTTGAAAGTATAATGGGAAGTTCCATGGGCAAAGTCAACTATTGTCTTTACAATAAGCTCATTTGAGGCAAAAGAAAAAATAAGAAATAACTGCTTACATTAAAAGATAGGTATACCTTTTATATACACATATATGTATACAATTTGAAACAAAGACACACCTGGAAAGAGGGATCTTAATTGTGGAATTGCTTCGACCAAACTGAACATTGCTCTGGGGCATTTTCTTGATTATTGATGTTTGTCGGAGGACTTGTAGCATGTGTGCAGTGTCATCCCTAAGACAGTGAGCCTGAACTATTTAGGGAACATAGCTGAGAAGCCAGAAAAAACAAGCCAGTAGCAGTTTTTCTTCATGCTTTCTGTTTCCAGCTCCTGGCTTGAGTTCAAGCTTCCCCAGTGATGACTTTTGACCTCTTCAATAAACAGTGAAACAGACTCTTTTCCTCCACAAGTTGCTTTTAGTCCTGATGTTTATCAGAGCAACAAAAAAGCAAACTATGGCACTTGTTTAGAGTTTAAAAATAGAGCCCTATGTATTTTTATATAAATGTATTTTTAGATTAAAATGTGGATTACATAACTTTCTCTAAGAATGAAAATTTAGAAATTAGGAAAAGTCTATATCTTACAGCTTAGGTACAACAATTATGTTTTTCTTTCTTTAAAACATTAATTTATTCTCCTTTCATACACTACATTCTGACAGCAGTTTCCCTCCTTCCTCTCCTCCCATTCCCTCTCCTACTCCCCCCCACCCTCCGAGCCTCATCCATCAGGTTGTAATAAGGCTAGGCTCATTCCTTCATATTAAGGCTGGGCAAGGCAACCCAGTGGGCAGAAAAGGGCCCCAAAAGCAGGCAAGGGAATCAGATACAGTCTCTGCTCCCACTTTTAGGAGTCCTATAAGAAGACCAAGTTACACAACTATGATGTATGTATATGCAGAGGGCCTAGATCAGACCCATGCATTTCCCTGATTGTCAAATAAGTCTCTATGAGCCACTATGTGCCCAGGTTATCAGTTCAGCTTCTCGTTTTCTTACTCTTAGATCCATTATTGCCTACCACATCGCTTCACCTTTGCTATTCCTGTAACCATGGTTCTCAGATCTTAATTCAAATCACCTATATGATTCCTTTATTTTTTCCTGAATTTTTACATTTTTGCCTCTTTTAGAGATAGCAAGAAAGTTCATGTAATCAATATGAAGAGACTTTTACAGAGTCACACGGATCCACATACTTGTCCTTGATATCATTTAACATTTTTATGCTATTCTTTTTTGATGTCTTTCTGTCTCCACTGAAGTATATGAGGGTATAGTTCATGAGAGTATTGATGGTCGGCTTTGTTCACAGTTGTACCTTCAATATCTAGTACTGTGGTTGGTCTAATAAAAATTATAAGTCAAACACACTTCCTTCTCTTACTTCATGGCTTGAAGCCATGTATAATTTACAAGAGACAAGATTATTCATTCTTATCTTAACCACGGCTGCCCCCAATTCTACTTTCCTATCAACATAAACACCAAGAAGGGTGTTTTTTAGAAAATTTAGAGATGATGTCAAATTCAGGTTATTTTTATTTTATGCATGCCATCTAAGTTCATTACTATGTTCTTACAATATTTATCCCTGGTCTGATTTTAACGTGGAAAACAAAAGAAAACAAATGAACAAATCACTGTGATACAATCATGCGACTGACTGACTGACTTTCAGTTCTCTGAATGTCCTTTGATGTTTTTGCTTCTGGTAGACCATTTGCATTCTTCCTTATTTCCTATCTTTCTTATTCTGTATCTAGCAACTTCCTGCTAGAGTTTCACATCTAAGTCCAATTATCATTCTCTCAGAATTACCTACTCATTTTTATACTTGTCAAACTTTAATTATGAGAGAGTGAGTATGCGTTGGTACTTGTATCTATGTTTATTTATTTAAGTTCACACTTCACCATCCTTTCTGTGATAAGGCAACAAGGTATGGACCGATTACTACAGCTTGTTCATTGTTATAGCCCAATGAGCCATCATGGTGCTTTGATCACTTTAGATGAGTATACAAATGAATGAATATCATTTCTATTTTCTCTCCTCCAGCTATGATGATGCTTGACAGCACAACACTTTTTTATATTATCTGATTCTTCCTAATAGAGAATAATTTTAATTTTAAAGTAGTTATTTTTACCTATCTTTGTTGTCTTTGAAATAGTGGATGTATGATGATTATTATTTGAATGAACATAAATATCATATTAATGTGAATTGTTAATAGTGCAATATGTTTGGAGCATATGGGTTGCAAGGTAGGAAGAAAATCAGACTGACTGCTTGAAAATTGACCATGATAAGCCTATATTTTACATGAGTAATTAGAAAAGCAGAAAGTCGAAGCAAAGGGTATTTGGCATTATTAGGTAATGAAACATAAGGTCAGAATAAAGTTTTCCAGTTTTAGATATGCCAAGTTCTTTGGCAAACTTTTCTACAAGTATCCCACAAATAGGCAGAAAGTACTGCCATCTGCTTCCATTCCCTAGCAGATTTTTTAACTAAAGCTGAACCAGTCTCTGTAAAGGAAGCTTCAGAATGCCGTCTTGCTTTGCTGCTGACAACAGCTGGTGGAAACTAGGAGGCCACACATCATTTCTAGGAAAGCAAACTCTATGCAGAGAGTTGGTTTATATAATTAGGGGGAAAACCCTCGATCATGGATCAGATTAAACCATTTGACATTTATTATTGTCTATATTCAAATACATTGCCTTTTACAAATCTGTTGGAAGGCTGGAAAGTGAATTGCCAAATAGCCTGAAGTTAAGGAGACCCAAGATCCACCTTAGATTTGCTGAGGAAACAATATTAATTGTAAAGTATGCATTTTGACCAGTGAAAGAGGAATGCTGACTGTGGTGTGACAAGCTTAGCAATAGTGATAATAAAAACCTCCAAGTAAAGTCATGTCTTCAGCAAGTTTTGATCAAGGAAAAATACAAAACACCATTTTCTACCTTCTTTGTACCTGTCCTTTCTCTTTAAAATTTCCTTCTCTGTTCTTAGATATTACGTCATAGTCACATAATCATTTTTTCTTTTCCTTTTTATTTATTTCTAGATCATATGATACTTTCTGACCACAGCATCCCCTCTCACTCCTCCAGTTCCACCTACCCCAACTCCCCTTTCTCCAATTCCAATGCTCCTCTGTTTCCTTTCAGAAAAGAGCAACTCTCAGGGGGCTGGTTGGTTGATATTGTTGTTTTTCCTATCGCTTGATAACCCCTTCAGCTCCTTCAGTCCTTCCAATCTTCCACTGGGGACCCCTTGCTAAGTCTAATGGTAGTCTGAGAGCATACGGCTCTGTTTTTGTCAAGCTCTGTCAGAGTTTCTCAGGAGACAGTTATATCAGGCTCCTGTCACCAAGCATTACTTGGCATCCACAATAGTGTGTGGTTTTGGTGACTGTATATGAGTTGGATCCCCAGGTGAGGCAATCTCTGGATGACCTTCCCTTCAGTCTCAGCTCCACAATTTGTCTCCATATTTCCTTCCTTGAGTATTTTGTTCCTCCTTCTAGGAAGGACTGAAGTACCCAAACTATGGACTTACTTCTTCTTTAGCTGCATGTGGTCTGTGAATTGTATCTTGGGTGTTCCAGGCTTTTGGGCTAATGTCCATTATCAGTGACTCCATACTATGTGTGTTCTTTTATGACTGGGTTACCTCGCTCAGGACATTTTCTAATTTCATCCATTTGCCTAAGAAATTAATGAAATCATTGTCAACCAGACCTCCCAGAGCTCCCAGGGACTAAACAACCAACCAAAGGGTACAACATGGAGGGACCCATGGCTTCAGCCATATATGTAGCAGAGCATGGCCTTGCTGAACATCAGTGGGAGGAGAGGCCCTTGGTTCTGGGAAGGCTCAGGGAATGCCAGGGCAGGGAGGGGGTTGTTGGTGGATGGTTAGGGGGGCATCCTTATAGAAGCAGGGGGAGGGAGGATGGGATAGGAGATTTCCAGGGGGATACCAGGAAAGGGGATAACATTTGAAATGTAAATAAAGAAAATATCCAATTAAAAAACAAAACAAAACAAAACAGTAGACCTCCCAGTAATATCAACTGAAAACAAACAGCATAACAAGATGTAATAGCACAGAGAACAAATCTTCGTATCAAGGCTGGATAAGGTAACCATTAAGAGAAAATGAGTGCCAAGGGCAGGGAAAAGAGTCATCAGCATCCCCATTGCCACTGTTAGAAGTCCCACAAAACCCCAAGCTAAATAATCACAGCCAGTATGTAGAGAGCCTAGCACTGGCTCAGGCAGGCATTTCAACTCTCACTCACAGCTTCATTTATATTTATTTTAAATTTCTCAAGGAAATTTTTATTTTATTTTTTTATTTAGTAAAAATGTTTATTTATTGTCTCTATATACTATAAACAGTAACATGTCATTTATTCTTTTTCTTTTTATTCTTAAAAATAATCTTTAATCATTTTTTAGATCCCAATCGTTAGCCCCTCCTGGCCTGCCCTCTGAGAGTTCTTCATTTCTTTCCTCCTCTCCCATCTCCAAAAGGATGTCCCCACCACCACACCATACTTACACCCCACCCCACCCCACCCCACCCCATACCCACCCTGCCAGTCCTCTTCACTCACTGGGACTTCAAGTCTTTCTAGGGTTAGGTGCATCTTCTCTCATTAGTATTTATATGGAACTCTTGAATGTGTGAATTAGCGGATTTCTGATACTTGTGACTTATCTTGGTTCTCTTTTCTTTCTTTTTTTCATATTTTTTATTGTGTATTTATTTCAATTACATTTCCAATGCTATCCCAAAAGCCCCCCACACGCTCCCCCACCCACTCCCCTACCCACCCACTCCCAATTCTTGGCCCTGGTGTTCCCCTGTACTAAGGCATATAAAGTTTGCACAACCAATGGGCCTCTCTTTCCACTGTTGGCCGAATAGGTCATCTTCTGATTCATATGCAGCTAGAGACATGAGCTCCAGGGGGAAGGGGTATTGGTTAGTTCATATTGTTGTTCCACCTATAGGATTGCAGATCCCTTCAGCATCTTGAGTACTTTCCCTAGCTCCTCCATTGGGGGCCCTGTGATCCATCCAATAGCTGACTGTGAGCATCCACTTCTGTGTTTGCCAGGCCACGGCATAGTCTCACAAGAAACAGCCATATATATCTGGGTCCTTTTAGCAAAATCTTGCTAGTATATGCAATGGTGTCAGCGTTTGGAAGCTGATTATGGGATGGATCCCCGGATATGGCAGTTTCTAGATGGTTCATTTTTTTGTCTCAGCTCCAAACTTTGTCTCTGTAACTCCTTCCATGGGTGTTTTGTTCCCAATTCTAAGAAAGGGCAAAGTGTTCACACTTTGGTCTTCGTTCTTCTTGAGTTTCATGCGTTTAGCAAATTGTATCTTATATCTTGGGTATTCTAAATATCTGGGCTAATATCCACTTATCAGTGAGCACATATTGTGCGAGTACTTTTGTGATTGGGTTACCTCACTCAGGATGATGCCCTCCAGGTCCATCCAATTGCTTAAGAATTTCATAAATTCATTCTTATTTTTTTTTTCTTTTTTTTAAAAAAATTTTATTAGGTATTTTCCTCATTTACAGTTCCAATGCTATCCCAAAAGTCCCCCATACCCTCCCCACACCCTCCGACCCACACACTCCCACTTTTTGGCCCTGGTGTTCCCCTGTACTGGGGCATATAAAGTTTGCAAGTCCCATGGGCCTCTCTTTCCAGTGATGGCCGACTAGGCCATCTTTTGATACATATGTAGCTAGAGTCAAGAGCTCCGGGGTACTGGTTAGTTCATAATGTTGTCCCACCTATAGGGTTGCAGGTCCCTTTAGCTCCTTGGGTATTTTCTCTAGCTCCTCCATTGGGAGCCCTGTGATCCTTCCAATAGCTGACTGTGAGCATCCACTTATGTGTTTGCTAGGCCCCAGAATAGTGTCACTAGAGACAGCTATATCAGAGTCCAATCAGCACAATCTTGCTAGTGTATGCAATGGTGTCAGCATTTGGAGGCTGATTATGGGATGGAACCCTGGATATGGCAGTCTCTAGATGGTCCATCCTTTCATCTCAGCTCCAAACTTTGTCTCTGTAACTCCTTCCATGGGTGTTTTGTTCCCAATTCTAAGAAGGGGCAAAGTGTTCACACTTTGGTCTTCCTTCTTCTTGAGTTCCATGTGTTTTGCAAATTGTAACTTATATCTTGGGTATTCTAAGTTTGTGGGTTAATATCCACTTATCAGTGAGTACATATCATTTGAGTTCTTTTGTGGTTGGGTTACCTCACTCAGGATAATGCCCTCCAGGTCCAACCATTTGCCTAGGAATTTCATAAATTCATTCTTTTTAATAGTTGCAGCTAGAGACATGAGCTCCAGGGGGGAGGGGTATTGGTTAGTTCATATTGTTGTTCCACCTATAGGATTGCAGATCCCTTCAGCATCTTGAGTACTTTCCCTAGCTCCTCCATTGGGGGCCCTGTGATCCATCCAATAGCTGACTGTGAGCATCCACTTCTGTGTTTGCCAGGCCACGGCATAGTCTCACAAGAAACAGCCATATATATCTGGGTCCTTTTAGCAAAATCTTGCTAGTATATGCAATGGTGTCAGCATTAATAGTTGAGTAGTACCCCATTGTGTAAATGTACCACATTTTCTGTATCCATTCCTCTGTTGAGGGACATCTGGGTTCTTTCCAGCTTCTGGCTATTATAAATAAGGCTGCTATGAACATAGTGGAGCATGTGTTCTTCTTACCAGTTGGAACATCTTCTGGATATATGCCCAGGAGAGGTATTGCGGGATCCTCCAGTAGTACTATGTCCAGTTTTCTGAAGAACCACCAGACTGATTTCCAGAGTGGTTGTACAAGCTTGCAATCCCACCAACAATGGAGAAGTGTTCCTCTTTCTCCACATCCTTGCCAGCGTCTGCTGTCACCTGAATTTTTGATCTTAGCCATTCTGACTGGTGTGAGATGGAATCTCAGGATTGTTTTGATTTGCATTTCCCTGATGATTAAGGATGTTGAACATTTTTTTCAGGTGCTTCTCTGCTATTCGGTATTCCTCAGGTGAGAATTCTTTGTTTAGCTCTGAGCCCCATTTTTAATGGGGTTTTTTGATTTTCTGGAGACCACTTTCTTGAGTTCTTTATATATATTGGATATTAGTTCCCTATCTGATTTAGGATAGGTAAAGATCCTTTCCCAATCTGTTGGTGGCCTTTTTGTCTTATTGACATTGTCTTTTGCCTTACAGAAGCTTTGCAATTTTATGTGGTCCCATTTGTTGAGTCTCGATCTTACAGCACAAGCCATTGCTGTTCTATTCAGGAATTTTTCCCCTGTTCCCATATCTTCGAGGGTTTCCCCTACTTTCTCCTCAATAAGTTTCAGTGTCTCTGGTTTTATGTGGAGTTCCTTAATCCACTTAGATTTGACCTTAGTACAAGGAGGTAGAAATGGATCAATTTGAATTCTTCTACATGATAACTGCCAGTTGTGCCAGCACCATTCGTTGAAGATGCTGTCTTTTTTCCACAGGATGGTTTTTGCTCCCTTGTCAAAGATCAAGTGACCATAGGTGTGTGGGTTCATTTCTGGGTGTTCAATTCTATTCCGTTGGTCTACTTGTCTGTTGCTATACCAGTACCATGCAGTTTTTTATCACAATTGCTCTGTAGTACAGCTTTAGGCCAGGTATGTTGATTAAAAACCACCAGAGAACTCCTAAGCCTGAAAAACAGCTTCAATGAAGTACCTGGATATAAAATTAACACAAAAAAAGTCAATGGCCTTCCTGTACACAAAGATAAACAGGATGAGGAAGAAATTAGGGAAACAACACCCTTCTCGATAGTCACAAATAATATAAAATACCTTGCCATGACTCTAACTAAGGAAGTGAAAGATCTCTATGATAAGAACTTCAAGTCTCTGAAGAAAGAAATTAAAGAAGATTTCAGAAGATGAAAAGATCTCCCATGCTCATGGATGGGCAGGATCAATATAGTAAAAATGGCTATCTTGCCAAAAGCAATCTACAGATTCAATGCAATCCCCATCAAAATTCCACCTCATAGAAAGGGCAATCTGTAAATTCATCTGGAATAACAAAAAACCTAGGATAGCAAAAACTCTTCTCAAGGATAAAAGAACCTCTGGTGGAATCTCTTTTATTTCTTTTGATTTGTTTTGTTCAAAAACAAAATGACGGTTTTTATTTTATATTATATTTCATTATATTTTATTATTATCTCTTAGAAATCTGTTCTAAGGAGAAACAGAAAGGGAATGGATCTAGATGCAAAGGGAGGTTGGGTCACTGGAGGGAGTAGAGGAAGGGGAAACTGTAATAAAGATATATTCTATGAAAAGAATATATATTTTTTAAATGGAAAATTAGTATCAAATTAAATTTCTCATTGAAAGCTATATTTCCAATTTTCTGAGGAACCTTCAGCTTGATTTCCAGAATGGCTGTACCAGTTTACAATCTCACCAGCAATGGAAGAGTGCTACTCTTTCTCCACATCTTTGCCAACATGTGCTGCTGTCACCAGAGGTTTTGATCTTAGCCATTCTGATTGGTGTAAGCTAGAATCTCAGGGTGGTTTTGATTTGTATTTCTCAGATCATTAAGGACTTTGTACATTTCTTTAGGTGCTTCTCAGCCATTTGACATTTCTCTTTTGTGAAGTCTTTGTTTAGTTCTATACCAATTTTTTTGTTTTTTGGTGGTTAGCTTCCCTGAGGTTCTTCAGAAAATGAGAGATAGATCTACTTGAAGACCCAGAAAAACCACTCTTGGGAATATACTCAAAAGATTCCTCACAATGCCACAGGTGCACATGTTACTCTACGTTCATAGCAGCCTTGTTTGTGATAGCCAGAAGCTAGAAACAACTGAGATGTCCCAGGACAGAAAAGTGGATACAGAAAATGTGGTTCATTTACACAATGGAATAATACTCACCTATTAAGAATGAGGACATCTTGAGTTTTGCAGGCAAATGGATGGAACTAGAAAATATCATCCTGAGTGAGGTAACTCAGACCCAAAATGATATAAAGTCAACAAGTTGAAGGGCCCAAGTGAGGATGCCTCAGTCACACTTAGTGGGGAGAAAAAAACAATAACAAGGGGTTGGGGGAGAGATGTGGAAGGGAAAGTGGACAGGGAGTGGGAGGAAGAGGGAAACAGATCTGGTATTGGGTGAGGGAAAAGTACTGAAGCCTGGAGGGCCCACAGAAAGAATGTAAACTGTCAACCTTGGGAGGTAGGGGGCTGGGGGGACTCTCCAGAATGCACCAGAGACCTTGGAGGTGAGAGACTCTCAGAACTCAAATGGAGGGACCTTAGATAAACTGCCTGAAAGTAGGGAGAGGAATCTTATAGAGCCTAACTCAAGCAGAAAGACAGGGCATCAAGTGAGGGAGGGAGTTACCATCCCACAGTCACTACGCTGACTCATAATTGTTCCTGTCTGAAAGAACTGCAGGGACAGGAACAGAGAGGAGCCTGAGGAAAAGAAGGTTCAGTGACATGCCCAAAGTTGGATCCAGCTCAAGGGAAGGTTCCAATGCCTGACACTATTACTGAGGATATGGAGCACTCACAAAAAGGGACCTGTCATGACTGCCCTCCAAAAGACCCAACAAGCAGCTGAAAGAGTCAGATGCAGATATTTGCATCCAACCAATGAAGATAAGATGCTGACCCCTGTAGTTGAATTATGGAAAAAGTAGAAGAAGCAGAGGAGAGTGACCCTGTAGGAGGACTAGCCTTCTCAATTAATCTGGATCCCCGAGATCTCTCAGACACTGGACCACCAAACAGATAGCATACACCAGCTGATATGAGGCCCCCAACACAATACAGCAGAGGACTTCCAGGTCTGGGTTCATTCAGAGAAGATCACATAACACTCAAGATACTGGAGGCCCAAGGGAGTTTAGAGGTCTGGTGGGGTGGGTGGTGAGTGGAGGGGACATCCTTTTGGAGACAGGGCAGGGAGGAGATATGAGGTGTGCAACAGTCGCAGGGTGAACCAGGAGAGGGATAAAATCCGGAGTGTTAAATAAATAAATAAATAAAAGATTTTTAAAAATGAAAACTATAATAAATGTGCAGAGGACCTAGTGTATATCCATGTTGGCCCCGTGCTTGCTATTTCATCTTTTGTGGTTCATATGAGCTTTGCTCCATTGTTTTACAGGGCATTATTATCCTAGTCTTCTTACCCTTTCTCTCCCCAATTCTTCCTCTCTCTTTAATGGGGTTCCCTGCTCTGAGGGAGAGATTTGATGGTGGCATCTTATTTAGAGTTGTGTGTCCCAAGGTTGGTCTATCTGTCTCTCTCCCCCTTTCTCCATTCTTCTGTCCCTCCCTCCTTCCCTCCTCCTCCTCCTCCTCCTCCTCCTCCTTCTTCTTCTTCTTCTCTCTCTCTCTCTCTCTCTCTCTCTCTCTGTATAATGTCAGGCTGTGAGTATTTGTATGTGAGGAATTGCAGGCTGGTCTCCAGTCGAGCTGAGGTCTGAACCCCAATGTTCATAATTCACCTTCATGACATGGTAGGTGTTCCCTCATGCTCCTGGAACTCTGGCCCCTGCCTAAGTTACCCCCCCACACACACACACAGCCCCCATAAAAGAAGCATGGTCAGTAATCACATAGACAATGAATGGCCCAAGCTTCTGACTTTCAGTAAACTCCTCCCCAGTTACCTAGCAACAGTAAAGACCATAAAGGGGGCAGTTCAGCCCCTGCTTGCTCTCTCACTCCTTTGTTCCCTTACCTCGCACTTCTCTCACTCCTCTTTCCTTTCTCTTTGTCTTCTTCTCTCCTCTCTCCTCCTCTCCTCTCTCCCCTTATTCTCTCTCTCTCTCTCTCTCTCTCTCTCTCTCTCTCTCTCTCTCTCTCTCTCTCTCTCTCTTTCCCCCTGCATTTCTATAAAGAAGCTCTTAAGAGAGAGTCTCTGCTCCATCAAGATCCACTGTACACTCTGGTCAGTTGGGAACCTCTGCCCTTATCGCTATCTCCCATACCCCGGGGCTACAGGGTGTGGCCCTGGGGCCCCCAGGACAGGGGCTGCCCCTTCTCCACCCCCTGCTGAGTGGGGTCAGTGGCTTAGATGCACACTAGATGCAAACCGGGGGCTGAGTGGAAAGCGTACAGCACCCCCCCCCACACACACACACACCTGCATCTGCCTGCCCAGAGCACAGGAACTCTGGCGGGATGTGGGCCATATCCTGCTCTTCCCCAGTGCCTCCCCTGGACCTCCCCTTTTTCTGTTGTTCCCAACATTTGTAGTCTTTTTATTTGTTCCCACATGCTGTAGGGGGAAGCCTCTTTGATGATGACTGAATAAGGGACTGGTCTTTAAGTATAGCAGAATATCATTAGGAGAGAAGGCATTTTATTTTTACCTTCTTATTTATTTTTAGATAAATAGCATTGTTCTGATCTTAAGAACCTGGGATGCTGGGCTATCTAGCTTCAGTTGTTTAGTCACCCAGCAGAGTTAGATGTGACTTTTACCTCATGGAGTGAGTCTTACGCCAAATCATTTATCACTTGTTTAATTTGACAAGGTTTGTGACACCATTGATTTACCATATTTTGCAGGAAGGACAGTATTATAGATCCAAATTTTTGTGTTTGTTGTTTACTTTTCTTTCTTGGTAGTCTGAAGAATACCTTTCTGCACCATAGAACATGGGGCAAAAGTTCTATGTAGGCACCAGCTTTAACAAGCCATGTTTAATTATTTGCATGGGTGTTTTCCTCAGCAAAGAATTTTTGTGTTCAAAGAAAGTGTACAAATTTTCACATAGTCTACATCAATTTACTTTTATTATTGACATACTGTCATGACACATTTGCTGTAATTAATGAACAAATTTTAATTTAAGAGTATTAACTAAAATTCATAATTTATTCATACCTTCTAAGTTATATTTTATGTTCTGTTATTCTAAGGTTTCAAATAGCAAAATAGCATAACATTTAGTTTCCTCATTAGGTGTTCCTTGACTATGGCATTTTTAAAGGCAATTCCTGTTTGTGATGACATTCATAGTGTTGAAAGTATTGGTAATACATTTTGTGGCATGTTTTACTCTTCTCTTGATGAGCCTAGGATTATAAGGTATAAGGAGTTGTACCATAATTATAAGTGGTATATGTGATTTTCATCGTATTATATCGTGGACACATCATGATATATGATATCACCTTGATCACCTGGAGGTTGGTTGTCAGGTGACTCCATAGTAACTTAGTCTTTTTTCTACCAGTTCTTATGCGTCTTTTAAATCTAAATAATAAACTCTAACCAGTCCCTAAGGGAGGTAGGTAGGCTGTTTGACAACAGATTACCTTTATTGATCTTTCAAAATTCTTCTAAAAGTATATGGTTTTGTTATCAACATTTATATATACACTTGTTTATATAGTTGATTCATAAGTACTTACTTATACTTTGGTTTATAAGTTCTGCTTAACTTTGAAAATAAAATTGTTCTAAATTTGGCAGGTCAGAGTGATAAATCACTGTCTTTAGGCCATTTCTATTTTAGATTTTCTTGGATGAAAGAGCAAAACTAGATCTATTACATTAACCCTGAAGTTTAGTGTTCCTTGTCACCTTTATAAGTTCTGAAACTGGATAAGAGACAAACCTCCAGGTACATGTGCAAAGGATTACGTGTTCTTTTAGTGTTTTTAGGACATTGTGTTGATCATGTTAATTGAGTAAGGAAGGTGCATTTGAAAGGAAATAGGTGCCACTCCCTAAAGTGGGGTTCTAGATTATATAAAAAGAAGAAAGCAATCTGGTCACAAGTCTTGATTGCCATCTGCTTCTTAATTTGGGATGCAGTGTTAACAGCTGCCTTACTTTCCTGCTGCTGTGACTTTTATACAACTATGGACCGTAACCTCAAACTGTTAGAGATAACAGACCTCTTTATCACTTATGTTTCTGTTTTCAGAGTATTTTATTACAGCAACAGGAAAAGTAACTTAAGAACTCACTGATGTGCAAACACTCATCTAAAGATAGTCTATGTCTAAAAATTTACTAAGCAAATATGAGATCCCACTGATATCTCCAGTTCTTGTGATTCTAGCAACCTGCTTCACTGATATGCAAGTTCATATTCCAAAGGTGGGAACTTCAGTGTTCCATATCAGTTTATGTGCAGGAGAAATGATGATCCATAAGCCCACTGGGAAATGATTATTAGCTAATTGCAAGAGTTATTTGCAGTTCTTTTTGCACAAAACTCCCAGGTTCCTCTTCTTCACTTAGGATAGTGACATTTTCCCTATCCTCTCTGCTGAGGTTGTACCACACATATGTGAGACGTTCAGACTCATCAGTTCATTATTTGATCTCTTACGTGAGTACCCAGCTTTACCACTCCTGGGCATATACCCAGAAGATGCTCCAACATGTAATAAGGGCACATGCTCTGCTTTGTTCATATCAGCCATATTTATAACAGCCAGAAGCTGGAAACAAACCAGATAAATATTCTTTTTATTATTTTTTGAAAAGATTTTTCTTTCATATAATATATTCCAACCAGAGTTTACCCTTCCTCCACTCATTTCAAATCCATTTTCACTTTCCCTCTCCCTCAGATAAACTTCCCACCCATTTTCTATTCAGAAAAAATCAGGATTCCAAAGAAAGGCAGTCAAACACGATACAATAAGTCAAGGCAAAGGCTTTCATATCAATGCTGGAAAATCAACCCAGTAAGAGAAAAAGAGTCCCAAGAATAGGCAAAATAGTCAGAAACATATCTGCTCCCACTGCTAGGAGCCCCACAAAACATCCACCTAAGAGCCATAACACATATGCAAAGAACCTTGTGTAGACCCATTTAGGTCTCATTGTTGTTGCACCAGTCTCTGTGAGCTCATTTGAGCCCTACTTAGTTGATTCAGTTGGTCATGTTCTCCTGTCTGCCAACCCGTCTGATTCCTATAATCTTTTTGTCCTCTCTTCTACAAGGTTCTCCAATATCTGAGAGGAGGATCTTGATGAATACCTCCAATTTAGACTTCTGCATAATGTCTGACTGTGCATCTTCAAACTTATTTTCATCTACTGCTAGTGGAAGAATTTCAGGTCATGACTGGACAAGTCACTAAACTATATTCTAATCAACAAATTGATTAATGAATGGAATAAAAATTCCTCATAAGAAAAATATAAATAGCCAAGTAATATTTATACAATTATATAAGTGATGGTTAATCTTGCTTGTTAAATTGACATCATCTGAATTCAATTAACAGCCAAGTTGATTGGAAATCTTATGGGGGATCTTCTTGATCAAATTATTGGAAAAAAGACATACCCTAAACCTGGGACAAGCTTTCTGTTAGCAAGGCATGTAGAGGGATATGGATGAAAGAAGCTTTGCCTTTTTGTCTGTTCTTCCTTCCTCTCACTAATTATTTATCTTGTTGGTGCATTTGGTATTAAATGTAGCTTCTTCAGAACTCCAAAACAGACTAAAGAGCAGCAGCTCTCCAGGAATCCTCCAGGACTCCAGCATCACATTGGAACTGAAAAGTATCTAACATTATGGTTTAAGTGACTCTTGGAATTTCAGCCTTTCTTTTATGAGACAACCATTGTAGTGCTACCTGGACTACATCCTATAAACCAGCCTAATAAATCCTATATACGTTTATACATGTAAATTTTATTTATCACATCTCTTCCTTTAGAGAACTCTGATTAATATCCTTCAGGAAACACAAATTAAAACTGATTTGATATTTAATGACACTTGGCTGTAATAGTTATCATCAAGGGAACAAGAAACTTCTGGCATGGATGTGGAAGAAGATGAATACTTGACAATTGAAGGGAGTGTAAGCTGTCACTATCATTATGAAAATCATTTTGAAGCTTCCTACAAAAATAAAGAGAACTGCCATGTGACCCTTTCACATCATTTATAGTAAATGCCCAAAGGACTAGAGATTCTATTACAGAAGTACTCACATAATTATGTTTGTTACTACCCTAAAACATTGAATCAGCCTAGATGCTAATCAACACAGGGATAAAGGAAATGTGATATATATATATCAGAGAGTGGAATATTATCTAGCCATAAATAGTAAAACAATATCAACTGTGCAGTGGTGGGCTGTGCATAGACAGCCTGGTCCCCAGTCCAGCAAAGGTCTGGAAAAACAGTGACTTCCACCTGCATAGGATGGCAGGTGTTTGGCTATGCCTCCTGGGTCCCTGGCTGCTGTCATGTAGCTCTACCCACTCAGAGTCCCCCTTCCCCCAAGCAGAGAGGTATGTGGCCATCAGTCACATAGGAGCAGCACCAAGCCCTCCCACAAATAAAGTTTCCCCAAAGCTCTCAGACCAAATCAATAAGAAGAACCTGTTTTTGGACCCTTATCCACCCCAAAACTGTATATAAGAATCCTAATGGATATGTTTATGCTCAATAAAAATACTACAGGCTCAGAAAGTCAAACACCAAATATTTTCTCTTATACATAGAGAATTTTTATATGCATGTAGATGTTTTGGGGGTGGAGCATAATGAAACAAAAAAAGGGGGAACATGAAAACAGAAAAGTTCATAAAGAAAGGGAGATGGACAAAAACAAAAGATTAATACAAGATATGCAAATTGAAGATTGAGGGGGTTCAAGTATCAGGAGGTATAGGAGAGGCATGGAGTAAGGGATAGGACACAGAAAGGGAAGGTTAGCAAATGGGAACAAAATTTGAAACTATAATGAAACCATAATGAAACTCACCACTTCATAAGCTAATTTAAAAACAAGTGAATGTCTTATATCCACAATTACAATTTTAAATATTTTACAATGTAAAATTATTTTAACTTAAATATTACCTTCTAAATATTACCTAATAAATGTTACCTTCTCTGGGAACTGACTGCTCCACCTATAGCATCTTGTTGTGGATAGTCCTGGGGCTAATTATATTTGATGTACAATCTGTTCTCCTGTAAGGGGTTGTGAACAAGGAATGAGTCAGCACTCAGGTGATTTCCTGGAAACCTGCTTCCCACCTTAATTTGTAAAAAAAAAAAAAAAAGGAGAGCTGATGACTGGGCAGATAAAAAGGAAGTTGGAGCAGGAGGGAGAGGAAGGAGAAAATGGAAGAGGGAGAGGATGCAGGGGAGGAGGAGGAAGAAGAAAAGTGGAGCAGAAGCACATGGCCTGGAGAAACCGCAAGTTCTAAGGGGTCTCATAGATGAGGAAGATGGTAGTGTAGCAGTAGATCTGCCCAATTTAGGCACACAGCATGTATTCATATGAACTGTGTTGTGTTTTCATTGCCGGGGCATATTTTGGAGGAGATTTACCACACAGTATCTTTATGTGTATCTTCACTTTCTTCACACCACTTTCACATGCATTTAAAAAGAATATATCTTTCAATACTTTCTGTAGACTTCTTTCTCTTCTGTATTCCCTGACTTACATTAACCCACATGTTGTTCATCTCTCCAGTGATTGACAGAGTCTGGACAGAGATCTTACATGACTGTTTCACTGTTCTTTAAACTTGGAGTTAATAATGGAAAAGACATCACACTTGTCTAGTGCTTTTAATGTAGTGTCTAAGGGCACTTTGCCAATTAAACAAACCTTCAAAACTAAGTGTAAGAGATTTTTATTGATGGTTTTGTTGAGCCCGGCATTTTCCCCAAGGTCAAAGAACACTGTCAAAATTGTAACTCCGGAAAGAACACTTCATTTCTTTGTGTCATCTAGTCACAAAAGATGCCTCTTACAATATTGAATAGGAAAAAAAACCCAACATTTTTCCATCCCTCTCCTCACTCCCTCCTGGGAATCAGGTATATATTTGAGAAATAGGAACCTTGGACTGCACCCAGCTGCATTTGGGAGTCTTTCAATGGCACACTTTTAATCCAATATTGCTTCTCGTATTTAGGAAGCCAGACATATAATCTCTGTCTCCATAGGGGAGCTAAGCTTTCACTTGCTCTTCTTGCCAATGCTGTCTGCCTATTTTTGCCTAGAGACATAATAACTATTTTTGGTAACTGCATACTGTGACAAGGCCTGTGTTACATTAACTGAAATAAAGACATTTTAAGCTGAATTAACAGATGACTTTTAAAGCAAGACAATATGGGGAAGAATGGTTGAGTAATTTGGGTAAAATTTAAAACTTCCTTTTTATAATATTGACTCTAGCACCAACATGAGAGGTTATTTTTTTCTTAGTTGATGGTCTTATTCTCTCTTTTTAATCAGTTTAATAGTTATTTACACAGAGCTAATTATCTGAATGAAGCATGTTCCTGTTGATTTGAAGCTTTCAAGGACAAAGAATTAGTTAGATGCATTATCTGCCAGAAGATTGACTGCAAGATGTAGTGTGCACAGTGGAATACATGCATACATACATACATACATACATACATACATACATACATACATGCATGCATTCATAGTACATGTGGGTGCACACACACTATACATATACACACACACACACACATATATATACACACACACACATATATATATATACACACATATATATGTATGTATGTATGTATATATTTGACTGAGTTATATGTGTGTACAATTATACAATGCATACAGATGCACTCCTATGTGTGCACCTGTATATGTATGCCCCATGGAGGTTTTGGGGTGTCATATCTATCAATTTCCAAATGACTCACTTAATATCAGCTTGTTCCTTGAGAAAAGGACATCTAGGAATCCTGAGTGTTATAGGCACATGTATGAACATAGCAGGTTTGATTTGTGCGTGGGTACTAGGATTTGAAATTAGGTTGTCATGCTTATTCAGAAAGGACTCTTCTACATTAAGCTATCTGTCCCCCCATTCTATATCATTTACTTATACAATGCCTTTTTGTGAATATTTTCTGAAAATTTTCATGATTTACCCATGACAAGATTTTTCCATGATCTAAGCCCCACATCCCTGTATCAACTTGATCTAACTTTAGCCTTGTTTCATTTCACATGAGTTGGCTTCCCTCACTGTTTCTTGCCTAACTCAATCTCTACCCATCACCCTGTCATTTTTTAACTCATGGTACTGTGGAGATGTGTAATCTGCTTTCTTTTAACTCCTTTTTCTCTTTGTCTTGTGTTACCTTCCATAAAACTGACAAATTGACTAGACAACGTGCTTTATCCAATGGTGCCTTCCTTCTGTGGTTTCTAATGTGTGTGTGTGTGTGTGTGTGTGTGTGTGTGTGTGTTCATACTGCACTATAATGCTTAGGTTAAGTATTTTTCTTACTCTTTAGACCTCAAGTACATTTGTTTCTCTGCTCCGGAAAGAAAGAACAGTTTGCTATTCACTGATTGTGTGCCTCACTGTAACTTTCTAATGTTTTTCATTTCAGCACTTAGTTGAATTTATTTGGTGATAAGTTTCATATAATACTTTATGTAGAAGACAGGTTTATTTTGTCTTTACACAGAATCAAGTAGAGTAAGTTCTATGTGTCATTTTAAGACAATAATGCATATTCACACATGAAAACATATAATATAAATAGTAAATTAATTATCTAAGTTAGACCATATTTGCTCATTTCTTAGTCCCTGTCATGGAGAGAACACTTTGGAAAAACAGTCTATACCTTCCACAGTACGCACCACATGACCACTGCCAAGCCTCTGTAATGATTACAGTTAGGTTAATATAGTTCATGTTAATTTTCAGGAAGCTTATTGGTGGTCTTCAATGGAAAGCCTTTATAAATGAAAATCCTTATGTAAAAAATTATCCAAATGATATTATCATAAAATGCATGAGTGCGGTTATAAAATGGAAGAGTATTATTATAAAATAGATAGTCTTTATCTAAAGCTTTTGTCCTCAGTGAATTTGATTTTTTCTTCTGTTTTCATTCAGTTTTAGAATAGTTGTAAATGTCAGATCACTATCGAACTTGTTAATAAATAAATTAATAAAAAATTTTACTCATAAGAAGACAATATACACATATAAATTCCATATTGACAAGACTTCATGACACAAGAGCAACAAGAATTTTTTACGAAGGACTCCAATGGTTCAGGCCATAAACCAGGAACTGACAGATGGAGACACAAGATGATAGCAACTTCTGTTCAATGAAGAGAAAAAAAATACTGAGTGAAGAGAAGCCAAGAGAATGGTAGAAAATCTTTAGTAGTTATACATATTTAGATTATCTAAACAACTCAAACATAATATACCCATAATCCAAAACACAATTAATGCATATATTTTTGAGATTAAACAAATTTCTTAGATAAAAAGGAAATAAGTAACAGAAAAGGATCCCATGAAAAAATATTCAACATCTTTAGCCACCAGTGAAAAACAATGCATTGGGAATTCATCAGAATGATGCGAATTAAGGAAAGAACTATTTAAAAAATGCTAGTTAGGATACGGACAAATGTCTCCCTATACATTGCTGGTGAAGACATAAATTAGTCCAGATGCTATTGGAACCAACATGAATGTTCTTCAGAACCCTAAAACTACCATATGACCCATGTATACCACATGCTGTGAATGTGAACACTCAGCCCCAGCCAGTGGCCCTGTTTGGAAGATTAGGGAATGGAGCACTGCTGAAAGAAGCATTTCCTTTGTTTTAGGCTTTGAGTTCTTTAGTCTGTACTCACTTGTTCTTTTCTCTCTGTGTTCCTGCACTTTTGATATAAAGCAAGGGATGAACTCACCTTCCCTGCTGGGATGGCCTATTATCCACTCTGGATATAAGCCAAAATAAAGTCTTTTTCTTTTAAGTGATTTTTATCACAAAACAAAAATGAAACTAATGTAATACCCAAAGGACTTTAATAAAAGTTTTAACAAGATATTTGTTTTTTTTTTGTTTGTTTGTTTTTGCTTTTGTTTTTGTATCACTGTTCCCATCTTATATGTTATGGAATAAGACTCTCCTCCCCCTCCCCCTTTCCCCCTTCCTTCCCCCTCCCTCTCCCCTTCCCTCTCCCCCTCCCCCTCCCCCTCCCTATCCCTCTCCCTCTTCCCCTTTCCCCCTTCCTTCCCCCTCCCTCTCCCCCTCCCTCTCCCTCTCCCTCTCGCCCCTCCCCCTTTCTTCCCCCTCCCCTTGCCCTCCCCCTCCCTCTCTTTATTTGTAGAGAGAAATTGAGAGAGACAGAGACAGAGAGACAGAGAGATTGGGATAGCTATTCTTGATTATCAACTTGATCTCATGTGACATTAACTAAAATCCAATTATGGAAGATATACCTGAGAGGAATATTATTATTATTAATTTGAAGTTTGTAGATTCACTTTTAACAGAGACCATTGAGATTAAATGACACATACCTTTAAAATGGATCTTGGTTTTTTTGTTTTGTTTTGTTTTTTGGGGTTTTTTTTGTTTTGTTTTTTTGTTTGTTTGTTTTTGGTTTTTTAAGAGTGAATAGAAGATCTGGGTATACCTTCTACTTTTATTACAATCAGAAGTTTTCTTCTTTAACAGTCTAAACATGGAACTAATTTTATTTATTTATTTATTTATTTATTTATTTATTTATTTATTTATTTTTACTTTATCTTTCCATTTATTTTGGCTTGATTAGCTTTTTTTAATTAGATATGTTCTTTATTTACATTTCAAATTTTCCTCATTTCCCCTCAGAAAACCCCCTATCCCCCTACCTCGATCACTAACCCACTCACTTCAGCTTCCTTGTCCTGGAATTCCTGTACACTGGGACATTGAGCCTTTACAAGACCAAGGTCCTCTCCTTTCATTGATGACCCACAAGGAGGCAGAAACACACACCCTTAACCTAAGCTGCAATTTCTGTTAGAAGGTTAAAGACAAAAAAATTTGTTCTTTGCCTGCTTGCCATTGCCTTGCTGGCAAGTCCATCCTTTGACTTCTATTAGAGCCTACTTCTTCAAGATTCCAGCATTTACTTAGGAGTCTCTGAGACATTCAGTCTTATGGATTGAGCAGGCCAATAAGTAGCACTTTTCAATGGACTCCTTATCAGCTCCTGGCTATAGATTTCTGTCCTTGAACTGCTGTCTGACTTCCTTTGATGATGAACTGTGTAGTGAAAGCATCAGCTGACTAAACCCTTTCTTACCCAAGTTTCTCTGACTGTGACATTTCATCACAGTGATAGTAAACCTAACATAGATAGTGATTTAGTGTTAGCCTCATTAATCTATAAAAAAGAAATTATCAGGGGTTGAAGGGATGGTTCAATAATTAAAGAGCACTTACAGCAAGTTCATGAGTTCAATTTCTAGCAACAGGAAGCTCACAACCTTTGTGACTTTCTTCCATGGGCTCTGATGCATTCTGCTGATATCTGCAAGTACCAGACACACATATGCTGCATATACATACATGTAGATAAACATAACATATAAAATAAAAATGAATAAATATTTACAAAAGAAGAAAATATATCTTTTTTCAGAAAATGGATACAATTGAAGATTATTCTATTAAGAAAAATACTTTGGGGAACATTTTAGAGAGGCGGAGAAGAAGAAGAGGAAGAGGAGAAGGAAGAGAAAGGGGAAGAGAAGGAGGAGGAAGTGGTGGTGGTGCAAAGGCAAAGTTTAGAGCAAGATTAATAGTTTAGTAATGTTTGATAAAGCTATATATGACATACTCTGTGAAAAGTTGTCAAATATAGGCTTATTTGTTATTCCAGCTGTGAACTATAAAAGTTTGTAGATTCAATGTCTGCAGCAGCAACTTAGTGAAGGGCAAATGGAGTTGCTTTCAAAGCACAGAACATGCTAAATCAACTCTTCATTTGGAAAAATAAAACTTTATTAAATCAAAACATATAAGCATTATTTTTCTTTCACTTGTAGAATATAGACTTTATTTTAGTCAAATAAATCATATATGTATATGTACATGTAGGATATATATATAATTATAAAGTTTTGTGAATATCAATTATATAAAAAGATCAGATATGTATTTAGTTAAACAAATATAAATTTATGTTTATTTATGTATAAATAAATGCATTTTTGTTAATTTTTAATGTGTAAAAGTAAACAATTGTCCTGACAGTATTATATGGGTATGACACATGAGGAAAATTATTTTATTAGGTATTTTCTTCATTTATATTTCTGATGCTATCCCAAAAGTTCCCCATATCCTTCCCCACTGATTCCCACTTCTTGGCCCTGGTGTTCCCTTGTACTGAGGCATATAAAGTTTGCAAGACCAAGGGGCCTCTCTTCCCAATGATGGCTGACTAGGCCATCTTCTGCTACATATCTAGCTAGAGACACGAGCTCCAGGGGTACTGGTTAGTTCATATTGTTGTTCCACCTATAGGGTTGCAGACCCCTTTAGCTCCTTGGTTACTTTCTCTAGCTCCTCCATTGGGGGCCCTGTTTCCCATCTAATAGCTGACTGTGAGCATCCACTTCTGTGTTTGTCAGGCCCCGGCATAGCCTCACAAGAGACAGCTATATCAGGGTCATGTCAGCAAAATCATGCTGGCGTATGCAATGGTGTCAGCATTTGGAGGCTGATTATGGGATGGATCCCTGGGTGTGGCAGTCTCTATGGTCCATCCTTTCGTCTCAGCTCCAAACTTTGTCTCTGTAACTCCTTCCATGGGTGTTTTGTTCCCAATTCTAAGAAGGGGCAAAGTGGCCACACTTTGGTCTTCATTCTTCTTGAGTTTCATGTGTTGGTGTGAGGTGGAATCCACAAGAGGAAAATTTAGTGGATGATCAAATTTCTGTGAGCTTTGACTTTCACCCTTGGTTATTTTCTGATGTTCTCTTCTAGATGAACATTTTTCTACTACCTCAAGTACTCAAAGCTGCAGATAAAGTGAGATCTTTGGCACTTAAGCCTGATTTCAGGTCTGTCTCTTTCTACTCCAGTAAGACTGATGATACCAATGTGATAAAAGGCACTTTACTGTTAAATTATTGACCAGCTCTGAATCTTGTAACCTATCTTAAGCAAGTAATACATTGACATTGTTAAAGTAATCACGGGTAAGACCAGAGTTAAAGTTACCTAACGGAGGGCTTCCCTACCAACCAAATCTGGAAAGATTCCACTGTTACAGAGATGCTTGCTGCTTTGACTTTACCTGTTACAAAATTCTAATATAATTCATATTTTAATTATTAACTCTGTTTACTTACTTTTCCTCACAAGATTGATTGAGTGCCAATTATGTGGCAATTCATGGGTTTTTTTTGTTGTTTGTTTGTTTGTTTAGATTTTCCTTAGTGCATAAAATAATGCCTAACACAGAGAAAGTGATTAGTAGGTATTTGTTGAATATGTGAATGAATGAATGAATGAATGAATGAATGAATGAATAATATAATTTGTGGCAATGAAAATCATATGATATTGGGAGAAACAATTTTAGATTGTAATTACAAAATATCTTAAAATTGTATTTAAATTATACAATGATATTTGGGAATAGATCCAAAAAAATATAAACAACTAGATGCAAATTCTCAGACCTGTACAATTTACCACCATAAGCTTTTAGGGTATATCTCATCCCACATAAAACTATTTATTTCTCAGTTTGGAATGTAACCTGCTACACATTCTCTCACCACAGATGATAGATATTGTTTTATGTTATGCTGTGAGAACTTGTATATGTGGCTTGAATTCATTGGGGGTAATAAGCAGCTATATTCATAGTATATGGAAATTTAAGGCTATGTATATAGGAATATAATCTAAGGCTATATATAGGAAGATAATTTAAATATACAACAAGATAAATAAAGATATTCAAAGTGTTTGAAACAGAAACCCCATTTACAAGAATAAATCATAAACAATGCTTAAATAAAATATAGCAAAGACAAACACTGAGTATAAAACAACAATTTACAAATTAGGATAATCATGTTTCTTGTTAGTAGTCTAATGTTGAAAATAACTTGTATTTTTATTCAAAAAATTAAATGTTATACTTAATCAATGAAATGAGTTTTCATTTTAAAGTATTATATTTTAAAAATTAATAACCTAGAAATTATTCCAATAGATAAAAAAGGAGAAATAACAAATGCAATTAAATATTAACAATGTACATTTATCTATGAATATATGAACAGAGAAGGAATGAAATCATCCAATTAAATATTATCTGTGGCATTTGTCATGGATAACTTTTTTATAACTAATATCAAGTATTTTGAATTTTTGAGCTGTATATCCAGCATGTGCTATCAAAAGCAAAGTAATCTAAAAGAAGCAAAAATAGACTGACCACACTGTGTTGTAAAACATAAAAATTATGATGGAAAAGGTCATGAATTTTTATTCTTTCATGCATTGTAATTCTCCTACATTGTAGACATGAGGAAGAGGGAAAAAAAAAAACATAAAGAATAAGTCAGATTCATGATCGAAAAATCTCTCTTTATATGACCCTTATATCCTCCTGGTGTTCTGTACCCAAGCTTAGGTCAGACGATTCTTACTGCCTGCAAGACTGGCATATAAAGAAGCATTGAGTTTCTAAGCATGTGTTAATTGAGATGTAGGTATATTCTGTCCTGGGGTCCAAGGTGACATTGTTAAAAGCAAAACAAAACAAAACAAAACAAGTCTCTTCGGTGCTGAAAATGTTGGGGCAGGGAGAGACAGTGATTGTATTCTGAATGTTCTTCAGTTGAGCTTCTATTAGTGCAGGCAGCTGGGAAGTCATTGATTGCCTCTGAGAGATGATGAGATTGTGCTACACAGAACTTGGCCATCGTTACCATGTGATTTTCAATTAAGAAGAAAATCAAAAGTATCCTGGTGTCATGGTCATAACCTGAAGGGTTCAGACAAGCTGCTGGCTGCATACAAATCAGGGCTAATCATCCATTCTTGTGCAGCCTGCAGGCTTTCAGGAGAAACGATCTTTACAGCATGCAGCACACTTATTTTTCCTGTCATTGCTGTTGTCATTGGTGAATTAGATTGTTCATTTTTTTGTTTTGCATCTGGGAATACTTAATCCAGAGCATTGATTGAATTATCACTACCATGATATGGAGGGTCAAAGTGAATTGTTGAGAACAGAACAACTTGGAAGTTCAGCAAGGTGACTGGAGAAAGTCAAAAAAGCTCAGGTCTTCAGACATCCACATCTCTTTTAATGCATGCAAGTAGGCTCTTAATCTACTCACAAGCAATGAAATGCCATGACCTATCCCAGATAGATTTATTAGTATAAACTGCATAGATTTGATGAACACCTTTGTTTTGCTTTGTTTCAATATAGTGCTATAGAAAATTTCAAGAAAAGAAACTTAGCTTACTATGAGAAAGGTCTGCCTCATAGTGTAGCGGGTGAGTGGGTTGGGGAGCACCCTCATAGAAGCAGGGCGAAGGGGGTGGGATAGGGAATTTCCATAGGGGAAACTGGAAAAGGGGATAACATTTGAAATGTAAACAGATGAAATATTCAATAAATAACAAAACAAAACAAAGAAATTGTGAACTATGTTAAATGATATGCTTTTATGAATGGCCACATAGGATAGGGAAGCAGAAGCATACAGTAATGCTATTGTTATGCCTACTGAAGGCCTCTGCTCACACACTGCTGTTGGTCTTAATAAAGAAGACAGGAAGGAACCCTTTTGTCCTTTATTGTAGAGAATAAGATGACATATCTACCTCATCCTACTTTTTATGCCTTAATTGCAAAACAAACTGCAGCTGTCAGAAAACAGATTTGATTTGATTGTCAGTTTTACTGACAGTAATAGCTTAATCTTGTCAAGGCAAATAACACACATCAGTATGTGCACTGAATTCATGAACTGAAGAAAGTCCTGCTTTGGCTTTACAACGGGCTTCATGAAAGTTGAATTGTTTTTAATGTTATTATTTCACACAATGTGGATTTCTTTTATCCATTTTTAACCTTGTAGTCATTTGGGTTTGAAAGCTGTCTTATATATATGTTCATCTTTTCAAAGGTGTTATTATTTAAAACATTCTTATGGGTAGAACAAGAATTTAAAATATTAGGGTGATAAAATGTCCTGGTGAGTGTGGTAGGGCGTGGCAGGGATAGATATGATCAAGACACACTGCATACACACCTATGGACCTTTAAAATAGCCTAAGGAATTCTGTCATTGTTTCTCAAGCTCTGCACTTTGATTCTATCATTGGAATCTTCAGGTCTCAGGTTTTCAGTCTTTTATTTTGAAGTCATGGCAGTGTTAGGAGTTCCCTTCATATCATGAGTGAAGTGATTGGTGATGGAGATGTCTTATTAAGCCATCTCTCACAAATCTCACAAACCCTCCCTTAAGACTCCCTTAAGAGTTTAGTTAAACTTCTAACGAAAAGTCAAAGATGACAAATGGCTATCCATTGTTCAAAATGGATTAACTTTTAATATTAGTGTTAACATAGGAGGTGGTCAGGATGGTTCTCTGGTTGGTGGAGACACGGACATGAGTGGCACATCACTGATGTGCTACATGATGCTCTCAGAGCACAGATGTGCAATGACAATGTGCTAGCATTTACTTGCTTGTCTTTAGTTCTCAGTTCTACGCCTGGCATTAAGCAATGCACACCTTACATTTTCATGTGCAGATTGTGAATCTATGTTCTAGGATTATTCACTCACTTATTACACACACACACACAGACACACAGACACACACAGACACACACACACACACACCTTTTGAGTACTTACTAGAGTCATATAAAGATGAAATTCAACACCTTTCCAGAATTTACATTTTAATGAAAGTAAAAGAAAGTAAATAAAACAAACACAATGTCAGTCCCAAGAGATATTGCCACCTATGAAAATTACCTCACTCTTGTATTTGGGATACAGGCTTATCTGTACACAAGTTGTACAAGATTGGACCAGTTGACATTTCATCATGAAAAAAGGTAGAATCCATGAGGTCTATGGAAGAGATGTAATTTTCTTCAGTGGTCCAGATGCCCTTTCTCTCACAGTGCCTGCGTAAGCAATTCTAATTATACTCACTGGGACACACACTAAGAGAGGACATTAAAGTAGGAGGGAGGCATGTTGAGAAGAAGAGTTCCAGGGGAAGGCAGGTGGCTGAGAGAGAAACGGGGTGCAAAAACAGCTAAAATTCATTATATAAGAGAACAAACCTCTTAAATAATTTTAAAAATAAAATTTACATGATGCTGAAAAATATCCAAGTAAAACATACATTTATATAATATGATTTTACCTGGTAGACATACAGATATGAACCTCTAGCATCACTTAATTCAGGTGGTATACTTTTGAGTATGAACACTGTGTAATATGCCCCAGTACCCAAGTTTTCATTGCTATAGTTTTCACATGGTTTACAACACTCTAGGTCATGTTCCTGTAGATTGTAATGGATCCTGAATTTCTTTAGTGTTTTTCCAAGGTTACATAATTACTGGAAGCCTCATTATGAGAAGCAGATGACAAATTTTTCAATGCAGACCAGTCTTCAAGGCTGAAGACTTGTTTACAACAGCAAAATTCATGTTTACCTTTTTATTACTACTGAATGAACTTCAACAAACATCAACCTTAGGTCATCAACAAAATCTGATGGATGGTCATCAGAAGTCAGTGTTGACATTATCATATGTAAAAATATTGTCAATATTCTAAGGACTTCAGGAGACCAGCAGTGGGTGAAGCTATAGAGGTATAGCTGAATTATCAGCAACATGTGTTACATCATGAATTTGTTTGAATATTTAGATGTGCAAGATAACCCACTTCACTGTGAGAATTTGATAACAAACATTTATTTTTGGAGTTATCCAGATGATCAGAGGATTCTGAGCATGCGTCTTCAACTTCTTATTTTTGTCACATTTTCCAGTGAATAGTATAATGTTTTGTGAATATTTTTAGAGACAAATCTTGTCAGTTAGAAAGGCTTTCTTTCATAAATCATGAGGTTGGTTTGTGGGAGGTATGATTACCTAAACTATTTCTGTTTGGGTAAGAAGGACTAAGGGTTAGCAGATGGTAGGTAAAAAACAGAACCAGCTGCAGAGTCCAAATTAAAAATTGAAACCATCATACATTTTGTCTGCATATGCTACTAATAGTTGTTTTGAAACATGATAAATTGTCCCACAGGGTCAGCATAACAATCTAGTTGGCACAGTTCAGACTTAGTAGCATTCATTATGTGTTTGCTGGGGTTGTGATTAGGGCTCTGCTATTGTTGGTTAAACACCCATTGTTGAGTCTTTTCTTCAAAACATAAACATATCCAATAAGGGAGCTCATGCATGGATGCATGTAGCAAAATAGCATAGCAGGTGCAGTATTAAGGAAACAAAAGAAGGAAGGTGATCTCTTAAGTCAGAATCATAAAAGTCAGAAGGATTATGTTATTATTTAAGTCAATTTATCATTTACCACCTGGATTTTTGTTTTAAATCTTGGACCTCTATGTTGAATATGGGTACTTATATGTTGATTCTTTTGGTTATAATCACTAATAATCTTTATTTGTTTTATTATGTACCAGGTGAAATATATGGTTTCCACACTAAATGTATTTCTAATTTAGAAGACTTCATAAATGAAGTCAGATAAACTAGCTAATGTGAATATCATATATATTTTTCCCATTCTGTTCCTTCTTCCTCTTTGCATAGTGTTTCTCAGTATCTCACTTGGATTCTGATTTAGTATATGTTATTAATAACAGCCTATAATTATTTGTTCTTGTTGTGTATTTCATACCTGATGATGCCATGTGTAGTTTGAGATTATAATGATGCTATTCCAGATATTAACAGTTAGAAGGTTAAGACAAAGTGTTGAGAGCTGTCCTAGAGAAGACATCAGTACTTGTAAAATTATCAAGTTTTATTTAACTAACAATATGTATTTCTAAAGGTTCTGAGTGAAATGTCTTGGATATTTGAGAAGCTATCATTCTTTGCCACAGGAAAGGCAGTATGAAGAACAAGCACTGTTTCCACAGCTGACTGTCCCACTGCTCATTTTCCTTGGAAGTTATGGTTTTCTGTTTACACACATTCACATACTCAATTCCACAAATGAGAATGCCTTCCCTGTCCCTCTCACCAACCACATGCATGCTATCTTTGTAACTACTACAGCCTATATTTATGTAGGGTATTCAATTTTCTTTTTGGTTTGCAATTACTCAGATGTACAGAGCTGTAAAGAACGTTTCCATTGAATTCACTGGTAATTTTTATTTTCCTTCTTTTGAAGCTATAAGCAATTTAAAAAGAGAAAGGTGTTTTTTAAAAAGCGCAAGGACAGAGCCTAGAAAATAATAGCTTAAACAGGTGATTTTTATTGTAATTTCCCTCCTGGTAATTTTTTTCTTTCCTGTCTTTTTTGTTTTCTTGTTTTACACTGGATTGTAGGACAGTAAGGTGTTGGTGCTCCCTGTCTCTGTTTCTTGATTTAATGCCACACACCACATTTCACTGCCACAACATAGGAGTATAATAAATTTTCTTGTAAGCTTGGATTTTAAGACTATGACTCTGTCAAGCTTATACTTTCAGAACTCCTGAAATATTTCCACTTAGCAACCCTTTTGCATTACTTTGAAAACTTTGATGTTCATAAAACAGTTGACTATAATCAAAGAAAGCACAACTCAGCTGCTGACGTTTAAAATTAGTGTATGAAGCATACACTATCTTGTGCCTATATAAAAATTCTCATTGATGAGGTTTAAAATCTTTTCCTTACGGTTATATATCATATATCATATTTGTAAGAATATATCAGATATCTTGATTTGAACTTTCTCCTAAAGCTAAAAGCTATGTTTTCCATGTCAAGCTAATGTTATAAGAACAGGACACTCAAAAGTGTTAGTGATTACAAGGTAAAATTAATGTGGCTGTATGTAACTAACCAAGACCTTACATGGAATTAATTACATGTGCCTTCATGACTAAAGGTTGGGATGAAAACAGTCTTTTCAAGGAAAGGTCCTCGGTTCACTATAGTATTTCAGAATTACTCAAATCACCTTCTACACTGATAGCGATCTGCCATCTCCATAAATCATGAGCACAACTGCTAATCCTTTCAGTAGTTATTGAGACAAAATTATTTGCCTGGAATTTCGAACCTTTATTTTCTACTCATTACCTACTCATTATTATCTACTTATGTTTTGGGGCTTGTCATCCCATCTTAGACCTCTTTTCCAGAAGTCACTCTTATCTGAAGATTTCCTCCTGAAGTCACATTTCCATATCTATAGGGACAACATAAGAGACTAAAGTATGCCAATGTTATAAAATAATGTATTTAGCATTCCAATTGAAAAGCTTATACGTATCATCTATGATGTTACTTATATACATTAGATACACTGGGTAAATATTTGTATTTGAAATAAAAAGCAAAATGTAATCTCTATTGGCACATAAGTTATCACTGAACAAATAATTCTAAAACTATCTTAGAAACCCTATAGGTGGAACAATACTATGAACTAACCAGTACTCCCAGAGCTTGTGTCTCTAGCTGCATATGTAGCAAAAGATGGCCTAGTCAGCCATCATTGGGAAGAGAGGCCCCTTGGTCTTGCAAACTTTATATGCCGCAGTACAGGGGAACACCAGGGCCAAGAAGTGGGAGTGGGTGGGTAGGGGAGTGGGGGGGATATATATATATATGAAAGAACAAGGTATGTTCCTCTCCCTAATTTTGGCCAAAAACCTTCTTCTAATCTTCTAATTTTCACTGGATATTAAACTACTGCTACGTCATCTTACAGTCTCCATGCTAAGAGATTGGTGTAGGAAAGTGCCCAGGCACTTTCCATTGCTTCTCCCAAACAGTTGCTGCAGCCATTCAGGTGAGAAAGAGTGGGTCTTGACTTTGGCATTCAGCTTTAGTTGTGCTATTGCAGTTCTTGAAAACATCAGTTGAAACATTGATCTGTGTAATACTCAAAGAATCTAGAAGATTTTACAGAATTTCATCTAGTATACATGAAAAAATTGGATCAAACATTAGAAAAATACAATTCATAACCACTAAGAGATATGACTATGCATTTCCTCTTCATTAACGTGTACTTAATTATATTTTGTGATGATTATTTTTTAAAGTTTATTTTTCTAAATTAATTTCACTAGATGAGCAGTCAATATTTAACATATTTTATGGAACAACTATTGTTTTCTTCTATAGAGATACAAACATAATTAAGATACAACATCATTCCTACTTGCATAAATAGAATCTTATGAAAACACATGTCAATAATCGCCATTTTAATGTATTTTGTATGTCCAAAGTATGGACAGCTCAAAAGACTGGTAATTATCATATTGTAGTAAACTATAAACCAGATCAAGTACAAGTCAGGTTACTATATATAAGACAAGCAGCATGTGCTAAAATATTGTACGTAGGACAGTATTGGGTTAAGAAATGATTAAGTATCATAGTGTTGCTGAATTCTAAAGGGACTCAATGGAAGTGAAAGTGGAGAAGGATGGAGGGGATTATAGAAGCTCTGGCCTGCCCACACAAACATTCTAACTGTGTTCTGGTTTGATGGGGGGAACCTCTGATGGGTTTTAGCTATAAGGGCAGTGTTGATCTGTAGTAATATCTTAACAACACAAAAAACTATTAGAAGACTGTTATATAACTGTAGTTTCCTAGTATACAATTTAGAAGGTTGTGATATACTTGTAGTTGCCTAACATGAATTTTTTTCTTTCATGCAATGACCATAAAAGATGAAACACCACTACAATTTGAAGCAGAATTTCATGTATATATCATATATCACATTTCTATTTGGGGTGTGTAGCTACTTTGGCTTTAACAATTTGATTTGTTGAAAAAATAGAGATGATTATTTAATACATAATTTATAAATAAGATATGACAAAATATATTTTCTGGAGGATTGAAGGTACTTATTCCAGATGTCCCCAGTTTCACTTTCAAAATCTTATTAAACTTAGATGCCAGACCATGCATGAAGGATAATGTGACTTGCTGTTAGTAAAATGAGGGCTGTTTCTGTGGTAATCACCTTAGATTGGCTCAGAACAGCGTACACACTTCTGTGGCTGTATGGAAAGAACAGTGTTGCTGACTATAACAATGTCAGTGGAATTTGCCATTATATTAATCTCCAGCCATGGGATACAGTTTCCATCATCATGTGGTGATCAGCTATTTCTGTTATGCTTTTATGGAAAAAACCAACTGGATAATGCTTTAATTATTGAGGAGATATTTTCACAGGATTATAGTACACAATTCACTAAGGATGTGTCTTAAACATTACAAGGGCAGATGTACTGGAGGACATCTTAATGTTCACTTGAGATTTGGAAAGATGAATTTGAAGAAATTTAATATATTTATTAAAGATATGCAGAAAAATGTTTAAAAGTTAGCTGTAATTTCAGCAAGCACATAAAACTATTATTATAATGACTAGTGCCTAGTTTGATCCATATCTAAATGCACTTCAATGCATGTAACTATTTTTGGTTTTGTTTTCAAAGCTTTCATATATTATCCCAACTGGCATGATACCGATTGTATAGTCCAGCCTGGCCTCAAACTAATTATCGTGCTTCAGTCTCCCAAACATTAGGATTTTATAGCTATGCTTCCATGCTCAGCTACTTTAGCATGATTTAAGCCTTGGAGTTAGAAGTTTTGAAACATGCAAATATCTTTCTTTCTCTTTCTTTCTTTCTTTCTTTCTTTCTTTCTTTCTTTCTTTCTTTCTTTCTTTCTTTCTTTCTTTCTTTCTCTCTCTCTCTCTCTCTCTCTCTCTCTCTCTCTCTCTCTCTCTCTCTCTCTCTCTCTCTCTCTCTCTTTCTTTCTTTCTTTCTTCCTCTTTTTAAATGTCCTGAATGTTTTGGGTAAGGAACTTTTTACACTTTGAATTGCGTTTAACTGATGTGTCAATATCTTCTATGGTATCTTCTATGTCTAAGAGTCTCTCTTCCATCTCTTGCTTTCTTGCATCTGAAGCTCCTGATCTCTTTCCTAGGTTTTCTACCCCCCATGTTTTCCTCCATTTGCAATTTCTTTATTGTTCCTATTTCCATTTTAGTTCTTGTACCATTTTGTTAATTCCTTCACCTGTTTGATTTTATTTTCCTGTATTTCTTCAAGGAAGTTATTTATATACTTCTTAATGGCCTCTATCATCTTCATGAGAACTGATTTTAGGTCAGACTCTTGCTCTTCAGGTGTGTTAGGGTAGTCAGGGCTTGATGTGGGAAAACTGTGTTCTAATAGTTCCAAATTACATTGTGTTCTGCTGTTTGTGTTTTCACTTCTGCCTTTTTTCCATTTGGTTATCTCTGGTGTTAACTGGCCTGGGTGTCTCGGGCTAGAACAGGCCTCCTTGGAGGCAGGTACAGCTTTGTGACCTGGGTTAGAGCAGGCCTCCTGGGAGACAGCAAGGCTTTGGGACTGGAAGAGAGGCAAGTACTCTGATCTGCTACTAGTACAGGTAGAGGTGCAAGCTAGGAACACCATATCTTTTCAATAAATTAATATTCTATTTCTTTAATCAGTCATACTTTGTTATTTTATGCTAGTAATTTTTCATATATTTATTAAATGCCAGTAATTTTTATCATTTAAAATTTTTTAACTTTTTGGTTTTTTTTTTTATACATTCTTTTGGCTACCATATAGAAAACCCCTATCCCCATCCCCTCCTCCTGCTCCCCAACCCACCCACTCCTGCTTCCTGGGTCAGGAATTCCCCTATACTGGAACATAGGACCTTCACAGGACCAAGGGCCTCTTGTCCCATTGATGACTGACTAGGCCATCCTCAGCTACATATGCAGATAGAGCCATGAGTCCCTCTTTGTATTTTCTTTGATTGATGGTTTAGTCCCAGGGAGCTCTGGGGTTACTAATTAGTTCATATTGTTGTTCCTCCTAGGGGGGCTGCAAAACCCTCCAGTTCCTTGGTTACTTTCTCTAGATCCTTTATTGGGGACCCTGTGCTCTGTCTAATGGATGACTGTGAGCATCCACTTCTGTATTAGTTGGACACTGGCAGAGCCTCTCAGGAGACAGCTATATCAGACTCCTGTCAGCAAGTCCTTGTTGGCATCTGCAATAGGTTTGGTGGTTGTTTATGGGATGGATCCCCAGGTGGGACAGTTTCTGGGTGGTCTTCCTTCAGTCTCTGCCCCAAACTTTGTCTCTGTAACTCCTTCCATGGGTATTTTATTTCCCCTTCTAAGAAGGATCAAAGTGTCCACACTTTGGTCTTCTTTCTTCTTGAGATTTGAAAATTCTATCTTAGGTATTCTGAGCTTCTGATATCTACTTATCAGTGAGTGTATAGCATGTGTGTTCTTTTGGGACTGGGTTACCTCCCTTAGGATGATATCTTCCAGATCCATCTATCTTTCTAAGAATTTTATGAATGCATTGTTTTTAATAGATGAGTAGTACTCCATTGTGTAAATGTGCCACATTTACTGTATCCATTCCTCTGTTGAAGGCCATCTGGTTTCTTTCCAGCTTCTTGCTATTATAAACAAGGCTGCTATGAGAACTTGTTTCATCTTATCTAATCTTGTAAAATTTATTTATTTATTGTAATTTTCTTTATTTTATTATAACTTTTTGATAAACACTGTTTCTCAATATTTCATGTATATAATCATTTTTGCTTAAAAGTAAAGATGGATTATTATGTTTTTTGACACTGGCTAATTCTATTTGCTCCTTCTTTTTTCTCTGACTTAAACTTCTTCTGAAATACTAAATAGAAGGAGTTACAGAGAAAACTTTGATTCCCTTCCAGTTTCACGAATGAAAGTTTTCCCATTAATGATTGCAGAACAGTTGTAGCTTTCAAGTGAAATAGCTGATTATCTGTGTGAAAAGGTGTTCTTCTATTCCATGATTGCAGAAATGGTACTAAATGAGAGCTGGACTATTATAAATATTTTATGACTATATGATAATTATATGAATTCTCTAATATGGTATATATAATATTAATTTCAAATATTTACCCAATTATTTCCTTTGAGACATAATCTGCATACTCCTAATCTATAATATGAAGATATTAATCACCTTTAGAAGCAAAACTTAATATTGTAGCATTATAATATTAAGTGTATTCACAGTCCTATGATATGAAGATATTTATCATTTTTGGAAACCTGATTCCATATTACAACATTATAATATTAGAATTATTCAAAAATTTTTTCTAGTGGGTTTTTTCTCTTGTCATTACTTTCACTTCTTGCTACAACAGACCTTAGAAGCTGTTACATTCACCACTAGCATACTTTTACAAGTTGTGTTATTATTACGAAACTCAATGTAATTTTTATTTTGCTTATGATCATTTTGACTTATGGATTTGTCATAGTTATAGTTTTTTAGATATTTTTATTACAATGGACATTTCAAACATATCTCATTCTTCCTGATTTCTAAGTTATTTAAGAGGAAAATGATATTCATTATTACTCCAATTCTTTGAAATTTATTGAAATTCCTAAAGAGGTTGAAATCTAGCTGGCTAGCTAGATCTCTTAAAAGTCATGAATCTTTTTAGTATTGTGATTCTGTGTGGTTCACATATTCACAATTGTTCTTCTCTTAGCTCTTGCTTCGTTTATGCAATGCCAAGTATCTAACAAAATAATTGTAGAAATGCCTAGAGTAAATTTAAAGATTGCTCTGCTGAATAATTTTATTATCTTTGGATCCAGGCCCACAAAGCACTGAGTTGCCAAAGCGATTTTACCACCTGATATCTGTCTCTAAATCTTTCTGGAATTCCTATATTCTGTTTATACTTTGCAGAGTCATTATCTTATGTATTTCTCAGCACAATAGTGTAACATCATTAGGATCACTTGCTGTACTTCCACTTTTATAGAGACTTCTACTGAAGAGACCAGCTCGGGACCTTTGGAAAATTCCACCAGGCACCCTTCCCCTCAAGAAGGGAGAGGATTATTATATTTCTCAGATAGACCACAGGAGGGACCTACCATTGGCTGCCTACTGATAAGGGAAGCACTTGTTACCTCATTACCTAAGGACCAATCAGCTTAAAAGTCACATTGTTCTTCCAATCACATTGTGTCTAGTTGCTGATGCTGTGTTCCTTCCCTGGAAACTGTGTAAAAATTTGCCAAATGGGCCAGGTGGGATCACCACCTCTCCTTCAGGTGCAAAATGACCCCAACCAGTAGGAACAATAAATTCTTCTTGCTTTTACATCAAGCCCAGGCTCTGTGTTGTTCATTCAGGGGTCCCTGGTAGCTAAGGCTCGTCAGAGTCTTATATTATCCTGTGGCGTTTATTGTCAGAAGACTAAAAATAGTCATCTCATATATGTTGTGAAATTTGATATTTAAAATGTCCACATTGCCAGCTTCTCTGACTACAGCATCAAACTAAATCAAAGTATTTTTTTAAAGTATGATAACATAAGCTTAGAGCTACAGATTACTATTTGGTGAATTTCTTAATTATTCACTGAAACTTCCCAAATCATTTACTTAAAGTTCATTCATTTTGTATGGCCTAATACTACATGTATATATTTTGTTGAACATAGGGAATATGGTTTAGAGAAGGGATGTTTGTTCACAAAGAAAGTAACACAATCACAAAGTAACAAAATCACAAAGTAACACAATCACAAAAAAAATGCCGTTTCTAACACTTCTCACATTGTTCTTTGGTACCTGTCATATTTTGCAAGATTGTGACATAATATTAGATAATTCATCTAGAAAATATAACTGATTACTGTTAAGCTGCTAATTCTTCCTCAGTGTGCAATGTTTTTCACTGTATCCTTTCAAACACTAGGACTTATACATTTTTCTTATTTTCTAATAGTCTACATTTTTCTTAATTTATTGTAAAACTTTACACCAGGTCATCTAGTTAGTTTTTATTGTCAATTGTACATGACTTAGAATTACCTCAGAAGAAGGAACCTCAATTAAAGAACCATTCTCATCAGATTGGCCCATATGTACTGTATATCTGTAGGGCTTTGTTTTGATTTCTAACTGATGTAGGAGGGCCAAGGCCACAGTGAGTAGTACAATTACTCTAGAGGTGATACAGGATTATATATAAAAGCTGGGTGAACACACAAAGAGCAAGCCAGCAAACAACATTCTTCCATGTGGACACTTTTGAAATTGGACTTAATTAATTTTGTGTCATGAAATTATTATGAACTTTGAGGCCTAGGTATGGTGGAATGAGTGAGTCCACCATAGGATTATGTATTTGAACACTTGGTCCCTAGTTGATGGTACTGTTTGAAGAGATCATGGAACATTCAGGAGGTAGAGTGTTGCTGGTAAAAACACGTTATAGGGGTTGATTTTTGAAGTTACTCTGCTTCCTGTGTAGATAAAAGTAATCAACTAGCTACCTGTTCAAACCTTCTCTTATTTTTGATGTGTATTGCCCATCATGATACACTCAATTCTTCTGGCACCATAAGCCCAGGTAAACTTTCTTCCAAGAGTTGCTTTTAGTAATGATGTTTGATTACAGCCACAGAATGAGCGATAATACATTCAGCAACCATTTTAACAATGGCTTCATTATTACTAGTCGTTCTTCTCTTATCATTCATCACCAGTTAGTAATTTTTTTCACCTAAACACAAAATAAGTAACAGAGAGAGTGAAAATAGAGGTTTTCAGGGCCTTAAATTATTGAAAGTAGTTAATATGATAGCTTTTATTAATTGACTTTGAGCATAAATGGCACTCAGAATATGGAGAAAATATGTAAACAGTGTTCCATATGTGATAATATCTGTGCATATGTATTCATGTGCATATGCATATTTGTGCATATATATCATATGTGTGTATGTGTATAATGTAGTTGTTTGAAAACATTTACAGTAAATAGCATTAGAATAATGTTTTTTTCATTTTAAGAGGGCCAATAGATTTTAAGTTAATTTTGTGTCTTTATCTTTATTTTATGAACTCCATGTGCTAAATCAATGGTTCTTCATAATTGTAATTTTGCTACTGCTACAATTATGCAGCATCATTGATAATAAATTTATGGTTGTGGGTAACAAAACCATGGGTAACTGTAAGGGTCACAGCATTAGGAAGGTGGAGAACCACTAAGCTTAAAAAAGATCTCTGTCATGAGTTTTCCAACATGAAAGCACAGAGTGTTTGGGAAAATTGTATAATTCAAAGAATAAAACGAACAGGCCTTATCTATAAAGTCTAAAAGTGTTTTAGTTATGACTTAGACTTTGGCTTTGAAATATATGTGTAATTAAATTGAGAAGTATTTCACTAATATTTTTAATAAATATCAAAAGTTGATTTTTCTCTGATAGAAAACCAGAGTTAGAATGCCAATAGGAGCATTTTGGCCTTCAGACTCTCTGGCTATGTGGCTTGGTTCTTTACAGCATGGTGCTAATGAGGATAAGTTCAGGGATTGGAGCCCCTGTGTGGCTTAATTAACTTCATACTGAGGAAAATCTCTGTTCTGGATCCTGAGCTACTGTCCAACTCTTGCCAGCTGTATTACCAATGCATGTAACTTATACAAAGTGATAGAACATTCATTATCCATAAATATCTGTCAAATCAATGAATAACTACCAATTGTGACTCCATAATATTGTTTAATTTGAAAATACTTATTTTTTCTGAAGCTACACCTTTAACAATATTTGACTATATAAAGATGTGTAATACCTTAGGAAGAACCCAACTTAAAAACAAAAACCAAAAAACAATGCCTCAGGTTTCCACTAGGAAAGATAAAGGAAATGCTAGATATTTTTACAGCATCTCTCCTTATGTTGATATGGCTGACATTTCTTTATTTTCTGAGTTTTATGCATTAAGAATTACTATGAAGAGCCAGGTGTGGTGGTGCACGCCTTTAATCCCAGCACTCAGGAGGCAGAGGCAAGTGTATTTCTGAGTCCAGCCTAGTCTACAGAGTGAGTTCCAGGACAGCCAGGGCTACACAGAGAAACCCTATCTCGAAAAACCAAAAAACCAAAAAAACAAAAACAAAAACAAAAAAGAATTACTATGAAGACTCAAACTTTTGCTCATATTTTTACCAATTACTTACTAATTTATCTAATACTGACAAGTTAATTTAGATACACATTGGAAATAGTTTGGTGAATTCATTGCACTATGACTGCTGTAGTAAAAGCCTGTAGCCAAGGTGATATACCTAATGTGAAGGAATGCACTTAATAGGAATTAGGAAGAAATGATAAAGCTTGCATAGCATATGCTTTTTATGGCTGTAATGATATAGCTGAGGTACTTGATAATCAGTTTAAATTACAAATATTTACCATAGCTTTGGAAATTTCTGCTCATAATGTTTCCGTTACTTTGTGCCCTGAATCAATGAAATGCATCATGGGAAGGGGAAGGTATGGCAAAAGACGTTCATTCACGTTACAGGGATTCAGAAGACAGAGACTGTGTAAGGCATGAGAATCACCCCTTTGAGTTGTTGACCCAGGTTGTTCAAATGACTCCACAAACAAACCTTATTGTTCATGCCCTTGGTTTCCTCCTGGAAGTAGAAATTAAAAGACACCATGTCCTTTGAACACAGGACCTAGAAGATCTGAGCTAGTTCTGACATGAAAACGTTTTCACTGAGAACTTTCATGTTAACATAAGGCATCATGCAAGCTTGCACTGAAGAAAAGCAAATGAAAGTCTTCCCCTGCTTAATAACTCTGCACTATCATGAGTATCATTATGATTTCAATAGTGTCACTTATACCTTGGTAGTATCCAACATTGTTTTAATTGTACTTAAAGCCTACTCAACAATAGGAAAATCATACTTGATATTGGAAATCTAGCCAACGTCTAATTGTGTCATGGATCCTGGAAGAAAACCTATAGCTGCCACTTTGCTCAACCAGCATAATGCCTAAGTATACTCTATATACTTTTCCTTAAACCCAGAAATAAATATAAGCCTCACCACCATCCAAGAAACATATTCTTTCAACAGACTTACATCATTATAGAATACAAAAACCAGTGAAGATACAGAGAAAAAGTAGTCATGTGTTACCTGGCCCCAAATGATACATCTATAGTACAACTCCTACACTCAAGATTTAGGGACCATGGTGTTCAGAGGGGGCATAATGATTGTAAAAGCCAGAGAAATAGGATCTTTGCTGTGATATTTTTGTTTTCAAAAAATGTCAGATAGGCTACATCAACACGCTCTCATCAGTGTAGCTGTGTTAAACAAGACTGGAATAAAGATGATACCAACAAACATTTTAACACCAAAGAGGGAAAGTAGGAAAAATAGTGTTCTATGGAGAAGTAACTCCCACTTGATTATCCAATACCAAGTGTTCAGCCCTGTAATTGTATGCACATAAATAAAAATAACATTACATGGACTGAGGAGGTTATATTTATATATTTAGGAATATGTAATATAAGATATAATATGTGATATGATATATGTATATATAAGCAACAAAAGAAATGGAGGCCATAATTTGATAGAAAAAAAAGGGGGTCGTGTGCATGGTAAAGTTTAGAGGGGAGAAAGGAAAGGGAGAAAATGCTATAATTATATTTGAATTAAAAAATAAAAACATTAAAAATGAATAAATTTTTGTTAATCAGAATTTTTTTTCAGTGTAGATGTTCTACACTGAAACATCTGATGATATAAGTTTTAAAGGTAAATAACTTTTGATAATAGCCAGTGTGGGGGACAGGATAATGAAAAACTGCCAGATAACTGCATCAAGATATGAAGGTGATATATTCAAATGAGGAAGCATATTTTATTGAGTGGTTGAATTTCCTCAATCACCCTCATGGGCTTAATTTCATTCGAACAAGTTATGAATTCAGGATCACATTTGTGCCCAGAGTATTTTAACTCAGGATATATTGCAGATATCATTCTCAAAAGATAAGTTCTATAGTTTCCTGTGCTGTTTACTGCTCAGTGTTTATTTCATATCTGTTTAAGAGGAGAGGGTATTGGTGTCAATAACCAGTTATTGGTACTTCTTTTTATTGGTTATGACATAAGTGAGGTATGCTGATTTGTAAAATAAAATTATTTGTAGTAATTTTTCATTTCTCATCATAAAAAAAGCAATTTAACAATAGTTTAAAAGACAACTGTGTAATTTTGCCTTAATTTCAGGTGTCAGAAATTGACTTGTCCATGCTAAGAGACTTTTGTAATTATGAAATTTTTTGAGTCAACCTTTGGAACATTGCGGATTCTGCACTGTCTCAATGAAGTTACACATCTTTTAAATTCTTCCAGGTTTAAGCAATGACTTTTACTGAAATTATAGATGAAAAGAAGAAGCTATGGTAAATATTTTACTGGTGGCAACTTAAAGTTTGTTTAATTCTGCACTTAAATTTGGTTTCTTTTGTTGTTGAGCTATAATTAGAAAAAAAGTTATATATTCAATGTAGGCCATAAGTCAGTTTTGTATGCACAGAACATTATGAAATGATCCTCAAAGTAAGTTTATTATATCTGGGTTCATGTTTTAGATACTTTTTTACTTGTTGTGAAGAGACATTATGACCAAGGCACCTTATAAAAGAAGCATTTAATTGGAGCTGGCTTACAGTTCCGGAGGCTTAGTCCATTATAGTCATGACAGGAAGTGTGGTGGAAGGCAGGTAGGCATGGTGATGGGGCAATAGCTGAAAGCTTACAATGATCTGCAAGTTGTGGGCAAAGAGAAAGCCTGGACCTGGCATTGGTTTTTGAAACCTCAAAGCCCAGCTCCAGTGACTCACCTGCTCAAACAAATCCAGACCTACTCAAACAAGTTCACACCTACTCCAACTTATCCACACCTCCTAGTCCTTCCCAAATGGTTCCACTAACTTGGGACCAAACTTTCAAATGTATGAGCTCATGGAAGCCTTCTCATTAAAACCCACATAACTCTAATAGGTATTTCTTGCAATATTACTATAATTGTAGGGCAGAGGTTTGCCTGTGATTTTATGTCAAGAGTCGGTCCTTTCTAGTGATCAAACTCAATTTGTTAGCTGAGCCATCTCACTGGACTGAGATGGTTACTTCATTTGTGAATCCTAGATTCACAATCCTGGATATAAATACATGGACTGATTTATATACTATCATAAAGTAACAATGAAATAGTGTAGAGTGGAAATGTTGTGTAGGGATTGTATATGATCAAAGAATGATAAATTTATGTTAAATTTCTTTATGGAACCTACTACTATGTAAAATTCACATACTCCAATAAAACTAACTTTGCCATTTTTGATGTTGTGATGGGTAAGCTTGATTATCAATATGAGGGACTTAAATTTTGCTAAGAAAAATAGCACTGGAAATGTCTGTGAGAACTTTTTCAGAAAGTTTTGATTATGATGAGGACCCACCTTTGATTTGGGTGGTTCAGTGCAAAGTGCTAGAGTTATAGAGTGAACAAAATGGAAACAGCAAGTGGAGTTTCTACTTCATTATGTGAACAGTGTGACTAGCCGTATCATTCTTCATCCTTGTTAGATCCTTACTCACTGCCTTGTTGTCTCCTTTATGGTGAACACCATCTGATGATGAATCTTAACACTATCTTCAATCATTAATCTTGTATTTGTTAAGTACTTTGTTATAGCAGTGAGCAAACCAGCAAATGAAGATATTTTATTTACATTTTAAATTTAAGCTAAAACCCTGCAGATCAATTTAAAACAATTCTTTTCAAAATGATATTTTCCCGTTTTTCTAAGTTTTCTTTTCTTTATTTTTTATTGGATATTTTATTTATTTGCTTTGCAAATATTATCCCTTTTCCTGATTTCCCCTCCCGAACCCCCCTATCCTAACCTCCCCTCTCCCTGCTTCTATGAGAGTGCTCCCACACACACACACCCACTCCTGCCTCCCCAACCAGGCATGCCCCTATACTGGAGCATCGAGCCTTCCCAGGACCAAAGGCCTCTCCTCCCACTGACAAAGCCATCCTCTGCTACATATGCAGCTGGAACCATGGGTCTCTCCATGTGGGCTTTTTGGCTAAGTTTTCAAAGAAGGTTTTGTTTCATTGCTGGATAGTATGAGTAATGGGCACTGGGCCAGAAGTGGATAGGCTTCATTCTAGTTTAATCCGGACACAGAATGTATTTAATCCTGGGAAATTCAGTGAATTTCAACCTCATCCCCCTTTTTAAAAACAGACAATGATGTCTAAGTATATACTAAAAATGAAAAATTGCAGAGCTTCTTGTAGCCACATTGTCTGTCCTGTTATACTAGATGTAAGGAGATGTTTTGCATAGGGTACAGCAAAGGTTTTCATGGCTGTAAACTGGAATATATAGAATAGATTGTGAGAGGTTATTTTTCAATTTAATGTGTTTGACTACAATGGTTTATTATTGTGTTCTATGTCAATTCTTTCACCTACTGCAAAGTATATTTGTTAAACACTAATCTTTGACATAGTGGTATTTTGAGTTGGGGTTTTAGGTCATGAGAGGGAGAATCTCATGAATTAGATTAATTCTTTGTAATAAGAAAGAAGAGAAATAGGAAATAGTCTCTGCCTTCCTCTGTGTTGTGTAGCTATCTGCAGCCAGAAGGAACATATCAGTTGGCTGATACTTTGATTTTTGGGCTCCACAGCTGTAGAATAATCATAAATTCTATTTTTTAATCTACCCCATCTATGATTCTTTGTTATAGCATCTTAAGCAGACTGAAACAATATCCTATCAATACTGAAAAAGAATATTTTGACAGTGCAGAGATTTGAGATGATTTAAATTAAATTTCTTATTTAGTAGCACATTCAAAATAAAATAAAATGCCTTTTAAGGGAGAGTCCACAGTTAAATACTATTTCTTCCTTTCCTTAAGGAAGAGACCTGTACAATGATCTGTACCTTATTATTCACTTCTTTGTGCTGTGATTTGCAGGTGACATTTTAACATCATGAAAAGATATCTCTGCAGTGCTCTGTTGGATTTGCTTACTGATGTGTTGTTTCTTAATTAACAAAGGGAAAAATTTAATATCGTACCTTCAACTTTACACAATATAAAAAGGAAACAAAATCTCAGTCTGCTATTTTTTACAGTGACTTGAAATACTACATTAAGATAGAGTAAGAGTTGTTCAATTTACACAACTGCAATGATTAACTTTGTGTTAGTGCCTCTTTTAGGGGTAGTTTATTCACTTAATAAATAATTGTTATATATAGTCAAAGGTATGAATGGCTTGCACTCTCATACTGAAATGGGTAGACATGCACTCTTTCCTATTTAACACAGCTGATTTATGTCAGCCCTCTTCTGAGAAGTCAAGGTATCTCCTATTCTCTAGGAAACAAGGGGGCAGTGATGGTCTGCATAGGTTGCCCTGGCAGCACTGATCAGCTCTTGTCACAGCTAGCAAGAAAGAATGTGCAATCACTTTGAGTGCTGCTCCCTGACTGGTCTGCTTCCTGGCAAGAGAATACAAGGCTCATGTCAGTAACTGTGATAGTTCCAGTAGCAGATGCAGGGAACAGTAGGGCGGACATTCTCTGTGGCTGCTAACTAGCTGGTCCATACTACATTTAATAAGGGACACAAGTTCTGGCTGATTTCATATAAAAAGACCTCTTCTTGCTTTATCTTCAGATTGAGTGCTGCCTACTATTTAAAGCATAAGGAGTCTGTAAAGAAGAACCCCCCTCCTCCTTCTATCCCTCTAACGTTAAGTCCATCCACTCCTCTCCTTGCTTGTTCTCGTCATCCCAGTGTGCAACTTGCCCATTGTCTTATAAATTAGACATACAAAGCATGCCAACACTTATTAGATATCTTGAAACCATGTGACTTTAATGTACAAGAAACACAAGGGCACCAAAGTGCAGTAACCACCAACTTTAACTTTCAACTGATGTCCAAGAGCAAACATCCAACTTCTATTATAAAGACAAGTTCAAAATAGATTTTTTTTAAAAAAAAATCCTTTAAAATTCACTAAAATATCTAATACTTTTAAAGGTCTAATTCTGTGAAATAAATTCTTTTCAGCATGTGAATGGTGATATACTTTGAATGGTGATGTGGTCTTCAAGATTATCTAAGTGCAGGGCTTGCAAACTAGTATTCCTAAAACCAGCTGTGATTTTTCTGGTTAAGCATAAAAGTAAAGGTGTGTGTGTGTGTGTGTGTGTGTGTGTGTGTGTGTGTGTGTGTGTGTCTTGTGTGTTTGTGTGTGTATAGATGGAAAGCATGTGAGAGAAAGGACAGGTACATGTCTCTTGCTGGAAATGGTTAAGGTGACCTTTTTATGTCTGGTATATTCCTAGTCTGAGCAGGTGCAGTTGCAGTAGTGGTAATTCCTCCCAGGGCATTTAGAAGTATCAGTGTTGGTCCTTTACACTGTAGATATATTGGAATGCCTTATGGGTACTTCTGAAATGACTGCTTTTCTTGTTTCCTACTCTCGTGATTAGTCCAAGTTCCATGAAAGATTTTATTCTGTATTTTCATAATTCTATATGTTTTTATTGTTTGGTACTTAAAAATAAAGTAGATGTGAGCTTAAGTAAAATGACACTGGCTATTGAAAAGGATATTAATCCACATTTATCTTTGATTATAACTATAATAGCAATCTAGTTGATCATTTACTAAAACTCAGTATTTACCTATAGTAAAACTCTTACTAAATTAGAATAAGAATTATTAACATTGTAAGAAGTCCTAAAGACTTCTACCAGAAGCTTTTAGGAAGCTGTATTCTCAAAAATTTTAGAAATAACTACTGCATGTCAAAAGAGCAATTTAAGATGCCTCTATTGGCAATTTTCTTCAGCGATGTACTTGAGGTTCCAGTCAGTACAAAGAGTGAAAACATGCAAGTCCTGGAGAAAGAAGCAAAACTTTTCCTTATCTGAAGATAGTGTAAGTGTCTACCTTGGGAATCAAAGAAAATTTACATAAAACTACTAGGATTAATGAAAAAGAACACAAACTTTCTGGACCATGCAAGAATGATCTGCACTTTATATAACAGTTTAAAATAATGGTGACAACTTCAAGGTAGGAAGGATTCTATGAGCCACCAAAACTGTAACTCAAGAGGTGTACATTTAATGACACTTCCACACCAATATTAGCAGCAATGACACTTCTCAATTACACATAGTCACAGCAAAAGACAACGCATTCACTGGCATGGGGAATTTACCCCAAATGCTCATAACTCACAACAGACTAGAATCCTGAAAATTAGAAGGAGTTTCTTAATTCCTGTAAAACAAGAACAGACAAACAAACAGTCCTCAATGCTAAAATTGTGGGGTTCCATAAACAAAATTCAATGTGTGAGTAAACATTTGAAAGTATTTAGCCCCAGTTGTAAACAGGACACTTTGCAGGTCAACCTGATGATAAGCAGAGCAATCACTTCCTAAAGTTGTCCTTGGAACCCACAACTATGTAGAGTACAGTGCAAAGAGGAATTAAGAGCACAAATGGAGCTCAGTTGCCCTTCAGATAAGGAGATGATCTGGGATTATTTGGCTAAGAAGTGTGTAATCGCAAGGGCTCTTATAGACAGAAGAAGAAAGGAGATCGGGCTCAGGAATTTGAAGATGTCACGGTGCTAGCTTTGAAGATGGAAGAACCGGGAGCCCAGGAATGAAGTAGTCTGCTGAAATTCGGAAGGCCAGAAAATCACTTCTCCACAAGCCCTCAATAAGACAAGAACTCTGCAGCTCTCTGTAAACTAGAGGAATTGCACATCTGCCTTCCAGAACTGGGACTTCACAAACCTGGGCTATTTGCAGTTGTGTTAGGGCAGGATTAGAAAACAAACACAAGCGCCAGTGAAACACTTTGACAAATATTTAAAGGTCACAAATTGCAAATATTTAAAACTGGAACTATTTTAGAGATAATGGAAAATGTGAAGTCATAGAATACCAGTGATAAGTAATAGGTTAGTAATCCTCTCCAGAGAACAATATCACGACACTTAAAATGTTTACATGTTCAAGATGAAAACATTCATATTTTCTATGTTTATATTGGAGAAATTAGGACATATGCAGATAAATAAATTGATAGGCCTTTAGGAGATCTACTATAGTATGAAGATGTGGATTTAACATGTTTCCATTCAAGGGAGAGCAAATAAATAAATCTGATGGAAATACTAGCACATGAATAAACTAGACTTACTTATATCAACATGGCTGGACTACAAGATTATAATTTGGAGCCAAGATGCATCTTTTAGCAGGTAAATATGTGTATGTAGGTCAATGCAGATAGCATCATATACATATATCTTAGTATAAACTTTCTGTGGTTTTGGAATAAAAATATGTGGTACAGCTTGAAAAATAAAACTTTTGGTTTGATATGTGGCTCAGTGAGTAAAACACTGGCTATGTAAGTGTGAGGATCTTAGTTTGGACCCTAGAAGTCATATAAGCTAGATTCAGTGACATATATCTGTATATCTGTAGTCTCACCACTTGTATAGTGGGAATGAGGGGGAGTCTGGAGAATCTCCAGAAGTTCATGGGACAGTTTACCTGATATATGGTCAAAAGACAATAAGGAGAGCCTGTATCAAATAAAACAGAAGGCAAGCACTGACATCCCAGATTGACTTTTAATCTCTACAAGTGCATCGTATCACGCACACAAACATTCACACACATATAGATCACATCATACACAGAGGGAGAAAAGATATCTGTCAACTTAAATGTAAAAGTAATATTTTGATGACATTTTGTAGATTTGAGGAATTTGACAGAATGGTTTCAGCAATACCTCTAAAGAGTACATGGATGGGCATCTCTTATCTTATTCTCTGTTTTTATTGAATATGAAAACATATTTCATAATTAAATAACAATGAAGTACATGTATACTTAACTAAATAACCATTTTGATGAAAAGCTTTTATTCCACAACATCAGAATACTGAGAAAATTAATACTTCCTATGGTTTGCATCTGAAATATTCATACTGCCTCATATATTGAGGTATGGGACCAGCTGGTGGCACTGTTTGGAAAAGAGGGTGAACATTTAGGCAGTGGAACTTATCTGGGGAAATGGTCTCTGGATGGGGATATAGAAGGTTCTGCTGGTCCCTGATCTTTCTCTCTGTTTCCTGTCTGGCATGATGAAAGCTCTTTGTTTTCTCCATGTATTCCTAGCATGGCATTCTGCCCCAAAAGGGAACAGAAATGAGGCTGACAGCCATGAACTGAGACTTCTGAAACCATAAGACACCTGCCTCCCCCCAATATTTCCTTTTAAAAAGTTTTTCTTAGGTCAAAGTTATTTCATTCTAATTCAAATGATATCATAATAAAATAAAAATAAATGACAGAAAACTGTACATGTGTGTATGTATAAGTAGTATACTATATCTCTGTGTATCTTTAGCTATGATTAATAATAATTACTCTTACGACTTAGTCTCCTTTTAATATTCAATTTCTACTACAACTTGGAGAATAGAACAAAGTCCTTACCAAATAAAGAGTCTTTGTAAATAGGACTTCAAATGAGCTATAAGCTCATAAACACACTATAAGCAAATGCATTCTAACTGATACGATACACTATTTTACTATTGGACTTGTAAGATTTTACCCGTCTTCGTAGGTAAAATGAAACACTATATCTGATTTCTTGAAGTATTAGGCAATCACTTTCCCAGATTCACTATACCATGTGGAAAAGAACATCAGTTTTTGTCTTATTATTAACACTACTCCTTGCAAGGCTCAACTGAGTGCTTTGGTCCCCTTTCCTTCACAGGTATCTGTGCTGGGTGCTCTGGTCTGATGTTATTGCTTCCATAGCAGATGCAGGCATGAAATTCTTGCTCCAAGCAAGGAGCTGAGCACTTGGTGAACAGCTTCCCAGATCCGCCATGTATCATTTCTTCTTCACGCCCTGCAACTTTCCAGCAGCATGTGAAGGGACAGACACCATTTAAAGCATTTACAGCACCCATCCAACACTTTTCATTGGTTTTAGAGCGGTTTCTCTGGGATGTTAGCTTCCACTCCAACCTACTTCTTACTAAGTAGTTTTTCCATAATGCCTGCATCTGTTCTCACTCCCACCTTTATTATATTAAATATGGATAATGTTTTCCTCAGTGAATTTTTCAAAGTAGATTGCAATCAATTTTGTTTGAGCATAGGGGATATTGATATCATTTAAGTATATAACTTTCATTTAAAAAAAAGAATAGAATATACTTTACTTGGCACGTCTCATTAAAGAACACTGTGATAACATACTTTTATGAAGTTTCAGATCTCTGAATTTTGCCTGCTTTCACACAATTTGCCTAACAATTTTAACATTATATATGCTTCTAAATATGCTAAACCTAATCCAAGGGAGCCTTACTTATCCCATGAAGGACACACTCTAAAGGGATTGACATATGAAAAGACATCAGTTTTTCTCTGGATCAGTCACAAAGGCAGAGGAGACTGTGCAAAGGCTGCTGATCATAAGGGGGTCATTTTCATAGCCCAGAGCCTTGTGTAGGAGACTCATGATCCTGTGAATTAGAAGAATGATCTAAGTAATATTGGCAGCATCAAACAGTGGCAGTTCTCATTGTTAATCCCTCTGCATTCACCTGCAATCTGAAGAATGTCTGCATCTCTGGGACTGGAGTGGAGCTAACTGGGCCAGTGTGCCTGTCTAACATCTCAGCTCTGCAAAATTGACTGAGTACTTGGGCCATATTCACAGGCTTCCCGTGGAATCACTGAAACAATCAGAGAGCATTCATTTCCTTAAATCGTTATACATCTTTGGGAGATTTGAGTCCCAATGACTCTATCATTCTGCTCATCAAAATACACTGGGGAACCAATAGTCAATTAATAAATGCCTTAAATCAGACAAGTGGCCATTTCACATAATAGTGACATTCATGCATTTGAAGAAATCATAGGCGCAGAATAGCAGCAGATGTTTTTCCTTCCCACTATTGACAAATCAGCATACAGAAGCCTCTCACTGCACTTGGAGGAATTTAGGTCAGTATGAGGAAATCAGTGCACATTTAAAGACTCTTTGTGTGTGTTTAAAATATGTTATAATGTTTTAAGAAACAGCCTTTCTTTCTGAGATGCTGGTAAGGCTTCTGCAGAGAGCTGCAGCTGTTCAGATGCGTTCAATAGGGATGATTCAACTGGGAGGGTGGCATTGCAGGGCAAGGAAGGCTTCAGAGACACATGGCTATGTACTAAAAACATTTTGGAACCAAGATTTCAAGTCTAGAACAATAGTATCCAAAGTGGGATACCTTTCCCAAGAACTAAGTAATGAAAATAGAGACTGAAACTCCTGCTCATACTTGTTGTTTGTGTTTTATATTATATTATTACACTGATATATTATTGTTTGCCATATGTAGAATAGATTCTATTGTTAGACCATGAGTGTGACTCACAAGGTTAATGTGAATACTAAATGATAGAATTTTATTTATGCTTTTGTTGATGAGGTTGCAGATTAACTTATACACTCCTAAGTATGTTAAGCTGAGTTTGCAATGAAGAAAGAGAAGCCAGTATCCACTTGAGGGTGACAAACAGTCTCCAATAGATAGGCTGCTACTGGCTTACAGAGTCCCTTGGATAGGATTTCAAAACAGATAGGCCCTGGGCTAAGTACATCTCTTGGTGGTCCAGAATATACATTAGCTCATTCCTATGTTCTCCCAGCGCTCTGAGACATATCACATCCTCATGTAGCCGCCTGCCTCAGGCCCACGAAGCATATTAGTGAGGGCCTATCTTCTTTCTGTTTCTCTTCTCCTCATGCATCGTGGAGTTTAAAAAGGTAACAAAATTATATTCTTAGATCTAATAAAGTATCTTCGACATAAATTTAGGTATCTGGAAGAGAGAGCAGTGAAATACTTAAGAGACAAAATATGTAACTGTGGCTACAAGTGAAATGGTTCGTCAGGCAATAGCTACTGCTGCCAAACATAATGAGCTACGTTACCGCTCTAGAATTTACATAGTAGAAAGAGAACTGATTCCTCAGAATTCTCCCCCAGACTCCGCATGCAGGCAATCACACTCATATACTAACTATGACACTTGGTTGCCCTCATCCCTACACAGCAATTGTTTCTTTTCTAAATCTGGCCATTTTTTTTTTAATTAGAAGATTATTTTATATGTATGGATATTTTTGCTGTCTGTTTGTCTGGGTAACATGTGTGTTTCTGCTGCCAGCAGAACCCACCAGAGGGCACCACATAACCTGAAACAGGAATGATAGAGGTTGTAAGGTATCATGTGGGTGCTGAGAATCATATCTTGGTCCCTAAAAGAATAACCAGTATTCTTAACTACTGAGACATCTGTTCAGACTTGATAAATAATTTTTTCAAAATATATACTAGCTTATTTTGGGATGCCTATGATTTATATTAGTATCTGTGTCAATCATTGCTAAAGAATATCCAATAGAGTGGTAAAGAAAATTGAGGCTAGAAGAATGATCAGAACTAAACTAATAAAAGTGGAATAAAAAGCCTCATGAATGTAAATTGTTTTATATTTGTATTTTCTTAAAATCACTATTTTACTCATTTAAAGTAATTAAAGCTGATATTTTAAAACTATAGCAAAAGAACAACATACTAAATGACAGAAGGGTTGAGCTTTTAGTCCCTGCAAGTGCTTGTCTCTGAGTCTCCTTTGTCTGTTTTCAAATCAAGGAAGCAGACTGTGTGGTTTATAGATAGCTAAAATGAACCCACCAGGTTATGCACATAGGAAGGTTATAGAATTTCCACTGCCTGTAAAGTGAAGTTATTAAAGATAGTTACACAAAGGTCCATTGTGACTTAGACCCGCCCTGTGGAATCGCATCAATATCAAAGTCATGGGATCCACCACCCTCTGGAATATCAAAGCATGCACTCAGTAGTCAGCCTTTTCCCTCCGATCCACCAGAGTTGCCCAAATGGAAAACACCAGACAATCTTAGTTTAGGATCAACAGATGACACAGTTGCTGGGCACAGACTCTATTGTCCTAAACTCAACTATTCTATGATGGAATTCTTCCGGTAGCAGAATCAGTCACCAGATCTAACAGCTCCCAGTCTACATCTTGCTCCTTTAGCCCCTGCAAAGGCTGTTTTTTCTTCCTGAGTCCCCTCCTCGACTCTAGGACCTGGAAGGCCTGCCTCTTGTTTTTTGCCCAATGATAGGCTTCTTGTTGTCTTTATCTTCCAGTCAATTAAATAGGGGGAAATTTTACTAGACATATTAATTTATCATATTTATTATATCAGTACCTGTGTGGAATAAAAATCAACACCCAATGCTTACATTGAGATATTTATTTAGCCATTGGAAGAGCATTTTTTTTTTCTTGTAGGAGAAAGCCAGAATACAGACGTTGTTCTATCTGATCTCAGGCTAAGAATTCCATCAATACCTTTCTTTTCTATACCCATCAATTCATTTCTTCAGTGCACTGCATTTTGTTGCCCCTACAATACACTCATTCTTCTTTTTCTCTGAATGATGTCATTAACTGAGTACAAGGCTATGACTAAAACACAACTAAGTTGGGTGTCTTTGCAATAAAGTCAGGGCCTTACCTCTGATTTGTACAAATCATATATAAGAATACTTTCAAGAAGGGATTCCAGGAGGATGTGGAGATGAGTGTAAAGCCCACAGCCACCCCATCCCTTACATTTGGCCAAATAGGTACAAACATGATGGCTGGAGCAATAGTTGTAGTATTAATGAATGACAGGAAAGATTATATGCATGAAAGACAAGGAAGTCTTGATTGGGATGTACTCAGATGAGAAGATTCAACATGCTTGAAATTTCTTGTAGTATGACATGACCGCTAAAGGAGTTTCTTTTACACTTTCCTTACTTGAAATAGAAATAAATTTCAACTTTTTAGGCAACTCTTATTATTGGTATTATTATTATTATTAACACCATAATTATCATAATTATTATTATTTATTATCATTGAAAAGAGATTCTTTTCTCATACAATACATCTCAACAATAGGCCCCCTCTCCCAGCTCCATTACCCTCTGTATAAGCAACCATGGAGATATTTGACAACTTCTAACCACAAAATAATCATTGCAAAATATAAAGAATTATTGTATAATGCATAGAGAATCTAAGCAGACCTTTGCCTTCTAATTGAAGTATCAACTCATGTAAACAATAAATCCTTGTGAATGTCTTTATCTTTGTGTCCTATAAAACCAAAAAAAAAAGAATTATTGTAAAGATTAATACATCACTCAAAGATACAATGTAAACATTAAATACACCTGCAATTCGTATTTTAGTAATTTGTAAGTTCTTTGTATCTGAATAACATTATTAGGCACAAATAGTTTGCTGTTTAAAAGTGTATGTGTGTGTGTGTGTGTGTGTGTGTGTGTGTGTGTGTGAAAGGGTTATTAAAATTATGTTTAGAGATCAGTACAATTTATGTTCTGGTGTTGGTTTTTCCCTTCCACCATATTGATCACATGCTTGGTAGTGAGCCTCTTTATACCATTATACAGCCATCTCACTGACCTCTAAAGAAATCATTCTTTCACATAATAAGTTAAGATTCTATAAGACCTATTGAGCCCCATAATTTAATCTCTTCATTGATCTTTATACTTAAAGTTATCCAAAATATGCAAAAAGACTGAGGGACTTCAACTCCTACTTTATCTAGGCAGGGAGTATAATATTAAGTAGAATCTGAGTCTTTATTTCCTAATGTGCACATATTCTAGAATTAATGTACAAGATTCATAGATGAATGTAATCCTGAAAGTTGTTTTAAAGAATGCAAAAATTGGCATGTGTTTTACTTGAATATAAAATTTGCTCTCAACACATAAAATGCAAAGCACATTAAAATAATATTATAACATTAATTTTCAACTCATACTGTATAGATGTATTTTAACAAGTAGGAAAACTTTAATTGTACTCTCATGCATGCTATCATTTCGTGTTTGTACTTTCTGCTTCTCCAGAAAGGAAATCAGGTACTGAGAGCTCACAGAACTGTTGAATAGGATCTGCTCCACAGTGGCGAGCCCTGAGTTTGTCCAAATCCACTTGAAAGCATGATAGAAGAAGTGATTCTTTGTGACAGCCTAGGTGACAGGCCATGGTGCTTTAATATACAAGTAGGCTTGTTAATTGTGCCTTCTCTTTTCTTTTCGCAGGGCATCTAGCAAAGGATATGGTACCATCAAACATGTTCTGTGTTCTTTTCTTTGCATCTTCTGGTTCAGAGTGCAAATTTCAGATGTTAGACAAGGCTGGGTTTGAAAGAACAAAAGGTTGGCGAGGGGGTGAGAAGGAAGTAGAAACTTTCTTCTTTATCTTTGCTAACGCTTCTCTGAGGAATACCAGACCTCTTCACCTGATGGAGAGATAGCATTTGAGCTATGACTGCTTTAATCCAGCTCTAATGTAAAAGAAAAGTGAACTGACTGAAACAGTGACTTGATATTGGAGAAAGGATTTATTTCACCAAAATAACAGCTATTTGCACAGCACCTTTTCCCTTTCTAGGATCAATTAATTTGATTTCCTAATCACAGTTCAAGGCCAGAGTCATTCATGTAGTGAGCTTGAGGCCAGACTGTGCTATATGAGACCTTGTTTTCAAAGCCAAAGCAAAATATTAGAGTATTGGTAGGCCATTAAGGTATAAATAGAACACGAGGAAATTAAGACAAAAAGACTTACCAATTTAGGAGTTTAGCAATACAGCTTGATTTTTTTAAACACACACTTGGCAATTTTTAATGTTATCATCTCATGTGAGTAGGGTCTAGTGAAATGCTACAGCAAGCCGCAGGGTCTCTTTATAGATTTCTTGCTGACACACACATCAAATAGGATTTGAATGAAAGCCAGGCATTATTTCTATTTTAAGTGAAATTAATTGAGCTTTCAATGGTTGTATGATATCTCAGACAGGTGTTTGTCAAGACTTTATCAACTAATGGTACCCTTGGGGAGGCTGAAAGAGCAGGTTGTCAGGAGGAAGAAGAGAAAACCCAGGCAGCAGATGCCAAGTGAACTGGTCATATGGAGATGCCTGTCTGAGAATGTACACTCAGTCACTACTTGGTTGTTCTGACATAGCTTCTTCTTACTGACCATGGGTGACAGGTCCTGATGTTGCCAAAGGTCTGAGGGAATGCCAAAATACTGCCCTTGAGAACAGTTTTTGAGAGTAATTTGTTTAGACTGACAGACTTATTTATTCTATTCAAACTTGTGATATCAAAATCCTGGGAGAAATTCCTTCCCAAATGTACTCTGATATACACTAGTGTCTGATGTACTAGGGAATGGTGCTGCTTTTCTCAGTGATTGAGATTGTCTGTGCAAATGTGTATCTATATCACATTGGGGGGTGAAGCATTTGTCCTCATAATGGTTTTTATGTTTCTTGACTCCCTTCCAGGTCCATTCCTCAAAGGCACTTAATTATACCCAAATGCATGATATGATTTTGTGTTTGTGCTTTCTTCTTACCCAGAAAGGAAATCAGATGCTGAGAACTCATGGAGATGTTAGGACCTGCTCCACAATGGTGAGCCCCGAGTTTCTCCAAATCCACCTGAAGACATGATATAAATGAAATGTTGAAATACAAGGTAGCTGTGTAATTCTCAGCAGGTGCATATATAAAAGAGATTCCTCAAAACTTCTCTCTTCCTATAACTTGATTTATCATGACAGCTTGAAGTTGCTTACTTCCATTCCATGATCATGTATCTATCTCTATTTCAAAGTTTCAGTTAGGAACTTTGAACGCTCCTTTTTTTTTTTTTTTTTTTCTGTTGAGCTTTTGAGACTTAAAGAAATGGACACTAGAACAGACACTGCAATAATTAAAGCCAACTAAGTAGAAAGATTTTTTTGTTTCTGTTTTTAACTTTTATCTAACATTTACATATTTTAGTTAAATTTGTTTTATTAGAACTAACTCAGCATATCTTTGAAAGATCACAAAGTTCAGAAAAATATCAAATCACTTTAGCATTTGTAATTTCTGAATGCTTAAGGATTAAATTTCTCACCAGAGTATCTTACATTTATGTTTAGTGTGAATAATTTCCTTTTTACTTCTGTGACTTAGCATAAAAAGTATGCTTTCGTCCCTGGAAGACAGTAGCTAAATATTTGTAGCAGGGTTCAGCTAATCAAATCCTTTTTTATTAAAAACATTAATAAGATACTAACGAGATCCATGCATACCTTTTTAAATGTACTTGTGGAGTGAAGTTGCCATTTGATGAGCATTTCTAAACATTACACGACTCTGAAGAAATTGTTGAAAGCAAGGCTTTTGCATATATTGTTTTATATCAACTGCTTTATATTACTGCAACTTCATTTTTCATATAATAGAATCATGCATTTTGATTGTAAGTCTAGAGTATTTTATCAGAACAGAAACATGGAGATATATAACTTGTTTGACGTTTGAATGCCTGTTTGATAAGCCGTCCTGGGAAACTTGAATAGTGGGGTACTGATTCATTCTGTACTTTCCTTCCTTCTATTCTTCCCCTCCGCTACTTGTAGGACAGTGGTAGAAAAGGTATAAACCATGAATCTTTAGCAGCCCATCCTAATTTTTTTCCAAAAAGGGAAATAATGAAGGGGGGGGGTGCAAAATGATAATTTATTTGAGAGAAGAGTGGAATATCCTCATTATGATACTGGGCACTGTTGGATACAGGATTTACCTTATGATAGAACTCCTGAGAGCAGAACAGTGAGGTGAGCAAAGACTGGATTGTAAAAAATAAAATAAAATAAATAAAAGTAATTAAAATTGAAATTTGCAAATTCATTTGGAATTATCAAATTCCACGATAGTGAAAATTATTCTGAACGATAAAAGAACTTCTGGGGGAAAATCACCATCCTTTACTTCAAGCTGTACTACAGAGAAATAATGATAAAAACTGCATGGTATTTGTCAGGGACAGGCAGGTAGATCAATAGACTAGAATTGAGGACCCAGAAACCCACACACCTATAGTCACTTGATCTTTGACAAAGAAGCTAAAACAATCCAGTAGAAAAAAGACAGCATTTACAACAAATCATGCTGGTTTAAGTGCAGTCAGCATGTACAAGAATGTAAATCAATGCATTTTTATCCCCTTGCACAAAGCTAAGGTCCAACTGGATAAAGGACCTCCACATAAAACCAGATTCACTGAATCTAGTAGAAGAGAAAGTGGAGAAGAGCCTGGAACACATGGGCACAGGGGGAAATTTCTGGAATAGATAAAACAGTGGCTCATGCTCTAAGATCAACAATCAACAAATGGTACCCCATTTAATTGAAAAGCTTCTCTGTAAGGCCTAGAGACACTATAGGACAAAATGGCAACCAATAGATTGGGAAAAGATCTTTATCAATCCTGTATCCAATAGATGGATAATATCCAATATATACAAAGAACTCATGAAGTTAGACTTCAGAGAACCAAATAACCCTTTAAAAATGAGGTGCAGAGCTAAACAAAGAATTCTCAACTGAGGAATCTCCAATGGCCAAGAAGCACCTAAAGAAATGTTCAACATCCTTAGTCATCAGGGAAATGCAAATCAAAATGTCCCTGAGATTCCACCAGTCAGAATGGCTAAGATTAAAAACTCAGATGCTGGTGAGGATTTGGAGAAAGAGGACACTCCTCCATTGCTGGTGGGATTGCAAGGTGATACAAACTCTGGAAATCAGTCTGGTAGTTCCTCAGAAAATTGGACATAGCATTACCTGAGGACCCAGCTATTCCACTCCTGGGCATATACCCAAAAAATGCTCCAACATATAAGAAGGACACACGCTCCACTGTGTTCATAGCAACCATATTTATAGTAGCCAGAAGTTGAAAACATCCCAGGTGTCCCTCAACAGAGGAATGGATGTAGAAAATGTGGTACATTTGCATAGTGGGTACTACTCAACAATTAAAAACAATGAATTTATGAAATCTACAGGAAAATGGCTAGAACTAGAAAATATCATCTTGAGTGAGCCAACCCAGTGAAAAAAAGAGTATACATGGTATGTATGCCTTGACAAGTGGATACTAGGCAAAAAGCTTGGAATACCCACAATACCACTCATAGACCATATGAAGCTCAAGAAGAAGGAAGACCAAAGTGTGGATGCTTCATTCCTACCTAGAAAGGGGAACAAAATAATCACAGGAGGTAGAGGGTGGGAGGGACTTAGAAGGAAAAGAGTGGGGAGGAGGAAAAAGGGGGCAGGATCAGGTATGGGAGGAGACACGGGAGTGTACAGAGGATCAGGAAATTAAAGAGAGGTGTGTAGTAGTGGCGCATGGGGAATTAGAGGAAGCCAACAGAAAGTCCCAGGTGCCAGAAAAGCAAGTGGCTCCTAAGACCCAACAGGGATGGCATTAGCTGAAACACCCAACAAAGGTGAGGGAGAACCTGTAGAGATCATAACCAGAGGTTAGACATGGCTCCGGTTGAGGGGTGGGGCCATCCATTCATCCATTCATAAAATTTTAATCCAGAATTGCTGTCTAAAGGAAATACAGGAACAAAGAGTGGAGCAGAGACTGAAGGAAAGGCCATCCAGAGACTGCCCCACCTGGGTATCCATCCCATATACAGTCACCAAAACCAGACACTATTGTGGATCCCAAGAAGTGCTTGCTGACAGGAGCCTGATATAGCTGTCTCCTGAGAGGTTCTGCCAGAGCCTGACAAGTACAGAGGTGGATGGTTGCAGTCAACCATTGGACTGAGCATGGAGTCCCCAATGGAGGAGTTAGAGAAAGGCCTGAAGGAGCTGAAGAGGTTTGCAACCTCATAAGAAGAGCAACAATATCAATCAACCTGTTACCCCAAAGCTCCCAGGGACTACACCACCACCACCACTACACTAAAGAGTACACATGGAGGGACCCATGGCTCCAGCTTCATATGTAGCAGAGGATGGCCTTATTTGGTCCTGTGGAGGCTTGATGCCCAATGTAGGGGATTGCTAGGGAGGTGAGGTGGGAGTGGGTGAGTGGGTGGGTTGGTGGGGGAGCACACTCATAGAAGCAGAAGGTAGGGGGATGAAATAGGAGGTTTGTGGAGGGAAAACTGGGAAAGTGGATATCATTTAAAATGTAAATAAATAAAATATCCAATAAAACATGGAAAATGAAAAGAAAGAAGCATATATATATATACATACATACATATATATATATATATATATATATATATATATATATACATACATACATATATATGTGTGTGTGTGTGTGTGTGTGTGTATAAATGTTTAGGTGTACATTAGAGTGTCCGGGAGTGAGAGAAGAGGCAAATGGTCTTAGAAGAATGGCGTCAGGAACAAGTTCTTACAGGGAAAAAAAAAGCTAAATATCATTCCATTGAGGATAAATATCACTGTTTTAATATAGTGACATTTCTCAGTGGTCTATAAAAGCTACAACAGGTCAATTTTAAGTCATTCTCAACATTTCCTATGGGATTACTTGCTTTAGTGTGATTGACAGTAATCCATGTCAATTTGGCATGATCTGGACTCATGTAGATGACAATACTCTGGGAGTATCTAGATTAGGTTAGCCATTGCACACTCCTTGGGAGATTATCTAAATTAGTTTATCTTTTGAGCATCCATTTAAAGGATTAGATATAGTAGATTGGTCTCTGGGCAAGCCTGGGAGGGATTATCTCGATTAGGTTAGTTGAGGTTGGACTTGCTGTAACTATGGGTGCCAGTATTTCACAGGCTATGTTTCTGGAATGAATAAAAAGGAGAAAGCCAGAATAGCCTGAACATTCATCTCTGTTGTCTGACTAGTGATGTTATGTGACCAGCCTTCCTTACTAGGGTTGCCTTCATTCACACTGTAACTGTGAGCCTTAAACAATCCCGTCTTTCCCTAAACTCGTTTTGTTTGGTACTTTTATCAGAGCAGTAGAAAACATAAGAATACATTCAGTTGCTATTGTTTCATGCTCAGTAAACTCTTCATGGCACATTTGTAGTGAAACAACAGGCATTGGCTGAAGGGCAAGTATCAAGTTGCCAGCTGTGGTACTTTGGTGACTGTGGCCAATTAATTGAGCAGTTCAGCTCTGACTTCCTAATGAGGCTTGCCTGGACAAAATAAAGCTTTCTGAACCACCATGAACCTCATGCATGCCCTTCCCGTGAGATCTAGTCAACTAACCATGTTGTGCCCTCCTATCTTCACTTTCCAAGATAGATCTGTTGGAAGGCTTTTTTCTTTCTCTAGAACAAATTCAAGACCTTTAAGAAAGAGCAGAAGTCTCAGATATAGCATATGTCATTCATCATCATGCTTTATTGTTATTTTTAGGAAAAAGAAATCCATGATTGCCAACTTATAAGTTACTCTTTTCACAGTGAATGTCTTATAATGTTCCTGTCAACCACACTCTTACCTACAGCCTAGTAATATTGACTTATTAACTCTGTATTGATCTTGTTAATATTCTTTTTTAATAGGATAGTTTCTTTATTTACATTTCAAATTTTATTCTTTTTCCTTATTTCTCCTCCAAAACTTCCCCTATTCCATTCCCCGTCCCCTTGCCCACTAACCCACCCACTCTTGCTTCCCTGTTCGGGCACTCCCCTACACTGTTCCTTGTGTGGAACTCCTCTCCAGTTGTTTTCAGGATTGTCTTATAGGCCCCCAAAGTAATACATGTTATTTATATTATTATTGATTGCTCACAATAATTTAATGTAAAAATCCTGTTGCTGAAATCACACTATTTTGGGTACAGGACATGGAGAGGTCAAGTGGGTACTGATCATAAATGAATAGGTACTCATTTAACTGTGAATTCTGCAAGCTTCAATGCAGCCTGAGTAGTACAATGGTGGGATGAACGTTATGTGTTTGATCAATAACTTTAAGACTGGCTAAAATGCCTAATCTGTAGGACTAGAAACGTTTGGACACATAAGACCCAGGAGTGAGCCTATTACTATCTTGCTAAATGGAAATTTTTATATGTTTATTCTAATACATTGATACAGCTTGCAGACCTTATCAGTGATGTTTGTTTGTGCAGTAGACAGTGTTTAATTCAGAAATGCACAACTGACCAAAATGCATATAATGATCATCTGATTCTAAATTCAAGACCTATGTTATATTCCATTCATTCTAGGATCAGGAAACATCACAGGAAAGGGGAAAGAGATTGCAAGAGACAGAGTTCATGGATGATTAAGATGAAACTTTTCTGGACAACAGGATGGCTGTAGTCATGAAGCCATTGCAGCTCTGATTGATTCTCTATATCAGATATCAACATTCTAACCTGGTGTAGGGTGGGATAAGGCTCAAAATGTCTTACCTAGATGAGGAACTATTGACAGTTGATAGTGTCTGTAAGAGGAAAAGACAATTCTTTATTAATTGTGCAGGCCCCAGAAAGCAGACTAAGCTCACATTCACAAGTATAGAAGCAGTGCAGATTGAATTTGATGAGTTTTAGAAAGCAAAAGACATGAAGATGAGAGGGTTGTGGGAGTGGAGTTTTCTTCTGAGAGAGGTTCAGGGTAGAAGTGGTGGTAAATATGCTTAGAGTATATTGTATGAGTTTTTAAAAATTTCAAACACAATTAAAATATATTTAAAAAGCCTATACCTATGAACATAAAAATAAAACCCAATCAATTTAAGAGAGTGCTTTGATGTATTAAACACATGACAAAATTCACATGGAATATTTTTTAGAATATGGAGCTACCATATTCTAAATAATAGATTGAGTTAAATAATAGAATATTCAAGTTTAAAGCAATCCAACATTTTTTATTCTAACCTTCTTCTGTGTAATGCTATTGATACTTTAAAGAAGAGAAAAAAAAAGCTGAAACAAGTAACTTTACATAGCATGTTGGTGAAGAAGCCATTGTTAGAATCTGTGACCTGATCTTTCTATGGCTTTCTCTACTCTGACATTTTGGGTAGGGTTCATTTTTAAATCTCTATTCCATTACTTTCTGCAGGTTTCAGATATAGTGAGGTAAATCAGAGTTGATAATTCTACAATTGTTCCAACTGCATTTTAGTTTTTAATAGGATTTTAATTAATTTCTTTGAGAATTTCACATGAGGTATTTTTTAAATCATATTCTTCCCCTGTAACTTCTCCCAGATCCACCACTACTTTCCAACCACCCCAACTTGGTGATCTACCAATCCCTTTTCCTTTTCCATTTAAATCCCTAGTATCCAGTTTGTGTTAAATAATCTTGGGTGTGGGATCTACACTGAAGTATGGTATATCCGAGATCACAATATTAAAGAGAACTTGATTCTTCCCTTTCCAACAGCTACCTAATGGCAATAATTTCTCAACTAAGGATGGGACTTCATGTGTAGTTCCTGCTCTGTGTACACCACTATGCAGACATTTTTTTCGGGGTTGAGTTTGTATAAGTCATGAGCATGCTGTCACAATAGCTGTGGGTTCATATATGTATCTGTCTTGTGTTTACAAAACAATTTCCTTGAAGTTATCTACCACCTCTGGCATTTACAATATTTCTGACCCTCTTCTGTGACAATCCCTAAGTGTTGAAGGGGGAACTGTGATAGAGATACACTATTTACATTTCAAATGCTATCCCCTTTCCTAGTTTCCTCTTGGAAAGTCCCCTATACCCTCCCCCAGCTCTGCTCCCCAACCCACCCACTCCTACTTCCTGACCCTGGCACTCCCCTGCACTGGGGCATATAATCTTTGCAAGACCAAGGCCCTCTCCTCCCATTGATGGCTGACTAGGCCATCCTCTGCTATATAAGCAACTAGAGACACAGCACTTCGGGGTACTGGTTAGTTCATATTGTTGTTCCTCCTATAGGGTTGCAGGCCTCTTTAGCTACTTGGGTACTTTCTCTAGCTCCTTCATTGCGGGGGGGGGGGGGGGAGGGGCGATGCTGCTGTGTTCCATCTACTAGATGACCATGAGCATCTAGTTCTGTATTTGCCAGGCACTGGCATAATCTCACAAGAGATGGATTTTTTTTTTAATCACCTGTAGGACACTGATAAAAATAGTACTTTGTGTAAATACTCACCTGCTCATATAGGAATTTTGTTTTAATTTTTTGAGAATACTGTATACATTGTAGCACAATGGCTAACGTCACATCCCAGTTCTCTATTTTATTTTCTTGGATCCTCAGTCAAAATTAGTTTTCTGTATATTTTCGTTTTTAGTCATCAATATGCCTGATTTATTTTATGCCAATACTGTGCATTCTGCTGCAATATGTTTTGTACATCATGGGAGCAAATAATGAAATAGATATTCCCAGCTTTGCTTTGACTACTTTGCTTGTCTTCAGTGGTCCGTTCTTTTAAAATTGTATTCTATTATTTCTGTGAATAATACCATTGGAAACCTGATAAAGATTGCATTAAGTCTGTCCATTGCCTTGGCTGGCAATTCTAATCCTTAGAAAAATTCAAAGGAAATAAAACTAGTAAGCTGAAGATGCATGCACCTGGACTAGCATGTTCATGGCAGCATGACACACGCAGCCAAGGTTTGGGAACAAACTGAGCATCCAACAAATGAAAGGGGAAAGCAAGTACTACTGAGGTCTCTCGAGAGAAGAAAGCCTTGTTCTTTTCCACACATGGAAGGACCCGTCCAACATTACCTTAAGGGAAATAATCCAGAGATAGAAACATGTATACTTTAGTGTCTCATTTATATATGAACTCTAGAAAAGTTGAACACATAGAAGCCAAGGGAGATGATGGCCAACATGCTCTTAAGGGCAAGAGAAAGAATGGGAAATGTTTGACTGGGAAGGGGGACAATATTTGTTTGAAATATAAACAAATAAAATAAGTAATTAAAATGTACAAAACAAACAAACAAAAATAAACACAGCATTGTTGTAATGGTTGAAATAATTTCATGGCTGGTCTCCTTAAACTTGACACAATATATTGAACCTAGAAATAAATTTGAAGAGATATTGAAATTCAGAATTGTCCTTGCTTATAGAGCACCACATTTGGTCATCTTTTACATTTTGTAATTCAGAATAAAATAACAAAAAAAATCTTTATTTTAGTATTTGTATACGAACTATCTCTTCTGGAAATATATAGGTCCCATAAACTCTTCTTAATAGGGACCTTGCTTTTCTGATTGCTTTGTATCTTCATGTTTATTTCTACAATTGTTCGTCTCACAGCAGTTTTCTTCTGTGAACTAACACATCAGTTGTGCTAGTTAACAGGATTAGCTCTGTAACCATCAGTAAACAGAAAGAAATGGGAAAAGATCGTCCTCTCTGCCAAAAAAAGCAAGATTTGACTCCATTTCAAGACCCTAACATATTTTAAAACAAGTGAAATATGACGAATATGCATTAACATAAATAATTCCTTTAATAAAATAAAATTGGTTAACTCAAAAAAGATTAAAAATGCCTAATCCTGAATATCAAGTGCATTACCGCCTGTGACCAATAGGTGTCAGTGATTCCCAGAAAGTTCTCAGAGCATTCAATTCTCACAAGAACTCTCACATTTATTCTTCACATGTGTTGTATAAAATAGTGTATTCAGCTGATTGATGGACTCCTCTGTTTGCTGCTTTAGAAACAAAATTACTTTATTCAATTGGGCTTAGAATTATATGTATAATGTACATTTATTTATTATTCTGCACCAAAATACACCATACACCAATAACTGATTTCCCTTTTGTTGAAGGAGGTTGAGAAGTAATGATACATTGAACACATTAACTCTTCTAACTCTACATCCCTGTGGATGCTTTAAAGAAATTACTTCAGTTATTTCTGACAGATTTCCATTTGGCTAACACACTGAACTGGATTTTTGTTGTTATTTAGAAGCAGGACACGCCACAACTGTGGCAATTGGAAATTTCAGAGTAAGATGTATTGACAATACCATGTCTGATGGTTTCACAGTTTGTTCTTCCTTTTTAAAGAAAGGCACTTTCTCTTGTGTACTTTTGCTTGCCCTTGAAAGTATATAAGCATATGTTCGTTGACTAATTTATTTTGTTCTAATATGTCCTTTATCAAAGAGAAGATTGCTACATTTGAAATAAAATAATCTGTATTTTTAAGCAAAAGATATATAGAATGAATCAGGGCCATTTGAAAATATGCTTTAGTCAGTGAATCGTCACATGTTATCTGACTACATTCATGAGGTATTGCAGAGACCGTCAGTGTTATGGATGGTCTTCTGTCACTCTATAGTGGAGTAGAGCTGATGGAAATGAAAGAGAAATGAACCTTCATGTATATTTAGAATAAATATAAAATTATATGGCTGTTTCAGAGACGAGTCTGGAAGTTTCTTTAAAATTTAAAAAATACCACATGATCCAGCACTCTTGCTACTGGGCACACAACAAAAGCATAGGACATAAGGGTGCTGAAGTTACCTGTGTTTTCTCATATCTGCTGCAGCATCACTGACAACTGACAGTGGATGCATCTGGGGTATCCACCAAGTGACAAAAAGAGAATAGGGTAAGTATGCAATAGGAATACTATCCAGCCAAAAGGAGAATTAAATCCTGTCATAGGGGACAAGATGGGTGATCTGGAGACATATATGTTACCTGAAGTGAGCCAACAGCAGGAAGGCAAGTATCACATGGCCTCATTCAAATCCCCAAACTTAATTCATAGGAGTTAAGTGTAGAAAGATAGTGCTTAGCAGGCACGCGGGAGAGTTACAGGAAGGAAGGGATGAGGGTAGCTGATCAATTTGCATCATGTTACAGTTTGAGACAAGAAAGAATTTTACTGAGTTGCTATTGCATATGAATTTTACTGAGTTGCTATTGCAGTGCACTTTATGGCCCTAAAACAAAAGGGAGATTAATCATCCATCAACAGACATAATAGGAGCTAGGTAGTGATTTTTACCATTACCTAGGATACTTACTGATCAGAATCACATGACAACTTATGAACAAGGGTCGTCTCTTTTCTGTATCAGTTAAAATTAAGTTCAGATAAAAAGTACACTTCTTTGATACCTGAAACAATCTTCTTTATTAGACTTTTTTTTTGGGGGGGGGAAGATAATGTTTAGCAGCCTTAAAAAAAATACAACCGAAAGGTGGACTTCTAAAGACACTTAGGAGAAACAGGCTACATATGATAATTTTCTTTTACAGAGGAGCCAGCTCCTTATAAGTAATTACTTGACCCAAATTAACATGGTGACAATGTTGAAGACCCTAAGTCTATACCTGACAGTAAGGTAGGAGGCTTGATTATATCTATATTAGAGGCGTGCAAACAAGGGGTTTGGCAGGATTTGGTTAAACAGCAAGTAAATTCTGAGGTTAAAAGTTGCTAATGCTTGGAATAGCGTGAAAGACTGATTCACCCCTTGTCTTAGTTTAAGTAGCAGCTGCAGTAGGGGAGAATCGTGTTTATGTACAATGCAAAGAGTTCTGCTGAAAAAATTATGTGTCAGATGGAAGTAAAGAAACTACCTTTCTAATCTAGAAATTAGTACCGAGGGAGAAAGAGAATGGGATGGTTGCTCACTGCTGGAGAAGTCAAAACTAACCTCAAAACAAACAAACAAGCAAACAAACAAACACACACACACACCACAAATACAACATTTAAGTAAACCAATACATTTATTTACATATAACCCACATATAGAATACTTCTATGATAAAATATACCATTGTGTCTGTAAAGATTGCACTTAGCATCTTTTCCTGGCGTTTCCAGCTCTTGAATGTTGGCTGTTTACTGTTAGAATGGCCTCCTTCCATGGCTAGGTTGAGTGTGTGGACCTTCTCCCTAGTCACTGTTTCCAAATACTTAGATGTCCTCCTTTTTAATAGACAGACCAGTATTTTTAAGTTATAAGGTTTTTATTGAGATAGAATGTTTTAAGATGTAAGGAGGTTCGGGGTATTGGACTACAGGTCACCCATCTAACCAATGTGAGCAGTGCTCCCATTTCTCTGAGTCAATTCTTTCCTCTTGTACAGAACTCTTGAAGTCTTTGGTAAATTTTGACCTGTGTGAAAGGTTTTGATTGAGAAGGGAGGTTAGTGCTTGTTGTTGAAATTCAATATTACGATGCACTAAGACCCAGGCAATTAACAGAGTCAGAGCTTATAGTTTTCTATTGATATTACATATTTATAAAATATAAAAAATCAGGTGCTACATCTTTCAGGACAACAACAAAAACAGTTCTTAAAAAACTAGAAAACAAAGACTTCCCAAACATATTTGTTTCTAAATTTAAAGAAAAGCTTCTTAGGCATCTTTCCGGAAGTTTCTTTACATTTAAAGAATGCAAATGCAAATTACTTACATTTGAAGAAAAAGTAAATAAGTATGATTCATAAAGACTATAATAAACTGTTTGGCATCTAGTTCCAAAGTTGAAAAATTCCAGTCTACCATAATTTATGTTGTGTGTGCATACCTGCATGCTTGTGGAGTTCAGGGGATGAGTATGCATGTTGTTTCTCAGATACCAGCTACTGCTTTTTAGAGACAGGGTCCTTCCCTGACCTGGCTCCTGTGAATAGACTAGCTGGCCCTCAACCCCCATGGGTCTGATGGTTCATGGCTGTGCTTACTAACATGTGCTGCCAAGTCTAGCAGTTTTTAGTGCATGTTCTGGGAATCAAACTCTTGTCCTCACTCTAGCAAGGCAAACACTTTATCTCCTGAGCTACCACCTGGCTTAAATCATAAATGTTTCAAGATGGTTATTTCAAAGTTTTCTCTGAAGGTATTTCAGTACAACTTAGAAATTGGAGGTTAGATCAAATTACATTTGGAGACCATTATCTGCTAGGAAAGACTCCATCTATGCAATGATGAATAAACTGATAATATATAACTATATGAAAAACAAACTGAAAATATTGCTAAAATTATTAAATACCTTAATATTTCTGTAATTTAAGTAGAACAGAAAAAATAACTGCCTTCAGATTTTATCAGCAATATTCACTGGGAATAAAATGAAATAGATAATTTGTACAAAAAGAGAATGTGGGGCTGAAGGGATAGCTGAGCAATCAATTGCAGTGGATAGTCTGCTAGAGATGGATTTTGTTCTCGGCACCCACGACAGCTTATGCTATCTGTAGAAAGTCCCAGAGGATTTGACACCCACTTCTGGTGTCTGTGGATACTAGGCACATGTGGTGATATACATGCAGAGAAAACACGTATCCACATAAAAATAAGTAAAACAATCTTCCAGTAGAAACAAAAAATATAAATATAAATATATGAAATGGGTTTTAGTAAAAATATAACAAAACATTTAAAAAAAAAAAACAACAACATGCCATTAGTCCATATACTCAAAAAAGTAGATCATCTGCAATGTGCTACTCAAAATTATTTCCTTTCTATATAGATTAATTCACATTTGTATGTATCACATTTATAGGTTGTCAAAAACAAGGTTAGCACACAATTTAATATGAAAGTATTATTTGGATATTGGATAATATAGACAGGTTGATTGTGAGATTCTATCTCTTAGCAAAGACACAGATATCAGAATTTACATGCACTAAAATTCCCAACATCATTGTATATAAAAACACAGTCTCTATTGCTATAGAAAATATGAAGAAGAACAAAAGAAGCATCTGCCATGTAGGAACACACACAGGGTTAAACGGTTCTTTCTCAAAGAAATGTAGACCTAAAATATTCCTAAAGGTCACATGCCATCTCTTCAGCCCATTTAAGGCTTCTGAAATGCCACTCTGAAGTAAAATAACTACCTCTCCAGAAGAGTCATTCCATTAGAGAGCCAACTAACATCAGCACGGAGATAAATGGGGGAACAGAAAATTGATTTTGCACTTGGGCTGTAAGTGTGGTCAAATGTTACAGGCCAGCACATCAAATAGGATTCCAGAGACATTGTGCCTGGAAAATAATAACAGGAAGGATGTGGTTAAATGCAGTTTAATCATGCGGTCTGCTCCGTTCCATATATCGTGAAGTATTTATTTACTCTCTTTTAACAGGCCATGTTCACAAGTCGTTTTCCTTTGTTAACAAATGTGTCTCCCTGTTACTTCAACTGAGACATTATATCCCAACTCATCTGCACTACTGTGCTCAGAGACCAGCTGGTAGGTCCCAAGGGTAACCCATTTTTTAATTTGACTTAAAATATTGAGATGATACATCCATAAGATGTGTTAATTAAATTTTTTGAAAATTCCAGGCCAGGTCAAGATGCAAACGTTACGCAGACAGAAAATCATTAAATGATACTTGCTGAAACTATTGAATTCACTGATTTTTGAAAGTATAGAAAGTATGTACGTTCCAACCTTCCACAATTCCCCTGCCTTCTACATGACACTTAAGGGGCTGCCATGTTCAGTGGGGACCCACTATTTCTATTCCTGTGTTTAAGACCTTAGTATGGTTGAATGGAATCAGCCATGATGAATGCCGTGTGCTGGATTCTTTCTTGACTGCACTAAAGAGTCTCTTAGGATAAGCAAGAAACGGTCAATGGCATTATTAAAAGCCCCTGTGTACACTTGGCAGCTTAACAAGGAAGCTGTAGCTATTTTTTTTTTTTACTTCTTTTTTTCCCCCCTTATAGACATTTAGGCTTATAGACATTTAGAACAAAATAGCCTTTCTCCAACTATTGCTGAGCAAGTGAACAATTCCTGTGAAGATTGTAGGATGGGTAAACTTCCAAAGGAGGGGAAAGATTACAAAATTAAAGTCTTCATTAAAAATGCAGTACAGGGCAGAAATGGAAATCCACTCTGCCTTCCTTCCTGGTAGCTCCTCTCCACCTATGGGTTTCATAATCTTCTAGCACCCATCCATGAGCACAGTGTACTTTATTTTGCTTCCTCATGGAAGACAAGAGATATTTTTGAGGCATGCATGCTGTTCACACATGGTTTTTTGTGTTTTGGGCTATGATTAGGGCTTCTATTCTGCTATATGAGCTCTGCAGAGCTCAGCTTCAAATGTAATTTTGAGAGAGTAGGAGATAAAAATCCTATTCTGAAAATTCTCTTACAGAAATGCCATTTTATTTGTTTTTATTTTTGTCTTATTATTGTTCTTCTGGGTTTTATTTTTTGACATTAAAATATAATTACATCATTTCACCCTTTCCTTTCATCCTTCTGAACCCTTCCATATACCACTCCTAGTTCTCTTTCAAGTTCATGACCTCTTTTTGTTTCTCAGGAATCCCGCTTTAAATACTTTGTTCCCAATCTTGTTTTATAAATTCAAACTTCAGTCTAAGAATTTCAAACACAACACTACTCTCTTGGTTCAGAGTACTGATGACCTATGGAGTCATGACCCCTTTGCAGGTCAAGATATCCTGAATATCAGATACTTATATTAGAATTATAACAGGAGCAAAGTTAGAGTTATGAGGTAGTAACAAAAATAATTCATGATGGAGGATCACTAAATCATGAGGAATTGGATTAAAGGGTCAAAGGATCAAGAAGGTTGAGAAGCACTGATGTTGTGAGTTAATATAAACCTTTCATTATGAGTTGCTTTCTATTTTAATTATGTGTATTTATATATGTGTGTTCAGTATAACACTTGAATGGAAGTCAGAGGACAATTAAAGAGACTCAGTTATCTTGCACCAAGTGGGTATTATGGATAAAACCATTCTAGGTAGCAAACACTTTTATCTACCGAGCCATCTTAATGGACTTAAAATGAGATCTTTGCAAGGGATGATGGAATCTCCGTAAACTCCGAAGGTCTTTTTATATGATTCATTTTCTATTATTTTATTTATTTATTTATTTACATCCCAAATGATGCTCCCCCTCCAGGTACTTCTCTAAGAGAATCCCTTCCACCACCCCTCCCCTCTCCTTTGAGAGGGTAGGGGTCCCCCTTATTATCCTCCCACACTGGTGCATCAAGTTTAGGCCATATAAGTTGCATCCTCTCCCACTGATGCCAAACAATGCAGCTGATGGAGCCTGAGCTGCCTGTCTGCTACATACGTGCCAGGGCCTCATTCAAGTCAGTGTATATTTCTTTGGTTGGCTGCTCAGTCACTGAGAGCTCCCAGTGGTCCAGGTTAGTTGACTGTCAGTCTTCCTGTGGGGTCCCCATCCCTTTCCCTTTTCCCAATTTTTCCATAAGTTTACTGCTGAAAGCTTGCTCTTGGGGGAGTTAATAGCTCTCCAACTCTTAATACGAAAGTCATCAACCCCTACTAACGTAAATCTAGACATTTTCCATGACGTTTAATGTCCTAGCTCTATTGGTTGTCCATCTACCCTTTACAATTTTGACCTCACCACCTTCTTTCATGACATACAGTTTTAGGGTCCATGTTGTATTATGTGCCTCTGTTAAAAATCAAAAACAAAAAACAAACAAACAAACAAAAAACACAATGTAATGCCTTTTGTATCTAATATATAGATAATTATTTTCTCAGACTAGTATGTGTTGGAGACTCTATGTTATATTTAAATTTTAAGGAATGCAAAGAGAAGTGATTCATAAATCACTCTTTTATTTCTTTTTCTACAATGTTAGCACCACAACTCAAATTTTCTGTGTTGCTTGATAATTTTGTCTCTCTCTTCCTGTCTCTCTCATCTGTGTGTTCCTTTTCCATTTTCTTTTCAGTTTGCTTACTTCTGTGTTGTTGTATTCAAAAGTTAAGAGGTGGAAATGAATCATTTACCCTGACCGCAGAGATACTGAATGGAGACCTGAGACCTCCTGCCAATGTCACAAGAACTTTGGATATGGAGCAAGCATGGGAAGGGATGCTTTCTGAATTGCTCCAGAGGCCTCTATCTCAAGGACGTTGTGATTTGCTATCACCATGTTTTTAACTTTGCACAACATCTAAGGAAGCACTAGGCACCCAACATCCATTGCCCTTCCTCTAAAATATTACAACAGATGCAGTATTTACAATTTGAGTGCCAAGAAGCTATGAGTATGGACGATAGATGAAAAGCAGGTAAGCCATGGAATCATTTTTTGAAAAGGAGTAGGATAAAACTTTGTTTCTTTGGTGAAGTTTTTCCTGAATGAAACTCATCTGAGAGTTACCTGGTAATCATGAAAACATATTCTCTACTACCAGGTAGCTTATGTTCACGTTGTGTGGAAGGAGAGCAATTGTGAATTATACCAGAAATGATCATTGTATACATTATTATCCATCTTAAATCTGAAAACTGATAGACAGATAGACATTTGGAAAGTTAATTACTTTCTAAGTCTTGTGCTAAGTAGCATTTCTAGTCTAGTTATTTTAATCTGTTGTATTCCCAACTGCAAATATTTTATAAATGCTAATTAGATGAGGAGCCACAATATATATTTACAATCTCAGAGTTTGACCACATATCAAGAATATTTATGCTACCTAGATGGAGATTCAGTAGTCTCCCACTACCTATGTATTTTAAGGTACTGTTTGCTTCCTTACATAATGTTGATCCTTGAAGCAATTCTTGTGGGTTCCTGGTTTACATAATTTTCATATCTCATGAAATATATATATATATTTTTTCTCTTAAATGTTTAGAATACTAACAACATAGTACTGAGATCTAAACTTAAGATGGTTACTTCAGTCTTTTTGCTCCTTGGCTTCCATCTACTGGCACCTTTCATGACTCACTGAGAACATCAAGTTTACAATATATAAAACATGTACTTCAATAACTAAGAAATTGTTCAATGCTTTTGTTCACTTGATGGCAGTACAATTTTAATATAATATGCCTAAAGCTTTATTTTTAATGTTTTTATTAGAATATGTTAGTTTTATACAATTATGAGTTTATTATGATATTAAACAATTGAAAAATATTTTTAATATTACCCCTCTATTATCTTCTTATGTTAGCCTCTCTCTGATCACCTTCATCTTTCCCAATAGTCCCCATTTATTACATCTTTCTTTTCACTTAATTTTTATAGGAGTATGGACTATGTCACGGAGGAAAATGTTTTCCCTTCCTCTTTCAACCAGTAACCATCTGGAAATACCTATGATTACCTCGCCCTTCTATAACTGAATATCAACAGACCCCATCTTGAATACATCTTGTCAGGGCCAGAGTTAGGTTTTTATGGTGTGATAAATACCATGACAAAAACACATTATAGAGGGAAAGGGTCATTTCAGTTTATAGTTGTAGACTATCAAGAAAGGAAATCAAGTGAGAAACTCAAGGCAAGAACCAGAGGCAATGGAGCAATGGAGGTTACCTGCTTGGGCCAAAAGCTTGCTCAGTCTACTTTATTTTAAGACACAGGGCCACTTTTCCAGGAGTAGGTGATGTTGTTAGTAAAGGGCATAAACAGATATCTAATAAAAATTTGTTGACCTCACCTAATAAGCTATAAGGAACAGGTTGAAGAACTTTAAATATAAAATGTTCTTTCCACAGAGATTTTCACCACTTTGGATTTCTTTCAAGATATATTTAGTTTTTATTTTCATAATCTTAAGAGCTGGGATAGCATAATGGTAGAATAACAGGCTCTAAAGGTGTTATTCTGTACATGACAGCCCTATTCCTGACAATTACCAAATGTGAAGGTGGTCAATATTTCAATACTGTTTTATAATATGTAAATCAGAATAATACACACATAGGATTCTGTATATTTATCTTATAATTTTCTACCCAAATACATAGATCTCAAAGCATTATTTATGAAGATAAAACAATCACTGATGCTATGTAGACTGATGGCCACTACTGAAGAGAAAATATGCTTTGTGTGGTGATTGTGTGATGGATTAGTGTGAATCCAGTTGTGAGGTTGGCAGTGTTATTTTTTTTTATGTCTTTTTAGCTGTTCTTTCCATCCTGTAAGCCGTGTAACTAACAAATGTGTTAGTTGGTAAAATTTAAGGTAAATTTTCTCTTGAGGTGGGCCTCAATATCAAAGAAGCAATCTGAATTATTAATCAATTGCTTAAAAAGCCATGATTTTCTATATAACAGGAACTTTCCTGTGTATAAAGAATGTATAAATTATATAGACCAAGAGGACATGAATATTTTGATCAACAAACTTAGAGTCCAAAAGATAAGAGCTAACAAATCTTCTATATTCTATCAGAATGTGGACATTCATGACTTTTAATTGATATATCTCCAAGGTGTTTTCAATATCTATAATTATATTTTCATCATTTGCTCCTAGAGTAAAAACTCCAATACTTTACTCATCCCACAAATATTTATTGACTTTCCACTACCATATTGTAAAATGTTAAACATAGAACATCCCACAACTGGTAGCCCTTGACATTTAAAAGTTTCTTGTCTAGAAAGGTAGCCAGTAAAACAGAAAATTCATCATACACAGTTGTAGGTGATGGGGTAGAGGAGATATATTACCTGACATAGCAACATGTTAAAGGTTGGGATGAGAAAGAGGCGCTTAAGCAGAGGCTTATCTAATAAGCAGTAAACCTGAAAATATGGCCATGAATAAAGAGTCTTAGAAATAAATCTAAAGGAGTAATGTTTGGCCAGATTGAACAGTTCCTAAGTTATTTCAACAGTGTTCTTTGGTAAAGGGATATTTGATGTTTAGTTTTAATTACTATCTTGTCTTGTTTGAGAAATATCTAGATTAATAAAGTATACCTCTTGGTTTATCTGTTAGAGTATTTTTAAAAATGATAAAGTAAAGTAGGAAGACATATCCTGGATGTTGGCTGTCTTAATAAGTTGGGACAATGATGGAATAAAGTCATAAATGAGAGGAAATCTAATAGTTTAGACATAGTCTCTCTTTGGTTCTTGGCCATGAGAGGGTGATGGTGATGCTCTACTGTGCCCTCTTTACCACGATGCTCTGCTTCATTTCAGGTCTATAAATACAAGCAAAGTAACTATGGACCACAACCTTTAAAATTAGCCACCAAAAATAAACAAATAAATCTTTACTCCTTTAAATAGTTTTAAGTATTTGTCCCAATAGCATGAAACCTAATCCGATAGTTAGAAGGTATTATTGTGTTGTGAGTCCCTGATCATTTGACTCAAAACATTCAGAACTTGTTTGTGGAATGAATCTGGGAAGATGTAAAGAAGCATTCTAGAAAAATGTTGACTTCTATATGAGGAATTTAGTGGATGATTGTGGTAGGAATTCAGAAGACCAAACTTTTGAAAAAAATATGTAGCATACAAAGACTGGGTTCTCTAAGTTCCAGATGGAATAAAGTCCTGATAACTGCACTTGAATATATATGTGTTATGTTTTATCAAAACAAACTACAAATATGCTTTATCCAAATCTTGAGATTTTAGAAGGCTGATGGAATAATTAATCTGGTGGAAGGAATTTCAGATAGCTAAGCATTCAGTTGTAGCATGGCTTTCTGGCTCATTTTATCCAGATTTACAATCAGAAGGAAGAGTAAAACTCAGACTATGAAGATTTGAAATAGTCTATTTTGATCAGAAAAGCCAATGCCCAATGCGCCATGGTGAGGGGATACCCAGGGATCTTCTCCTTCTCCTCAGAGAAGGGAAAATGGAAATAGGAACAGGGAGGTGGTACAGGGAGAGGGTAGCAATTGTGATAGAAAATGAATGAATGAATGAATGAATGAATAAATAAATAAATAGATGTAGTAAAAAGCCATGGTCTCTGGAGAGCTTATAGCTCTAGTGCTTTGAAAGTGATTTCCTTACAGATAATAAAAACTGTTTGCAGTTTTAGAAAAACTGTTGAGAGATGAGAATCTTCCTGTAAGTGGGAGGAGAGAAAAGCAATGTTGCATATGTATTTGGAGGCAGTTAAGTGTTCCCTCAAGTTGGTAAGCAGATACCAGGAGAAGTGAGTATTTTTCCATGTAAAACTTGTACATCCATGTTTATAATTGTATGATTGTCAATAACTAAGTAGCACCAAGAACCCAAAGGCCCACAGATGGATGAATGGGTAGATACAAAGTAGGATGTGGATACCTGGGATAGTTCCTGGCAATAGAAAGGCATGAAGGCCTGACTCATGCCATGACGGAGGATAAATTTTTAAAATGGTATACTAAATTAAAGGCATGTTTTACAAAAGGAAAAAAAATAAAGTGATTTCCCTAGTCTCAGACATCTGTATATTTGGTCACCTATTTGGGGCTATTTGCAAAGTATTAAGAGGTTTCCTTTTTGGATGAGGAGAGTCCTTGGTGGTGGGATTAAGGTTTTAGAAGCCTCTTTTTGCCCCCACTCTGCTCTCTGTTTGTTGTTTGTAAATCAGGGTGTGACCCTCAGTTATTAATTGCATTAATGATGTGCCTGCTTGACTACTATCATGTTCCTTACCCTGGTAGTGACATTTTTCTGAAACCCTAATACCAATTAAGTCTTCCTTTCACTCATTGCTTTGGCTATAGTATTTTATCACAGCAATAGAAAACTAACTAATACAGCTATTAAAAGTAGTGAAACTTGGTTTTGTTTCTTTGTTTGTTTTGTTTTGTTTTTTTCTGGCTGGGACAAAAGGGAAAAAAAATCTTTGAGACATCTTCACAATGACCAAAACAATCAGCCATTGCTAGCTGAAGGCATAAGTTTATAATTTCACTTAAAACACTTTTCTTCAAGAAGAAAATGGTACCCAGCAACCTGTTACCACACAAACAGCTAGGAAATAGTTTCTATAGGAATTTCTTCACATTTGTTCAGCTACCCAGACACTCAGAAGCTTCAACAGCTACAATTGAAGAGCATTCTGTCTCTGTTGAACTGAGGGCAGATGTTGATGACATCCACAATTTTTCAGGCAAGCAGAACACAAGAATTACAAGGTCTTGAAAGTTTCCATTAAGGTTTCTAAGGAAAGCCCTTTAGTCCAGGAAATGTGTAGCATAGTGAAGTAAGAGATACCGTAGAAAGTTTAAGACTAGAAGTTCTAGAAAGGAAGAACTTCTGCTTAGAATTGCAAGCAGAAGCACAGGCATCCCAGGAGAAAGGCTCTATAGGCTACAGACAGCAAGACCATGGAGGGAGAGCTCTCCAAGCCGTTTGAAGCTTGTATCCCATGACCAAATATCCCAGATGCCACAAGTGAATATACAGGATTTAACGTTTTCTCTGTTAGATTTGATCTTGACTTTATGCAGTTTTCCCTTTGTAGGCTAACATTTCTCCCTTCTGAAATGTGAGTGGCATCTGTGTGTTGCAAATATGAAGCTTTCTTAAACATTTTAAACAAGGGTGGCAAGAGTTTTTGTCTTGATTCTCAAAGGGGAATTTGGAATTGGACTTTTGAGGGTTGCTAGAACTGCTTTCAAAGAAGCCATCTGCCCATTCCCATGCTAGATGAATTCAGTGCTAGTGCGACTAACGAGATAATATACTCCATGCATTCTGTGAATATATCCTTCCAAGAAATCCACATTACCTAAATTAATTTGTGTAAGTCTTCTAAAAACCCTAAGGAATCTGACACATGGAGAAAATAATTAAAAGCCAAACCAAACTAAACAGGAAAAAAAATAACCCTGAAAACTGCAAGTTGTATTTTAAACATGATTCAAGCAAATTCTAAGAAGATATTAAAATATTTGTGTGTCTAGATTATAAAAGCGTACCATGAGACCTATCTTTCTTCTTACATAGTAATTCATCAAGGGCAAAACAAAAGTTTAGGATAATATTTACAAGGACCCCTGATTAAATAGCACTATCAGTATAAAATATGTATTTATCACAAGTACATTTAACATTTTTATGTTATATAATATTGAAATCAAAGTGTTGAATGGCAAAGCAGTAATTCTTGTTTTATATCTTTTATATTATATATTTTCTTTATTTACATTTCAAATGTTATCCCCTTTCTTGGTTTCCCCTCCGAAAACCCCCTACCACATTCCTTGCCCCCTGCTTCTGTGAGATCCTTCCCCCAACCACCCACCCACTCCTGCTTCCTCACCCTGGCATTCCCATAACATGGGGAATCCAGCCTTCACAGGAACAAATAACTTCCCCTCCCATTGATGTCTGACAAGGCCATCCTCTGCTACATATGCAGCTGGAGCCATCTGTCCCTCCATATGTACTCTTTGGTTAGTGGTTTATTCCGTGGGAGCTCTGGGCAGTTTGGTTGGTTGATATTGTTGTTCTTCCTATGGGATTGCAAATCTCTCCAGCTCTTTCAGTCCTTTCTCTAACTCTTCTATTGGACCCCACAAAGCAGTAATTCTAAGAAAATGCCATTGAAACTATATTAAGTTAATTTCTCAAATTATTTTTATCTTTCAAAGACAATTTTAAGAAGTTTGAAATCTAAGATAAAGTATATTGTAACACTTATTTTGTTTTTATTATGATTATATCATCAATAATTCATTATTTGAATTCCTAGAATTTGTCAATAAATTTCTAAACAGTGATTCTAAGGAGGAATAAAATGATGTAATTAGAGCTTTGCAACATTATGGGAGGTAAATTTTATAGCATGTATTCAGTTTCAGAATTCAATTGTTTTACTGTTGAGCTTATGAAGTAAAGGGTATCTAGTGTATATTATATGTGAAAATATCCTCTAAGTAGTTAATTTTGTGGCTTGTGGCTGCATTATGTCTTGTAACCCATATTTGTATGTTGAACTTCTAAATCCCAGCAACTCAGAGCTTATTTGCAAGTAGAAAAAAGGATCTTTATTAATATAATTTAGTAAGGTAGAATTTGATCCAGTAAAGCTGATGTCCTTCTGTGAATAGAATATTTGCAAAGACACCTGCAGAAGGAAAACTATGTGATGATAAGAGAAAGGAACATCTATGTACAAGCCAAGGAGGTGATGCTTATGAATATAAGGAGTAGCCAACTGACATTGTGCTTTTAGACCTTTAGCCTTCATACATGTTGTTTAAACTATCCAGTCTAAATCAATTATAATTTAGCAGATTAAAAATTATGTGGGTAATTTAATACTAACAATGATATATTCAGGTTTCAAACTTCATGAACTATATTTGTAAGTAAAACATTCTCACATTAATAGAGAAGCAAAATGCCAAAAAAATCAATAATATCTAATCCCAAAAATACAATTGATAAGTCGAGAATGTCTTATTGTAGTTAAATTTCTCACAACATTTTGTAAATTTACAGCATCTCCTGTTTTTTTTTGGGGGGGGGGGATTGAATTATAAGAGGTTTCAGTTAGGCTCTTATAAGCTTCTTTTTAGTGTTGTCCTTCACAGTGATTCATACATAAGACCTATTTTCCATGAGTTATGTGTTACTTAATTTCAAAAAGCACATTACTTTTATCAACTAAATTCTTAAACTTATTTTCTATCTTTGTATAGTAGAAATCCATAACACTTAAATATATCTATAACAGAATTTGAAAAAAGTAAATTATTCTTATCCTACCTTGATTGAAATCAATTTTTTACTATCAATGAAGCAAGATCATAACAGGGTTTGGCAAACTTTTCCATAGGATAAGATGTCACATACTTAAACCCTTGCCAACCAGATAGATAGTCACTATTGTTGATGTTTAATTCTGAGGCAGCTATAAGTTTTGTGTCAGTAGATAGGTTTTAGTGTGCTGCTTAAACTTTATTTAAAAAAGCATAGAAGTGATAGCGGGCAGGATATAGTTTGGTTGCCATGTGTTAGAGGGGAAAAGATGTATAAAAAAATACAAATAAAAGATGGCTGTTTTGTTTTTTCCTATTTTATATATATCAATTTTTGGTGTTTCTAGTGCCTCTTTGAAAGACCATAACAAAAAACCAAGTTAAAGAGTTTATTTAGCTTACACTTTCATATTACTGTTCATCCTGAAAGGAAGTCAAGATAGTAACTCAAGCAAGGTAGGAACCTGGAGGTGGGAGCTGAAGCAGAGTCCACCGAGGAGTGCTACTTACTAGTTAGCTCTCATGCTTGGGTCTTACGTCTTCTTTAGAACCCAGCACTACCTGCCCAGCAATGGCACCATCTACAGTCTGGGTCCTTTCTCATCAATCACTAATAAAGGCAATACCATGTAGTCTTGCTTATAGCCCTATGTTGTAAAGGCATTATCTCAGTTGAGGCTCTTTCCTCATCAGTGAATCTAACTTGGGCCTAAACGACACAATACTAGCCAGTATAATTGACATCTTAATCAACTCTACAAGTAAAGGTATTACTATTAAATTATATCTTTTGCTTTTTATTCATCCCTAAGATTTCACATAAAAAATAAATAACTTTAAAAGTCCTTCACTCTACAAATTCAAACACATTAAAAATACAGTCCATTTAAAATATATAATCTCTTAAAAAAATCCAAAAATCTCTTTTGAAATTCCAAAAGCTATCAACTGTGGATTCCTACAAAAATCCAATTTAAGGTAAATATATTCTCACTTCAATAAAGAAAAACCAGGGCATAGCCACATTCTGAACCAAACATCAACACTGTTTAATATTTTAGATTTACTCATAATGTTCTGGACTCCTCCGAAGGGCTTCAGTCACTTCTTCAACTCTGCCATGTGTAGCATACACAGTTTGCCTTCTAGGCTCCAGCTAGCTTTACCTCATGCCTGCTACTGTTCTTGATGGCCATCTCATGATATTGGCATCTTCCACCCCGATGAAGTTCTTTGCTGTAACTGGGCTGCACTTCCACCAATAGGGTCTCATTGGCTTTCTTCATGGTTCAAAGACTCAACCCCTCTGCTCGACACTTCAATTCTGAGCTTCCAACTGCCAGTATGGCTTTTCCTTCACCAATGGCCTATTTTTGCTTTTCAAAGTGCCAAATCTCAGCAGCTCTCAGTGACTTCATCATGCCTCCAAAACCAGCATCACTACCAAGTTCAACTGTCAGCTTGAGGTTCAACATTGGCCACTACTGGAACATAGCTTCTGTGTGCTGACTCTCAGGATACACTTCCCAGAAGATTTCACATGAAAATTGTTGGTTTTTTCATTTTTCTTTCTTTGTTTCTGTGTTTCTTTGGTTTTTTGCCTCTTTCTTCCTATCTTTCTAAAACTTTTGTGGATTCTTTATGGATTTCACATCAGGCATCCCATCCCACTCATCTCCCCATGCCCTCGTATGCATCTTTCTCTCTTGAAACCTTCCCCAAAATAACACACACACACACACACACACACACACACACACACACACACACACATTTACAAACAAACAAAAATCAAAGCATAGAAAAATACTGAAAGACTCTAAGACTCCCAAAGGGAGACACTCACTCAAGCCTCGGGACAGCCGCGCACCCAAGAAGACACTGAGACCGAACTTAAGGTGTAGAGAGTAAGATTTAATACAGCAACGACAAGAAAGCACATAAAAAGCACATATACCAGAGGCTCTGGGGTTGAAACTCATACACTCAGCAAGGTGCAGAGGAGAATCGATGACCAGCCCAAATTTTTACAGGCTTTTATAGGAGAAGGGCAAGGGGGAAAAGTATAAGTTTTACGTCACCAAGGGGTTCTGCCAAGGGTTATTCTAAGGGACTTTCCAAGGGGCTTTTCGTAACCAAGGGGTCGTGTCCTATATTTTGGCAATGTACTTGATCTATTGGAACATTCTGAGGTTTGTTCAAACCTTTATCTTGAAAATGTTCCTGGCACAGTCCTAAGTTGGGAGGGTTTGGACTGGGTTTGTTCCAGGAGACCTTTTTATCTAAAAATATTCTTGGAACAATTTCCATTTGGGAGGGGGTCGGACTTCTGGGGTGAGAAGTTCAGGAGTGTTCCGGGAACAGTCTCTGGATGGGAGGGGTAAGAGGACTAGAGGACTTGAGTTCAGGAAGAGTTCAGTTTTTCCTCTTTCAATACGTCATCATGGAAGCTATCATATGTCACAATGTGTTTCACACTATATCCCTCTGTCTACAAATCTTTACTTGCAAATGTTCATTGCAATGAGTCATTAGTGGTCGAGTTCAAAGTCTCTGGATTCTGTGACACCCTCTTTGGGACTCCTCCCAGTTATCCTGTTGTTGCTCTGTGTCATGGAGAACCTATAGCTTTGGATCAACAGGACTTGCCCTTTCATGCATCCCAACCAGGATATGGATTTTGGGGCAGGTCAATTTAGAGAGTCTTGGATCTGGACCTTGATGGTAGCTAAGCTGGTCAGTATACTGGCTCTCCTATATTCTCACAACCAAGGTGAGTTCTCTAGAACTGTTCCACCTATGCCACCCAATGCCTCCATTGGCAGAAGGCAAAATCAGTTTCCCTGTTCCCATGCCCTTGGTCTCCCCTGTATCCCATGCCTCCAGAGCCAGTCCTATTATATCATCCACTCAAGTTGTGAGGCCCACTCTCCTAAGTGCTGTAGCTTGGGAGAGGTACGGCCAGCTCTTGTGCTTTCTCCATACCCTTGGGTCTGGCTTACCTGTGCCTTGCCAGCTCCACTGTGTTGTCCAGACAAGGTGCAGGGCCTGCTCTTCTGAGTGCTACAGCCAGTGAGATAATAGAACTTCTGTTCACAGACCATGAGGTCATCTCTCCCAACTGCCTCCAGTAATGAGGGACAGTGGGGAAACTGGTCTTTTCTTAATTATCAATAAATTCTCAGTTTCTGCTGACCAGCATTGAGTATCCCAGTAAAGCAAAGTAGTAGTTATGTTATCAACCTAATCACAGCCAATTCTTCACTCTCAGATTCTTAATTCAAATTATGAAATATCTCTAATAGAGTCCCTCTGGAACTTTACAAGCCAGGCCTCAATCTTCTCCATTGTTCTCAAGATTGTTTTGTTTTGTTTTGTTTTGTTTTGTTTTGTTTTGTTTTGTTTTGTTTTGTTTTGTTTTGGTTTGGTTTGGTTTGGTTTGGTTTGGTTTGGTTTTTTGAGACAGGGTTTCTCTGTGCAGCTCTGGCTGTCCTGGAACTCACTCTGTAGACCAGGCTGGCCTTGAACTCAGAAATCCACATGCTTCTGCCTCCCAAGTGCTGGGATTAAAGGCGTGTGCCACCACTGTTGGGCTCTCAAGATTCTTATCTTCCAAACACCCACAGAATAGCTCACCAAGTATCGGATACTCAATGGTGTTTCTTATACAAATCCTTAAGTCCTTCCATAAGTGTTCCTCACTTCTGGTCCAACATATATTAGGGTTTCTATTGCTTCAGTCAAACACCATGGCCAAAAGGCAAGTTGGGGTGGAAAGGGTTTGTTTGGTTAACCCACCTATACCACTGTTCATCACTTAAGAAAGTCAAGTTAGAAACGTAACCAAGCCGGGCGTGGTGGCACACGCCTTTAATCCCAGCACTTGGGAGGCAGAGGCAGGCGGATTTCTGAGTTCAAGGCCAGCCTGGTCTACAAAGTGAGTGCCAGGACAGCCAGGACTACACAGAGAAACCCTGTCTCGAAAAAACAAAACAAAACAAAACAAAACAAAACAAAACAAAAAACAAAAACAAAAAAAAACAATCAAACAAAAACAACAACAACAAAAAAAAGAAACGTAACCAAAGTAGGGACCTGGATGTAAGAGCTGATGCAGGGGCTATGGAGGGGCACTGCTTACTGAATTATTCTTATGCTTGCTTTACCTGCTTTCTTATATTACACAGGACTACCTGCCCATTCACAAAGAGCACATTAATTTCTCATTAAGGAAATATACTATGGACCTTTCTGAAGCCCAATCTTGTGGGCACATTTACTCAATTTAGACTTCCTTCTCTTCAGTGAGTTTACCTTGTGTCAAAGTGACATAAAAATAGCTATCACAGACTATCTTGATCCCCTGCACGTCCTATACATACTTCTGCAGTCTCTGTGAGTTCATATGTTCATCAGTTCTGCTGTGTATGAAATACAGTGTTTCCCATGGAGGTTATCATTTATCCCTCCAGGTTCTCACAATCTTTTTGCTTCTTCTTACCCATAGCTCACTGATCCCTGAGGAGAAGAGTTTGATTATCATATCCCATTTATTACTGAGCATTCCAAAGTCTCATTCTCTCTATATCTTGTCTGGTTGTGGGTATCTGTGTTAGTTCCCATCAACTGCAAAGGGAAGTTGTCCCAATGAGGGCTGAGTAAAACACCGACCCATGGCTACGGTAGAATGTCATCAGAAATCATTTAATGCTATGTTACCTTTAACAGAACAATAGAATTTAGTTTTCTCCTAGGTCCATAGTGTATCTAGTCTCACATTATTGTCCATTTCTGTAGTGTCAGGCACGAATTCCTTTTTGTGGAATGGGTTTTAAATCCAATCATAGAGTGGTTGTTTTTTCCTCCATCATTTTTGTCACTATTGCATAAACCCATTGTGTAGGTAAGTTAATCTTATAGATCACTGGATTTGCAGCTGCATGGTATTTATTTGTTTCTTCTGGTACTGTATAACATACAGAGTACTTTTCAGTACTGTGAACACTAATCAATAGGGATAAAATCTCTACTTAGGGAGCATCATGGTTATTTCATGTTCAGTGTGATATATGAGTTTTGTCTTCAGCAATAGAGCCTATTTGTCAACTGTGGGGACTAGCCAATAGCCTTAGCTGGTTGGGGGTTTTCATAGGGCTCTTTTGCTAACGGCTCAACTATATGTAGATGATTGTTTCCCATTGCTGACCCTGAAGATTTTACATAGTTGCTAAAAAGGTCTACTTAGGAAATTATTTCCTTAATTGGGACTCTGTTTAGGTTACTTCCACACATGTATATATTTCACGAAGTTTCTACAGTTGTTGGCTTCCAAATATCTCCCCAAACAACAGTCTTAGTTGACCCTCTCTGAATTATATCCCTTACTCGTCTCTTCCCTGCCCATCTTTGTTTAACCCTCCTGTTCCAATATCCCATTTTTTTCTCTTCAGAATTAGATATTCTACTTCCCCTCCTTGGGATATCTTCCTCTCCGGTCTACTCCCTTATGTTATGCCTAATCTTTTGGGGTTATATGGATTGTAGTCTATATATTTAATTCTTAAAAGCTAATATCAACGTAAACAAGAAAAACCATACAATATTTGTCTTTGGGAGCTCTGTGTTACCTCATTCATGATGATTTATTTCTAGCTCGATCCATTAACCTGCAAATTTTATATAATTTTTTTTAACATCTCAGGGTATTTAAAAATGGTTTTCTTTTAGCTATATTATATATTAGGTGGGAAGTTGATTAATAAGATTAATGGTATAAAATATTTAAATAACATTTCCTATGTTTAGTATGGGTTATCTAGACACTGTGTAGGTTTGTGCAATGATCCCATAGTAACTATTCAAAATTCATAGTGCTGCTTTCATGTGATTGACAGGTTTTTATGTATAGAGTTTCCCAAGCAAGCTCCACATTAACTACTGTATGCTGCATTAGTTTTTATCAGATGTTTATTTCCTACTTGGATGGTGAGAATAGAAAATGTTGTCAGAATTTTGTTTGTTTTTACAATTCTATTACTTGGCCATCTTTCAAATATGGAATGCTGGGTTGTGGCCAGTGCCTTGGCTTTGCAGAACAAAGAAGAAGAAGAGACAGACACTTGTGTAAATTAGTTCCTGACTTAACTATGGTCCAGTCGTACCTTCTCTGTTAATAGAAAACTTTGGGTTAAGATAAGACTACAGTACCTGGAGGAAACTAGAGAACTTGGATATCTTAACTAATTCTGTGCTTTTAGAGAAGTATGAATTCTTTTTATATTTCTTGACACTTTGAGTAGTCTTTTAATAGCAGTGATGTGATACTGGGTAAATTGAGGTCCGTTATGGGGTTTTTAGACTTGTTAATAAATAATTAAGATTAGGGAGAGCTGAAGGGATGACTTAGCAGTTAAGAGTGGTGCTTAGTTGTCAGCATCTCTGTCCGGCAATTTACAGCTGTCTGGAACTCCATTTCCAGGTGTCTTTTTACTGTTAGTCTATATCAGCACTTGCATCCATGTATAAATTAATATGGACACACACCCACATAATCACAATCAACACACAAGTGTGGAGAGCCATGAGCAATCGCCATTACAAGATGGCGCCGGCTTCCACTGTGCCTAACTGGTAAACAAGCAATGTGCGCAGGTGCAAGAGAGAATTCGTGCCAAGTCACTGCCCATCCTGGGGCGTAGCAATGAGGCGATGGGCAAGCAACAAATCAGGTGCTGACATGCCATGCCAAGGTGTATATAAGCAGCACCATTTTCCGGGGTTCGGGGTCTTCCTCCTGATGAAGCAATAAAGCTTTGCTGCAGAAGTATCCGGTTGTCCGAGTGTGTTCTCGCTGGCGAGGCACTAGCTCGGGACAATTGGTGCCGAGAACCCTGGAACGCCTTACCATCGCCAGGCGCCAAGGGGACCCTCCATTCGCTGGGCAGATTCAGAACTGCAGGACGAGGTAAGCTCTGTAAGGTATGTTCAGTCTTGAAGTTTCTCCAGCGTTAGAGGCCTTTTTGTTTGTTTTCACGGGGCTCGTTCTTTTTCTTTTGGTTGTGTTCTACTTCCACCGGTGGAACTGCTGACTGATTCTCAGTCACAGTCAGGCACAGTTAGATAAAAGGGCAGTATGGGAATTTCCCACTCCGTGGTGACCGCCTTACGGTCGGTCCTGAGGCAGTGTGGCCTGAAGATCGCCACTAAGACTCTAGAGGGCTTTGTTAAAGAGACAGATCACATAGTGCTGTAGTATGCGTGCTCAGGGTCCTTAACTATTGCCTCCTGGGAGAAACTGAAAGGAGATCTAGTTAGGGAACAGCAGAACAGCAAACTTAAAGCAGGGACCATGCTGTTGTGGAAGCTGGTAAGATCGTGCTTAAAAGACGAGGAATGTCAGCAAATGGTTGAGATGGGGCAGAGAGTACTGGAGGAGATTCAAGACAGTCTATCAGAGACAGAGCGGGGAGAGAGGTTAGGAGTTCAGAGAAAACGAGGTTCACCTAAGTACAAAAGCCCTTCTGCGGACCTTGAGCCCGAGGTAGAGAGATACAAGGGAAAGTATGCCCTGGGAGAGATTAGAAAAGGGGATGGGAAGGGAGAGATGAAGAGAGATCAAGCTGGGGAGGCCCCTAGGGGAGGGAGCCTCTATCTGCCATTAGATGAGTTTAAGGCTCTAGGTTTTGATAGCTTCGAATCAGATGAGGAACTTGACCCTTCTGAGGAAATAGAGGAAGAGGCGGCTCATTATGAGGAAGAAAAATACCATCCAGATGAAAGATGAGCTAATCAGTCACAGAATAAGAAAAAAGCAGCTAGAGACCAAAATCAGCACCCTGCGTGGTCTCCGGGCCCTCAACCTCTGGGTCCTAGTGCACCTCCGCCCTATGTGGAGAGGTACCATTTAGACTCATTCATTTCAAAGGAGGAACAGAGAAAAGTGCAGCAAGCGTTTCCAGTCTTTGAAGGCGCAGTGGAGTATATACAGATTAAAGAACTTGCGGAGTCAGTCCGTAACTATGGAGTCAATGCCAAACTTTACTGTGGCCCAAGTCGAAAGGCTTGCGACTCTGGCTATGATTCCTGGGGATTGGATGACTGTTGTGAAAGCTGAAGCCCCTAATATGGGAATGTATCTAGAATGGAAAGCTTTGTGGCAAGATTCCTGCCAAGCACAGGCAAGGGCCAATGCCGCCATTGAAGGGAACCAAAGAACATGGATTTTTGAGTTGCTTACAGGTCAGGGACAACACGCTGCTAACCAGACTAATAACCATTGGGGAGCGTACTCCCAGATCTCAGCTGCCACCATTAAGGCATGGAAGGCACTCTCTAGGAAGGGAGAGGCAAGCGGACATTTGACAAAGATTATTCAGGGCACCCAGGAGTCGTTCTCAGACTTTGTGGCTAGAATGAGAGAAGCGTCAGGGAGAATCTTTGGAGACCCAGAGGCAGCTATGCCTTTAATTGAACAGTTGGTCTATGAACAGGCTACGCAGGAGTGCAGGGCAGCTATTACACCCAGAAAGAGCAAAGGATTGCAGGACTGGTTAAAGGTTTGCCGTGAGCTTGGAGGGCCGCTCACTAATGCCAGTCTGGCACCTGCCATTCTACACGGGCAGAAGAGCCCTGACATGGCAGAACTCAAACTCTGCTATAATTGTGGCAAACCAGGACACTTAAAAAAGGACTGCAGAGCCCTTGTCAAAAGGAGAGCGCCAGGACTGTGTACTAAGTGTGGGAAAGGATATCATTGGGCCAGAGATTGTCGCTCAGTCAAGGACATTCGAGGCAGGCCCCTGCAGCCAGGAATTCCTCAAGCAGTAGAGAATGAAGGCATTCCAAAAAACGGGTATCAGGGCCCCAGGTCTCAGGGCCCCAAAACATATGGGACCCCGGCAGGCAACAGGTAGACCCCACAGTCAGCAGGGCAACAGAAGGCTTAGGTGGATTGGACCTCCGTGCCGCCACCCGATTCATCATGATGCCCCAAATGGTGGTGCAGCCTGTTCCTACTGACTACAAAGGGCCTCTGCCACCCGGAAGTGTCAGCCTAATACTGGGCCGGGCCTCCCTTACCTTACAAGGCCTTATTGTTCACCCTGGAGTCATAAATCAAGATTATGAAGGGGAACTTCAAGTTCTCTGTTCCTGCCCTCAGGGTGTCTTTTCTATTTCACAAGGGGATAGAATAGCTCAGCTAATAAATTTTGCCAAGCCTATGTGGCTGTTTTCCCTCCTCTGGTGTCCCTCGAGCTGCCAGAGGGATTGGCTCTACTGGAAATGATTCTGCTTACTTAGTAATGCCTCTTGACTCCAGGCCATCATTAGAATTAGTTATAGAAGGAAAACAATTTAAGGGTATTTTATATACAGGAGCAGATAAAAGTATCATCTCTTCCCACTGGTGGCCAAAAGCCTGGCCCGTTACTCAATCATCACATTCTTTATAAGGGTTAGGCTATCAGTCCTGCTCCACTATTAGCTCCCGTTCTTTGAGCTGGCAAGCACATGAAGGTCAAATGGGACGATTCACTCCTTATGTCTTACTACTCCCAGTTAATCTCTGGGGGAGAGACATTTTACAGGCAATGGGAATGACCTTGACTAATGAATACTCACCACAAGCTGTTCAAATGATGAAGAAAATGGGCTATAAAGAAGGAAGGGGATTAGGGAAAGGAGAGCAGGGTAGACTTGAACCTATCCCTCAAGAAGGTAATAATGGGAGACAAGGTTTGGGTATTTCCTAGGGGCCGTTGAGGGCTCCATGCCCATACCATGGCTTACAGAGGAAGCTGTATGGGTTCCTCAATGGCCTCTCTCCTCTGAAAAATTAGAAGCAGCCACAAAACTGATCTCTGAACAGCTATGCCTGGGTCATTTAGAGCCCTCTACCTCACCCTGGAATAAACCTATTTTTGTAATTAAGAAAAAATCTGGCAAATGGCACTTATTACATGATCTTAGAGCAATTAATGCACAAATGTGCCTGTTTGGGTCAGTTCAGCGAGGGCTACCATTGCTTTCCGCCCTACCCAAGAATTGGGAAATTATAATTATAGATATTAAAGATTGTTTTTTTCTCTATACCTTTATGCCCTCAAGATAGGCAAAGATTTGCATTTACCATCCCAGCCATTAATTATTTAGAGCCTGATCAAAGATACCAATGGAAGGTCCTACCTCAGGGTATGGCGAATAGCCCCACCATGTGTCAACTGCATGTGCAATTGGCACTTAAGTCAGTTAGAAATCATTTTCCATCATTACTTTTGATACTTTACATGGATGATATTTTGATTTGCCATAAAAATTCACAGTTATTGCAAGATGCATACCCTATATTAATAAAAACATTAGGGCAATGGGGATTGCAGGTGGCCACCAAAAAGGTGCAAGTTGCTCGAATGGGACCCTTTCTAGGGTCACTCATTTATCCTGACAAAATTGTTCCTCAAAAATTAGATATTCGCAAAGATCAACTACATACCTTGAATGATTTCCAAAAATTTCTGGGAGATATTAATTGGCTGAGACCATTTTTGAAAATTCCATCAGCGGAATTAAAGCCGTTATCTGATATATTAGAGGGAGATACCCACATCTCCTCCCACAGAGCACTTACCCCAGCTGCATGTCAAGCTTTACAAACTGTAGAAAAGGCCTTAGAAGATGCTCAATTATAACGCATTGATGAGTTGAAGTCATTTGAAATGTGCGTACTAAAAACCGCAGTTACCAACAGCAGTCTTGTGGCAAAATGGAACCTTATTGTGGGTCCATCCTAATGCTTCCCCTGCAAAAATCATTGAATGGTATCCTAATGCAGTTGCTCAAATTGCACTTCGGGGGATAAAAGCAGCTATTACTCATTTTGGGAAAGAACCTCATATGCTAATTGTGCCTTATACCTCTACTCAAGTTCAAACCCTGGCAGCAACAACTAATGATTGGGCAGTCTGGGTTGCCTCCTATTCAGGAAACATTGATAATCATTATCCAAAACACCCAATCTTACAGTTTGCCTTAAGCCAAGCCATAGTGTTTCCAGTAATGACAGCCAAACACCCACTTGCGGATGGGGTGGTGGTATATACAGATGTATCCAAATCTGGCATAGGTGCATATGTAGTAAATGGCCAAGTAACATCCAAACAATATAATGAGACATCACCCCAGGTTGTAGAGTGTTTGGTGGTACTGGAGGTCCTTAAAACTTTCCTGGGACCGCTCAATATTGTATCTGATTCCTTATATGTGGTTAATGCAGTTAATACGCTTGAAGTTGCTGGTTTAATTAGACCCTCTAGCAAGCTTGCTCACATTTTTCAGCAAATTCAGTCTTCCCTGTTACAGAGAAGACATCTTGTTTATATTACTCATGTCAGGGCTCATTCTGACCTTCCTGGCCCCATATCTCATGGAAATGACTTGGCAGACAAAGCCACTAGAATCATGGCTGCTGCTCTGTCCTCACTGGCAGAGGCTGCAAGGGAGTTTCATAAATGCTTCCACGTGACGGCTGAAACTTTGCGCCGCCATTTCACTTTAACCAGGAAAGAAGCTCGTGACATTGTCACCCAATGTCAAAATTGTTGTCAATTTTTGCCGACTCCTCATGTAGGGGTAAACCCCCAAGGCATCAGGTCATTATAGGTCTGGCAAATGGATGTCACTCATATTTCCTCCTTTGGAAGAAATCAATATTTACATGTTTCCATTGACACCTGCTCTGGTGTTATGTTTGCTACACCTTTAACAGGTGAGAAAGCCTCTCATGTTATACAGCATTGTTTAGAAGCTTGGAGTGCTTGGGGCAAGCCCACAATCCTTAAAACTGATAATGGGCCAGCATATACCTCTACTAAATTTCAGCAATTTTGTCATCAAATGGATGTCACTCACCTGACTGGCCTTCCTTATAATCCTCAAAGACAAGGCATTGTGGAACGTGCCCACAGTACACTCAAGTCTTATTTTATAAAACAAAATAGGGGAGTTGATGAGACTCTGCCCTCAGTGCCAAGAGTAGCTGTCTCCATGGCACTTTTCATACTTAATTTTTTGAATCTTGACGAGCAAGGTCGTTCTGCAGCTGATCAACATAGCTCAGACCCTGATAGACCAAAAGAAATGGTGAAATGGAAAGATGTCTTATCTGGTCTGTGGAAAGGTCCGGATCCTATTTTAATAAGATCCAGGCATGTTTTTCCACAGAGTGAAGACAACCCACTTTGGCTGCCAGAACAACTCACCCACAAGATATTAATCAAGGATGGTGTGGAAGATGCTGACCTCCCGAGGATTGCTTCTGATTCTGACAATGCTGAACTTGTCTCAGGTTCCTAGTATGACGGGTGAACAGAGATGGGCCATTCTTTTGGCTTTCCCTAAACCAACGCCAGTTTTTCATGATGCTATAGTTTTTCCAAAATTCTTTACTACTAATAAAAAATTGGATTTACCATATTTGCCATTTGACCCTTTACGGATCCCATTAGGAGAAAATCGCTCCCTCCAAGAACAGGGTTCCCTATGTTTTCAATTATCGCAAAAGGGGGACTGTATTCAGCTCAGTATCCGTATGTTAGGATCATTTAAGGATAGTGGGACTGTAAATCTCACCCAAACCCGAAGAAAAGGAAATAATAGTATTATTCATGTTACATGGTTTTGGTGGCACTCGACAATGTGGCTAAAAGGTACATTCCTGTCTCCCAATTGGAATGAAACAGAGCGTCCTCATCAACCCAGAATTGCACCCCATTGTGGTGGAGAGGATGAAGGGGAGTTGCTGCCATGGTCAGACTGTCAGTCGTCTGTAGCCAGATGGATTGATGAGCACAAATATTTTACCTTCTCCCCCAATATGTTGTTTGGGACTGAAGAAGAGTTTGTAATGAGAACGGGCCTCTTCTTGGAGGACCGCAGAATGAGCCCTTACCAAAAATGGCTACTTTGTGGGATTAATGGAAGCTGTACAGATCTTAATCCCCTTGTTTTCTTAAAAGGAGGTGCTGTAGGAAAGACCATTTACACTGGTGTCTCCAATTATACCAGCATTGGGGTAGATGGACAACCAACGAGATATGTAATCCATACTGAAGAGATCTCTAGTTTAAATAAGACACAGATTAATCAAACCAGCTATATATCAACTCCAGTATGTGTCTATCCTCCTTTCTTGTTTATTTTATCTAATGATTCATTTGAAAACTGTGTAAATGATTCATGTTGGATTTCTCAATGTTGGGATGCAACAAAGGACACCCACACCATGGTGGCCTGGATCCCACATTGGATCCCTGTTCCGGTGGAAACACCCTCCACCTTATCCCTGTTTCCACAAAAAAAGAGATTTTGGCATTACTGCTGCCGTGATCATAGCAATTTCAGCCAGTGTAGCTGCTGCTACAGCTGCAGGGTTCGCTATGGCTGGTACGGTCCAAACAGGCACAAAATTAAATCAGCTTTCAGTCGAAGTGACTGATGCCATCAATGTCCAAACTTCTGCTAGTGCCCAGTTGAAGGGAGGGCTGATGATTTTGAATCAGCACCTTAATCTGGTTGAAGAACAGATAGGTGTCCTATACCAGTTGGCCCAGTTGGGTTGTGAAAGAAAATTGGGCGCTCTGTGTATTACCAGTGTTCAATATGAAAATTTTACTCGTGCAGCTAATCTGTCTAGACAGCATTCTTTGTATCTTTCAGGAAATTGGTCCGAAGGATTCGATGAGACTCTTGAGGCACTGAGGGCGGCAGTTTTAAAGATCAACTCGACACGAGTGGACCTGTCATTGACAGAGGGCCTCTCCTCCTGGATTTCATCTGCATTTTCTTATTTTAAGGAAATGGTAGGGGTAGTTTTATTTGGTGCTGCCATCTGCTGTGGGCTTGTGTTCATGCTCTGGTTGGTCTGCAAGCTCAGAGCCCAACAAACTTGTGACAAGGTCGTCATTGCTCAAGCACTTGTGGCCATTGAATAAAGGGCCTCCCCCAAAATCTGGTTATCTATGTTGAAATAATTAATGTTGTGGTGATAAGTTTAGGAACATCATGATCAGTCCTTGCACACCGCTGAGGTCTCCTCATTGCATGCGGTAGGGTGGTCTTGGATCCTCCTTCCTCATCACATTTTGCTTTGGCTAGCCTCTTCTGTAGAGTTTGCCTTAGGTCATTTAGCAGTTACTGTCACACAGCACTGCGGTATCCAGAGATGGGCAACTTTCCTCATGCACAGACCAACCTAAGACACGGGGCCTGGTGGCGATAGGGTTACCCAATGACGGGAGAGGCTGTGACATTAGAGGAACGACCTAAAACAGGAGCCGTGGCAGATGGACATAATTGCACAGATCTAGTCCAGCCTCATTTTACTAAAACAAAAAGGGGGAGATGTGGAGGGCCGTGAGCAATAGCCATTACAAGATGGCGCCGGCTTCCACTGTGCCTAACTGGTAAACAAGCAATGTGCACAGGTGCAAGATTGAATTCGTGCCAAGTCACTGCCCATCCCGGGGCATAGCAATGAGGCAATGGGCAAGCAACAAATCAGGTGCTGACATGCCATGCCAAGGTGTATATAAGCAGCACAGTTTTCCGGGGTTCGGGGTCTTCCTCCTGATGAAGCAATAAAGCTTTGCTGCAGAAGAATCTGGTTGTCTGAGTGTGTTCTTGCTGGCGAGGCACAAGATCGGGACACACAAGCACACATGCATATAACCCACAGACTCTCACACACATATATAGTTAAAATAATTAAAATGATAGATATTAAAAATAAAAAGAAATCAAGAATAGATTCAAACAGATGCTCAAGGTCAATTTTCTTCAACTTAGGAAAAAAGCCCCAAGATAGGCAAGCTGGAACTCTCAGCTGCTGCCCAGAAGAGGGAAATGGAGAGAAAGGTAGACAAAGAGGAGAATATTTTAAAAATAATTAAAATATCTTGCCCTTAAGCTGACAAAGAGGACATGGTCGACAAATAACGACATGGAAGGAAGGGAGACTTTAAGAAAGAGTAAGGCCCACAAAACAAACAAAACCAAAACCAAAACAAACAAAAGAAACATAATACCAAGACAGAGAGATGTAATATTTTGAGTAATTCAGAAAAGCAACAGATTTTTAAAGCTATATACCTGTGGCCCTGTAATGTACTGTGTTAATGGGAGGTGTTCATTGGAGAAAGGCTCGTGGCATTTATCTCTTTGGTATGGTCTAAGGTGAACTCACTGTCCTAGCTGTGATCATCCATTCCTGAAATATGGTCCTTTAGACATATTGCTTAACTTGTATCACGGGCATGTTATGTCTAATCCAAGCCAGAGATTTCAGCTTCTTTATAACTTCCTCTTAATGAGCCTTAATGCTGCTGTGCCATTTACAAATGAGAAAACAACATTCAATTTGCATATACCTTAGAACAGATAGTTCTTGCCTGCTGCTAGGGCATTTTCCCCCAGGTGATAATGATATTATTAATGGAAATTTCAAGTTTCTGACTTTCATGGATGCTGCAGATTCATTTGGACAAACTACTTACACAATGGATAGCCTAAACTGATGATCAAAGGATAACCTTGGTGAAATTGCATGACTTTTTCTCCTTTAAAGAAAGTACTTACCAGCTACCCTAACTATGCAAAAGCAGGAACCTACTTCCTATATGGTCCTATGTGCTCCACATGTCATCCTGAAACAGAAAGACCTCTGTATTGAAAAAAAAATTCATAGACACTCTTTTTTATACATTGTAAGGCCATTCCTTTTTGGGGGGTTGCAAGAATATAATTTGAGTATAAATTTAGATTTCTGGGGACAAAAGGACTTAATGGTGCCTTGGGCCATCATGCCAGACACCTGCAGTTACAGAAAAGATAGCTTTCACCACAGTCTATGGAGTGAGATATAAATGAGATCTGTGACCAAAAACTTTCAGAGAAACTCTCAGTAGGCATAAAGGCCAGAGAGAGTCAAGGCATTGACATTGTTCTTGTAGAAAATTCCAGTGATTTAGTGTAGAAAAACACAATTACCAGAACCATATTATTAAAAAACCCAGGTTTACAGTGGCAAGCTCATGTGTTCTCCAACAATAGCAATATTAGCTGATGCCAGTGAATACGCTTATGATAGAGAAATGCAGTTTTCTGTTAAGAAAATGGGCATACACACATAGACACACAGAGAGTAAAAGACAGAGAGACACACAGGGACAGAGACAGAGAGGGGAGAGAGAAAGGGACATAGAGAGACAGAGACAAAGAGAGAGACAAAAACAGAGGGAATCTAGTTTTCTGCATGTTCAAGTCATGACTATACAATGTTAAGAATAGACAATTTTTCTATCACCTCGTTTAATGTCAAAGTAAATACACATAACAGCATCTGTATTCTGCAACCTCATGCATTCAGGATGATTTTACACAGGTGAGTTGAGAAGCATAAGTTTTAATGCTTTGGTTTCTATAGAGCTGTTTTGTCAGATCTAGGACCCAAGTACTGACTTTGGTGACGTTGGCTGACTGAAGGATTGCTTCTGTTGCGTATCAATATAGAAACTCCTTTCAAATCTATTTCCTTTGAAGAAACTTTATACTTTTTAACATCACATAAAATATCACTTTTAAATGGATTTACCCTGAGTGCTGCTTGTGTTGGTTCAAAGGACATGTTACTTTCAAAGATTTGAGAACCACTTTGGTCCAAGAGACATTTATTACAATACCATTTCTCATGAAACAAGGCCACTTTGTTTCCCGGCTTAAGACTGCCTGATGTTTCTTAGGTGGAAATGGCTCAGGTGAGATAAAGGAAAATTCAGCAAGGTCAGAAGAAAGAAGAAAAGATTTATCTGTGAATAGAAGAGATAATGGCATCATAGTGTACAGACAAGATAGAATTGAAGCTTTTCTGGTAACCCCCCTCCATAAATGCTACCCAGGGGAAAAAAAATCAGCCACTTATGGATAGTTTGACAAAGTTAATATGTGGTATGCAAATGGCTATGTTCAAAAGCCTACCATTCACATAGAAATGCTGAAGGAAATTAATGAAAATAGTTGACTCTATGAAGCCCAGGAAGAATACTAAATATTCATTTCACTAAGTTATACAAATGATGTATGTTTAGAAAATAAACTTTCTCCATGCAGATGTTGCTACTTCCTATAACTCTGTTTGCTTGACAATTGTAAATTTTTTCTTAAACCTAGAAACACATTCTGTTAATAAGTGATAAAATACCCTGGTAGTAATTTTGTTATGGTATTAGTCTGACATTTGCCACTAATAAGATGAAAATATATTGTTTATACACTTTGAATGACAGTAATTTGAAATGACATTAAAATATGTAGCTGAAGACCTCGAGTGTCAGTTCTGGCTCATTTAGATACTATCATTGAATAAATAAATAAGGAAGTTGATGGCACCTTTTAATTTTTTTCTACTTGATTTTAATAGATTATTGCTTCTCAGAGATATTTGAAATGTTTCTTCATTCAGTTAGAACACAAATTAGCATGTCATTTCCCCATGAATTTTTAAAGCAGATAGGATATTGACAGTACCCATCCAGTGTGCATCTGTGTAGATATTTCAGGAATTTCAATAAGTCATTTGAAGAATAGATCCATGCAAGCATCTATCATTGCTATGCAGTCATTGTAAACTAAAATTGCATTGTCAGTATTTGAAAATAAAACACTGTGAGACTTGGAGTAAAATAAAAATAAATTCTGGAAGTAGCTACTGCTGACTGTTATGTACTTTGCATATTCAGACACTGAAAATGATCATTTGACCTTGGGAGGAAATATTTTGTGAAGAGTTTTTAGCTTCTTCTCAATGATCTTTTTTTTTTATTATTATTAAAAGGCAGCGACTCCTTATGTTTTTGTCAAGTAAAATAGAGATATCAAAATAAAAATAGAAATTTTAAAATACTGGATGAGAATATATCTTTTTTTTCCCCATGAAAAGTGTGATTAAAGGAATGGAGAGGTGATTGGGTAGTTACATCTATACTCTGTTCTTACAGTGACTTGTTGGTTCCCAGCACCCACATCACCCAGCCACAACCACTTGTACCTCTAGGTTAAGGAAGTCTGCCTCCCTTTCTGGCCTCTGTAGGTACACACATTTGAAGCATATATACATGTGGCTTATATTAATATGGTACATAAATAAAACTAAATCTCATAAATGTATTATGCTTATATTCTAGTATGTATTCTTTATACTTTACTAATTACTTTTTTCCTGAAATAAAGTAAAACTTAACTGTGTCTGTAATCTTTTTCTTCAGTGTTCACTTTCTTACACAAGGAGTATTTTCAGTCCTCCTGTATTATGGCTTGAATTCGAAATACCTCTCATAGGCTCATGTTTTGAACACCTGGTGTTATTTTAGAAGGTCCTGGAAACTTTGGGAGTTGTGATTTAGCATGAGGAGGTAGGTCAGTGTGGTGGTTGGCCCAAGGAGTGGTACTTTTTGGAGTGGGTATAGCCTTGTTGGAGGAAATATTTCATTTTAGGGGTGGGCAATGAAACCCTCCTACTAGCCAGGTAGGAGTCAGTCTGCTTCTGGCTTCCTTTGGATGAAAATGTAGAACGTTCAGTTCAGCTCCTCCTCTGCCATGCCACCCTGGAGAATGCCATGTCCCTGCCTTGATGATAATGGGCTGAAACTCTGAACTGGTAAGCCAGCCCTAATTAAATGTTGTCATTTATAAGAGTTGCCTAGCTCATGGTGTCTGTTCACAGCAGTATAAACATAACTAAGGCAGAAGTTGGTACCAGGTGCTGGGATATAGTTTTGATGGCTTGGCCATGTTTTTGTTTGAATGAATGTGGATTTGGTGGCTTTGGATTTACAAAGCTGTGGAATGCTTTAAGTGGGGCTTAATGGGCCATCCTAGTAGGGATATGGAAGAGAGTAATTCTGAGGGTGATTTAAACTGCATAGGCATGTTGGCTAAAGAGGTCAAAATGCAGAAGAGTGTTAGTATGTGGCCTACAGACTGTTTTTGTGATATGTTAGTGAATAACATGGATGCTTCTTGCCATTGTCCAAAGAGACTATGGTGAAGAGATTTGAATTTATTGCTTTTACAAAGGAAGTATGAAAACACTCTGGTATAAATTCTGTTGTGTGGTTACTAAAGTTCACTCTTATGAAGAGTATTTTAATGAAAAAAAGCAAGCTGAGAAAGGAAAATTATAACATGTATGGTAATAAAGGGGTACCAGGAAGTGAAATGGAGCTGAATTCTGTGCTCAAGGAGATAAACAGATTAAAGGAGTACTGACTTTGGGGTAAGATTCCATTCACAAAATCATAGGCCTGAGCAAGGTAGCAATCCTAGGAGAGTATGGTAAGCAGATCTTTGAGTTCAAGGCTAGCCTGAGACAAAGGAAGTTACAAATCCAGACATAGTAGTATGCACCTTTAATCTGGGCCATGCTACATCCACTCCAGTAGTGACAAGCACGACAGGCCCCGAAAACCTGGGTGCTCTCCCGAGGTGAAAAGTTCACAGAAACTTAGTCTCCTGGAATCGTGGCATCCTGAATAAAGAATGCTCCAATGTCCCTGCTTTAGTTGGTAAAGGGATCTGTGTGCTTTCCCTTAATATTGCTTTATTACAAGTGCTCCTAAGGATTGATATTTTGACATATAGCTAAGTTAGATTCTAGGCAGTCCTTGATCCGACCTTGGTTATAGATAGCTAAGTTACTGCCCTACACATATATTTACCATTATCTAGGAAGAAGGAAGTTTGTGACCTAAAGAGGAACCAGAGTAGATACTTAGAACTATAGGTAGCTGAGTTACACCCATACACAAGTATTTGCAATGGCCTAGGGTGAAGGTGGATTATACAATAGACTAGAATAGGAACTATAGCAAGGGCATGAAGCCCTTGCCCCTGGCTTTTAAGATTAAGTGGACCTTAGGTGGAACTGTTTATGATCCCAGTTGTTAACATTGAGTTTTACCCCAGTTGGTTCCTGCCAGTTCTTCCGTGTTTGCATTCCTCTGTTTTGTGTAAGAATCCAGTAACCTCTTTGTACCTTGCCGGTGTGTCACCCAACTTCTTTATTTTCTTCTGTATAAAAAGTTTGATGCTTAATTTGACAAATTACATTCAGATCCACACTCCCTTGTGTCGGGTCTGTCTGTAAATTCCTGCTGACTCCTTGCCCACCTGCACTAGAGACTAGTTCCATGCAGACAAGGGACCAAGAGGGTTTGCAGCAGGGCCACACCTTCCAATGGATGCCTATATAAAGGCTTTGGAAGAAGGAAGACTCACTGTTCTTCACCTGCTTGCACTTGCCAGCACATCTTTTAGAACCTACTTCTTCAGGATTCCAGCTTATATAGAAGATCAGGTAAAACAACTAGCCTCATGGGACTGAGCAGCTTGGACTTCCCCAACCACTGTTGCCCACTGTTGGGTTAGTTGGACTCCAGATTGTAAGTCATTACAATAAATTCCCTTCATACATAGAGACATTCCATAATTTCTGTTACTGTAAAGAATCCTGACAAACACAGTCAGTGTGTGGGTCCTTGGTGATATGTTATCTTTGGTCATTGGGTGGCACACTCTTTGAGGTATAAAGCTCTGCTCTGCCCTTCCAGCCTTGCCATAATAGATTAAATCCTTTTATGACTATGAGCCCAAATAAATATTCTTCATTTGAAATAGTTCTTCAGGTAGGCTGTCATTAAAACATATAAGTAGCTAATAAGCCTAGTATTTAAACAGTAAGCAATCTTAGAATCAATGACTATTTTCTGCTTTTTAGCTTTATTCCCTGTTGTAGTCCATTGAGGATATTTTAGTAACTATTATATGTATATTACTGCATTTAGCAATCCTTTCTTCAGAAGTAGTTATTGCCAATTCTTAATTTAAATAGAATTGCTGAGACACTTATTAGGATAGTGATTCTCCTCTTTCTCATCAGTTTGAGGTTTTAATAAGAAACATAATGAACAGAACCTTTATAGTAATTTCAGTGTCATGACACGAGTAAGGGTTTTCTTTAAAGTTTTGCATAGAGAAATGCTATTCATTTGTGTGTGTGTGTGTGTACATATATATTCATTGTACTGCTCAAGCATGTAAAATCAATGACATTTGTGTATTAAGGAGCTACCAAAACTACAGTTTTTGAGAATATAATCTAATGTTAACCAAGCAAATAATTTTTAAAAAATTAAATTTAATTATAATTTCATTAGTCACGTGATTTCTGGAATGTTTATCCCACTATTATGCTTATACACTTACTACTAGAAAATTGAAATTGGGGGTCATATGTTCAGTATGAATTTGAATAAGAAGTACTTCTCCATTTCCTTTTCAAAGATGTATTTACTTTTATTTTATGTGCCTGCAGAAGACAGAGCAACCCACTCTATTCTCTCGAAATGGAAAAACAGCATTCTTAGGAACTGAGGGTAGAAACAGTGATGAGTTTCAACATAGGTACTGGGAACAGAATCTGGCTCCTTGGCAAGAGTAGCAAGTACTCTTCACTGTTGAACCATCTCTCTATTCCTGCCTTTTCTAACATTTGTTAAAAATGTCTCCAATTTATCCATTCAATTAAATGCTTCCAAACTGTTTATTTTTATATGATTATTTCTGTCTTATTTATTTTGTATCCACAACATCATACGTTGTATGAGATAAATGTTCAGTAGATGTGTTGGTTTAATATGGTCGATGGTAAAGACTAATATAAGAAAGGTAGCGGTAGCCAGGTGTGGTGGCACATGCCTTTAATCCCAGCACTTGGGAGGCAGAGGCAGGCAGATTTCTGAGTTCGAGGCCAGCCTGGTCTACAGAGTGAGTTCCAGGACAGCGGGGCTATACAGAGAAAAAAAAAAAAAAGAACACTAACAATAAGTTCCAAATAGAAAGGAAACAACAATGACAAAGACAAAGACTACTGCAACTACAACACCACCAACAACACAGATCCTGTTCTTCTTTCACTTCCACACAATTTGTTTTATTTTAATATTTGCTTATTTGTTTGAACTATTTCATGACAAATCTATTTCTCCTGAAGTGTCTGAAGTTTTTCCTCAAACAACACATGGGCTCAGCCATCCATGAGTGGCCAGGATTTCATCAGGCCCCTCTTTGTCTCTTTCTCTGCCTCTATTGGCATCACACCAGCTTCCAGACTTCCTTAATTACTATCTGATTGCTCTATTGTTTATGACAATGTCACATGGCATATATTTCTCCAGTGAATTATCCTATTACATTTGGAACCTTTGCAAGGAAAATTTTTGTGACTTATGATTATGAGTATTCTGTCCTTAAAACACCTCTTGTTTCCTCATTCCAAACTTCTCTCTGACAACATTTTATTCTGTGGTTTTAATTTCTTGCCATCTCAGAATGATGAGTCTTCTCTTAAACTTTGTACTTTAACAGCTCTTGGTTTTGAAATTTTTCTTTTGTTTGAATGTCTCCTCACTCTACTTTAAATACTGTTAATTTTTTGAAAGACCTTTGAAACTTCTTGTTTTATTGACTGTCATTTCCATACACATATTGCTATTCCTTTATTCTGGAGATGGTGTGACATGTGTTTTGTTTGATCTCTTTCAGTGACTTACATGCTACTAGGTGCTAAGAGAAGGCTTAGTCTTAAACTGCCTCTTTAGTCATAAATATTCTGCTTTCTATTGTGAGAAGACAGTAATATCCCTAGTGTTTGTGTCACACCTACACTCTGGACAAGAAAGGGAACCTTCCACACCAAGAATTGTGGAAAAAGTAAGCCCTGGCTTTGTCCCTTCAAGGAATCTTTTATTGTAGAGTTAGGTATGGGAGGGGCAATGCCTGGGAGAGCCCTGTTGCCTTTGTTGCATCTATTAAGATTAAAGCTATCACTTTGAACTACATGGAAAGAAAATACTTCAAAACTGATTTCAGATATTCCTATTGGAACTTAGTACATTTTCTTGAGAGTACTTTTCATTTTCTGTACACTTTCAACAATATTGTGTGCAACTTTATTTTAAAATCATATATTTCACAGGCTATAATCACTTTCCCAGGAAGAGAGCTGCATACTGATTCTAATCTGTCCACTCCTTCTTCAAATATACAATATCAACTATGAATAAACTTTTCATGTTTACTCACTAAATATAATTCTTTTATAATAATTGATCTGTTACTTTGATTATTATGTAAATTCTTGACTGCTGGTGTGAGATAAAAAGTATGTTAAGTATTTCTGATATTAATTCTGAATCCTTTTTTGTGTGAATCATACAAGTCCTACCTTCTCACGTGAAAGAATCCCACAGAGGCAGGAAGATTTCTGAGTTCGAGGCCAGCCTGGTCTACATAGTGAGTTCCAGGACAGCCAGGGCTACACAGAGAAACCCTGTTTGTAAAAACAAAAAACAACAAACAAATAAACAACAACAACAACAGCAGCAGCAGCAGCAGCAGCAACAAAACTCTCTTGGTTACCCCAGACCTAAAGACTAAACTGTCAGACCTTGAATGGTTCTGGAATGAGGCTGCAGTTCTGGCACCTGGGACCTCACACCGGACCATGTGGAACCTGGATTTGTGGATTAGACTACTCAGAGTTGCTCAGGATGAGGAAACGGGAGGTTAGCTCAGGCCTTACCTCATTACCTTATTTGTCCTGATTCTTCAGACATCATAGTACATTTCGAATCCTCCTGTCTTGAGGTCACAGCACACAGCAAACCTTGTCAGGAACAGGCTAGTATTAATTTTTCCATTGTTACCCTTCTGTGGTCCCCAGGGAGTACAAAGGACCCACCAACCCCTCAGGAGGACAAGGAGGGAAGAAGTACTCATCTCCACACCGCCCCTCAGATAAGATCCTGCTGTAGGCAGCCTCCCATTCTCCTTGCTGCCCTTACCCCTGCATTTGCTATACCTCCTTCCCCGTATCCATGGCAGGAGATGTGGAAGCTGGAGTTGGGGAAAAAACCACATCCTGCCTCTCTCCTCCAGCCACTCCCACCATCTTTGTTGCTACATAATGTGTTTTTTTGTGACCATATTCCATTTGCTCCTCCCCATCACCACACACCCCCATCCCTGGGCCAGGACCAGAGGTGAAATATCCTTCCAGTATGAGACCCAACTAAGCTATGAAACAGTGGGTGCCCCACCCCTCACTGATTTATCCCTCATTAGAAAGGTGACAAGAGTCAGGACCTGATTTACCCTACTTTGAGGAGGTGCTTGAACAATGGTCTATGGAACTTCAAACCTACTTCTCAAGGCTATTCTGGAATCATCAGTCTTTCTAAGTGGGAGGTTTGCTTATGATAACCAGGCTGAGGCTCAAGCCCTTGATAACATTCAAAAATGGCATCAACAATTCTTTAGACATGGTAACCGGACACAATAATTTTATTGATCCAGATATCCAGACACTGATAGGTCAATATGCTTATTTCCTCCAAGTTTCTGATCTTGCATTTAAGGACCTTAAGGCCGGCATACCCAATGAACTTCCGGTATACTTTTGCAACCTCATTCAGCAAGTGGAGGAACCCTTCACTGACTTCCTGATCCAGGTCACTGAGGCTGTGGAGAGTCGGGTAGACCCTGGCCCCACTCAAGATATTTCCATAAAGCAATTGACTTGGGAGGGTCTCAGTGCCCCTACCTGCAATGTGCTAGCCACTGTCCACAATGAGGATATTCATAAGTGGGTCATGGGCACACATGATCTTGACCCCCAGGAGATACAATCAAGGCCCCCGACTGCCTTGCTTAATGCACTTTTGACTGACCAACCCTTAGACTCCACCTGATAGGGCATGACACCTGTGGAGATTCTGTCCCAATGCATGTCTGCACACATACTATCCAAAGTGTGACAAAGGCTTCCCCTGGGCCAGGGACTGGTGACCCCAACTACCTTTTCCTTTAAACTCCAAGAGGGGCACCCTTCAGCACCTCTCCACCCCCATTGTTAAGAAGGGAAACCACTCACCCAAAAGTATTCTGGACCCTGCCAACATTCCCTCAATCCTTTATAATGACCATCTCCGTCTATGGGCAGCCTTTCAAGAGGATAGTGAATTCCAGAGCCAGTGTCACTGTATTAATTGATAATGAGGCTTTAAGATTCCCTCATTCAAAGGTCAGGCCTGGCTCCACAATAAGAGTAGGAGGCTGGCAATCAACCATCAAGATCTTCCCAAGATCTTGATTCCCAAGAGCCTTTTAATGTAGTTCCATACTTGAGTAATAAAGCTCACTTCAATAATAGGTGATGTGCCCAATAACCTATGGAGCAGACTTGCTGAAGGATATGGGCACTGTAATAAGAATAAATAGCCATGCCTTTTATGATGGTTTTGTGATGCACAATTAAATTGGCCTATCAGGACCACCTGTCCCAAATGTCCCAGGTCACTGCACACCACAAGTTTGTGAGCTACAAACACTCACCCTGAAAGTGCTCTCCTGGCTATTGGGTAATGACACCTGCATGGAGCAGTGGCTCATACTGAAATCAAAGCTATCATCCTCAAGGGGGTGGTTGAGGAACAACTTAACATTGTCATTTAGAACCTTCAACCAGCCAACATAATAGCAAAAGTCTCATTATGTGACTTTTGTACATTTGGCCTTGATGGAAGTACTTTTGCACATGAAGTTTCTTACCTCCAAAGATAAGGGCCTTAGTTCTGGTTATAAACATTGGGCCTTGCTCCCCCCATAGCAGTCCTCTTCCCTTGGTTAGGTGGAGAGATCCCCTTACCTCAGAATGGCTGCCTACCACCCCCTTTCTGATATGAGGGCAAGGTAATATAGAACCTCAAGGAGCCCCCATGGATACCAAGGAAGTCTGACTCTTCTCATTCTATTCTCCCCAGTATGGGTGAGGAGTTGTGGACCATTGCCTATTGACTTAGTTTCCCCCTGCATACCCTGCACTTTTTATGACTGTCACACTGGGACTCCTATTCATGGGCCCCGTAGACATAACTTAGATGATTCAGCACTTAGTCTATTGCTGGGACCTCTGTTTGTGATAGAAATCAAGGGGCTCCCTTGTATACTACTTAGGAACCTCACAACAAGAGACTTCCTTGACAGTAAAACTTCAGGGATGATGATGGGAATAGATATGCTTGCCCCCACCATCTCGTCCCATGTCAACCCTGACTTCTCCCTACCTCAGCAGGGTATTCATCACCCCACCACCCTTTGACCCCTCCCTATCCCCCAACAAGTATAATGTCCACCCCAGTTGAACTCCCAATCTGGTGGAAACATTGTCAACCCATTTTTCCCTCTTGCCAAATCCAGGACTTTGGTGTACATAATGCTAACTCCAACAATTCTGATGGATGCCCCTACATCTTAGGCTGTGGCACTTCCTACCAGATAAGGACTAGCCCTATCATCATAGAACATCAAAGACTTGTTATGATACCTTTTGGAGAAACTGGGACCTCAGATGTATCTACCTGTGCCTCCTTCTCCTGTTAAAAGGTGATAGTATCTTTAATGGAACCTTTACTGATCCAGCTGGAGATTGTATGAATGTAGAGATAATTACAGCCTTACAAATTAATTGGGTCCCAACGCCATTGTGTTGTGCTTGGCCCCCTCTTCCCGTTCTTTTTTCTCACAAATGCTTCTGGCATCCAAAAAATGCTGAACTGTTCTAACATGACATGCCATCTAGTGGTGTGTTGCTCCCACCACACCAAATTGGTTATCCTCCTACATGAACCTACTGCAATATGGATACCTGTGACTAATTGAACTCATTTTCATGCTATCACTTTGATGTCTAAAACTGACCTACAAGCCCTAGGGTGGGTCAAACATGATTTCAGCATCACTGCAGTCATTATTACCACCATCCTGGAAGCTGAATGAGACAACTACAGAGGCAGTGACCTTGATGCAAATTGACAGTGGCAGAACTTCTAGAAAGTATCATGCTCTCTGATGCCTTCCAGGCACAGACGATGCTTAATTAGCCTCTTGATAACCCGTACATATTTTACAACATGTTGACCTATTGTCAGAAAAACTTGAGATGGTGCATAACATGTCTCTTTTTGCATGTGACTCTAGATTTAGGTCTTTTTGCCTGACCCCTTACCAGGTATGTAATTTCACTTCAGAGTGGCTGCAATTGGCCCATTAAATCAAGAGCACATGGTCCACCAAGTTTCTCAATTATTCTATACTCCTCAGGGAACAATTACATAAGTTGAACGTCACGTGACCTCTGCCTAGGTTCTTTGAGGTAAGCTTTATTACTCAAGTATGGAACGACATTAAACGGCTCTTTGATATCCAAGGACCATCTTGGAGAGTCACTTATGCAATGCTAGTGGTGTTCTATCATTAGTTATCATTGTCTTTTTAAAATTTTTATTAGATATTTTCTTTATTTACATTTTAAATGTTATTCCCTTCCCTAGTTTCCTCTCCGAAAATCCCCTATCCCCTGCACTCTCCCCCTGCTCCCCAACTCACCTACTTCCAATTCCTGGCCCTGGTATTACCCTATACTGGGGTATAGAACCTTCACAGGACCAAGGGCCTCTCCTCCCATTGATGATTGACTAGGCCATCCTCTACTACATATGTAGCTAGAGCCATGAGTCCCACTATGTGTTTTCTTTGATTGGTGGTTTAGTCCCAGGGAGCTCTGGGGATACTAGTTAGTTCATATTGTATTCCTCCTATGGGGCTGCAAATCCCTTCCACTCCCTGGGTACTTTTTAAAGTTCCTTCATTAGGGCACCCTGTGCTCCATCCAGTGGATGACTTTAAGCATCCATGTCTTAGTCAGGGTTTCTATTCCTGCACAAACATCATGACCAAGAAGCACTTGGGGAGGAAAGGGTTTATTCAGCTTACACTTCCATACAGCTGTTCATCACCAAAGGAAGTTAGGACTGGAACTCAAGCAGGTCAGAAAGCAGGAGCTGATGCAGAAGCCATGGAAGGACGTTCTTTACTGGCTTGCTTTGATTGGCTGGCTTGCTCAGCCTACTTTCTTATAGAACCAATGCTACTAGCCCAGAGATGGTCCCACCCACAAGGGGCCTTTCTTCCTTGATCTCTAATTGAGAAAATGCCTTGCAGTTAGATCTCATGGAGGCGTTTCCTCAACCGAAGCTCCTTTCTTTGTGATAACTCCAGCTGTGTCAAGTTGGCACAAAACTAGCCAGTACAATCAACTTTTGTATTAGTCAGGCACTGGCAAGCCTCTCAGGAGACAGCTATATTAGGCTCCTGCCAGCAAGCCCTTGTTGGCATCTGCAATAGTGTCTGAGTTTAGTGGTGGTTTATGGGATGGATCTCCAGGTGGGGCAGTCTCTGGATGGTCATTCCTTTCGTCTTAGCTCCAAACTTTGTCTCTGTAACTCCTTCCATGGATATTTTCCCCCTTTTAAGAAGAATCGAAGTGTCTACACTTTGGTCTTCTTTGTTCTCGAGTTTCATTTATTTTGAAAATTGTTTCTTGGGTATTCTGAGCTTCTGGGCTAATATCCACTTACCAGTTAGTTCTTTTGTGATTGGGTTACCTCAACTAGGATGATATCCTCCAGATCCATCCATTTGTCAGAATTTCACTAATTCATTGTTTTTAATAGCTGTATAGTACTCCATTATATAAATGTACCACAATATCTGTATCCATTCCTCTTTTGAGGGACATCTGGGTGTGTCTTATGTAGCACATGTTGCACCAGCACTCCATTAATATGACTATGCTCCAAGTGCTGATGGCCCTGGAATGCCCTGAAAGGTCTTTCCTTCCAAACAGTGATGTCTCTCAGAGACCTGGATATGCTGTCCAGGGACACCTATCTTTCAGAGCCTGTAGTCAATGACTGATAAGACCCCAATAGCAGGGCTCACCTAAGACAGCTGTGGTTCCCGATGATGGTCACCCCTTGAGTTGGGGTGAACAAGGTCAGAACACAGAAATCTGGCTCCCACTGAGCTGCCAACATCTAAGTGAAAAAGGGTGGATATGTTGGAGGAGTGAGTCAGCATGTTCTGAATAGTAGTCCATAATGTCCCACAAATGTGCAGTGGGTGCGTCCACATTTACTATCCTCTGAACCCGTCTGACACCCAGAGACAAACAGATGGGACCAGCTATTATGGAATGAGGGGGCGTGGGTGGAAGGTCCCCACTATTACAATAAATGAGTCTGTATCTACTTCTCATTTGACTCCTAGAGTCTGTGTTGTTGATTTGTGCCTTCTTACCCACTACCCACAAGGACAATTTCCAGAGCCTAGGGCTAGAGCAACACTCTTCCTTTATTTTAAACATGCACACCATCAACTCTTCTGTTGGAAATGTCAGCCTGTTTTTTTTAAAGCAATGACTTCCATAAATATTTCTGTTTTAGGTTTTGCTTACAAGATATAATATCTGTACTGGCTAATTTTGTGTGAACATGACACAGCTATAGTTATCACAGAAAAAGGAGCTGCAGTTGAGGAGATGCCTCCATGAGATCCAACTATAAGGCATTTTCTCAATTAGTGATGAAGGGGGAAAGGCCCCTTGTGGGTGGGACCATCCCTGGGCTGATAGTCTTGGCTCTATAAGAAAACAGGCTGAGCAAGCCAGCAGAAGCAAGCCAATAAGGAACATCCCTCCATTGCCTCTGCATCAGCACGTGCTTCCTGACCTGCTTGAGTTCCAGTGCTGACTTCCTTGGTGATGAACAGCAGTATGGAAGTATAAGCCAAATAAACCCTTTCCTCCCCAACTTGCTTCTTGGTCATGATGTTTGTGCAGGAATAGAAACCCTGACTAAGACTGAAAAAAAATAAAACTTGAGACCTGTTATTCATGTAATAGCCCAAAGAGTTGATTGTGAGCTTTGAAGCCTGGGACTGGGAACATAGCAGAACAGTCCAGGCCAGACATTCCTGAGGCTGCTTGGCCATAAAGATAAATGCAAAGTCATGTCTGGACTGGCCCGGCACCTCCCTATCTCCCGCCCTTCTGACGTGGGTTAAATGTTAACCAGATGATCTGCTGTTACCTCAATCTGCACGTACAATTTGCTGATGTTTAAATGAACCAATCATGTGAAACTGCGCCAAATCCTCCCCAGCCCCAGACCCTTTTCTTTAAAAATCTCTAGCTTTCGAGCCTCGTGGTTGACAATTGCTATCTCCTGTGTGAGATATGTGTCATCTTGGAGCTCTGTCATTAAATTATCTCCTGTGTTTGCATCAAGACAGCCTCTCTTGATTCCTTGGGTGCACGCTGACTCAAGATGCCAGTGGGGGTTTCCCCACTAGGTTCTTTCATGACAATATCATAGGACTTTACTTTGCAATTGAAATTTCAATTTTTCATGTGTAATTTAAAGGTGGATTTTTCTATTGTGCTCAATATGCTATACAGTTTTATTGACACAAAAACATAAGATCTGTTAATCTGAAAGGCAATTTGAGTTTATTCTACAGCAAGTAAGATTGATTAAGGCCAAGTAAAATGGAATCAGGTTATCTCATATACTATGTTGCTATAAGGAAACAATTTACAGAGGTTTTATAATTATGGTACTAGTGTGCAGTGTCTGGGATGGGTATTTCACGGTGCTTGGAATATTAGTAAAGAATAAGATGAAGCACACACAGATTGCAAAGTAGCAGGAAAGATTCTTGTTGGCGATTGATTCTAATGCTTTGATTTAACCTGGAATCTGCATGTCCAAACGCTGAAGGTCCTTGTCCCCAATTGGTTTTTAATTGATCAATAAAGATGCCAGTGGCCAATGGTTGGGCAAGTGGAAATGGGGCAAGACCCTTAAATTCGCCTAGGCTAGGACAAGGGACAGAGGAAGAGAGAGGAAGAATTACCATGTTTTGGAGGGAGATGGTTCAGATTGAGAGCTGCACAAGGAAAATCACCCCAAATCTAGGTGAGAAAGAATGCAGCCCCCAAAGTGCTGTCCAGAAGTGTCTTGGCAGCAAAGACTATGGGGCCACGTGGAAAGAATGGAGCAGCAAAGATAGATGATAAATTTAGAGGGTGTTGAGTCAGGAGTACCGGAGGGAAATTTATGATAGAAGAGCGGAGGATTAGAACTGCTTAGCCTGTGAGCTAGCCAAAGCTAAAAAAAAAAAAAAAAAAAAAAAAAAAAAAAAATGTGTGTGTGTGTGTGTGTGTTTCATTTGCGGATCCAAAGAGTTCCTAGGTGTGTGACTGCACAAAGCAGTGCAGCCAACCATCACTAATCAGGCAATACTATCTACTACGTAGAATTAGAAATCTCAGGGCAAGCTTAGCAACATAAGTTTAGAATTCTGATTATAGTTATGTATGGCAGACTACATAACTTATTAGTAGAGTCCCCCCCAACACAATCACTTAGAATAATAGCCAATTTACTCCCATATGCAAGGATTTACAATGACCTAGGAAGAAGGAAGGTTGTGGTCTAAGAAGGAACTAGAGTAAATAATTAGAACTATAGATAGCTGAGTTACACCCATACACAGGAATTTACAATGGCCTAGGGGGGGAGGTGGACTATACAATAGACTAGAATTGGAACTATGGCAAGGGCATGAAGCCCTTGACCCTGGCTTCTAAGATTAAGCTTAGTTGGGGCTGCTTTTGATCCCAGTTGTTAACATTGATTTTTATCCCAATTGATTTCTGTTAGCTTTTTGTATGCATTCCTCTGTTTTTGGTCAAGGTCTCTTATAAGACTGGTGATTGCTTTGAGACAAATTACATCCAGATACAGCACTCCCTTGTGTCCATGTCTGTTTGTCATCCTTTTCATCGCCAGCTCCTTGCCTACCTGTCCAGAACCCTAATTTCTCCCGACGATTGAGGAGGGCAGACTGAGGCTGCTCTGCCGCGTATCACTTTTGAGACTGACATAAAGCTGCATTAGTAAATGGACTCAAGGGTCAGATCTCATTTGGGGCTATCTTTTAGTTCAAAAGAAAAACAAGTTTTTGTGGCTTTCTATTTTGATTGATACATTTAATTTTCAGTTCTGTATATCTTTTCTACTATGCATATCCCTTCTCATAATGCATTTGATTTTAACCATATGCATGTCAGATTATGCATAGGAATGCTATGGTAAATAATTGATTCTCCATGGATCTTATATGTAGGTATAAGATGAGAACTTATTTAGTGTAATTATTGCTGTGATGACATACTTTGACAAAAGCAACTCGGAGAATAAAAGGCTTACTTGGCTTAGGTGTCTCAATTCACAATCAAATGAGAGTTTTAAGCCAAGGCTCACCAACTGGGACCATGCAATAAGAGCTGGTGCAGAGGCTGTGGAGAAGAGCAGCTTACTTACTTTTCCACGGATAAGTGGTGCTTATTAGCTTGTTGCACATGGGTTGCTTAACCTTTCTTTTTACAGATCCCAGAATCACCGTTCCAGGGTGGCATCACTCACAATGAGAGGCCCTCCCCCCCATCAATCATTAAGTAAGAAAATATCCCATAGGCCTGACTACAGCTGATCTTATAGAAGATTTTTCTCAATAGAATTTCCTTCTCTCAGAAGATTCTAGCTTGTGTAAAGTTGGCATAAAACTCCCCAACACAGATGGCCAAAAATTGATCTCTAAGACTTTACATAGAACACACAGCTTGCTTTATTGTGTAAAACTACTTTAGGCAGATCACCCCTCTTTCTCTTTCATACCTAGATCTATTGGGAATGTTTCAATAGAAAATTTTCAACTTTGATAATTTTCAAGCAGAAGACAAACACATTCTATTGTTTAGAGTGAGTTGAATGTGTAGCTGAATGCAGATACAGCACACACACACACACACAGAGAGAGAGAGAGAGAGAAAGAGAGAGAGAGAGAGAGAGAGAGAGAGAGAGAGAGAGAGAGAGAGAGAGAGAGAGAGAGAGAGAGAGAGAGAGAGAGAGAGTCTACCAGGCAGTGGTGGCACAAACCTTTAATCCCATCACTTGAGAAGCAGAGGCAAGCAGATTTCTGAGTCTGAGACCAGCCTGGTCTGCTAGAGCTACACAGAGACACCCTGTCTCAAAAAACAAAAAAACAAAACAAAACAGAGCAAAAAGATTCTAACCTTCTAAGTGTGTTGTTATTAAGGTGTTCTACCTAAAGCAAGTGAAGTCTCAAACGGCTAAACTCATCTCTATTCTTGCCTATTCCAGTTCCACTACAAAAGAAAAACATATACCACAGCACATATCAATTATCTTGATAGAAGCATGAAATATGGAGATTACAATAAAAGAAGGAGTACTCAGGTGTTGGTTTGAGATTAAATCATTACACTCTCAATTGTGTGGCAATGTGGAAGCATTTAGTATATCAGTTGCTAAGTCTTAAAAATTGAACATGACAATTAGAATGATGTCATGTTATATACAGGTAGAAAATCAATGGCACTATGGAAGGGACTATTTATAGTTCAAAATTATTTTCCTCTGGGTCTCTAACATAGACAAAAAATATAACTACTGAACCTTATAGACGCTGTAATACAGTGTGTTTTTAATCCTGATTACTTTTAGGCTTATAAATTATCACAATATAATAAGACCCAGATATAAGTTTATATAATTACAGATTATACAGAAATTATACAGAAATACAGATTTGTTACAAAGAAACAAACAAAACAAAAACAAACATAAATAAATATGACACCACCCAGGGAAAAGTCACCATCTTTAACAGAGGATACTGAGAAAATTGGGTATCTAGACGTGGAAAATTTTAATGGTAAGTGTATCTCTCTCCCTGTGAAAATATCAACTAAAATGGATCAAGGAATACAATATAAGACCAGGAACTTTGAAACTGTAAGATGAAATAAAGGGTTATACTTCAAGATATAGACATATGTAACAACTTTCTACATATGAACAGAGTTGCTCAGAAAATAAGGCAAATAACCAATGAATCAACACTCATGGAACTAAAAAATTTCTGTGCAGTTACAGAAAATATTTATCTAGTGTATTGACATCCTACAGAATTGGAAAAGACATTGCCAACTGTTCACCTGACAGTATTAATTTCTAGAATATACAAAATATGAAAGAAAGTAAGCACTAAAAGAAAAAATACTTACAAATGTCTCTGGAATGCAAATGTTTTCTAATTTGATACTTTTAGTCATTTTAACCTTAATCTTTCATTGTATTCATTTCATTGTTCTTATTTGTGTTCTCTCAAACCAGTATCTGCTTTCATTTCCAGTCATCAATCTACATGGTCATAATTATTTTTAAACTTTTAAAAAATATTCTTTTTTTGCTTTTATAATTTTTAATTAGGCATTATATATTTCTTGCATATTCACTATAGAGATAGAGTCCAATGTTCTCCAATTTTATTTGATCAATTTTATATTTAACGTTTCTCATTTCTCATTGCATACAAACTTCTCACAAAAAGATAAAATATGGAATGAACCCCTTGACTTTAGACATTATTTGCTTAGACAACTCAAATGCATTCCTAAGGATGAAGAAGATCTAAGCTATGGTTCTATTGACCTTCTTATTGTCTGGGTGGAAATTCCCTAATCCTCAGCAGGTGGTTATTGAAGCTTCTCTCCACTGTCAAGAAACAGCACTCATCTCCCACTTCTACTGTCTAGTTCTCCATCATTTTGATCTCAAAATTAGGCAAAAAAAGTCTAATCTCATATGTTTTTATCTCTAAGGCTGGATTTATATCTTTGCCAACTACAGCACTGTGTTTTATTTCTTGGCACTCTATACTGGAAATAAAATACTAATTTAAGAGTATTATAGTTTCCAATTCACTGTAGTCATCTTTTGTCTTGCAAAATTGTATTCTAATAGTTGCAGTGTAGGAATTTAATGTATCTACATCTGTGTTCTTTCTGGACCTACACATACCATGACTTTATTGTTATCTCTACTTTTACTTACATTTTTCTATCTCTAAATTATCTTGAATTCTTATACTCTGTAACTAAAATAATGTGTTACTCTATGTGTCAGTTTTCTAGTAATTGACTTGGTCATATCATGTTGTTCTTTTCCATCAGCAGAGTCTGGTATAGATGAAACTTATAATTTTGATTTTTATCAACCCTATGAACCATATTTCTAAGAAATGGTCATATTCCTATATTGTGTTTTGGTTGTAACACTATCTTATTTCTTAGTTTGCATGTAAAAACAAAACTGTGAATGTGAATCATAACATTTGTTTTTTACTATTGTCTTTTACATTCTTCACATGATTGTTTGTGTTCCACAGGACAGAACTCTTATTTTAATAGTACCTGTACCAAAGCAAAGGAAAGCCAAGGAATTGTGTGTATAAAATTTTCAGTCAAATTTACAACAAATTGGTCTAGGAAAACTTTAGATAAATCTTCAAACCCACCAAGGCATATATAAAAAAGATACTAACATTTAAACATTGTCATTATAACAATCCATTTTACTAAAGCACACAGGTAAACAGCTCTTAGCTATAAATATTGTAGATACCTTCTGATCCTCTGAAAATGTTAAGAAGCCTATCAGAAATGTCATTACTTTCTTTTACCTTTCTATCTTTTCAACAAAGAATGGATTTAAAGCAAACACAAGGAACAGATATATCTTTTTACAAAGCAAAGTCACAGATAATTTTTTTTTATGAATTGAGAGAAATGAGACAATGTTTTTGGGGTTTTTTTTTGTTTTTTTTTCTTTTTTTGGTTTTTTGTTTTTGTTTTTGTTTCTTTTCTTGTTTTTTTTTTTGAGACAGGGTTTCTCGGTATAGCCATGGCTGTCCTGGAACTCACTCTGTAGACCAGAGTGGCCTCAAACTCAGAAATCAGTCTGCCTCTGGTTCCCAAGTGCTGGCATTAAAGACATGTGCCATCACTGTCCAGAGTCAATATTTATCTACCAAGTTTTAAACAGTGAGTAATGCAGCAGGTGCTACTAAATCCATATATTTGTATACTTGGAAAGTAGATATATGATTATAGTTGAGAATGTGCTCTTTGGCATTTACCTTAAATGGTTGTTTATTTCATATATGGAAACATATATAGAAATGAGATAGAAAGAAATAATCTCATTTCAAATTTCATATATATCTTTCTATCTCTATCTCTATATAGATGTATATATATGGAGAGAGAGAGAGAGAGAGAGAGAGAGAGAGAGAGAGAGAGAGAGAGAGAGAGAATCACTTTATAGAGGGGAAAGACAATTGAGTGAGAACTAGACACTTATCTTCCTTAACAAAGACCACGACAAAATACATCTCATATTGACAAAAATTAAACTTTTACAATTCTGATACAGATGAATATACTTGGATGTAGTCATTCCCATATTTATGAGAAACATGAAATGATATCATTTCTTTGTAAAATATGCTGGATTATCTATAAAACTGGATGCTTTGTGGGAAAGAGCCTTGAACTCATTAGAAAATTGGGGAAATTTACTAAACAGAACTCCAATGGCTCATGCTGTAAGATCAAGAATCGAAAACTGGGACTTCATAAAACTAGAAAGCTTCTGTAAGGCAAAGAACATAGTTGGTAAGACAAATTGGCAACCTACAGATTGGGGAAAAATCTTCATTAACCCCACATCTGCTAGAGGGCTAATATCTAAAATATATAAATAACACTAGAAGTTAATCACCAAAAACTCAAACAACCCAATCAAAAAATGGGGTATAGAACTAAACCAATAATTTAAAACTGAGGAATCTCGAATGGCTGTGAAGTACCTAAAGAAATGTTCAAAGTCCTTAGTGATCAAAGAAATGCAAATCAAAATGACCCTAAGATTCCACTTTATAACAATGGCTAAGGTGACAACACATGTTGAAAAGGATATGGAGAAAGGGGAACACTCCTTCATTACTGGTGGGATTTTCAAACTGGTACAACCACTCTGAAAATCAAACTGGAATTTCTTCAGAAAATTGGAAATAGATCTACCTGAAGGCCCAGCTATACCACTCTTGGGAATATACCCAAAAGATGGCCCACCATACCACAGGGGCACATGGTACACTATGTTCATAGTGTCCTTATTTGTGCCAGAAGCTGGAAACAACATAGAAGTCCCAAGAGAGAAGAATGGATACAGAAAATGTGGTTCATTTACACAGCGGAATAACACTGAGTTATTAAGAATGAGGATATCCTGAGTGATGCAGGCTAATGGATGGAACTAGAAAATATCATCCTGAGTAAGGTAACCCAAAAGGACATTTCAAATTTTTGCTGTGAACATTCTCAAAATTACTTTTGTTTGGGCTAAGGGTATAAACAGAAGGCTTTCAAGTAACTATTACTGTTGGGAACAACAACAACAAAAGGCCCTGGGTGGGGAAAGGGGGAGGAAAAAAAAGTCCACACCTCACCAGAGTCCCACCTATACTCTGGTCATTCAGGCGTGGGAAGGCAGCTACCTAGCCTTTCTACTCAACCCTGGGTGGGCATTCTTCTATCCCATTATTCAGGGGGTGGCCAAGAGGCAGCCCTGCCTGGGGACCCCAGAGCTACCTTGCTAAAGCCCTGGGGTTATAGGAGAGAGGGATGAAAGAAGAGGTTCCCAACACCTGTGAGCGTGCTTGCAGCCTCAATGGAGCAGAGACTCTCTATGGTTTAAGGGCTTTATTAAAGAAATGCAGGGAAAAGGAGAGGAGAGGAGAGGAGAGGAGAGGAGAGGAGAGGAGAGGAGAGGAGAGGAGAGGAGAGGAGAGGAGAGGAGAGGAGAGGAGAGGAGAGAGGGAGAGGGAGAGGGAGAGGGAGAGGGAGAGGGAGAGGGAGAGGGAGAGGGAGAGGGAGAGGGAGAGGGAGAGGGAGAGGGAGAGGGAGAGGGAGAGGGAGAGGGAGAGGGAGAGAGAGAGAGAGAGAGAGAGAGAGAGAGAGAGAGAGAGAGAGAGAGAGAGAGAGAGAGAGAAGGCTAAAGAGTAAGAGGGAGGAGAAAGGAGAGGAGCGAACAAAGAGAAAGGAGAGAAGAGAGAAGGCAAAGAGAGGGGAGAGAGAGGGTGAGAGTGAGGGGTAAGAGGGAAACAAGAGAGTAAGCAGTAAGAGAGTAAGAGAGCAAGCAGGGGCTGAACAGCCCCTTTTATGGTCTTCACTGTTGCTAGGTAACTGGGGAGGAGTTTAGCTTGAAAGTCAGAAGCTTGGGCCATTGCCTAGGTGACTACTGACCATGCTTCTCTTGTGAGGGCTGGGGGTGGGGGGTAACTTAGGCAGGAGCCAGAGTTCCAGGAGCATAACAGAATGCCTACCATGTCATGAAGGTGAATTATGACCATCAGGGTTCAGACCTCAGCTCAACTGGATTCCAGCCTACAATTCCCCACATACTACAGCAATCACAGCAGTCCACATGAGAAAACTCTTCAGTAACCTTCCTCTTCTACCTTCCTCTTCAACCTTTTATCACAAAAGCCTTTGGCATAGATCTCCAGGAAATATCAGAAGTGTGTATACAGGAGAATGCAGTGGCATGGTTGTCATCCCATTACCAAAAAGATCAAGCATTGAAAAGGTATAACATAAAAGCAAAATTCTAGGCCTTTAGGCCCAGGCTTGAGAATGTGACCTCTGTAACTCAATGCTCCAAGGTATGCTTATCATAAAACAGATAGCAACATTCCTCCAGACACCTGCTTCCTGGGTTCAAGGAGTGTTCATTCAAAGAAAGTCACCCTGACCCACCCTGACCATTTCTGGAACCCTCTATGCAAATGTGCTATTGTTAGGGGCTCTTAGAAACTGTCTTGAGAAATAACCTGCACAATTACCAGGTATTCCTTGTGATTCTTGTAACTTTACACTTCCTTGTGACTGTTAACTGGTATTTTTGGTATTTTCCAACAACGCCCTCCCCAGCTCCTTGAGTTGTGGTTTCTTCCTTTAAATACCCCCTTACCCAGCTACTCAGGGAGCCACGGTCCTCTACCCTTGTGTGGTGTATGACTGTGGGTCCGAGAGCGCTCTTGAAATATAAAGTCCTCTTGCAGTTTGCAGCAAGACCTTTTCTCATGAGTGATTTGGGGTGTTGCCTCACCTGAGTCAGAACGTGGGGGAGTCCTCACATTGTGGGTCTTTCAGCATCAATTTAAGTACTCAGTTATTTTAAGATATCAAAGTAATTTTAATGTGCTTTATTATTTAACGAGAGTTAACCTAGCCATTAAACACATATTATTTAATATTTGCAAACAATTCCAACAACCTTGAGTATGTAACCTTCCATGTTTTGAGAGTGTCTTTAGTAGAGTTTTTGAAGATGTCTACAGAGATGATATTCCTGAGGAAGGAAATCATCAAGAGTGGCTGCAGAGCTGAGAGGGAAGACTGAAGGAAGTTGAAAGCAAAATGAAAGATCAAGTAGAAAAAGAAACTCACATATATGCACATAGACACAATGCATGAATGCCACAATGTGTATGTGGAAATCAGAAAACAACTTCATATATCGATTCTCTTCTTTTAACTTTTTGTGTATAATAATGAAAGAACTCAGGTTGTTATATGTGTGTAGCAAGAACTTTTACCCAAAGAGCGATTTCGCAGCTCCATTCTAGCATCATTTTAAATATCACTTACAGGGCAATCTCTAAAGAGGTATTTCATTTAACCTCAAAACATCTTAGCTGAAATGCCAGAGATATGCCCCAGAGGTACTTTCCTAGCATGTACATGACTCTAGGTAAGGTTTCTCGTACTTCCTCTCAGAAACATAATCAAATTGAGATATCACAATAATAAATTACTCTAATTTTGTCCATTCTACAGTTTACAAACAGCACTAAGATTATAAGTATGGAAATGGTCTTTGATGAAATAAATGATAGTACACATATGATGAAGATTATTATATCTGTGCCTTTTATATTTTATTTCATGCAAATGAAATGAGTGAATCAAATTCATTTTTTCAGGTTATAAATATTTTATTAATTATTTTATTTATTTACATTTCAAATGTTATTCCCCTTCTCAGTCTCCCCTTGGCACCCCTACACTCTACCCCTCCTCTCTGCCTCTAAGAGGTACCTCCACCACCTACCCACAACTGTTGCTTCACCCCTCTAGCATCCCCATTTGCTGGGGCAACAAGCCTCCACAGGACCAAGTACTTCCTCTCCCATCGATACCAGATAAGTTAGTCCTCTACCACATTTGTAGCAGGAGCCATGAGAAGCAAATTCTCATTAGAAATAAAGAAAAACAAAACAAAACAAAACAAAGTCAGGTGGTGGTGATGCACACCTTTATTCCCAGCACTTGGGAGGCAGAGGTAGGTGGATTTCTGAGTTCAAGGGAGCCTGGTCCACAGAGTGAGTTCCAGAACTCTAGGACAGGGCTACACAGAGAAACCCTGTCTTGAAAAAACAAAACAAAACAAAACAAAACAAAACAAAACAAAACAAAACAAAACAAAACAAATAAAAAAAAGAATTAAAATGGATCGTTCTTATTTCCTTATTGTCCTTGATGGCAAGGAAATGTAGATCAGTGGTAAACTTAGTCACAACCTAAAAAGTGAGTATATATTTTTTTGATAGTATCCCTCCAAAGAGAATCATACTATCTGACAATATTTTACTAGGAATTTCAAGAAACATAAAAATTGCCTTCTGTATCCTCTTTTCTGTTCATGAAACAGTGCCCATGTGAACTCAGAGTGTCAGTCAAGAAAGGATCAAGGGCAATTGCATTGTTTAGGGTGAACTTGACTCAAGCTAGTACCACCTGGGAGCAGGAAATCTCAGTAGAGAAATTGTCGCCATCAGATTCATCTGATGTGTTTATGTCAGTGGATTATCTCCATGATTCATGATTGATGAAGTGCTCTGAATATTGTGTGCAGTATTACTTCTGGACAGGTGACCTTGTCCTGTATCAGAAAGCAAGTTGAGCAAACGAGTATGCTTCTTATCTCCATAGCCTCTGCATCAGTTCCAGCCATGACTTTCATTAATGGCCTGCAAGCTGCAAGTGGAAACAAATTGTTCCCTCCTCAAGTTGCTTTTGGCAATTGACTTTATCACAGCAATAAAAAGTATACAGTAAATTGAAGGACAAAATGATGTACTATTCAGTACCATGTGGTAAAAGTTTGTCTGGCAGAGCCTCATAGTTTCTTCTGGATACAACTGTCATTGCTATGACTGATGTTTGCAAGTGGACCACAACCTGCTACCACTGATTTGTGTGAACTGAACTGCTGATATTCTGACATTGCACATTGGATTCACTCCAAACAACTATTTCTAAACAGCCACATCCTTCTTGGTTTTATTAACCTTGTACTACCTCTGGTAAGTGGTTGGCTAGAATGAAGGTTAAAACACTGAATACCTCTATTTAAAATAGATTCTGAAAAATACAGGCCTACAGAGGGAGCCTATGCCTTACACCTCTTGGATGGCCAAGAACTGGAGACTAGGTAGCCCAGAGACATGGGTAAAAGGAAACACAACTGGCAAAGAAAAAAAATCAATAAAATAATTTTAATGATATTCTTCTATACTCAAAAATCAGTACCTTGTCCAATCAGTATCAGAGTGCTTCCCCTAGCAGCAGATATGAGTGGGTGCAGAGACCTACATCCAGACATTAGGCAGAGAGTAAGAAAGTATAAGTTCGAGGTCTCAACTGCATCCCTTCCATTGGAACTTGGGGAACTCTGCAGAAGAGTGGGAGGAATGATTTTATGTGTCAGAGGTGAAGGAGGATTCCAGGAGAGCATGGCCCAATGATCCCACTAAGCAATGCTTATATGAGCTCACAGACACTGCAGTGCAAAGCATGGGGCAAAGAAGGATCTCACCAGTTCCCTGTGTATGTTTATGGTTGTTAGTTTGGTGCACTTGTCAGATTTCTCACAGTGGGAACGTTTATGTCTCTGACTCTTCTACCTTCTCTTAATACTCATTGGGCTGCCTTGTCAAGTCTTGATATGAGGGCATTTGTTTCTTGTGTCTTGCTTTGTCCTGATTGGCTATTATCTATTGGAGGTTATAATTTTCTCAAGGGAAATGAAAAGGGGTAGACCTTGAGGGGAGTGATGGGGAAGGGAGGGGAGTTGAGGAAGGGGAACCTGTCTTCAGAATTTATTATATGAGGGAATTTTCAATAAAAATAAAATATCAATTTAGATAAATTTTTCTATCCATGTACCAGAAGAACTATCCCAGTCTTATTTTGCTAGAATTATAATCCACAGACAAAGAAATAGACCTTTAAGATAAGTTTGGTTATGAACTTGGAGAAGCAATAAACAACACTTGGAATTAAACTTATCTGTACTTGACGAATTTGCTGAGTTCATCAATCTTTCTCAATTGGAGTTTGTTTTCTCTTGTTGGCTTTTAGTTTGAAGATGTAATTGCCTTTATATTATGTGTATTAGTGTTTAGCTGTACTTTCATAGGGGCACCATTGTGTGCTATTAACTACTTTTTCATATCTCCAGAATCTCTTCTTGGCTTTATTTCAAGAAAATATCCCTGGGTTACAAAGATGAATTAAATATTTTGAAAGAAAGATACCACCCGCCAGCTTCTGTCTGAACCCAGCAGAGAGCACCAAGGTCCCCCAGAGGACTCTAAACTCTGCAGGATCCCTAGTACACCCAGGACCTCATTATCACTGGAGAGCCCTTGGGTGGCAGAAGCAACAGGGCTTCTTGGACAAGGTTCCTTAAGGCCTTCATCTTCAGCCAGGAGGCAGAGCTGAGAACCAGTCCCCTGGACAGCTTTCTTGCCAGAGGAGAGCTTGCCTGCAGAGAGTGCTCTGACCACTGGGACTCAGGTGAGAGTTGGACTCCCAGGAGTACTAACAGAGGCTAACAGAATCACAGGAGGAACAAGCTCCAGCCATAGACAGCTAAAACATTAACACCAGAGAGATTACTAGATGGCAAAAGGCAAATGTAAGAATCTTACTAACAGAAATCAAGACAACTGGGCATCATTAGAATCCAGTATGCCTACCACAGTGAGTCCTGGCTACCCGAACACACCCAAAAAGCAAGACTCAGATTTAAAATCATATATCATAATGGTGGTAGAAGATTTTAAGAAGGGCATTAACAACTCACTTAAAGAAATACAGGAGAACAGTGCTAAACAGGTAGAAATACTTAAAGAATTACAGGAAAACACTTCTAAACAGGTACAAGTCCTTAAAGAGGAAACACAAAATTCTCTTAAAGAATTACAGGAGAACACGACCAAGAAGGTAATGGAATTGAACAAAGCCATCCAAGATGTAAAAATGGAAGTAGAAACAATAAAGAAAACCCAAACGGAGACAACTCTGGAGATAGAAATCCTATAAAGATATCAGGAACCATAGATATGAGCATTAGCAACAGAAAACAAGAGATGGAAGAGAGAATCACAGGTGCAGAAGATTCCATAGAAAACATGGATATAACAATCAAAGAAAATGCAAAATGCAAAAAGATCCTAACTCAAAACATCCAGGAAATCCAGGACACAATGAGAAGATCAAACCTATGGATAATAGATATAGATGAGAATGAAGACTTTCAAATTAAAGGGACACTAAATATCTTCAACAAAATTATAGAAGAAAACTTCCCTAACCTAAAGAAAGAGATGCCCATGAACATACAAGAAGCCTATGGGACTCCAAACATACTGGGCCAGAAAGAAATTCCTCCTGACACATAATAATCAGAACAACAAATGCACTAAATAAAGATAGAATATTAAAATCAGTAAGGGAAAAAGGCCAAGTCACATATATAGGCAGAGCTATTAGAATTACACCAGTCTTCTCACCAGAGACTATGAAAGCTTATGTCTATTGTGAAGGGTGTTGTTTCACTAATTTCTTTCTCAGCCTGTTTATCCTTTGTGTAGAGAAAAGCCATTGACTTGTTTGAGTTAATTTTATATCCAGCTACTTCACTGAAGCTGTTTATCAGGTTTAGGAGTTCTCTGGTGGAGCTTTTAAGGTCACTTATATATACTATCATATCATCTACAAAAAAGTGATATTTTGAATTCTTCCTTTCCAATTTGTATCCCCTGATCTCCTTTTGTTGTCGAATTGCTCTGGCTAGGACTTCAAATACTATGTTGAATAGGTAGGGAGAAAGTGGTCAGCCTTGTCTAGTCCCTGATTTTAGTGGGATTGTTTCCAGCTTCCCACAATTTACTTTGATGTTGGTTACTGGTTTGCTGTAGATTGATTTTATCATGTTTAGGTATGGGCCTCAAATTCCTGATCTTTTGAAGACTTTTATCATGAATGGGTGTTGGATTTTGTCAAATGTTTTCTCCCCATCTAACGAGATGATCATGTGGTTTCTGTCTTTGAGTTTGTTTATATAGTGGATTACTTTGATGGTTTTCCGTATATTAAACCATCCCTGCATCCCTGGAATGAAACCTTTTTGGTCAGGATGGATGATTGTTTTGATGTATTCTTGGATTTGGTTAGTGAGAATTTTATTGAGTATTTTTGCATCCATATTCATAAGGGAAACTGGTGGGAAGTTCTCTATCTTTGTTTGGTCTTTCTGTGGTTCAGGTATCAGAGTAATTGTGGCTTCATAGAGTGAATTGGGGAGGGTACTGTCTGCTTCTATTTTGTGGAATAGTTTGTGAAGAACTAAAATTAGATCTTCTTTGAAGGTCTGATAGAATTTTGCACTAAACCCTGGTCCTGGGCTTTTTTTGGTTGGGAGACTATTAATGACTGCTTCTATTTCTTTAGGGGATATAGGACTGTTTAGATCATTACCTTGATCCTGATTTAAGTTTGGTACCTGGTATCTGTCTAGAAATTTGTCCATTTCTTCCAGGTTTTCCTGTTTTGTTGAGTATAGCCTTTTGTAGAAGGATCTGATGGTGTTTTGGATTTCTTCAGGACTTGTTATTTCTCCCTTTTTATTTCTGATTTTGTTAATTAGGATGCTGTCCCTGTGTCCTCTAGTGAGTCTGACTAAGGGTTTATCTATCTTGCTGATTTTCTCAAAGAACCAGCTCCTCATTTGGTTGATTCTTTGGATAGTTCTTATTTCCAAAACAAACAAACAAACAAAAAAAAGAAAGTAAGAGTAATAAATGGGGTTCACCTGAAGTTGCAAAAGAGACTGTATGGGCAGCATGAACAAGAGCTGCACAGACTATGCATGTGCTGGCATGCCGTTGCAAAGATGTGCTGGCATGCCGTAGCAAAGATCCTGACACATCCATACCCACACACCATATGTGTGTGTGTGTGTGTGTGTGTGTGTGTGTGTGTGTATGTGTGTGTGTAGAGATAGCTTGGAAAATGAAGCTTAACAAGAATTCTGATATTCAGCACCCACATGAAAAGCCATGCATGCCCAGTCACATTGAAAACCCCAAAAGCTGGGAGCAGTTGGGAAAGGAATATGAAAGTTTTCTTCCTTCTGTATGGATGCATTGGCACATACCCACCTCACACATACTTGCAGTAAGAAATGAAATCACACACATATGTATGCATGATACGAAATAGATTTTATTTCTATTTTTGATGATTATTTTAATTTATAGGGGGATGAAGTACTCATAGGAGAAAATTGAGGAAAATATGAAGAGATACAGGAAATAATTAGAGAGACATTAACTTAGTAAGGCATTAGTGTCAAAAATCTATTGGGCAAGGTGAGTAGGAGACAATATCTATGAAAGATGCATCAGAAGTTCCCAACTATAGAAATCTGATGAAAGCATGATAAAAATTAATTAAGAAGGACTTCAAGTGTAAATTGAATTGCTCCATTTTAGTCATCCTTAATTTTAGCTGCCTATATATAGAAAAGTTGACATAGAAATATATTTCTATATTTCTATATTTCTATATTTATATAATTCGTACCTTTCAAAAAATTAAGTGGACAAAAAAAAATGGCTCATAAACCATCCGAGGCACTGTTATACGATTGATGGCTAACAGTGTGAATGCAGATTGGTCTGATGAGACTGGGGACAAGATGGTGAGAACCTTACATGGAATGTTGAAGAACACTGAGTATCAAATGGAGTAACAAATAAAAGCCTGCTCTAAAAGTTAAACATCGTTTTTTGGGGGGTTAAATCCTAACTACAGAAGGAGAATCACAAATTTAAGTGCTGAAATGAGAGAAAAGTAGATAAATGAAGAATGTGTACACAAGAATGTACAACAGAGTGTGTCCACACAGTCATCTCTTGAAGCCAGGGCATCATAACACAATGAGGCCATTTCACTAACCGTGGTTGAGTAACTACAGGCAGTCTTAGACAAATTTAATTAACAGAGACAATGAAGGACAACAGAGGAACCAGCAAGAAGTTACTTTCTTCTTGCCTTAGGTCTTTTCTTAATAGAGCTTTGGATAACTGCAGAAGCCCAGTTATTGTCTGTCACCGAAGATGCATAGAAACAGCAATGGTATTAACAGTGCTGTCTGTTTAGACTTTTCCTTGTAGTTCATGTTTCTAGAGATTAATTTTAAGGGATTCCTGGTGTTAAAACAATAGTCTAATAAGCAGGGGGAGGCCAACATAATATAAGCACTATATCTTCAGATACCTTGGCATTTGGTGGTGGTGATTGGTACCTTTCTTCAGTGCTTTCTGTGTAGACACACTGTTGAGCTGAGGATAAGATTGAGTATTTTAATAAAGCCTCGACTAGTGCTAAGTGCACTGTGATGTGATCACTTAAGGATCATCACTTCTCATGCAGGGTGAGATGAGTGTCCTGTAGTAATTTGTTTTCAGTAGTATCTTTACTTGTTTGTAATAGCTCCATTTCAATGGCATTGTATTATTTCTGCTTATGTTCTGCATTGATTTTGTTGTTCTTTTTCTTTCCCAAATTCTTTTTTTATTATTGGATTGGTTTTTTTCTTTCACTGGGTTACAAGTTAAATTTCACAATTTTATTACCTGTAAATAATAAAGATTGGAAAGTTCAAAGATATTTTAATAATGTAGTTGATGATTGTTACCTTGTGCTATGGGTGTAACTCTTTCCAAATAAATTTTATGCACTCAAATATTTGTAGTACTTCCCAACTAAATTCTATATATTGATGTATTTGATAGCATATCAATGTTGTTTTTTAAATGCCAAATGGCATTGTATATCATCATAGTGAATACATTGTGTTATTCTGTTTATTTACTTTTTATTATTTACATTTCAAATGTTGTCTTTCTTCCTGGTCCCCCCTCCACAAGCATCTCAACCCATTCTTCCTTCCCTTCACCTCTAAGAGGGTGCTCCTCCACCCACTCACCTACTCTCACATCACCTCTCTAGCATCCTTCTCTGGGGCATCAAGCCTCCACGGGAGCAAGCAATCCCATCCCACTGAGGCCAGACAAGACAGTTCTCTGCTATATTTGTATGTTCTTTGGTTCTTGACTTAGTCCGTGGGAGCTCTGAGGAGTCCAGTTAGTTGATACTTTTGTCATTCCTATCGGGTGCAATCCCCTTCAGGTCCTTCAGTCCTTTCCATAACATAGGGGACACAAGCTGCATCAGTGTTGTCTTTTTTAATTATTATTTTCATCTTCATTTTATATTACTACTTAAAAACTGATGATGGATTGATATAAGCTTAAAGGAAATCCTAGCTTCTTAACCTATTAGAAATATTTCATATGGAACATTGTCTTAGTCAGGGTTTCTATTCCTGCACAAACATCATGACCAAGAAGCAATTTGGGGAGGAAAGGGTTTATTGGGCTTACACTTCCATGCTTCTGTTCATCACCAAGGAAGTCAGGACTGGAATTCAAGCAGATCAGGAAGCAGGAGCTGATGCATAGGCCATGGAGGGATGTTTTTTACTGGCTTGTTTCCCCTGGCTTGCTCAGCCTGTTCTCTTATAGAACCAAGACTATCAGCCCAGGGATGGTCCCACCCACAGGGGGCCTTTCCCCCTTGATCACTAATTGAGAAAATGACTTACAGTTGGATCTGATGGAGGCATTTCCTCAACTGAAGCTTCTTTCTCTGTGATAACTCCAGTTGTGTCATGTTGACACAAAACTAGCCAGTACAGGCATATACATGCATTTTCTAATCCACTTGTGTTCCTTAAACAAAATACCTGAACACACATAACACACACACACACACACACCACATGTCAGTTTATCTCTTGGTTTTGCTGACTGAAATTTCAAGCTAGGACAACCTCATTTTCTTGGCCTTTGGTGAGAGCCTCTGGCTATATGTGAGATGGTTTTATGGCAAAAGTAGAGTATAAGAAAGAAAAGCAGGGGGGAATGGAGGAAGAGAAAGTAAGAAAGAAGTAAGAGGGGAAGAGGAAAAAGAAAATATGAAGAGATTGGGGTGGAGAAGAAGAAAGAAATGGGAGGGAAAAGGGAAAGAGAAAAGAACAAAGAACTGAAGGACACAGAGCCTGCAGACCATGCATTCTCTCTCTGCCTCTCCCTCCCCCTTCCTCTCCCTCTCTCTTTCTCCCTCTCTCCCCATGTTAATAGTAAAATAATGACATCTCTCTTAAATTAAAATGTAAATAAGGAAGAAAACCCAAAATATCATTTTATTTTACCATGCCTTCTTGAGCAATATTAAAATATGCCAGAAAACAATGCTATTCTAAGGCCAAATTCCTTTGATCTAAGCTGAATGTTAATATCAAACAAGAAAATTTTAAACAGAAACGAAACATGATTGATTTCAAAGATATATCATATCTAAGGGATGCAAATGTAGGCAGAGGTGAAAAAATTGAGTGGTCTTTTAGTTCAGGTTTGTCTGTTTTGAAACAAATCTGAACTAGCCCTGACCATCTATGCAGGAGTAGATCATGCTTACATGAGAGGAAAAATGCTTGGACAAGATTTTGGGTAGGTACTGATAAATCTTATTGAAACCTTAATATGCAGAAAGTTAATTGTACTGTATGTACAACTTCACAGTGAGTTTTTATAAGCAGAATTTAGACTCCAGAGAAAAAAATAACCCTATTAAAAATGGGGTACAGAGCTAAACAAAGAATTGTCAACTGAGGAATATCAAATGGCTGAGAAGCACCTAAGAACATGTTCAACATCCTTATTCATCAGAGAAATGCAAATCAAAACAACTCTGAGATTCCACCTCACACCAGTCAGAATGGCTAAGATCAAAAATTCAGGTGACAGAAGATGCTGGAGAGGATGTGGTGAAAGAGGAGTACTCCTCCATTGCTGGTGGAATTGCAAGCTGGTATAACCACTCTGGAAATCAGTTTGGTGGTTCCTCAGAAAATTGGACATAGTAATACCTGCAGATCCAGCAATACCTCCCCTGGGCATATACCCAGAAGATGTTCCAACTGGTAATAAGGACACATGCTCCACTATGTTCATAGCAGCCTTATTTATAATAGCCAGAAGCTGGAAAGAACCCAGATGTCCCTCAACAGAGGAATGGATATAAAATTGTGGTACATTTACAAAATGGAGTACTACTCAGCTATTAAAAACAATGAATTTATGAAAGTTGTAGGCAAATGGATGAATATAAAGTATATTATCCTGAATGAGGTAACCCAATCACAAAAGAACAAACATGATATGCACTCACTGATAAATGGATATTAGCCCAGAAGCCCAGAAGCTCAGAAAACCCAAGATACAATTCATAAACTCCATGAAACTCAAGAAGACCATAATGTGGATACTTCTATCCATCTTAGAAGCGGGGAATAAAATACCCATGGAGTGAGTTACTGAGACAAAATTTGGAGCTGAGACAGAAGAAAGGACCATCCAGAGACTGACTCACTTGGGGATCCATCACATTTACAAAACCCACAAAAGCCAACAAGTGCTTGCTGAAAGGAGCCTGATAAAGATGTCTCCTGAGAGGCTCTGCCAGTGCCTGAAAAATACGGAAGTGAATACTCAGTCATGAATTGGACTAAGTATAGGGTCCCCAATGAAGGAGCTTGAAAAAGGACCCAAGGAGCTGAAGTGGTTTGCAGCCCCATAGGCAGAGCAACAATATGAACTAAACAGTAACCCCAGAGCTCCCAGGGACTAAACCACCAATCAAAGAGCACACATGGTAGGATTCATGGCTCCAGCTGCATACTCAGCAGAGGATGGCCTAGTCAGATATCAATGGGAGGAGAGGCCCTTGGCTTATGAAGGCTCTATGCCCCAGTGTGGGGGAACGTCAAGGCCAGGAAGAGGGAGTGGGTGGGTTGGTGAACAGGGAGAGGGGGAAGGTAATAGGGGACAGTGTTTTTTGGAGGGGAAACCAGGAAAGGAGTTAATACTTGAAATGTAAATAAAGAAAATATCCAATAAAAAAGAAAAATTATATTGGGTTAATAACAAAAAATAATAGAAAGAATTTAACAGTTTAAGAGTTGTAGATATACATTAATTGATTTGGGTGGTGGTGGTATGGAATTACTTATTAGGCAGAGGCAAATGGAGTCTGAGACCAGTCTGGTTTACAGAGTAACAGCCATGGCTACACAGAGAAACCTTGTCTCAAGTAAAGAGAGAGAGAGAGAGATCACAGCCTCTATTTCCTCATTAGTGGTAGAAATTATATGACCTCTCACAGTAACATGACTGAGTTGTATAGCCTCTTAGTCAGTATTCCTTTTTCCCATTTTACTAAAACCAGGCAATGCATGCAAAGCTACTGCTTCTTTATGTATTCCTTAGACTATGAACAAATACCCTGTAGTTTACTTTGTAAAATTTTACTTTGGGGAGGAGTTATTGCAATCAAGTCAAAGTCCTCTTCTCTGGTCATGCTGCACAGAATCCTCTTTACAGTTTCAGGGATATAGGGCTTTCACACAGTTTCACGAATGTGTTCTGGACAGAGTCCACTACCTTCTCCAATTACATATTGTTTTTTTGTTTTCCCTAGATGTTTTTCAACATAGGGAACTGCTTTCCCATATAACAATTTGGGGAGGGCTCTTTGACATCCCAGAGCCTGAACACCAGAGTTTGGATATTATTTTCCTAAGTCTCTAAAAGAGAATAGAAGCCCCCACAGTGTGTCTGTGATTTAACTATCCCCTGGCTTATTGGCAAGATGTTCCTCCTACCATTTAAAAGCCTCTTGGACTCTCTAATGCATAGCCAAATGGCTCAGACTGAAGCTTTGATTTTTAATCAAGGCTTTCTATTATTGACTTCAAATAACAACAATATGATCCCCATCAATCACCAACAGCCTTCTGGTGATGGGAATCCAAGGATAACTGTGGTTTCCTTTACTAAGTCTGTTTTTACCTTATACTCCACTGGAGGTCTGTCAGATCAATATTGGAGGCACTGTTTGTATAAACTGAGTGCCCTATGTGTTGCTTCAGTTTTCTGGTTTTGCTGTTCTTTTTAATGTGGGACCTGCTGTACAAAAACTCTGTTTTTGCAGGGGGATGTTACATAGGGCGTTATGAAAGCTACACCACCTATTCTGACCATAGGGATGTGGGGCTTCATTATACAAAGTGATCAGTCCAATTTCCTTCCACAGGGGGGAAGTCATGTGGCTTTCCTGTGCCTTATTTTGCTGAAGAAATAAGACTCTTCGGAAGTTCAATGGCAAGCATGTAAAAGACTTGGATTAAGTTGAATTAGAAAAGTAAACTGTTCATTCATAAGGATATCAATTAAACTCAAGCATTTAGATTATTGAACTAGAAGGTAAATTTGACACCCTCATTGCTTTGATGAGTCTCTTATGCTGGCTAGAAACATTAAGATAAAACTGCACCGAAAGTAAAACATGCTAATCATTACACTGAAAGGTATGAGTATGCAGATGTATAATTTACTCAAGTATCTTATCTATGTATGCACTATAAAATCATTTGACATAGGTAGTTAAAATTAATTAACACAAGATACTATTTATTAGAAATAAACCTGGTATTACCTTTGGATTATTATGTCCACTAGATTTGCTCTGTCAAATTTCCGCTTTATATTACAATTTATGAATTCACTCCTGTAAGAGTTGAAGACTCAGAAATGTTATTTGACCGAGAAGTGTTCATATATAGTTCTAAATTTCTTACTAATCAGCTTGTATTACTTGAAGCAACACTTCTACAGAAAACCATATCAAGTGCAAAAAACTCGGTGACTGGTACTCTGCATGTATCTTGTTTCTCTGTCTCTCTCTTTGTGTGTGTGTGTGTGTTTGTGTGTATGTTTGTGTATGTATGTCTTTTTGAGTTGTTGGTCAGTGTTGTCCCATTGACTTCCTCACAAACAAACATTAAGCTATTACTATTGTTCCTGGTTACCCTCCAGAACTTGGTAGTAGGACCAATTTTCTGAAGATGTCACATGGTTGAATTGTAGACATGGAGAAAGCAAGTTGCCGTTGACTTGAATGCTTCTATTTATACTTCCAAGGGAAAAAATAACCAAAAGTCTGTGAATCCTGTGGGATTCAATAACAAAAGGCTATCAATATATGCCCCCAGCTGTTGAAGTGGAACAGATTTTACAGAAATAACCAACCACATTATAAATATTAATTGAATTTTAACTCACTCTAAAAGTGAGAACACGTGTCTGACGCTACTAATTATGCTACAGCTGTCTTAGTCATAGAGAAGTACAAGAACCACGTATTATTATTATGCTAAATTGGTATCCTAATAAACTACTGCCTAAATTCTTACCTTTATACCAATAGATTAGTACATTCCTAAAGCTCATCAGGAAAAAAAAAAATCTTTCCAGCAATTAATTTTGAGAACCACAGCTGGCCACCATGCAGAGAACAAGAGACTGTGCAATGCATACAAACCCCTAAAGACTTAATGACCAACCCAGAAAAAGAAGGAGAAAGATAGTAAAATCCAGAGGTAGTGAATATCTGTCGTGAGATAGTATTTGTTGGACAGGACAGTACTATTGCCCATATGAACTAATAGCAACTGTGACAGATAGCATGCACCGGACCGTGATAGCTCAAATTCCAGCTTAGTTAGGGGAGGGGCTCCTGAAATCCTATCCCACGTTGAAGAGATATTGACCATTGGTGGCTAACTTAGGGCTTTAGTGTTCTTCAGAGAGAAAATGCTCCATGAGATGGTCCTACATCCATGCATATAGCTAGCTCTAAGTAGACTCGGGGAGGGGTTTTTTTGGGTTGTTTTGTGTGCTTTTTGGTGTTTTGTTCTGTTTTGTTTTGTTTTTGTTTTTTAGAAGGAGCCCACAAAGTTTTGAGGAAAAAGTGATTAGGACATAGTGGAGAAATTTGAGAAGTGGAAATAGATGGTAGATTTATTCATAATACAATGTATCAATGAATGAAATTCTCAGTAAAATACATCACAAGATGGTTCAATCTAGATGGTATAAAATGTAAATAATTAAGATGGCTAAATATTTTAGTTTAGTCTATCCATTAATAATTATAATAGTTAGTCTATCCTATGAAATTAAAACTAATTAGTTCTTTTACATTTAAAAAAGACTACATTTCCTGTATATTTCTTACTCCTGTCCACCTTATTGTTGTTAATCCATAAAATAATAGGTTAGGCAACAGTGAAGTTCTGTGTGTCTTTCTATGTCTTTCTGTGTCTCTTTTGTCTCTCTGTGTGTCCCTTCTCTCTGTTTCTGTGCCTCTCAGTTTCTCTGTGTATGTTTCACTGTGTCTGTGTCTCTGTCTGTGTTTGCATGCTTGTGTACATGCATATGTGTGTGTCTGTCTCTGTGTCTATGTCTGTCTGTATGTCTGTCTCTCTTTCTTTGTGTGTATGTGTGTGTGCCTCCTTAGACTGTGGAACATAAAGATGAATAAGGAAAAATATCAGCTTTTAAAGAGATCTCAAGTGAGCATGAAAGCAAAAGTACGTGAGCACAAGCATTACTGTCATAATTTACATTAGAAAATGCAGAGATGAGAGGAAATGCACCATAGTCTACCCAGAATTCCATAGGTATTTGGAGTGCTGTGTGATATCGCTGAAGGATTTCCTAATGGAGGAGTAGAGCTAGTAAGTGGTGTTGGTGTTAGAAGGACATGATGAACCCAGATCAAGGGTAGTGTGAGAGAGCATCAGTGTGCACAGTGCTCAGCAAGTCTGAGGAAATCGGCATGCTCACTGGACAGTGTGCTGAAGCAAGGAACAGTCCATAAAACCAAACACCCCTCTATATACTCATAAGAACTTCACATGGATCACATGAGCAAGGAGAAGTGCTGAGCCAATGTGATCAGATTTATACTTAACTTATTCTGAATGGAAACCTAGAAAGGCAATTTGAGGGGAAGGGTGGCTACAGTAGGGCAAAGTAGCCAGAGTAATGCACATGAAGAAAAGAGACAGGTGGAATGGAGAGAATTTTTTTAAAAAAATGGGATTGGCAAAATTTGGTGTCCACACATTAGTTGATAACTTCTGAAGATGTGGTAGGCTCTGTTCCATTCAATTTAGTGTAGCTATTACAAGAGAAAATAGCTTACAATATCACATGACTGAGCAAAAAGGAGAACCAACCCAATTTTGAATTCCAGCCATGGCAGTGTCTAGAAGATAGCTTGATACATTGTCAATGTAACATTAGAGAATATCCTTGACTTGAAAATAAGACTTAGAGTGGAGTTTGGGATTTAGTTGATGTGTTGGGTATGGAATAAGTCACTGGTTTGGAGAGCATAAAATAATAAAAATGATATGAGAAACATATCTTGACATATTTACATTTAAATAAAATGTATTTTACAATTTGGTGAATATGCAAACCAAAACCAAATGGTGGTGGTGGTGGTGTGAGAGATAGGCCAAAGCCAAACAACAAAATATCTAAAATAGGAGGAAAGGTAAGTTTCAGCATCCTGAAGAAGTATTTGATTAAAACAAGGGTAAAGGAGTATTTGCTGACCTGAATTTTGATGTTTATAACTGACATTTTAATTTTCCTTCTAGTGGCTACTTAGCTTTGCAGTATCAGTACCTCATTTGAATTTCCATATTCACAAAGGTCAAGAGAAGATGAGGTATGTGACTTAAATCAAAGTTACACATGTCTCCTACTCCTCCGCCCCACTTCAGTGTTTGCTTTAGAGAAGGCAGAGTAACACAGATTAGAAAATCAAGACAAGTCAACATTTCTTAGACATAGAAAAAAATGAATAAATAAGAAGTTTCTTTCTGGCAAGGTTCAGAGTACATATAAGAGCTGCAGATGTTGTTTTAGTGGGAACAGAGACAGTTCAAAGAGAACCACAGTCTGGGTGGAAGCTAAACTCAACTTTATCCTGTTCCTTCATAACCTGTGAGGGCAGAGGTGTTTTTCTACATGATTCCAATTTACCTTTATGCTATGTTTTTACATTTCTCTAAGAAAAATGATTTTATTTTACTTGTTTACTCACAAACCTGTCTCCAGAATCTGCCATGTACCTTGCACTGCTCTAGGCACAAGGGGTGAGAACAGAGTCAAAGAGATGATTCCTTAATTGCCCTAGTACAAACTCCTACAAAGAGATACAGAAATCAGCATTTAATGCCTGTGTGCTAAGTGTCAGTGCAATATCTCAGCAATTCCAGCACCTAGGAAGCAGGAATAGGACAAAAATTTTGAGTTTAAAGGCGACCTGAGGTAGAAGTCAAGACCTTGCCTCGACCACCAATGAGCACATGTAAACTTCACATGCAACACAGTTTAAATAGTAATAGTTATGACAATAAAAATGTTGCTGCTCCTGACCCCACCCCTAATACCTGATCATTTTCCCCATTTTGCCTCCCTGTTCCCTTTCTTACCCAGGTCCCTCCCCACCCCCAACACCATTTTTGTTTTCTTCTTCCTCCCAAATGAGACTGAGGCATCTTCACTTGGGCCCTTCAGCTTGTTAATCTTCTTGAGTCCTGTGGGTTTTGTCCTTGCTTTTCTGTACTTTATTGGCTAATATCTTATTAATTAATAAGTAATATCTTAATTACTTATTAGTGAGTACATAGCACACATCTCCTTTTGGGTCTGAGTTACCTCACTCAGGATAGTATTTTCAAGTTCCATTCATTTGCCTGCAAAACTCAGGATGTCCTCATTCTTAATAGCTGAGTAGTACTCCATTGTGTAAATGAACCACATTTTCTGCATCCAGTCTTCTGTAGTGGGACATCTGGGTTGTTTCCAGCTCCTGGCTATCACAAATATGGCTGCTATGAACATAGTAGAACATGAACCCCTGTGGCATGGCAGAGTATCTTTTGGGTATATTCCCAAGGGTGGTATAGCTGGGTCTTCTGACAGATCTATTTCCAATTTTCAGACAGAGTGGAAACAGGCAACCTTGGGAGGTAGGAGGTGGAGGGACCTTCTAGAAAGTACCAGAGACCTGGGAGGTGAAAGAATCTCAGGAATCAAATGATGGTACCTTAGATGGAATGTCCTACAGTGGAGAGAGGGAAATTGTAGAATCTACCTCCAATAGAAAAACAGGTCATCAAGTAGAAGGATATGGTTGCTATCCCACAGTCAAAAACTCTGACCCAGAATTGTTCTTCTCTGAAAGAACTGCACAGTCGAAAATGGAGAAGAAACTGAGGAAAAGGAGGTCTAGCAACAGACCAAAACTGGTATCCAGCTCAAGAGGAGGCCCCAAGGCCTGACTCTATTACTGATGCTATGGTATGCTTATAAACAGGAGCCTAGTGTGGTTGCCCTCCAAAAGTTCTATATGACAACTGAGTCAGATGCAGATATTTACACCCAACCAATGGACCGAAGCTGGTGAACCGGGTGGTTGAATTAGAGAAAGGCTGGGAAAAGCTTAGGAGGAGGGCTACCCTATAGGAAGACCAGCAGTCTCAACTAACCTGGACCCCGAGGATTGCTCTGTCACTGAGCCAACAACCAGGCAGCATACACCAGGCGATATGAGGCCCAACACACATACACCAGAGGATTGCTGGCTCTTGACTCAGTGAGAGAAGATGCACTTAACCCTCAAGAGACTTGAGGCCTCAGGGATTGGAGAGGTCTGATGCAGTGGCCATAGGAGTCGAGACATCGTCTTAGAGATGGGATGGGAGAGGAGGTATAGGATGTGGAACAGTAAGAGGGTGGACCAGGAGGACCATAAAGATTGTACTGTGAAAAGTTTAAAGAATTAAAAAAAAATGTAGTTGCTTTATATGTGATGTAGCCGGAAAGATAACAGTGTCACCGAAGAGGATTTGTTTCCTACAAGTGAAATCAGATGTTTTATTAGAAAAGCAAAATGGAGACCAGGAGCTTTCTAGCAGCTAAGGTGATGGTTGCTAAATCCAGCAGGAGGTGGTCTGTGCTGTGAGCCCAACACTGAAAGGGGAAGGAAGGAGAACCCTGGGGTTCCTTGGCCAGCTGGCCTAGGTAATTCCTGAGCCCCAGTTTACAGTTTAGCTCATGGCAACTTCTGACCTCCCCATGTAAGCAGAGACTCAACAGAGCCCCTGCACCCTGTCACCCTGAGCACATAATAAATGGGTGACACTCACTCTATAATCAGTTTATCTTTATGCAAGGGGCTTTCTCTTATCTCTGTCTTTCCTCGTGCTCCCAGGAAGCCCTGTACCACCATTTGTGTTTTCTATGACAATCTCAGGTTCATGTTTAAAAACTGTTCACTATGGATTGCCTCTGAAGAAAGGTGTCCGAGAGAATGAGGGGAAACCATTCTAGGATTTGGATTTTAAGTGGTGACTACAATACGATCAAAAAAAAAAAAAAGGTGTAAAGGTGTCCTGAATTGGTCAGGCTTCAGAATGAAATAGCCTGTTGAATATTCAATTATTCAATCCGAGGCTCTAGTGGTTGCTTTTGAACCTGTTTCTTTAAACCTGGGTAGAGGGGATGGCTGGCTACTGGTTACAGAGAAAGGGCTGTCTTGGCAAGGGGACAGAACCTAAGCAGAGTTCTTTTCATCTGTCTTTTAAATTAAAGTGAAGTTCAGCAGATACCTGGAGGAAAGAAATTAAATTGCAGATTTTGCAGTTTTGTTGTGCCTGCATTTTTCCAGTGTGGTGGTGAGAAGCCCTTAAAAGCCTTTGTGCTTGGCACCTGCAGAAATCTAATTTCTGATGAATAGCACTCTAATTGGGTCAATTATTCTATTATACTACATAAGAGTACTCCAGACTGCTGCTTCAGTAAAGAGGCGCTTCAGTCTCTCCCCTTGGTGTACAGTCTGAACAGAACTCAGAATCCTGCATTTAATGTTTTCTATCCCAGGGCCTTTATGCTTTTGCTCTTCCTGCTCAGTTTATCCTATGAGACAGCTGAATTAAAACGGCATGCCACTTCTCCTAGACCAGGGGTAAGATAATAAGGGATCTTATATCCTCACCAGAAAAATGTTTCTTCCGTGTTTTTAGCTGTGTGTTGGGGTACATTAATTCGTTTCTTTCAAGAGGACTTTACTATTATTATTATTATTATTATTATTATTATTATTATTATTATATATGGGGTCAACATAGGGAAGGGAAATTTTTGCATTTTTCTTTGTTGCCTGCACACATGCCAGCATTTAGTTTCATCTCCCTGATATGATCATTGCACCAAGTTCTTGTACATAATCTCCTGCAACATGCTACTTCGAGAGGACAGTTTTGAAGCTGATGTATGGAGACACTTAGAGACTCATTATTTTAATGAGGTTTATTTCTTAGACATTTCCCTTATGTTAAATGCTCTTTGTAACTTTAAACAGAAGGTTCATTAATTAGTGTGAACACGTTCACTCATAAGTTGGTCTGTGGCTCAAATTTTGTTTGTGAGAGAATGAAATCATGCTGTTAATTGCCGTATATTAAATCTACAATTGTAACATTGTATATTGTGAGAAAAGCTTTTGTCCCCTTTCAGGAAAGCCACAGAAGGTATCATCCTGGACTCTGTAAGATGTTGGAGAGGTACTTATTGGTTCAAAGATATACAACTCAATAACATATTTAAAGATAAGCTTTATATAAAAGTCAAAGCTTTGTGTCTATCACATACTAAAGATATAAGATTAAATATCTCTTTTTTGTTTGAGCTCCGTAAGGACTTTTCTCTTAGTAGATAACAAAATGGTGAAATCTGAGGAAGGCTCAGTCCTCGTTTTCAGAGATTTTTCTTCTCCATTTCAGGGCTTCAAAGGAGTGATGAAAGTTTATGTGATTAATTATAACTTGATATATTGTGGAATAAGTGTTGCCAAGTTACAAAAAAAATGTAATCCACTATAGAAGCAAAAGAGAGAGAAAAGGCACATAGTCATTTTCTTAGATGCAGAGAAGGCCTTTAACAAAATCCAACCCACTTTCAGGATAACACTTCTGGAGAGATTAGGTATACAAAGGATATGCCTCAACATAAGAAAGATAGCTTACAGCAAGTCTATGGCCAAAATGAACTTAAAGGATAGGAACTCAAAGCAATTCCACAAAATCAGGAATGAGACAAGGTGTTCCATATCTATTCAATTTAGTACTTGAAGACTTAGCTAGGGCCAGGTGATGGTGGCACACACCTTTAATCCCAACACCCGGGAGGCAGAGGCAGGTGGATTTCTGAGTTAGAGGCCAGCCTGGTCTACAGAGTGAGTTCCAGAACAACCAGGGCTACACAGAGAAACCCTGTCTCAAAAAAAAAAAAAAAAAAAAAAGAAAGAAAGAAAGAAAGAAAGAAAAGAAAAAATCAAAAATGAAAAACCAAACCAAACCAAAAAACTTAGCTAGATCAGCAATAAGACAACTCGAGGAACCAGCTTTAACACTCCCGGGCATATACCCAAAAGATTCTCCAGCATATAACAAGGACACATTGTCCACTTTGTTCATAGCAGCCTTATATATAATAGAGAGAAGCTGGAAAGAACCCAGATTCCCCTCAACAGAAGAATGGATACAGAAAATGTTGTTCATTTACACTTTGGAGTACCATTCAGCTATTAAAAACTACGAATTCATGAATTTCTTAGGCAAATGGATGGAATTGGAAAATATCATCCTGAGAGAGGTAACCCAATCTCCTCAAAAAACACACATGTCATACACTCACTGATAAGTGGATATTAGCCCCAAAGCTTGATCCAATTCACAGATTGAATAAAGCTCAAGAAGAAGGAAGACCAAAATGTGGGTGCTTCAGTCCTACTTAGAAGGGGGATCAAAATACTCACTGGAGCAAATACAGAGACAAAGTGTAGAGCAGAGCCTGAAGAAAAGGCCATCCAAAGACTGCTCTACCTGGGGATCCATCCCATATAGAGTAACCAAACCCAGACACTATTGTAGATCCCAAGAAGTGCATGCTGACAAGAGCCTGATATAGCTGTCTCCTGAGATGCTGTGCCAGTGCCTGACAAATACAGAAGTGGATGCTCACAGCCAACCATTGGACTGAGCAGGAAGTCCCCAATGGAGGAGTTACAGAAAAGACTGAAGAAGTTTTCAACCCCAGAGGAAGAACAACAATATCAACAAACCCCCCAGAGCTCCCAGGGACTAAAAGACCAACCAAGGAGTACACGTGGAGGGACCCATGGCTCTAGCAGCATCTGTCACAGAGGATGTTGGAGAGGGCCTTGGTCCTGTGAAGGCTCAATGCTCCAGTGTAGGATAAATTGCAGGTGGGGAAGCAGGAGTGGGTAGGTGGGGGAACACCTTCATAGAAGCAATGGAAGGGGGAATGGGATAGGAGGCTTCAGGGGGAGGGGGAACCAAAAAAGTGGATAACATTTGAAATGTAAATAAGGAAAATATCCAATAAAAATAACCATCATTAAAAAAAGGGATCGATATTGGAAAGAAAGAAGCCAAAAACTCTTCATTTGCAGATGATAGTATAGTATATATGAGTGACTGTAAAAGTTCCAATGGAAAACTCTTATAGCTGGTAATCATTTTCAGCAAATAAGCTGGATACTAAATCAATTTACAAAAATCAGTACCATCTTGTATACAAATGACAAGTGAACTGAGAAAGAAACAAAGGAACCAGTTTTCATCACAACATCAAATAATATAAACTAACTTGGGGTAACTATAATTATCAAATAAATGTTTTATTCGATAATAACTTTAAGACAATGAATTATCTATTAGATGATAGGAACGTCTTCCATGTTCATGGATAGATCAGATTAATAGGGGAAAAATAGCTTTTGTGCCATGAAATGTCCATGAATCACCAAAAGACCACCCATGAGCCAAATTTGATGTAATCACATTAGGATCTCTTTATTCAAGCATGAGCTTAGGCAGGACTACTGTCTCTGAGGGGGTGGGGGAGCTCAAGCCCAGTTTTAGGCAAATATTTATAGAGGCAAGAAGTGGGTATCTAGCCTGGTATACATTGGATTTGGGAAGACATTATGGTCTTTAACATAATTGTCTGGTACTGGGATCCAAACCACAAACCACCTTTGCTCCTTTTCTGATTGGTGGTTATTAGGAAGTGAAAGGTTAGGGGCAGGCTTGCACTCTAGGTATGTAGAGTTTTTGCAGAATAACCTAGAAACTCATGTTAGACACATTCTTGTTGGTGGTTGGGATAGCCTGAAAACTGGTGCTCAGTATCGGCCTGTCACTTAACTTGAGTTCAACCTTAGGTCAGGTTTTCTAAGGTAGAGTCTGTCGGGTGTGATGGTGCACACCTTTAATCCCAGCACTCAGGAGGCAGAGGCAGGTGGATTTCTGAGTTCGAAGTCAGCCTGGTCTACAAAGTGAGTTCCAGGACAGCCAGGGCTACACAGAGAAACCCTGTCTAATAGTGAGTCCAGGTTCCACAGGAGAGCATGCTGGGCAAGCCATGAGGATCAAGCCAGGAAGCTGCACCACTCCATGGCCTCTATATCGGGTCCTGCCTCCCTGTTTGAGATTCTATCTTAATTTTCTTCAGTCATGGATTATGGATGTGGAAGCTTAAACTAAATGCCCTCCCATCCAAACAAACAAAACAAAACACTGAGGATCTATTTGTGTGTGAGAGAACACAAAAATGAGTCTGGGTGTTTACCTTTTATAGCTTTCTAGAACATATGCCTTGTAATCTGTGAGCAGATACAAATTTGATGTACAGTCGCCAGTTGTGTATCTTTTCTCAGCTGTACCTTGGGACTTCCCACACAGTACATTTTTATTACTTTGTCTCTGCTGACTCTGAAAACCATGACTCTATCAAAGAACATGCTTTGGTTGATTTTATGATGAGTTAGAGAGAATAAAATTTAGCAATCAACTTTTTACAACTTCTTTGGAGAGGTTTTGGAAGAAATTATGTGATTAGTTCTTTGTGAGAATTCTTCCATCAATTTGCATCAGAGAGGCAGTAATATTTTGGTTATTTTTCTCTCTAAAAGGAAAGAAAAGAAATTTAAAAGTTTTAATTTTAGTATTTTGCAATTATTTTTATTAAATGTTTAAACAAATAAATTTTCTTGTGCTTTGAGATAGGTTCTAGTGATGGTTGGCCATGCCGGCATTGACTGACAACTGTTGGTTACAGTGTATATTAGAACTGAACTCTGTTCTTTTGGTTGTGACACTCAGCTTTTAATTCCTGAGCTGTCCTCTCCATCCCTGAAGTAAATTTAAATCTTTAAATACTGGTGTCAGTATAGAGAATCATTTAGAATCATTGCAGTTGGTAGCAAATTCCTCTGTTGAAGATAAAATTGAGATCAAGAGAAGGTAATTCAGTCCTGGAAAATTCTTTATCTAATATGGGACTGTTTATCTTATTCAAGGACAAAGCCTTAGTCCATTTTGACATTCTACCATGCTTCAGGCCCTGAGTTCTGTCCTAATATCATATCTGCTTATAGAATCACATGGTTTCAAGACGTATCACTAAAATATTCTCTTTGAATATTCATTTCCAAAAATGTGGAAGCAGTGGCCTAGAGATTAACTTTTTCTCATCATTTTTAAAGCTCAGACTTCAATGTAATGTTGTTCCCAAAATAAGTGGAACAGACATGCCTTTGATCATGAAATATGTTTCTTTGAAGATATAAAGTCAGAGAAGGGTTGCCTCCTTCAGGCAAAGAACCTTCTTCCACAGTTTTGGATGTAACTGAGAAGATTGGGCCAAACATGCTGCTGGCATAAAATACTCACAGCTGGACTTCAAATGGTAACCTAAGTCAATCATTGCTCCTTCCTTCAGTCAGTTATTCTGTGAGAGAAGAAACTGTTGTACCCTGGGCGACTCTTAATCTCTTAGGTGAGGCCAGGGATGCGGACAATGATATAAAACAGGTGGTAATTGAGCTAATAGGCAACATAAGACTAAAGTGAAGTACAGAATGGAAAGGGTACCCTGCACCAAATATTCTCCTTTCATTTTCATCTGCCAGTGTATGAGGACTGTCAACAAATCTCCTCACATACCTCTAATATTTAGTTATGGTGATAGGTAGATGCAAGGATATGAGCACTATACAATAAATGACTAGCTAACCCTTTCTGACAGGTCCTTTGATATGAGTACTCTTCACCTGCAAGGTTCTCTTGTTTTCTTTCTTAAAGTCCCCAGAATCTTTTCCACCCTCTCTATCATCTTTCTTAATGCAGAGAGACAGATAAAACAGTTATCCCTTAGGGAAAGTTTCTTCCCCCCCCCCCACATTTTACATCATATTACAGTTTGAAAGTAAATAAAACTTCTATTGCCATTTTGGTTTTTCAAGGTTTATGTTCATGGGAAAAACTCCTTCTTACTGCTAACTTTTGTGTACCTATTTGTACAAATCTTATCTATTACAACAGCCATTGTCTCTTCTTTGGATAGGAAAGTAAGAGAAGACAGCATTGGATATGCAATAATATGCTGAGGCAAGGAGATTTTCCCCAGGGCCTAAGAAAATGGCTTAAAGGATAAAGAAGTTTCATAAACAGAAGAATATTTGGTATCCTGCCTCAAAGCCTCTCTGTCCTGCCTCAGTTTACTTGCAAATATTTTGAAACAACTTTTTTTTTTTTTTTTTTTTTTTTTTTTTTTTTTTTTTTGCCAGTACCCACTGTCTGAGTCTTCCTCAAGGGATAGAAGAGTTTTCTTAACTCAAAGTCTGGTTCCTATAATTTTATTTATGCTCATGAGAAGAACATCCAAGCAGTACAAGAGTGAAGCCAATCACTTAGTGTATTTACTTGCAGGCTTACAGAACCAATCCTAGGAGATGGTATGAATGCTTCACAGAGTTCCCATAGGGTGGCATTCTGAAAACCTGCGGGCCCTTTTTTCCATTTCTTTTTACCTTCCTGTTCCTTACTCAAGACTTCTACAGCTTAATACTGCTTTGAGATTTTGAAAGAAATTATACTAAATAAAACGCCAAAATGTATCCCTCTAACCTTAATTGATAATTATTCATTCCTTTATTTAATTAGCTATTTAGTTATAAGATTCTATTTTATTTCCCAAAACTTCCTCCATTGTTATGGTTTTAATTTTCTCTTTACTGATATTGTCTTACTGAAAGACTTAAGATGAGACAATAAGTGGAAAAAGCAGAGGGAACTCCATACACAAGGGCAATTTTTCTTTGATCCTCACTACCCAAGAATTTTACTGCTTTTCTATTTTTTCTTGTGTCTCAGAGCTTCAATATACATTATTTTTTGAAATTGTTTGACTCCAACCTCATTCTTTTTAAAATCTTATTTACCCTTATTTTCTCATTTTAATTATGTATTTATCATTATTACTTTATTTATATTACTATTTAATTGTATTGCTATACAAAATGGTGGATTTAATTCAATTTGCTAGTATATTTATGTATCCTCATTGTACTCTTTGTCATCTATCCACATCCAATGGTTCTCTTTCCCTCAAACAGTCCTCTTCTGATTTCAAGTTCCATATATATGTAGTATATATACTATATATGCAACTATGTATATTTATACATACTTATATTTGTACTTTATATATAGCATATACATATTTATTATATACATATATCATATACATACACTATATAATGTATGTTTATACATTATATATAATGTAAATCATATATATTATACATTTGTATATAATTATATAATCTAGATTTCATTTGAGATAAAACACATGATAATCCTTTTTCTCCCATATCCTTTCTTGCTATCCTCTTATTCTTGCTTTTTTTTTTTTTTTTTTAAGATTTATTTACTGTAGCTGTCTTCAGACACTCCAGAAGAGGGAGTCAGATCTCGTTACAAATGTTTGTGAGCCACCATGTGGTTGCTGGGATTTGAACTCAGGACCTTAGGAAGAGCAGTTGGGTGCTCTTACCCACTGAGCCATCTCACCAGCTCCTTATTCTTGCTTTTAATTCCTGTCTTAGCTTTGCACCCTTCTAAATTTTCACATCACATATATTTGCATATAGATTAACCATATGAAAGAAAATTTGACAAGTTTTTAAAATCTGCCTTATTGCATTTGATGTAATAATATCCAAGTCTACCTATTTCCCTGAGAAAAATGTAATTTAAATCTCATCTCTGGATAAATAAAATTGTGTTACATAGTTAGGATGCCTTTTTCTTTATCCATTCATTTGTTGACAGACACTTAAGCTGATCTTATATATTGACTGTTATGAGTACTGCTCTAACAAACATGACTGTTCAGGCACTGTGGGTATGTTGTTCTTAATCCCTCAGGTGTGTATCCAAGACTTGTGTTGGATCATATGATATTTCCAATATTAGTTTACTGAGAGACATTCTTATTTATTTCCTATCTCACAGACATTTATTTATAGCATCTGATGGTTTCCTTAAACACATATTTTGGTACACTGACCATTTGAAACTCTTTACCTCTGCTGATACCACAGCTAAATAACCTGCCTTCATATTTTTCTTCTTTTTTGGTGCTTGCAAAATACTCTGTTGAGGATTTCTTTTTTTTTTAATTTATGTTTTTAATTAGGTATTTTCTTCATTTACATTTCAAATGTTATCCCAAAAGTCCCGCAGACCCTCCTGCCCCTCACATTCCCCTACCCACCAACTCCTACTTCTTGGCCCTGGAGTTGCCCCAAACTGAAGCATATAAAGTATGAAAGACCAAGGGACCTCTCTTCCCAATGATGGCCAACTAGGCCTTCTTCTGATTCATATACAGCTACAGACATAATCTCCGGGGGTACTGGTTAGTTCATATTGTTGTTCCACCTATAGGGTTACAGATTCCTTTAGCTCCTTGAGTACTTTCTCTAGCTCCTCCATTGGGGGGCCTGTGGTTCATCCAATAGCTAACTGTGAGCATCCACTTCTGTGTTTGCTAGGTCCCTGCATAGTCTCACAAGAGACAGCTATATCGGGGGTCCTTTCAGCAAAATCTTGCTGGTGTATGCAATGGTGTCAGCATTTCATCCAGGTTTTCTAGTTTTGTTGAGTATAGCCTTTTGTAGAAGTATCTGATGGTGTTTTGTATTTCTTCAGGATCTGTTGCTATGTCTTCCTTTTCATTTCTGATTTTGTTAATTAGGATGCTGTCCCTGTGCCCTCTAGTGAGTCTGGCTAAGGGTTTATCTATCTTGTTGATTTTCTCAAAGAACCAGCTCCTCCTTTGGTTGATCTTTTGAATAGTTCTTGTTTCCACTTGGTTGATTTCGCCCCTGAGTTTGATTATTTCCTGCCGTCTACTCCTCTTGGGTGAATTTGCTTCCATTTTTTTCTAGAGATTTTAGTTGTGTTGTCAAGCTGTTAATGTATGTTCTCGCGACTTTCTTTTTGGAGGCACTCAGAGCTATGAGTTTTCCTTTTAGAATGCTTTCCCTGTGTCCCAGAATTTGGGTATAAGGTGGCTTCATTTTCATTAAACTCTAAAAAGTGTTTAATTTCTTTCTTTATTCCTTCCTCGACCAAGATATCATTGAGTCTATTGTTGTTCATTTTCCACGTGAATGTTGACTTTCCATTATTTATGTTGTTATTGAAGTTCAGCCTTAATCCATGGTGATCTGATAGGATTCATGGGATAATTTCAATATTTTTGTATCTGTTGTGGCCTGTTTTATGACCAATTATATAGAGAATTTTGGAGAAGGTACCATGAGGTGCTGAGAAGAAGGTATATCCTTTTGTTTTAGGATAAAATGTTCTGTAGATATCTGTTAAATCCATTTGTTTCATAACTTCTGTTAGGTTCACTGTGTCCCTGTTTAGTTTCTGTTTCCACAATCTGTCCATTCATGAAAGTGGTGTGTTGAAGTTCCCCACTATTATCGTGTGAGATGCAATGTGTAGTTTGAGCTTTACTAAAGTTTCTTTAATGAATGTGGCTGCCCTTGCATTTGGAGCATAGATATTCAGAACTAAGAGTTCCTCTTGGAGGATTTTACCTTTGATGAGTATGAAGTGCCCCCTCCTTATCTTTTTTGATAATTTTGGGTTGGAAGTCGATTTTATTCAGTATTAGAATGGCTACTCCACCTTGTTCCTTAAGACCATTTGCTTGGAAAATTGTTTTCCGGCCTTTCACTCTGAGGTAGTGTCTGTCTTTTTCCCTGAGATGGGTTTCCTGTAAGCAGCAAAATGGTCGGTCTTGTTTGTGTTCACCAGTCTGTTAGTCTATGTCTTTTTATTGGGGAATTGAGTCCATTGATATTAAGAGATATTAAGGAAAAGTAATTGTTGCTTCCTATTATTTTTGTTGTTAGATTTGGCATTCTGTTCTTGTGTCTGTCTTCTTGTAGGTTTGCTGAAGGATTACTTTTTTGCTTTTTCTAGGGCATAGTTTCCCTCCTTGTATTGTCTTTTTTCTGTTATTATCCTTTGAAGGCCTGGATTAGTGGAAAGATATTGTGTGAATTTGGTTTTGTCATGGAATACTTTGGTTTCTCTATCTATGGTAATTCGAATTTTGGCCTGGTATAGTAGCCTGGGCTGGCATTGGTGTACTCTTAGTGTCTGTATAATATGTGTCCAGGATCTTCTGGCTTTCATATTCTCTGGTGAAAAGTGTGGTGTAATTCTAATAGGCCTGCCTTTATATGTTACTTGACCTTTTCCCTCACTGCTTTTAATATTCTATTTTTATTTAGTGCATTTGTTGTTCTGATTATTATGTGTCAGGAGGAATTTTTTTTCTGGTCCAGTCTATTTGGAGTTCTGTAGGCTTCTTGTACGTTCATGTGCATATCATTCTTTAGATTTGGGAAGTTTTCTTCTATAATTTTGTTGAAGATATTTGCTGGCCCTTTAATTTGAAAGTCTTCATTCTCATCTACTCCTATTATCTGTAGGTTTGGTCTCATTGTGTCCTTGATTTCCTGGATGTTTTGACTTAGGATCTTTTTGCATTTTGCATTTTCTTTGACTGTTGTGCCCATGTTCTCTATGGAATCTTCCGCACCTGAGATTCTTTCTCTCTTCCATTTCTTGTATTCTGTTTCTGATGCTCACATCTATGGTTCCAGATTTCTTTCCTAGAGTTTCTATCTCCAGCGTTGCCTCTCTTTGGGTTTTCTTTATTGTGTCTACTTCCCTGTTTATGTCTTGTATTGTTTTGTTCAATTCCATCACCTGTTTGGTTGTGTTTTCCTGTTTTTCTTTAAGGCCTTCTATCTGTTTGGTTGTGTTTTCCTATTTTTCTTTAAGGACTTGTAACTCTTTAGCAATGTTCTCCTGAATTTCTTTAAATGAGTTATTAAAGACCTTCTTGATGTCCTTTACCAATATCATGAAATATGCTTTTCATCCAGGTCTAGCTTTTCGGGTGTGTTGTGGTATCCAGGAATGGCTGAGGTGGGAGTGCTGGGTTCTGATGATGGTGAGTGGTCTTGGTTTCTTCTGTTTTTTGTTTTTTGTTTTTTTGTTTTTTTTTTTTTTTAGAGGTCAAGGGTATATCCTTTTTGGTTTGTTTGTTTGCTTTTTTTCAATTAGGTATTTTCTTCATTTACATTTCAAATGCTATCACAAAAGGCCGCCAGACACTCCCCCCCCCCACACACACACACTCCCCTACTCTCCCACTCCCACTTCTTGGCCCTGGTGTTCTCCTGTACTGAGACATATAAAGTATACAAGTCCAAAGAGCCTCTCTTCCCAATGATGCCCAACTAGGTCATCTTCTGCTACATATGCAGCTAGAGACATGATCTCTGGCAGTACTGGTTAGTTCGTATTGTTATTCCACCTATAGGGTTGCAGGCCCCTTTAGTTCCTTGAGTACTTTCTCTAGCTCCTCCATTAAGGGTCCTGTGGTCCATCTAATAGCTGACTGTGAGCATTCACTTCTGTCTTTGCCAGGCCCAGCATATCCTCACAAGAGACAGCTATATCAGGATCCTTTTAGCAAAATCTTGCTGGTGTATGCAATGGTGTCAGCATTTGGAGGCTGATTATGGGATGGATACCCAGGTATGGCAGTCTCTAGATGGTCCATCCTTTGGTCTCAGCTTCAAACTTTGTCTCTGTAACTCCTTCCATAGGTGTTTTGTTCCCAATTCTAAGAAGAGGCAAAGTGTCCACACTTTGGTCTTCATTCTTCTTGAGTCTCATGTGTTTTGCAAATTGTATCTTGTATCTTGGGTATTCTAAGTTTCTGGGCTAATATCCACTTATCATTGTGTACATATCATATGAGTTCTTTTGTGATTGGGTTACCTCACTCTGGATGATGCCCTCCAGGTCCATCCATTTGCCTAGGAATTTCATAAATTCATTGTTTTTAATAGTTGAGTAGTACTACATTGTGTAAATGTACCACATTTTCCGTATCCATTCCTGTGTTGAGGGACATCTGGGTTCTTTCCAGCTTCTGGCTATTATAAATAAGGCTGCTATGAACATAATGGACCATGTATTCTTCTTACCAGTTGGAACATCTTCTGGATATATGCCCAGGAGAGGTATTGTGGGAACCTCCGGTAGTACTATGTTCAATTTTCTGAGGAACTGCCAAGTGGTCTTGGTTTCTGTTACTAAGATTCTTACGTTTGCCTCTTGCCATCTGGTAATCTCTGGAGTTAGTTGTTATAGTTGTCTCTGGTTAGAGCTTGTTCATCCTGTGATTCTGTTAGGCTCTATCAGCAGACCTGGGAGACTAGCTCTCTCCTGAGTTTCAGTGGTCAGAGTACTCTCTGCTGGCAAGCTCTCCACTTGCAGGGAAGGTGCACAGATATCTGTCCTTTGGACCTGCCTCCTGCCAGAAAATGAAGGCCTGAAACAGGGCCTGTCCCAGAAGCTGTTAGCTTCTGTAGTTGGCACTCTCACCTACACTGACTAGTCTCTGAGAGATCCCGGACCAGAAATGGCTCCCCCAGGTGCTCCAGCAATGCCCTCCCGGGCCAGTCAGTTACCTCTCCTCTGGGAGGGAAGGTGCCTGCATGTATGGATCCCAAAACAGGGTCTTCCCCAGAAGCTGTGTTGCTTTCCCTTGTCCCAGACGCTGCTAACTTTTGTAGTCCACACTCTCACCTTTGCAGACTAGTCTCTGAGGGATCTGGGAACCAAGATGGCGCCCTCCTAGGTGTTCTGGCAAAGCCCTCCCAGGTCAGGCAGACACCTCTCCTCTCTCTGTTGAGGATTTCAATTCCCCTAATAAACATTATTCCAATGTTATGGGTTTTACTCTTATATTGTGGTTCCTTAACTGAACTGTTCTGAACTGGAAAATCTTATCTTTCTGTATTCACCTGAGTACTTTTCCTGTTATATGAAAACATTGTCATTGGCCCTGCTCTTCAGCCTATTGACTTTTGCAATATTCTTCCACTCTCCTTTCTGAGTACTTTCATGATGGTCACTGTAATTCTCAAATATTGTTGTCTTCCAATCCTATTGTCCTCTGTACTTCTGTTACAATTTTTCTGACATACACCTCACATTTATTTTTCTAATTTCAATTTATTCCACTATAGTCATTCTCCACAGTGCTCTACAGATTACCAATGCAACCTATCCAGTATGGAAGGATGGTTTTCTTATGTATACGTCACCAAATGTAGTATGTTTTTCTTATGTCCATTTTTTTTCTAGATAAATTTTGAGTCATAGATACTGCAATTAATAATCAGTTGCTTCCTTCATTAGGCATAATCACCAAATACTTGTGGGTATTTAAGTATTATTTACTTATAGAAAAATGTGTTTTGATACTTTATCTTTTATTATTAGAGTTACTTTCAAATTAGTTCACGTTCACATTTTTTATATGCAGTATAAGAGACTGATAAAGATGGCCTTTAAAATACCTATTGGGTTTTTGTTTGTTTGTCTTATGTGAATTTAGTGTGAGCTTGTTGAAGATTTCCTAAGATAAGGAAAAAGAACACTTCACCTGCAGAAGTATTGGACCAGACTCAAGTGTTTTCTGGTATTCCTCCAAGCAGAGATGTTAGCAGGTTAACAAGCACAGTACTTGTTAATTTCTGTTCTCTCCCTCCCTGTTGTAGTCAGTAAGGCACATGATGCTCCTTCCTTGATGCCTTATCATACATCTGCAGATTTGCTAAGATACACAACCTTAAATGATGTTGTTATTATTTTTTTCACTTATATATGCATTTGAGTTACTTACTTTTGGTTAAGCTTTTAAAATGATATAAGATACATTAGAATATTCAATATTTAGAAACATTTTATGACTTTAGATGTATTATCATAGTTTGAAGAATATTTGGGATGTTGCAATATCACTTGGATATCTGAGAATTTTTCCTGACTCTACCATACCATGTGAAAAATTTATGTATCTATATCACAATTTTTTATTATGTCTGTATGGATAAGCAAGATAAGTACTTATAAATAATTCCCAACTGTGAAGTTTATCATTTTTATATTACATTGTTTTTCCTTAGATTTATATATTTTGGTAAGACATAATTTCAACTGTAGCATAATTATTTTATCATCAATTTACTCAGTGATTATTTTATACTTAAATAATATACTGTCTTTTCTACAACGTTGCTATAGGAAAGATTGACATGCTATGCATTACTAGGAGAGTTACAGAAAAGATGTTTTTACTAAATGTCTTAAAGACCTAAAATCAAACATTAATAATGTAATTACTTTCCTAATAATACAGAATATATTTTTTATCTAAAAGGTGTGTAAGAACTTAACCTGAAAAGGTGAGAATGGAATGTATAAATATTCATGTTACATTCCTTTTAGTGTCTCACATCTGAGCCTTTATATTGGGTTATAAAACTAGATGAGAGGTTTATAAAAATACAAAGATTAATCCAACAATGATCAAGACAGCTAAGATAAGCAGAAAGGCAAGCCACATTTAATCACAGGGAGAAATATTTTTCAAGAAAGATTTGTTTAGCTTCTGTCATCCTATTATATGTATCATCATTCTGGCTTCAGATCAGGTTTATACAGGAGTGGAATGAGAAGCAGGTTTGGAGAAAGTTATTTGTCTGTCAAGTGTTTTAGAGCCACTCTGATTACACACAGACACACAGATACGCAGAAACACACACAGTCACACACAGAGACATAGACACACACACGAACATACATATGGACACACACACTTAAATGTGAATATTTTCTCTATTGAGCTATATATAGGGTCATCTTTATAGAGACTTAGTATTTGGGGTGTACAAATATCTTATTAAAGCACTGAAATATGAAAGATAGCTTGCATTAAATCTAGTAGAACCCCACAATTTCATACTCACATTTGGTGTAAACCACAGAATCACAGAAAACCATCTTTTTCAGTGTGATATTATCAGGGGAAATCCAAGGAAAATACCAGCTAAAACCATTCATATCATGAGAAAGGTAAGTTAGCAGACATGGAAACTATTGCTTAGATGTGAATGTATGTTTCTAAGATTTTCAGTCTTTTTTTTTTTTTTAATTAGGCTTTGCAACACAATTAACTTTCTCAGGGGTAAAATCAAATTTAGTTTTCAGTATAGAAATGTTTGATTTTGATGCTGGACAGAAATGAACATTTTTTAATTTTAAATATCCCCATGTATGTGATTATAATTCAAAGCATGGTCTTAGCCTCTGGAAATTATATTAAAATGAGGATTCTCATTTCAACTGGTAAACTGAATACTTTGCATAACATACATTGCTCCAGGAACCAGCTCTACTTTTTTTTTGGTGTTATTATTGTTGAAAGAATGTGTTCTTATTTTTGCTAACTAAGCCATATTTATTTCAAAACAGACATTTTCATGTGAGAAAAACAGTTCACTTTGATGTAAGGAGAGGTTCTTAAATAAACAAATTAGTAGTAAATAAAAAACTTATGAAGGTACACATGAAGAAAAGAGAAAGAAAGAAGAACCTCTTAGGTTTTAAGGCTAAATTTAGACTTCAAAAACTTGAGACTGGTCAAATAGTATAACCCAAAGTTTAAGCATATTGGCTATTGATGAAGTGAAAGTCATTGGGGTTTGTATCCCTGCAAAGAGTACTTTTTATTTCAATCATAGGTTTTCCATTTATTTTGTGTTGTTTCATGTGCCTGCTCTTTCATAAGCTCTGCCCCCTCCAACATATCCATTTGATCCCCCTTGTTCCCAGAATGTCAAAGCAAGTACAGAATTAAAAATGCTTTAAAGTATTCTTTTCAGTTTCATATGATGAATCCTTATTAGCTTCAACTCAAAGTCCTGGTAGATTCACCAATCCTTTTAATGCTGGGATTTGTGGGGTCTAATTTCTTCTAAATCTCCTCATTGGCCTCTCTCTTTATTTCCTTTCTACCTTCCATCTCTCTGTCTGCTATCTGTCAGACTACAATCCCACTGGTAGGTTATCCTTCTGTCTTCTGTCTCTTTGTCTGCCTTTCTCGTTTTTTCCTTCTTCATTACTCACCTTCACTCTTTTCAATGTCTAGTTCTGGTACAGCTACTGAAACCTCCCCTCACAGAATTCACTGCTTTTCTTGTAGTGGAGTAGATAACAGACCCTGCCCTCAAATCTGACATTGTAGAACATGGATTTCTTTTCTTTTTCTGTAGTTCTTATTCTAAGCAAGCAAACAAACAATCAAACCTATGTTTATCTGTCCTAAAATAGGAATGCTACTGTTTAAGCAAAGTGAAGCTTTTGAACCTGAAGTAGTATTACTCTCAGTATAAATGAATTCAGGTTTCTGAAAATTGTCAATTTTTCTAATTAATCTCTTATTTTTGATGTTTGGGGCATAACAAAGTGTATGCCATCTGACAACTAGAAAGAACTATAATGAATAATGAGCTGAGACATACTTGCCTTGTATTCTCTACAGTTAATTCGTTTATAATTTATTCATACTTGAAAGATAGTCATACAAAGTAACTCAAATAATTATTTATAAGGTGGTCCATATATACAATGTATGATCTTTTGATTGCTTTTGAAGAAACAAATTTATTCAGTATTTGAATATCAGTAGGGAAAGGCTCATATTGACTGGAACCAAGTGGAATATATCTTAGAAAACAGTAAATGGAAGATTACAGATAATAACAGAAATAGGAATGGCATTTTTATCTGTCTTTAAAGCTGCCAGAATAAAGTCCATGATAAAACAAAATACACAAAAGACAATGGAAAATAATATGTAAATAAAAGTAAATTTCTGAGAATCAGAAATAAAAGCATTATTGTTATCTGGGATATAAGAAAGGCTTCATGGAAGAGGTGCCATTCAGGATCCATGACATGATAACTGAGAAGAGGTAAAGCTAGGCCAAACCAGACTGAAGGAGTTGCTTAAATAGAGCTATAAATGCAAAATAAAAATGATAGGAAGAGCAGGCTGATGAAATTTTCTAGATTATAAATTATGTGTGGTCTTGTAAAATACATGTGGCTCTGCATATGTGTATCCATATGTAGCTTATGAATTTATCTAATCAGGTGGGCCAATGTTGCAAACCATAAATTTATTCTATCTAGTTCAAGTGGAAAAATAATTAATGAGGTTAATGATCAAGTATCTCATACTGCTGTTGGAAAGCCTGGTAGGTGCTCTATGCTAGGCCCCGGGGCATATGCGAAGCAGCAAGACTATAACCATAATGTGCAATATTTATATTTTGGCATAACCTGAAGCACTCATGTCTAAGGAGCTGCCATTGTAGTTTGGTAACAAAAGAGGAATTGACTATTCAATAGTGGCTCTTCCAACATGACAACATTCAGCCTTCTTTACTTTTACTAGGTTCCATTTCCTGTTATTTTATACTATTTCTTAATTCCATGTCCTAATGGTATCTAAGTTGTGTACAGAGACTCAGCTGCAAGACAAATTCAAACATTCATGCTTTCTTTTATATGAGACTATGGTAGAAATTGCTAACAAGAGTTACTGAGTCAATATGACAAACACTCAGAGATCTAGAGAGCTAGGACTATGTTAGACTTTGCTAAGCACTCACTGTGAAGCCATCAGTGTTAGGTTCTAAGTAAAGAAGGAATATATTAAAGACCAGCTTTGTTAAAAGTTATCTGGTAGATTAATAAAAGTATATTTTAAATAATTTCATCTTTATGTTTAAAATAAGTGATACTATGTTTAAGGTAAGTGATACAGATATCATATAGCAAATGATTAGGTAATACAGTATTATAGGTATAGCATATAGGTAAGACATATATGTATTATTACATATATTTATGTTACATATAGTATAGTATGTACCTATAATATAAATATAACCATAATTCTAGGGAAATTGTAGGCAAGAACCTTTGATTTTATTTTGACTATATTTAAGAGATAATTGTCTCTAGGCAGGGGAGGAGATGGCTAAGTAAGAAAAAAGCAAAGAAGTAGAGAAAATGGCCAGTGAAGTAGCTCAATAATTAAAAGCAAGCACTTTTCCTGCAGTGTTGATCACTTAAATCCAGTACTTAGAACCAAAGTGAAAGCCAGATGGCCTCTGCTGAATGCTGCTCTCTAAATTCACACAAATACATACATGCACATGTGCATGTGTAAGCATACACATGAGTGCCCCCCCCCCCACACCAAACAAACAAACAAATCAAACCTCCAGATGGGATGGCAAAATTAGTGATGATGATGATGATGATGTTAGTAACAACACTTTAAGGAACATGGAAAAACAGGTAGCCAAGGGAAAATGTTGGACCATCTGTATTTCGCAGTTAGAATGAATAAAGAGAAAAACAAAAGGCAAGATATAGAACACAGATACTGAGAGAAAACTGGAGGGCTGAGGTGAGGGAGAGAGAGACAGACAGGGGCGTTTCTTTATTTTAATAGGAAATTTTCATTTCATTTGACTCTACAGATGAAGTTGGTCTTTCACTAACTCAAATTTTGTTTCTACAGAATTTGATATAAGAGGCTGCATTTGTATTGGCTTCTCTCTGCTTATTTATCCAATTATTTATTTACATCAATACAGAGTTATGGATATTTACCACACAGATCTGTCTACAGATAAATATGCAATTGTATATTATATTGTTTATATTTTCAGTTTTGACCCTTGGACACTTTTCTGCACAGTTGATATACTCTGTTTCTTTTTGAGGAATACATGGTTTCCCAGAGTCATCTTCTCAACAGGCTCCCAACTGGTTCATATTTCATTATCTGTAATTTTCCTGTAGATTTTAATTTTGTTTATTTTTTTAATTTCTTTGAACAAAGTTAGTAAATCAGCTTTAAAAATAGTTAGTTAGTAAAGCAGCTTTAAAAATCCTTGCTTCGAAGCTACATGTTTTTGATTGGTTTGTCACTTTTGGCATTTTTGCTTTCAAAACTTAATCAGGTATTCTTGTATTTTTTAGGCACCAATATTCTCTCTTTTGAGAATATAATACAACTGTAATATTTCTCTCTTTCTTTCCTCCCTCCAAATCCTCCATGGTCTCCTTCATATTCATGAACTATTTTCTGTTAATTGTGATTAAATGCATATGTGTATAGATGTATATTCTTAAATAAAACCTGTTCAGTCCCTGTGTCACTTGTATGCATGTTTCAGAACCAACTGCAAGGCAGTGGACAATCAATAAGTACGTACTTCTCTGGAGAAGACCCTAAGTCTCACACCAGCTTTCTTCAGTTGAGTGTAAGTCTTTATTGCCAGTCTGTTTTAAAGTGTGATTGGAACACAGTGAGCAGCATGCTAGATGGTATCTAAATTCTATTGCATTCTTGGGGACTATTCATCATATGTTCTCATTCCATTTTGTGGCATAATCTCACATGTCTAAACTCAATTAGCCTATACAGTATTACTTATTTTGAATAGATGCTATTATCTGATTGTTTGTTTAAAATATTAAAATCATAGACTCTAAGGTATTAGGAAATGTAGACTTTGAAAGGTAATTTGATAATGCAGCTGGGATCCTCATATGATGTGATTAGTGAGTTTTTAGAATGAAACAGGAGAAAGACCCGTGACCCATGCTATCCTGTAAGAGCTGAGAAAATATTTTTATATGTGAAGAAATAGCTCTTATCAGACACACCAGTTACTTCAACTTTATCTCACTGACCAGTCTAAAACTATGAGGAGCATGTATTTGTATTGCTTGTAAGCTTCTTAGTCTATGTCTCATTTAACTGGTTTGACAGAATAAAAGAGCAACTCCTTGACCCTCATTTCTCATGATGGTTTTTTATTTTGCAGGTGTGTGTGTGCATGTGTGTGCTTGTATGTATGTGTGTGTATATATGCTTGTGACTGCATGTGTATTCATGTTGATGCATAGGTATACATGTCTGTAGAGGGGTTAGGTTGACACCAGGTGTCCTTTTGGATGGCTCTGCTCTCTACCTTGTTTACTTCAGACAGCTGTCTTGATGAACTTGAAATTAATGAACTCTGACTGCTCTGGATAGCCAGATTACTGCTAATTTTCCTGTCTCTGCCTTTCATATTGAGATTACAGGTGGGTATCATGCCTACAGAGACTTTTCCCTTGTGTTCTGCTATTTATATTTCTAATTCTTTCTATTCTTAAGAATTTGAAATTCTAAGTCTCTCCACATCAAATAATTTTCTGTATTTTTCTCATAAAACTCCAGTTAAATAATTGGGTATTGTTTTAGTCAGAGTGTCTATTCCTGCACAAAACATCACGATCAAGAAGCAAATTGGGGAGAAAAGGGTTTATTTGGCTTATATTTCCACATTGCTGTTCATCACCAAAGGGAGACTGAAATGGAACTCTAGCAGGTCAGGAAGCAGGAGCAGATACAGAGGCCATGGAGGGGTGTGACTTATTTGCTTGCTTCACTGGCTTGCTCTTTGATCTCTTGTAGAACCCAAGACTACCAGCCCAGGAACGTCAACACCCACAGTGGGTCCTCCCACCCTTGATCACTAATTGAGAAAAGGCCTTACAGCTGAATCTCATGGAGGCATTTTCTCAGCTGAGACTCCTTTCTCTGTGATAACTCCAGCTTGTGTCAAGTTCACACACACACACACAGACAAACACACACACACACACACACACACACACACACACACACACACACACATAAACCCAACTAGCCAGTACAGGTATTTAGTCCATGCAGTTACCATTTCTATAGTTATAAAAATCAAAGAAAAATAACCAAATAATTTTTTTGTCAGCCATTATTTTTAGTTTTATGTATTTCTTTTTCATTTTTCACTAAGTTTTCCAACTTTCCACTTCACCCTCCAGTTACAGTTCCTTTTCAGGTAAAGGTATTATTTGCCTAATTAAATAACATTTTTGGTTATTTCACTAAAGCAAAGAGGAAAGAAGGTTGGACCTGTTTTACTGAGACAATGACTAACTTTGTACTTATCTCACTGTCTGTGAGCACCTGCCTTGGTTTTCTCTTTCTAGGTTCATTAACTTTCATGTAAATCTAAAATCTCTCATGAGGTATTTCTTGTAAATCTCTTGCAATAGTATCTATTAAATTGCTGGCCTGCCATATTATGCAATGATTCTGTTAGTGAAGTGTTGCAGAAGGACCAAATATGACATAGCTCAGCAAGAGATACAATAGATTTGTTTAGTGTAGGTAATGGTCTTACAATTTTTCAGTAATATGAAGTACTTCTACAGTTTATTTTGTTAAATATTATCAACCATGATGGAAGTATGCTTGGCATTCACTTTATAATCATAAAACTTCTGACTTTGTTTTAAATATAATTTTGTATGAAGGAAAGACATTGTTCCTTCCCTATAGATTTCTTTCTTTTTTCACATCTTACAGTATTTTTCAGATTTTGCACTAACAGTGTATTTCCAAGCTTTGTTCTGCAACACACTAAGTAATTTCTCTTTCTCTCTTAGCACCAGGTAATTTCTAAACTCTTCTCAGCAACCTTTCTCCCAACTAGATGCAGCCCACTCTGCCTCTTCCATAAAATAGTGATAAATGAGCAGAGCAGTGACCTTTTATAATGAGAAACATCATGAGACTGCCTTTCTCGCAGTATTTCAAGAGCTCTTCCTCCTGAAAGATCATAAGGAGCTGGCTTTTATGTTCTCCTTGCTATGAAATTGTTCAGTTCTCAGTTTTGTGTGCATCCTTTCATGTATAGAACTGAAAAGATTAAAATTCACCATGTTCTATTAAGAAAATCAAAGGCTTTAGAAACCATTCATGTTTAATTTAAATGAACAGTCATATAAATAATGTGGTGCTATTTGATTTATTATACCTTTGAAGCCTTGGCCATATATGTACATACATACATACATACATACATGCACAGACACACATATACACACAAACACACACACACATGTTGATGTGTGTGTTTGTGTGTGTGTGTATGTGTCTGTAGACTTCTGAGTTGGAAAACATCAACCTAGATGCCTTAAGGATTTAAGAACAATGTAGAGAATATTATAATGAATTGAGCCTTTGATCAAGTCAAACTTGTTTTGTTCCCACAACCATAAAAATAGCCATTATATTAAATCATTATTTAACTGTCTTTACCTACACTGGCAGAAGTTAAGTATATGGAATTGGTGAAGTTTGAGAATCCATCCAGACAGCTGTTCTTTCTGGAAGGTCCTCTTTTCTTTTTCCAATTATTTTGGGTCAATAAATACAGTAAATATTAATTTTTTCAAGGATAAGACTAGTTTTTCAATTTTCTTTAGCTATCTTTTTAATAAGCTATAGTTAAGTTTCTATGGGAGTCAAGAGTGATAAGAACTACAAAATTAGAAGAGATACTATATATTTGCTGGGGTTTCTGAAAGTGATAACTACAACCATATAACTACATTAATAATCCTTGCTGTAGAGGTCAAGTGCATGTGTATATAATACATGCACTAGAATCCTACAAACAAAGTTTCTGATTTGACAAAAATTGAAATAAATCATGAAGGAAGGTAATTTTAGTGCTTGTAGTAGGCTGAAGCAGAATGTTGACCAAAAAGAGCTATAGATACCTTCCTTGTCTCTGGAGGATGATCAAGGTTAAGTGGGAAGAGGTGAACAGGAAAGCTCATAATATTGTACACTCTGAATTGTTGTGTCCGGCCAGCAGATCACAGCCTGGGTTCTAGCCTGGAAAGGCATTTTGGAAACCTGGAAGAGAAGAGGGGCTAGGCGGCAAGAGAAGGGAATGAAGCTAAGACAAGATTCTGATCAAAGCTCAATTTTACTATTTCCAGACACTCAGTTATAAAGGAAGGGGGAGGCAACCCAATTTCCCGCCAAGTAACTCAGGGTCCAGTCGCAGGACAAACACGTGTGTGCCTCTTCCAAGCAGCAAAGCGACAGGGTTCAGCAGTAGGCGTGGCAGGACGAATGAGCAGGTAGCTCCACCCTTGAGCAACAGGTTCAAGCAGGCGGGGGGGGGGGGGGAGACCACACTGAATAACAAGTTCTTGGTGAAGCCAGCATCTAAGGGTATTGTATGCACTCCAGTAATCCTGTTGCATGAGAGTTAGAAGGACACTTTTGTCAGACATGACTGGATTCACCAGGGAATCCTCTTTATGTTCTAATATTGGACTTTCCAAAGCAGAGGTAAATACTCAGGGTTCAGGCATCATCATGTCTAAATTTATATTTCAGCAGTAGTATTGGAAAGGCTAGTCTGATCAGTCTCTGGAAATTTGGGAAATCACATATGTCCTGGTGTTGCTGGGAAACTGGGACTTAGGTGATATATGTCGTGCAGGAAAAGAAAACTTCAGTTCCAGTTAGACTATATCAAAGCAGGTCAGATATATAGCCTAGCCAAGTTATTGAAATACATTTAGAAGATTAGTTTACACCAATTATAGAATATAGTTGAGAAAGTGATAGACAATTAAGAATCTCAGGGTGACTTATAAATATCAAAAGGATTTACTTATTTTGAAGCATAAATAAAATAGGAACAGAAAGGAGTTTGAAATTCTAAAGTGTAAAGTACTCCAAGGTGTAACAGAGAGAATGCTACATTCATCTGAAAGATGTTTCAGTGGTTAAAGGGACTTAACCCCTAAATCAGATGAACTAAGTTCAATTTTTCAAACCTATGTAAAAGTTAGAGACAACATACCCAAATTGTCCTCTGATTTTATCATGAAACCACACTACCACCACTACCACCACCACCACCACCACCACTACCACCCTCATCATTATCAACATTACTTAATGTATACACACATAATCAGAATCCCTTCCCATAAATAATGAAGACAATGATGTATATTAGAAGCCAAAATACTACTTGGAAGAAATTAAAGGATATACATTTAAATGATTTGTACAAAGCAATATGACAACACATTGTCCTGAATATTACACCTTCTCCAGAAGTGACACTTGTAGAGAACTCCATGAATTGCTCCCATTTCTGTCAAAGACCTCTTCATTTTAAGACTTCTGGGCCAAGTCATCAAAGAATACAATGAGATTATTTCCTTGGCCTATTTTCTGTCACTGTATTATTTATTTTTCTCAAGCATTGCAACATGTATGCATTTTTTTTGCCATCACCTCTTGGTATATAATTCCTTTTAGTTACTTCTTGTGTATATCATATGCAACTAAGAAGTTCAGGGCGATTAGTTGTGTACATTCTAAGATACAATGAATTGGAACAGTTTTCAAAAATTTTAAATGAGGGAAACTTCCATATATCCAAGCTATGACTGAATTAATAGTCATTGTTTAAACATACGATAAAAAGAAATATAACAGTAGATTTAGATCAAGCAGCAGAACAGTTAACAAGCAGGCAAGGACTCCTCGGTTCCCTCCAAAACAAATTATAAGCCAGGTGCTGTAGACCAGTGCTATGATTTTAATCTACTCTTTAAAGTCACAGTGAGGGGGAATCAAGTGTTCAAAGTCGTTCTTGGATACATAAAGAGCTCAAGACTACTCTGCCTCAAATCAGGCAACCACTCCTCCCCAGAAAGTTATGTAGCAAATAAGTCTACTCACAGTGTGCACATTCACTTGGAGCCATCCCAAATAATAATGGCTAAAAATTTTGATAAATCACAAATAGATACACAGAAGGAAGTGTAGGAAAAGTGGATTAAAATTAAAGTTCCTTGGAGTAGGTGTGGTCTTGCTGGAGGAAATTTGTCACTGAGGGAGTGGACTTTTAGGTGCTATGATGAAGTTCTGCCCAGTGTGAAAGTGACTCTAACCCTCTCTGTTACCTGTGGAAGATAGTCTCCTAGACACCTTTAGATCAAGATATAGGACTCTTGACTCCTCCAGCATCAAGTCTGCCTTCATGCTGCCATGTTTATGGCCAGGATGATAAGGGATTAAGTCTCTGAAACTGTAAGACAAACCCAAGGGAAATATCCATTATAAGAGTTACTCGGGTTATAATGTCTCTTCACAGCAGTTTAACCGTAAATCAGACAGGCCATATGAGTGAAAAAGTCAAGTCTCTGTCTCTGTCTCTATCTCTGTCTCTGTCTTTCTATGTATCCCTCTCTCCCTCTCTCCCTCCCTCCTCCTTCCTTCTTCTCTCCCTTCATCCTTCCCTGTGTCTCTCTCTTTTAATGCCTGTTCTTGTAGCTCTGGATGTGGCTGTTACTTACTTCTCCAGCAACATTTCGACCTACCTACTGCCATGTTTCCACCATAATGATAACTGACTAACTCCCCTGAAACCTTAACTAAACCCCAACTAAATGCTGTATTTTAAAAATGTTGCTTTGGTTATTTAGAACACAACAATAATCAAGACACCATTTTTCCTTTTAATTTCTCTATACTTTCTGAAGATCTTAAACTACAACAAAAGTATGTACTGGATATTTCCCAGAACTTTTTGGTAGCTGACTTCTTTTTCTCTTTTATTCTTTACACTTTCTTCCTTTGTTTCTTTGGTTAGGGACAAAGTTCTACTCCATCGCATGCTGACCTGGAAACATGTAAATGCATTCTGGTTTTATTTACATTCATGCAATCCCCCCACTTCAGGCTTCCAAGTATTGTGACTACAGGTGTGAGGCACATTTTCTGTGTTGGTTTCATCATAACTTGAGAAATAATGCATAATTGTTGAAATATACGAATAAAGACATAATTTTATTTATTATATATATTAATTCTCACCCTATTATCTTGTGATATAAATCTATGAGCTGTTCTTTATTCTTACTGTGCTTAAAACAGCATGCATATATGTACTCATAATTGAATTATACTACGCAATCATATATAATTTGATATTTTCTGTACATATATGTGATATACATATATATGACAGTGCATGATTGCAAAATCAGTGCTGGGGATGCAGGGGTAGGAAGATTTCTTAAGTCTTGTTCGCTACTTAATCTAGCAAAATTGATAATCTCCAAGCCTTGATGAAAGACTCTGTCATGCACACATTAAAAAGTAAAAATTAATTATCAGTGATTTCTTGCCTGTACATTTATATATATTCACAAACATATGTACAGCCACACACAAATGTGTATTCAAATATACACCTATAGATATACCACACACACACACACATCTAAACAGGGAACAAAAAGAAAAAGAAAAAAATAAGTTTCAATCCCTGCAAAGTTTATTAAAGGCTTATTAATTGAAAGAAGTGTAGCAAGAGAACAGACTCTGAAGCATCATATTAAAAACATATGATGGCAAGTCTTCACATGGTTCTGTGGAAGGACAATAACCAAACAGTAGAATAACTTACTAGAATATTTGAATAATGAGTTAAAAGAAACATTTGAAGGAGTTTTTAACAGTTTGTGTCTATACCTTAAAACTCAAAGAACTGTAATCTTCTTTTCTTTTCTTTGAGACAATATCTTACTGATCAGCCCAAGCTGCCCTTTATATGACTGTTTAGTCTAGCTCAAACTAATGGCAATCCTCCTGCCTCATCTTCCTGTGCACAGAGATGACAAGATTAAAAAATAATATCCACTTTTTTTTCTCCATTTAAGAATTGATTTATGTAGAAGGTGGGAAATAAATAAAGCCCTAGGAAAAGAAAATTTCACAGTGCTTATGTTGCAAATTTATTCTGGAATGATTCCCTATACTAATTTCATTGGACCTAAATATATAATCCATACAAATATCTTAGTGGTTGCTGCAGACACCATCCTTGCCCTTTTGTTGATATATAACAGCTATTATAGGGAATAAGACAAAAGACATACTATAAATCTGCATTATCTCTGACCAATGTAGCAGATCAGAGCAATATACATCTAGGCTATACACATGGAGATTTGTGTTATGTACAAGAATGTAAAGGATTCTCAAGCAAACGTTCCCATCATAATTCCATCTTGTTCCTTGCACCTCAAAGAAGAATTGAAAAATAATGAAGTAGAACAATTATATACAATGGCTCCATAAATGACATTCTGAAAAAAATAAAAGCTAAATTTACATACTGAGAGAGGATTCTTGGCAGGGAAAATTGATCCAGGTGAGCAACAAGACATTTCCTTGTGAAATTATAAGAAAATGTAGTACAAAAGAAAAAAAGTCGAAGCTCCAAGGAGAAATATCAAATATCTTGTAAGAATAAAATGTCAACCTGACTTCGTATTTCTTTCCACAACATTTAACATCTTCAAACAATGAAATGACATAGATACAAAAAAAAGGGAGGAAAATAGGTTGTGCAGAACACAGATACAGGGCCTGCTCCTGTTACAGTCAAGTAACTTTCAACATACAGAGTTTAGGGCCATATTTATACTTGAAATATTTTAAAAGGTTCCTGAAGCATACATGGTAGACTTAGTAAATATTTCGGGGATACGTTGAGTAAAGGACTAAAAGTAGTGTTCAGATTGGAACTAGAATTATAACTTATGATGTTAGATTAGTAAGATAAAAGATGGTAGATTAGTAAGATGCAAAGCATGTAAATGTTATATATTTTGTCAAAACAGACCTGTCAATATTGGAAAGAGAGGGATTCTGAGAACTAAATTTCTGTAATTCAGTATTTCTAATGGAAGGAATTAAGCTGTACTATGTTAGTAAATGCACATATGCTTGTATGTATGTATGTATGTATGTATGTATGTATGTATGTATGTATGTATGATGTGTGGTTATGTGTAGTCTTACCTATAGCTTTTGGTACTTATGTCTAAGAAACTGCTAGACTAATGCAAGAAAATAATTCTGCAGTTAAAATGCCTGATATATATATATATATATATCAGAAGTATAAGGTTAATTTTTAAATATGTGGTTTGATGTTTTACAGTAGATATATTTTCAGAAGTAGAAAGAATTTACTCAAAAACAATATAAGTATAGTAAGTACTTAAACAAGCAGCATATTTGGTTATTGTTAAATATTTTGTTGCATTCATATTTGTATGATATATTTTCATATTAGCCACCAATGTAGTAGGCTTGATTATAGCAACATTACCACAAATCCAACTAATGCTGTGTGCTGTGATGTAATGAGGCTAAATAGTGTAAGAGGACTTTTCAGCCCTCTTCCCTGTGGGAGCATGATCACATGCTCCTTCCATCCCAGCCTATAAGGTTGTTGTAGGAACACATCACTGCATGAGTTACTTAGAACTTACCCTTCCAAGACTTAGTCTTTTAAATATTGTCATTTCTTTTCACCCGAATCTTCCAACTTTCTCTATATGCAAGGATTTCTTTCACATAAGAGAACCTATGAGACATTTCTAACTAGCTTGTTTTTATATATTTCTCCATTTATTTCTCTGGGGACTTCTCAGGAATGATTATGAATACTTGTTCATTCTATTTGCCAATTGCTAAAACCATTGGATTACTTTGTAGTCATAGCAACATATTTTGTGATCCATTCATGTCTTCTTTATTTAAAATAGTTTTTCCATGTATAAGTTAAAAGAGTTTGAAGCACCCATACTAGAGACAATTCTGTGGTGTCATTGTATGCTATTCATTGGAACTTTAATTGTTATCTAGAAAGTGTATTACCAGGTACATTCCTCTTGAACACTACTTTGCTTACAGATGTTGAATGTCCAGAAAGATTTAAAAGAAAGTTTAAAAATAGAAGTTTCTTAAAGTTTTATTTCTGTGTATAGTTGATAATACTTAAAACACTTTATTTTTCATTGTATGATACTCTTAATCATCAACTTAATAAAGGCAATTGTGTAGGGATATAAGTTATTAGCTGAGCATCATGGATGGTGAGGTAGGAGGAAGAAATGATGCATTCTAGAGTAGGAAGCAGACACATTCACTTTTTAAAGAAACATAGCCACTTTGAAAGTTTCCACTAGGCTTTTAGACTGTCTATCTCACCCACACTGGATTTTTCATACTTGTTGTATCCAGCTCGTAAAACTCTGAGGCAAACAGATTGAAGAACAGCAGTCTCCTGGTCTTGGGACCAAGAGCATGCTGTCTAACTTTTCAGCCCTTTGAACTTGAACCACCCCTACTAATCATAACTGATTTGGTAGGCTGAGGGGGCCATTCCTGATGGCTTTGCTGATTAATGCCTTGTGGCGGTTGTTCCAATTCCTTGTGACTTTCCATCTGGGTGAATAGCTGTCATCATTAGGTAATGGCTGCTTTGTTAGGCTATCAAATTACTAAGCAGTTTATACAATCTAATTCTGATGTAACATGATTTGATTTAATAATTAGTTATGATTTTCCCATTTCTACTTTGAGATTATGGCAATTTAAAATGTTCTGATTTTGCCTGTGTTTCCTCACCCTCCTGGCATTTGTATTCCTTCCCAAATAAGTAATATCATTTTTTTAAAGAATAGAATAATAGATAAGCTAGTGGCCACTAGAATTTACCTGTCATCATTATCTTCCAAATTTGGAATATATCTCCATGTTCCATCATAAATTGTATAATTTCAGGAATGTAGCATCTTGAAACCATGGAGAAGACATTTCTTATGTTAATGGCACAAAAAATATGATTGCTTGTTTTTTTAATTAGAAGACATAATGTCATCAAATGATTTCACAGGGTTAGGAAGAGAATGGTATGGTGAAAGAGATTCCTAAGTCCATTTTAAAATGTTGGCTGACATGAAACTAGGTAGCCCAGGGACCTAGAGGCAAATCAAATACTACTACTACTACTACTACTACTACTACTACTACTACTACTATTACTACTAAAAAACAAAGAACAATGAAATGATTCCAAATAATATTTTATAGTCATAGATCAGTGCCTTGTTCAGCCATCATCAGAGAAGCTTCCTCCTGAAGAAGATGGGAACAAGTATAAAGACCCACAGCCAGACATTATGTAGACAATAAGAGAATTTGGAACAAACAGCCCTAAATAGCATATCTACATCAAATACCTCATCTCAGATCTCAGGAAATGCCATTAAAAAAAGAGGCCCAAAGAGAGAAAGAGTCAAGGGGGTGGAGGACGTCAAGGAAACTATGCCCATTAAATCAACAATATTGACCCATATGCGTTTACAGAGACTCAGGGAGGACCCACAGTGCCTCCACAGGTCTGCACTAGATTGGGTCTTATAGCTAAAAGGAGAAGTAGACACATGTATCTATTCCTAACCCTGAAGCTATCTTCAATTAATAACCTCTTCCAAATGTAAATATAGTTTTCTCCAAGGAAATTTCACTGAGAAAGTAATATTCTTAAGTGTTGGCTGAATAGCCAGCAGTAGATAACCAACAGAAAATGAACTCAAAGGCATTTTTAAAGGTTCCTTGTCTTATAAAATTATGCCAGGGATTTTTCAATTTTATCTTATTTATTAGTTTTTATTTATGTATTTTTCTTATCTTTTTTATCATATAAGTCTTTTGCACACATATTATGGCTTCTGATTTAGTTCTTCTGAGATTCTGGTGTGTGGTAATTAATGTGTCTCTGTTTCTTAAGACTTTGTTTGGTTCATTTTCTTCTGTTTGTTTGGTTTGTCCTATTCTAGTGTATTAATTTTTGTTTGACCCTATTATGTTTTATTATTATCCCTTAGAAGCCTGGTTTTCTTTTTTACTAATAATTTTTATTGAAAATTGAATATTTTTCTCATACAGTACATCCTGATTTTAGTTCTCTATCCCTGCAATCTTTCTAGTTTTTCATTACCTTCCCTCCCCTCTGGACCTACACACTTCCTGTTGCTCATTGGAAAAGAGTCTGCTTCTAAGAAACAACCTAACATAATGAAATAAAATATAATAAGATGAAGAAAAAACTATCATATCAAAGTAAACAGCAACCCAGGAGAAGAAAAGAGTCCTAAAAAGAAGCATAAGAAACCAGAGACACACTTTTTCTCACAGTCAGAATCCCCATAAATATGCTAGGCTTATTTATACAGAAGACCTGATGCAGACCCAAGTCTGCCTAGTGCTTGCTGCTTCAGTCTCTGTGTGCTTATATGTGGCTTGTTTAGTTGATTCAAAGGGCCTTGTTCTCCTGGTGCCCTCTATCTCTGCTGGCTCTTACAATCCATCTTTTATTTACCCCTCCCAGGCAGATCCATGCATCACCCTAGACTATTTTTTTCTCAAAAGAATGGGTAAAAAAATATATGGTACATTTGCAAGGAATATTACATAGCCTTTAAAAAATGACACCATGAAATTTATACACAAATGGATAGAATTAGAAAAAAATCATTTTGAGTGAGATAACCCAAATCCAGAAAGATAAAATGTAGTATGCATTCACTTATAAAGGAATATTAGTGATTAAGTAAATTATAGCCTGTTTGTTTTCTAATGAAAGACAGAAATGAGGTGGATCCATATGGGAGAGAATGTGGAGAAGAAATGGAGAAATAGGAGCAGTAGAAGGTGAAGAAACTATAGCCAGGTTATGTTGTGTGAGAAAAAATATCTATTTTCAATAAAAAGGTAAAAGATGTCTGACCTGGCTATGCCAAAAGTTATCAAATTTCCCCATTTATATATAACCCATTTCTAAACAAATAGAATTTTATTGCTTATCAAAGGGTAAGTCATTACCCATACAGAATCTTGCTAGCACAAACAAAATTTAAGTTCAAAGCTGAAGTACTTTCAACTTTTGAGTAACCTGCTCACATGCATGTTTCTCCGAATGCCATGGTGAGTAAAAGTGAGGAAATTTGATCTCATAATAATGCAGAAGAGTGAATGCCAGTGAGGTGATGGAAACATCCCTGGAGAGTCAACAACCCATGTGTTGAGGTCAGGAGAGTTGTACATAACTATAGAAGAAAATATTTATTGGACATGATGCCATACTCTTACACTTCCAGTAACTGAGAGGGAGAAGCAGAGGCAGAGGCAGAGGTGGAGGCAGAGGTGGAGGCAGAGAGGCAGAGAGGCAGAGAGGCAGAGAGGCAGAGAGGCAGAGAGGCAGAGAGGCAGAGAGGCAGAGAGGCAGAGAGGCAGAGAGGCAGAGAGGCAGAGAGGCAGAGAGGCAGAGAGGCAGAGAGGCAGAGAGGCAGAGAGGCAGAGAGGCAGAGAGGCAGAGAGGCAGAGAGGCAGAGGCAGAGACAGAAGCAGAGGCAGAGGAAGGAGGACTCCTAACAGTTTGGGATGATACTAGACTATACAGCAAATTCCAAGACAACTTGGATTACAGAGGGACCCTTCTCTCAACACGCAATCAGGAAGCAAGCCAGCAAGCAAATAAACAAACAAATGAATGGAAGAACAGACAATCAACGAAGACATTCATAAAATTCAAATGGATTATTTTATGCTAAAATTGACAAGCCAAATCATTTCTAGTTCCAATAATTATCTTTTCAAACAAAGTTTTCATAACTTGATGTTTCTGGAGATAGTTTTTTCCTGGATGGATTATCATGGTAATGAAGACATCAATTGGTGACATAAATGTTCTTTTTCCAAAAATATAGACAGAAAAGATAACCATGCAAACAGATTACTTCCCAGAAAAGGATATAATGATGATTAATGTTTAAAATACTAATAATAGGACCAATTTTATGAACTATATTTGTCTGATCTCATGTAAACTATACAATATGCAAATATTTGCAACAGTTTCAATGTTTAGTATTTTCTTATATTCAGTAACTTATATCATAGTTCAACTATGATATTTGACTCTGATTTCACAGCTGCATCTCAGTTTTACAAATAAAGAATAACCCCTAAATAGTAAGAGATATGTCATGGGAACTTTTCAATATACTTACATTTTAGAATTATGCAAAATCAACACTGAGCTAAGTTCTAGTTTTCAGAATAGGACTCAACTGTAGCTAACCTAAGAAAACCATCAATTAAGTCTAAGGACTCTCTAAGATAAACACAATAAAAGAGTGAAGGATTTGTTGATGAGGTTATTTCAGTATTAATTGTTAATTAGTGATAAATATGTCAGGGTAAATAAGCCCGAGATTTCATTGAGATGGATAAATAAGAGTATTACATGGGAGTCTCTCATAACTGAGGGATAACTAATCCACTGCATGCACCACTGCTAAGCATAGACTGGTTTTAAGTTTTTATTTTAACTTTTTAAGAAATTAACAATATAGATGATGATCCAGTTAAGGCACCATAGAGCCTATGTTCTTTCCCTATTTTCTAGGAAATGAAAGGGATATGAATATGTGAAACTCTATGACTTCTAGGATGAGAAACAAATCCCCAAACATCCCTAAGTAACTTTCTGGTGAAATATATTCAAGAACTGCAATGTAAAAATAAATCACATATGTGTGTGCATGCACACACTCACACCCAATATGTATGCAATGAAGGGGGAAAAAACCCAAGGAGACAAAGAAAAAGAAAAATCTAAGTTGATAGAATTTGAATCAAACATTGATTCATATATTTCTTTATGCTACTTCCTAGTGATTAATTGACAGATATGGATATTTGAGAGGAAGATCATGACAGAGTGCCATCCCATCTCTTCAAAAAATACATCACTGGATCAGAATGGCATGACTGCTATGGGTATCCCTGACTATCTACTTGAGGTAATATTTTGCAGTTTTCTATACCATGGACTTATTTCTTTCCAAATCATCCACTCCCGTGGAAAAGTTGTCATGTTTGGCTCACACCACAAGCTGGAGGAGTGATGAGATGCTTGGTATATGGATCCTGAACAAACTGTAACATAAAAGGTAATAAATATCCTGGAAACACAATAACGATGTGTTGCTTTACATTTCTTTCTAATATCACTTAATAGGATAAAAGTCTATTTAACTTAAAATAAACTGCGTTAATGTATTAATGGCATAGAAATTGGCAAATACACTGAAGAACTGAAGTGGAAATTCCTAGTTTCTTTGGAAACTCAGTTGTGTCATTTGATGTTTTTCTGGAAACTGTCTTGTGAGAGGATGTTTTTGCTGAAGCAGATATGTGGGAGGATGTTTTGCTAATAGCAGACACAAGGCGTTTTTCGTTAGCCAGCCTAGAAAAGGGGCATGTTATGTTTCGCTAGAGCAGATGCTTGAGAGAACATGTGATATTTGGAAAGGATATAGGTTTACCCAAAGGACAGTGGACAATGCTCGATAGTATTGATTCATCATGCCATTCTTTGTTGGTCATCATTGTGCTTTGCTGATGTTGGTTGGTATTGCTATGCCTTACCATTCTTGGTTGGTCATCATTGGTTATGAATTCATAAAGAGAAATTCACAATAAATCTTGTGGTGGAGTTCCAGTGGCTTCTGAGGACTCAGGCTGATTGCCAGATCTTTTCAGTCTCTTCTAGGTCAATATGTTCCTGCTGATTTGTGAATGATGTTTGCAAGTCCTAACATTGCTGATTCATGAATGGTGTTTAGGAGTGGATCAAGCTGCCACTGCTGATTCATGTGAATGGAACTGCTGACCTACTGACAATACAAATTGGATTTATTCCAAAGAAATGTTTCTAAAAAGGTCCCCATCCTTCTATGCTCTTTTTACCCTTTCCTTTCCACTACCTCTGATGGATGATGGGCTAGAAGAGACATAAGCCTTTATGAACACTTATTATAAATAGGTTTTGAAAGATCTAAGCCTACAAACAACAACAACAAAAACAACAACAACTGCTATCTCTCACACCCTAGTGGGTGATTGTTAATCACTTCTCAATCTCTACTAAGTCTTCATTGGTTATTTGCTTTTTGCTTCATAAGGAGTGGCCATTGTGTAGCTAAGAGCAATAGTTTTTCTTGAATTAAATATACAACAAGTTGAGGAATTATAACTATTTTCAGTTGTATCATACAGATCTAAAGTTCATAGAAATCTCATCTTGCAAGTTCACTGACACTGTTTATTTTTGTTCAGTAATAAACAGGAACTCAAATAACACAATGCTTACACTTAATAATACTTTACTTACTGCTTTTAAATGCTTAATAGTCTGTAGTACAAAGAACATTGGTCATAATTCAAAAAAAAGATAGGGTTTCTTAATTTAACAGAACAATTGGTATTAACACTATTCAGAGTAATTCAATGACAAAGAAAACTATGATCTCTGCCATGATAATTTGGTAGACCCTTTACAAAGAGCACTGAACTAGCAAATGAAATCCTGTGGAACACCCTCCCAGTTACTAAATAGTTAGTGCTTTCAAGAACTGAACTAATCTCAAATCTATCTCAACACCTCTCAACCCCAGTCTCAAAATTGAGGGAAGAGGTTCTCACCTTATTTCTTCCCATTTTAATACTCCCTGGACATTGTTCCTAGCACATTTGTTCTCTTAGAAGTTATTAAATCTCTGTGTAAAATAATTGAGAATTTAAGTTATGTTTTAGGCAATCTTTCTTGTCATTTATGACTTATAAGTGTACCTGTACAAAATTAATGACTATGGAACACATGCATTATATATATATATATATATATATATATATATATATATATATATATATAATGTATATATACTCAAATGTTTGGTATCATAATGTCTCCTATCTCCTTTGACTTTTGTTGTTGCTGTTGCCATTATGGTTGTTGAAATCCTTCCTTAACCTACTTACTGCCAAACTTCTTTTTAGGACCCATGATACGACTCCCTTAGGTCTTGATTGTCCTGACATTTTCTTTTTCAATATTTTGTCTATGTTTATGGTCTTTTGTGTGAAATTTTATTTATTAAAATGTTCTTTGGTGTGTTCTTTTAAAAGTAATTACAATAGGAGGGAAACTGTTCATGCTTGGCATTTTGTACTTTGTTATAAAATTATGCTATTTCAAAGCAAACTTGAATTTCTCAGTGTTCCAACCACTAAGCTGTTTCATTATTTTTTTCATCAGGTGTAAAATGTAGAACAAAGCATTCCTCTGATAGAAAGCTCTGTAAACACTTTAGTTGATATTTCTGTTATAGCATTGTGAAGCTTATTTATTTTCCTTTTAAAAATGAATTATATAGAGACTCTGAGAGGAGTTGACATCTTTATGCTTTAAAGTAAATTGCAAACATCTGTTTTTATGTATATTACAGAGAGTTGAGTGATTTTGCTTTTGACATCAAAGGTATAAAATATCCACAAATGCTTTGTTTTTGTGGTTTTTTTTTCATTCCCTTAAAACTATTTTCTACTTGTATTCATTGGCTTATATCATGACTTTAGCCACTGGGACATGATATTCTATAAGTTACACAAACCCTTAATTTTCTGTTATAGGTTAAAAATATTTTCTTCTGGCATAAAATTATTATAATCAGATTTTGTTTTTTTCTCAAGCAACTAAAGTACCCACATATATGACAGGTGTATGCGGTCATCATTAACATTGATCAGTTTAATGGAATTCTGAGATAAAAATTATTAATTATTATTATTAACATCATGTTGTATATGGGTGTATATATATATGTACATATATACATATATACAGTAATACATACATATATGTCAAAGGGTAAATAAATATTACAGACTAATAATGGTAGAACTAAGACTTGATTCAGGCAATGCAGCCTAAATTCTCAATTACTGGTGTTTGTATGTGTGTATGTGTATATGGGTTTGTCTCTCTGTGTGTGTGTGTGTGTTTGTAAGTAAGATGTCCCATGTACCTTGAAATCAATATATATTTTTTTTAAGAAAAAGTATTGGAAGTAATGAATGTTCCATGTATTTTGAAATGTTATGTGTTTTGTCCAAGCTTGACTTATCTTTCTCCTATACAAACTCAAAGCAGAGCTTTCAAAAGCAATGAATATCAGGCACGAGGCTCCTTTGTTAAAAGCAATTTTGCTTCTTTATTTTATGAATGCCTATCCTTTCCTGTACTGTATAGTGCACATTTTAAACAGCAAGGAGTCCCATTAAAGATATTTACTGAATTGATTTTTTGAAACAGCAGAATTATTTCAGGCTTTAGAAGCAGAAGAAATGTTTAGAGAAGGCAATTGTCTTGTAAAGAGTAATACACTGTATTGAATGCAGCCCCAAACAGTTAGTGATAGGGAAGACAGAATCAACCACTAAATGGCCATTGTGGTTTAAGCTGGAAATGTGGCTTAGCAGGTACAGAGCTGCTGTTCTTTAATCATAATGTAGTTCATTTCTCAGCACCTGTAACATAAAGCTAACACCTGCTTCTGAGTCCAGCTCCAAGTGATATGACACTCTCTTCTGGCCTCCACAAGCACCTGAAGTCATGCATGTGAATACACATGTGCAAAAATAAAAAAAGTAAAATGAAATATTAAGGTTATTCTTTCTTTTTTAAATATATTACCAGAAAATTAATAATTAGGGTTTTAATGAAGTCATTAAAGAAAAGAGAAATGCTAACATTGTCTACTAAATAGTACTCATTTGCAATAAAATTTATTTTCTTTTTTATCCTTATTTTGACCTGTTTGACTAATGATATTTATGTTCTATTTGATAATAACACTGAGAAAACTGCAAGAGTTGAGAGCACAATTATTTGAATGCAGTGTTTTGCAGTTAATTGAGATGAAATGTTAAGAGTAAAATGTTAGAAGTGAATTTAGGAGGTAATTATTTATCAACATATATATTAAGCCCTAATACACATGGATTTTAACATAGTATGGCACAATAAAACAGTCAATATTTTGTCTTCGTGGTTGTCAGCTTTCAGTCTACCACATGATCCATATGCATTTGACAAAGTTACTTAGTTTTCTCTCCATAAACATTAATATATTTGGTCACTTAATTTTCAAATAACTCTTAGGAATTTTCTCCTTATCAATAACTCTCCTAGATTATTGTGATAAAAATTGTAGGCTTTCTACCCCCAACCACAGGCACACAGAATAAGGAATTGTACTGAGATAAATTATGTGTTTATTTTTAATTAAATTAGAGTTCCACCATGCAGCTTAAGCTGGCATAGGGGCCATTATTCCACTGAGTCCCAAGCTCAGATTGCAGTCACTGGTCATCCTGGTCTGCTTCATTCAAAGTACCCTTCACAGCAGGGACATAAAATCGGATGTTGTAAAATGACTAAATGGGGTGAACCTGAACATGGCAAAGTTTAAAGTATTGTAGGAAAAAGCACAATTAATATATATATATATATATATATATATATATATATATATATATATATGTGTGTGTGTGTGTGTGTGTGTGTGTATATAAAACCATGAGCACGTAGGAAGAAAGAGAAGACTCCAACAAGTGAAAAGGCACAGAGAGAGAGAGAGAGAGAGAGAGAGAGAGAGAGAGAGAGAGAGAGAGAGAGAGAGAGAGAGAGAGAGAGGAAAGTGGCTAGGTAACCAGCACCTGCACTGGAAGACTCCACCTGCTCTGGAAGATGAGCACTCTCACACTCTCAGCAGGGCTGAGGGTATACTTTATGTCCAAGAATGTATTTCTCAAAGAAAAGATACAAAGTGAATAAAAGCTCTAGTCATCTTTCTGTGCAGCATCATGGGGTTTATTTATCCCTTCCTCTTTCCCATTTCTTAGAGCTAAAGCTAAGGCTTATTTTTATTATTATATATTTTTATTAAATCTTTTCTTTATTTACATTTTAAATGTTATCCCCTTTCCTGGTTTCCCCTCCAAAAACTCCCTATACCACACCCCTCTCCCTACTCACCAACCCACCCACTCCTGCTTCCTGGCCTTGGCATTCCCCTACACTGGGCCATAGAGCTTCCACAGGACCAAGGGCCTCTCCTCCCAATGATAACCGAGTAGGCCATCCTCTGCTACATATGCAGCTGGAGCCATGAGTACATGTGTACTCATTGGTTGGTGGTTTAGTCCCTGGGAGCTCTGGGGGGTATTGGTTAGTTCATATTGCTGTTCCAAGGCTTTAATGATGATGCTGCATGCTAGTGAATGATCCCAGAGTAGGACTATTGATAGCTCCACAAGGAAGATGACATAGCACCTTCTGGTACCATGAAAGCTAATGTTCAGGGAAGAAGCATTCAGGTCATTTCCAGCTCCTGTATCTGAAGTATAAGAAACAATCAATCCTTCCATCCTTAATGGCACACAAAATATACTAGTAAAAACATATAATATGTTGGGTGTTTCTTGGACGACCTTGACCAACAACACAAGAGCAGGCCTCTCAAGTCTGCTGTTATGTCAGCATGTATGAGAAAATTATATTTAAACTATGTATGTGTATATATTCTGTCATATTTTTAAATTCTTTTCAGATTTTATACAGTGTATTCTGATCCTCTTCATCATCCACTCCTCTCCAAATATCTCTCATATCCCTCTCAACCTCTCTACCTACTGATTTTCATGGTTTCTTTCCTCACCACCCTTGTTTTCAAATCTATGATGTCTAGTCTGTATTATATAGTTATTTCTGGGCATGGGGGCTACCTTGGTGTATGGTTAATAGTAGATGTCATACTATTGAAGGTTACTCACTTTCTCTTTTCCAGAAGAAATTAAATGTCAATAATTCCTGCACTAAGGGTAAGAATGAGTGTCTGCCTTCCCTTCTCAAGCTTCTCTCTGGCTTACTTGAGCCTGTGTGGGGTTTGTGCATATATGCATTTGTTATTTTGTGTCTGGAAATTCTGTTTTGTTGAAAGTATCTACCTTCTCAAGTTCTTATAATTTTTCTGCCCCCTCTTCTAGATAGAAACTTGAACCTTCAGGGAGGGGGATAACATATACTCCATTTAGGATTGGGTTCTCCCAAGTCTCTTTTTCAGAAACTGCATATTTAACAGCTGCAAATCTATATGTCAGTTTACATCATTTAAGAATTTCTGTTAAGGTTTGAATAATATACTGATTTATTTGTACTGATTTATAAACTGTCATGAGCCATGTATAGTATGTTCATTTCTCAGGATAATTGTAATCGTTTTTCCCATATGGCCAATAATGTACCTAGACACAGGTATTGAGCTCATGAGCATTGTCAGGTATGAGTCCCATCTTGTGAATCAGTCCTTAAATCCAATAAAAAAGCAGTTGGATACTTCCATAACATTAGCAGTACTATTTTTCCAGTGGGTATAAATTGGTCGTCTTGAATGTCAAGGCTAAGCATCCAAGTGTTTTAAATTTTCTTAAGATTGTGCATAATGACAGATATCTTTTCTATTACTATTACAGATCATTCTATTCCTATAATTAAACTCAGTCTTAGAATTTGAACACTATTCTACTAAGGATGAAATAATTTTGTCCAATTTTGTTTTGTTTTGTTTTGGTTTGGTTTTTAATAAATTAACCACAATTAACTTTATTACTTCACACAGTGTTCTGATAATTTGTTGACAGGACAGTGACAATTAAAATTTCTGCTACATTCATTCACAACGAAAAATCTATTTTAGCTTGATATTACTAAAGTGATTTTATTGTTTAGAAATGTTTTTCAGTATGGATTACTATAAATTAATGTTAGTATTACTTCAAAGAACTGTCTTCATCATTTTGAAAGTCATTCATTATAAATAGTGATTTAAAAAATGTAGTCTGGTTGTTCCTTGAAAATATTTTTATCAGTTCTTCTAAAATTTCATACAATGTGTTCTCATTATTTATTTTTTCTTTTTCTTTTTTTTTCTTTTGTTGAAACTAGATTTTTTTTTCACCTCATACACTATATCCTGATTCAAGCTTTATTTTCCTCTATTCCTCCTGGTTCCTCCAAACTCCCTCTCAAACAGATCCCCGCATTTTCTGGAATTTCTTAAAAATCAAAAACACATCTAAGGAATAATAATAAGATTAAATATACAAAAATATAATAAAATATAACAGGATGAAACAAAGACTATCATATTGGAATCTGACAAAACAGATGGAAGGTAAAGATCCCAAGAAAAGGCACTAGAATTAGAGATCCACTCATTCCCACACTCAGGAACATCATAAAATCACTGAATTGGAAGCCCTGATACATACATCAAGGACCCGGTGCAGACCTGTGCAGACCTGTGCAGACTGAGAGAACTCAGTCTCTCAGAGTTCATAGGAGCTTTGATCATGTTGATGTAGAAAACCTTGTATATTGGGGGGTCCTGCATCCACTCTTCCTCTTATACTCTTTCCACTTCTTATACTGGGTTCCCTGACCCATGAAAGGACATTAAATTTAGGTGTGAGTATTCTAATTTATTTTCCTTTTTGCATAATATGTGGCTGTGAGTCTCTATATTTATTACCACTTGATACAGGAGGAAAACATCTCTGCTAATCTTGAGCAAATCCAGGATCTATGACTGTAGCAGAAGGTCACCAGGAGTAATTTTATTGCTAAATTTTTTTTTCTGATCAGTGGTGTTGGGTCTTACCCTAGGTTCCTGAGATATCTAGTCTCTGGATCTTAAACATTCAAGCATTCACTTAACCTTGAGAGCTTGTTTCTAGGTTTTAGCAGGGAAGCCCAGATATTCACATACCCTTCACTGAAGACTGGTCTGTAAACATCCTAAGCTACTGCCAAAATTATTGGTTTCACTCTACAAACTGATTGTAATTACTAAAGACAACACTTACACAGCTAATCAAATATGGAGAAGTCAGTTGGTACCTACTTACAGCCTTCATCCCTATGTACTATTATTCATGGTATTGGCCAGCACTATGTACTCTACAAAAAGTGAAAGATAAATACCAACCCATCTATAAACTCTTTGATCAACAATAATAACTTGCCTGAAAAAATATGCTTGTGTAATAATGGTACAAAGCTTGAGGGAATAATTAACCAATAACTGATTTGAGTTAAGGCCTACACAATGTGATGCAACCAATACCCAATAGCACTTCGGTGGTCAGGACTCTGAAACTAGATAGCCCAGGTACTTAGGAGAAATCCAAATGCTACCGTTCTAAAGGGACATAGCAATAAACGGTCTCCTAATGGCATTCTGTTATACTCAGATCTGTGTCTTACTCAGCCATTATCAGAAAAGCCTCTTTCTGTATCAGATGGGAACAAATACAGTCACACAGGCAGACAATTGGCACAAAGTGAAAGACTTGGAATACTCAAGTCTAAATTATATGTGTTCATTAAATTGTTCTACTCAAGGTTCAAAGGTCTATGTGGAAGTAGAGGAGGAAAGAGTGAAGGAGCTGGAAGGGGTGGAGGAGACAAAGGAATCGTATATCTTCTAGATAAAAGAGGGCTGGCAAGCATATGACATCAGAGATTGAAGGAGCATGCATACAGGACCTGCACTGGTCTGCAGTAGATGGGGCCCTAGAGCTGAAAGGACACGTGGATAAATGACCCAAATTCCTAATACAAAACCTATCCCCAATTAATAGCCCCTAACAAATAAAGTGTCTTTCTCTAAGAGAGTATCACTTGTGCAACAAAGCAGTCTTATGTGTAGACATAGTGCAATCAATAGTTGACCAATACAAAACAAACCCAATGGTATATTTGGAGGTTCTTTGTCTCATAATGTTAAGTCAGGGCAATTTATTTATTTATTTATTTATTTATTTATTTATTTGACCTTCTTTTAGCCTTACAGGTCATCTGTGTATATATTATAGCTTCCAGATTTGTGTTTTTATGGGATACCTGTTTGTGGAAATGAGTATCAGTATGCATATCTTGTGATTTCTCTTTGGCTCTTTTTCTTGTTTGGTTAAAACACTCCAGCGTGCAATTTAATGGCAGCCTTTTGAGATTCCAAATACAATATGCAAGAAACCTAAGATTATAATTCTAACCCTTAAAATTTTTGGGCAGATAAATATATTTTTAAATTCTTATACTAATTTTTATATAACAACGAGCTATTAAAATGTACATACCACCCCCAGGCTTAAGAAATACTTTGGGAACAAATTTGATAGCAGTATTCTAAGCTATTTTATTTATTTGGACCCAGTAAATTCTTCTTCAAATTAAAAAAAAAAAGTATGCACATCCTTTGAGAACATGTTGCAAAATGATCATCCAAACCTCATGAATAGACAATGAGGTTGGATGGGATTTTAATACCACATGCATCCCTAAAGTGTTTTTTTATCACATCATTTCTATATTTTTGCTGCTAGGGGTTCTTGTATCTCCCAATGCAATGTGCTGCTCTAGGGGCTTAAGATCACTTTTAAACATAGAAGGATAAGGGAGAATAAAAATGAGGAATTAACTTGGCCTGACAAGATTAACTTGGTATAAAAATATATATAATTGTATATAAAATCCATACTTTCTCAACTGGATCAACTTTCTCTAGGAGAAAAAAAAAACAAAAAAACTAATATCTATTTACATTGTCATTAAACCAAAAATTAATTTCAGGCAATGAAGCATAGTATCCTCAAAGGAATAATATGAAATAAATAAGAAATAATCAACTTTGATAAGAAGGAGAGATGCCATAAATTTTATTCTTCTTTAAAAGTAAGTTCAGATATGCACAACCAATATGCAGGAGGCATCCAGTTGTTCTAAAGCCATGAAATAAATATTCATGGAAGTAATCTAGACAGATAAGAAAATAACCAGTGTGTGCATGTAAGTTTTGATCCCTTGATTTTAGGAGGGATTATTTTAGTAATGTGTTTTGAATTTTAAAAGACTTGAGTCGGGGTTGAAGACAGAGAATGAGAAGTTGATCAGCACTCTAGTCAGAAATGGCCAAACTGGCTGGTCTAAGCTGACTAAGAATGCTTCCTCATTGGGAATCCTGCTATCCTGCCATTAACCTCTTCCATTCAGATTTAGATACATACAGAGTTTTGAAATTACTAATTTTTGGTTATCTGGTAACATTCTTTCCTTTCCAGGTTTCAGCTTTGTGTCTATGACTTTAAACTTTACCTACAAATTGAGTTTATGGCTACTGAGGTTTGAGACTTGAGAAGTGGGAAATTATACTATGTGATAGTTTATCATGATGAAAATCTGTATTAGTTGGTTTCATTCTTTGTTATCTTATTAAATATTGCTCTCACAGGTCCTAAATAATCTATCATGAGGGAGACATGGGAACCACTTTTACATACCTGGGTGGATCAAGAAGCAGAAAGGGCCATTCTGGAACTTGGCTGGATTTTTTTCTTTCTCCTGTTTTTATTTTATCCTTGTCCCTAGCCTAGAAAGTGATAATGTCTACACTCAGTGTAGGTCTCATCCTTTAGTGAGTAATTTCTGGAAATACCCTCAGAGGCAAACCTATACCTAGGAGTGTCTTAATCTACTCAAGCCACAATTAAAAATATCCATGGAAAGTGCAAACCTGCTCTTGTTTCTGTCCTTTATGGACCCTCTACCACCATTTGTGACTGCTCAAGATGGAACACTGACTTTGATTACTGACTGAATCTTTGGGAGTGTCTCTACTTCTCTATTTTACATTTTCTTTCTGTACAAAATAGGAATTATGCTTCCTACCTCACTGTGATTCTGGGAGGACTCAGTTGTCTAAGAACTAGTGTATTGCATGTGCTCTATAAACAATAGTGATGGCATTATTTTCCTAACTGCTAGGTTTAGTTATAAAGGCTTAATCATTTTATTGATTAGTAATGATCAAATCATACTTTGTGTGTGTGTGTGTGTGTGTGTGTGTGTGTGTGTGTGTGTGTGTGTGTACGTGTGCGTGTGTATGTGTTTGGTCCTGGGAACTGAACCCAAGGACAATACACAGTAATTACATAATCTTCCGGAGCCACATAGACAACCTCTTAGGGTTAAATCTGAATCCTGGCTCTGTCTCTCTTTGCCTTGGCTCTGTGACCTAACATTTAGTCGGTAGAAATCTCAGGCCTAGAAACAGCTCCAGTGTTCCTCTATCCTTTGATCTCCTGAAAGCTGGGTAAATTCTCTTTCCTTTCTTTGTTCTCTGATTGTTTACTTTCTGATTTTTACTGCAAGCTTAGTTTATTAGTACCATTTTCTTTACTGACATAATGTAACAGTTTACAGGACTCAAAGTCAAATACCTTTGGGTTTAATGCCTTAGCCTTACTAATAGCTTTGGTTTAAACAAAGCCTTTAACAAAACCTGTCTTACTGATAATTTGCTTGTTTGTATGCCAATGATTCTCAATCTTGAATATACCTTTAAGTCACCTATCCAATTTTCTATAAATTGAAATTTTGGAGACATTAACCCAGACATCCTGTTTAACAGCTCTTCTGTGCGTCAGGCTCTTGAGTGTCAATGTATACTATTTTACTTATAGGAAGCACAGAGAGTAAGCCAGTGATCAAAACTATTTTCGGATTTATTCAAAGTATATTCAAAGAATCTGAAATCTTATGCTAGTAAACAAGTACAGAATGCCTAATACTAGAACTTACTGTTAGTTTTTATTTAATCTCTATAGATCCGAAGCTGACCTATGTCTAATTTTTAGGAAAATACTTAATTTTTAATTAAATACTTCCCACCAAAGAGTTATAGTACATGTTTATATAGTTATAATCCTGACCAATATTTAATATAGAAGGGTTTTACAATAAAAACCACATTGAGATTTTCTTTCTCTTGGGTTTTTACTTGTGTGTGTGTATGTGTGTGTGTGTGTGTGTGTGTATGTATGCATATATATTCTTTTAAAGGTTGGTGTTGGAAGTCCCAAGAAGCTTGGGTGGGAGGTAAACAACTTAAAAGGAAGAGAACAGACCAAACTTTACCATGCTTGTTTAAATGGTCATGCTTGTTGAGGTCTGAGCATCTTAAACAGATAGAATCTGAGCAGCAGTGACCAGAGCATAGTTACTCTGTTTCTCTGTGGTGAATGCTAGATGGAGTCACCAGCACAGTGGGCTCAATAACATTCCACAAGCTACAAGGACCCATTTGTTAAAATTGCTCATTCATTGACAGAACAGGTTTTGGAAAGCCGTGGATAAATATTCCTTTCATTATCATAATACCTACATTTTGTCACCATTCTGTGGGTTTGGAGAACCCTGTTTTTGTGCAGGAACAGTGCTTATCTTTTTTAATGAAGTAATTCAGTCCCAGTTATGTTGACTTGTAACAAGGTAAATTTCCTCTTTAGCAACCACAGGTTCAATAGTCCTCAGAAAAGCCTTTAAACATCTGCTTCTTGGGACAGCTGACATCTGTGCTTAGCTTTATACAACCTATGAGGAAAATGGGTATTATTTAAGGAACTCATTTCAGAAATGCCAGAAAATTTGTAGTTTTCCTTCCTTTATTTTCAAGGATTGTTTTTTGGAAACCGAAGTGAAACAGGCAATCCGAGGTCCTGACTGAAGAGAAATCTGAGTATCAGATTTGTATGTTAGAGTGGCTATGAGTAATCTCATCCATGGGAAAACACAAACTAAATCTGTTTCTATTCCTCATTTTAAAACTGTTCCAGGTTTCCCTACCTCCCCTAGTTTTACAAATGCATCAAATTTCTTTTCCATATGAACTGGAGTTCATTAAATTGTGCCTACTTATGGGCTCTTATGTCAGAGAATGCTATTTCATTATTTTGTGTGTGGGGTGTGTGTGTGTGTGTGTGTGTGTGTGTGTGTGAGAGAGAGAGAGAGAGAGAGAGAGAGAGAGAGAGAGAGAGAGAGGGAGGGAGAGGGAGTGAGAGAGAAGGAGAGAGAGGTAGAAAGAGGGAGAGGGAGGGAGAGAGAGAGAGGAAGGGAGGGAGAGGGAGGGAGAGAGAAGGAGAGAGAGAGAGAGCTTGCCTGTGTGTACAAGCATGTATATCCACGCACACACTAGTATGTGTGAATATGTGTGAAGGCTAGAAGGTACCTTAAATTGACATGCATTTACTTATTTGTTCTTTGATTGTTTGTTTGGAGACAAGATCTCTAAGTGGTTCTTGGAGCTCACTTTAGGCTAGTCTGCCTAGGAATTGAGCCATGGAGATCCGAATTACCTCCTGGTGCTGAGATTTAAGCAAAACACAGCACTACACTTTTAAAAGTGGGTTACAGGTTACCTCACTCAGGATGATGCCCTCCAGGTCCATTCATTTGCCTAGGAATTTCATAAATTCATTCTTTTTGATAGCTGAGTAGTACTCCATTGTGTAAATGTACAACATTTTCTGTATCCATTCCTCTGTTGAGGCGCATCTGGGTTCTTTCCAGCTTCTGGCTATTATAAATAAGGCTGCTATGAAAATAGTGGAGCATGTGTCCTTCTTACCAGTTGGAACAACTTCTGGATATATGCCCAGGAGAGGTATTGCGGGATCCTCCTGTAGTACTATGTCCAATTTTCTGAGGAACCGCCAGACTGATTTCCAGAGTGGTTGTACAAGCTTGAAATCCCACCAACAATGAAGGGGTGTTCCTCTTTCTCCATATCCTCCCCAACATCTGCTGTCACCTGAATTTTTGATCTTAGCCATTCTGACTGTAGTCAGGTGGAATCTCAGGATTGTTTTGATTTTCATTTCGATGATGATTAAGGATGCTGAACATGTTTTCAGGTGCTTCTCCACCATTCGGTATTCCTCAGGTGAGAATTCTTTGTTTAGTTCTGAGCCCCATATTTTAATGGGGTTATTTGATTTTCTGGAGTCCACCTTCTTGAGTTCTTTATATATATTGGATATTAGTCCCCTATCTGATTTAGGATAGGTAATGGTCTTTTCCCAATCTGTTGGTACTCACTGATAAATAGATATGAGCCCAGAAACTTAGAATACCCAAGATACAAGATACAATTTGCAAAACACATGAAACTCAAGAAGAATGAAGAACAAAGTGTAGACACTTCGCCCCTTCTTATAACTGGGAACAAATCACCAAGTTACAGAGACAAAGTTTGGAGCTGAGATGAAAGGATGGATCTTCTAGAGACTGCCATATCCGAGGATCCATCTCATAATCAGCCTCCAAACGCTGACACTATTGCATACACTAGCAAGATTTGGCTGAAAGGACCCAATATAGCTGTCCCTTGTGCGGTTATGCAGGGGCCTAGCAAACACAGAAGTGGATGCTCACAATCAGCTATTGTATGGATCACAGGGCCCCCGAATGGAAGAGCTAGAGAAAGTACCCAAGGACCTAAAGGGGTCTGCAACCCTATAGGTGGAACAACAATATGAACTAACCAGTACCCTCCAGAGCTTATGTCTCTAGCTGCATATGTATCAGAAGATGGCTTAGTCAGCCATCATTGGAAAGAGAGGCCCATTGGTCTTGCAAACTTTATATGCCTCAGTACAGGAGAATGTCAGGGCCAAGAAGAGGGATTGGATGGGTAGGGGAGTGGGGGTGAGGGTATTCGGGACTTTTGGGATAGCATTGGAAATGTAAATGAAGAAAATACCTAATAATAAAAAGAAAAGTGGTTACAGGGATTGAACTCAGGACTTCATGCCTGTAAGTCAAGCATTTTATCCACTAAGCTACTTCCACAGCTCTTTGCAGACCACTGACAACATTTCCCTGGTTAGAACAGAAACAGAAATTAAAATCCTGGTGCTTTTAGTTTGTCCTCTGCCACAGGAACCACTAAAACAACCAAACACCAATAGTTTTGTTGTCTCTTATCTGACTGAACTGGTAATCATAGTGGTTTGAGACAATCCTAAATCTGGTTTTCTTGTCCATCTATAAAAGTCATTGAGACATGTGGCTAAATATTTAAGAAAAAGAATATTCAATGTACAACTTTGGCTTTCTCTTTGTCCCACGAAGATTAAGCCATCTTATCTTTCTATGTGCACAGGCATAAATAGCTAAAGTCCAGACATAAAAGAGATTTTGTGAGCACAGAATAAGACATGGGCATGGAAAGCTCTCAGTGTGACTGCTGGAATGCACACTGGCACATTATCCTTAGCTACATTCAAGGAAAATAAAGGATGGACCTTCTAGAGACTGCCATATCTGGGGATGCATCCCACAATCAGCCTCCGAAAGCTGACACTATTGCATACACTAGCAAGAATTTCTGTAGCTGTAATAAAAAGAGAAAAGCACTAACTTAAAAATATTTTCCTGACAGAAGCTAACAGCTTCTGGGACAGGCAGGAGCCATGGAGCTTCTGAGGCAGTGCCCTTTTCGGGCTCCAGAAATCCAGCCACCTTCCCTGCCAGAGGACAGGTGTCCACCCGGCCCGGGAGGCTTTTGCCTCAGGATCTGTGGGACCATCTTGATTCCGGGACTCCTCTGAAGGTAGTGTGCACAGGTGAGAGTGTGGACTACAGAAGCTGACAGCTTCTGTGACAGGCCAAAGCAACACAGCTTCTAGGAAAGGTCCTGTTTTGAGCCTTCATCTTTGGCCAACAGGTAGGTCAAAACAACAGATATCTGTGCACCTTCCCTGTAAGAGGAGAGCTTGCCTGCAGAGAGTGCTCTGACAACTGAAACTCAGAGGAGAGAACTACTTTCCCAGGTATGCTGATAGAGACTAACAGAATCACCAGAGGAACAATCTCTAAACAGAGACAACTATAACAACTAATTCAGGAGATTACCAGATGTCAGAAGGTAAAGGTAAGAATCTTACTAACAGAAACCAAGACCAGTCACCATCATCAGAACCCAGCATTCCCACTTTGCCCAGTCAAGGGCACCCCAACACACCCGAAAAGCTAGACCTGGATTTAAAAGTATATCTCATGATGATGGTAGAGGACATCAAGAAGGACTTTAATAACTCACTTAAAGAAATAAAGGGGAACAATGTTAAACAGGTAGAAGACATTAAAGGGGAAGAACAAAAATGCCTTAAAGAATTGCAGGAAAACACAACGAAACAGGTGATGGAATTGAATAAAATCATCCAAGACCTAAAAAGGGAAGTAGACACAATAAAGAAAACCCAAAGTGAGGCAACACTGGCGATAGAAACCCTAGGAAAGAAATCTGGAACCATAGATGCAAGCATCAGCAACAGAATACAAGAAATGGAAGAGAGAATATCAGGTGCAGAAGATTCCATAGAGAACATGGCCACAGCAATCAAAGAAAATGGAAAATGCAAAAAGATCCTAACTCAAAACATCCAGGATAACCAGGACACAATGAGAAGACCAAACCTATGGATAATAGGAGTAGATGAGAATGAAGATTTTCAACTCAAAGGACCAGCAAATATCTTCAACAAAATTACAGAAGAAAACTTCCCAAACCTAAAGAAAGAGATGCCCATGACCGTACAAGAAGCCTACAGAACTCCAAATAGACTGGACCAGAAAAGAAATTCCTCCTGTCACATAATAATCAGAACAACAAATGCACGAAATAAAGATAGAAAAAAAGCAGTAAAACTAGTATGGGAAAAAGGTCAAGTAAGATATAAAGGCAAGCCTATCAGAACTACACCAGATTTTTCACCAGAGACTATGAAAGCCAGAAGAGCCTGGACAGATGCTATACAAACACTAAGAGAACACAAATTCCAGCCCATGCTGCTATACCCAACCCAACTCTCAATTACCATAGATAGAGAAACCAAAGTATTCCACGACAAAACCAAATTCACACATTATCCTTCCACGAATCACTTTAAAGTATAGTAACAGAAAAAAAAACCAATACAAGGACAGAAACCATATCCTAGAAAAAGCAAAAATGTAATCCCTCAACAAACCTGAAAGAAGACAACCAAAAGAACATAATGCCAATTTTAACAACAAAAACAATAGGAAGCAACAATTACTTTTCCTTAATATCTCTTAATATCAATGGACTCAACTCCTAAATAAAAAGACATAGACAAACAGACTGGCTACACAAATAGGACCCAACATTTTGCTGCTTAGAGGAAACTCATTTCAGAGAAAAAGACAGACACTACCTCAGAAAGGAAGGCTGGAAAACAATTTTCCAAGCAAATGGTATGAAGAAAGAACCTGGAGTAGCCATTCTAATATCTAATAAAATCAACTTTCAACCCTAAGTCATCAAAAAAGACAAGAAGGGGCACTTCATACTCATCAAAGTTAAAATCCTCCAAGAGGAACTATCAATTCTGAATATCTATGCTCCAAATGCAAGGGCAGCCACATTCATTAAAGATACTTTAGTAAAGCTCGAAGCACACATTGCACCTTACACAATAATAGTGGGGAGACTTCAACACACCACTTTCACCAATGGACAGATCATGAAAACTGAAACTAAACAGGGACAGAGTGAAACTAACAGAAGTTATGAAAAAATGGATCTAACAGATATCTACAGAACATTTTATCCTAAAACAAAAGGATATACCTTCTTCTCAGTACCTCATGGTACCTTCACCAAAATTGACCATATAATTGGTCAAAAAACAAGCCTCAACATATACAAAAATATTGAAATTGTCCGATGCATCATATCAGATCACCATGGACTAAGGCTGTTCTTCAATAACAAAATAAATAATAGGAATCCAACATTCATGTGGAAACTGAAAAACACTCTTCTTAATGATACCTTGGACAAGGAAGGAATGAAGAAAGAAATTAAGGACTTTTTGGAGTTTTGGAGTTTAATGAAAACGAAGCTACAACATACCCAATCTTATGAGACACAATGAAAGCATTTCTAAAAGAAAAACTCATAACTCTGAGTGCTTCCAAAAAGAAACTAGAGAGAGTACACATTAGCACCTTGACAACACACCTAAAAGCTCTAGAACAAAAGGAAGCAAATTCACCCAAGAAGAGTAGACCACAGGACATAATCAAACTCATACCTAAACCACAAAAAGACCCAACAAAAATAGCGAACTTCAGACCAATTTCTTTATGAACATCGATGCAAAAATCCTCAATAAAGTTCTTGCTAACCGAATCCAAGAACACATCAAAACAATCATCCATCCTGACCAAGTAAGTTTCATCCCAGGGATGCAATGATTGTTCAATATATGGAAATCCATCAACGTAATCCAGTATATAAACAAACTCAAAGACAAAAACCACATGATCATCTCGTTAGATGCTGAGAAAGCATTTGACAAAATCCAACACCCATTCATGATAAAAGTCTTGGAAAGATCAGGAATTCAAGGCCCATACCTAAACATGATAAAAGCAATCTACAGCAAACCAGTAGCCAACATCAAAGTAAATGGTGAGAAGCTGGCATTAATACCACTAAAATCAGTGACTAGACAAGGCTGTCCACTCTCTCCCTACCTATTCAACATTGTACTTGAAGTCCTAGCCAGAGAAATTCGACAACAAAAGGAGATCAAGGGGATACAAATTGGAAAGGAAGAAGTCAAAATATCACTTTTTGCAGATGATATGATAGTATATATATAAGTGACCCTAAAAATTAAACCAGAGAACTCCTAAGCCTGATAAACAGCTTCGGTGAAGTAGCTGGATAAAAAATTAACTCAAACAAATCAATGGCCTTTCTGTACACAAAGGATAAACAGGCTGAGAAAGAAATTAGGGAAACAACATCCTTCTCAATAATCACAAATAATATAAAATACCTTGGTGTGACTCTAACTAAGGAAGTGATAGATCTGTATGATACAAACTTCAAGTCTCTGAAGAAAGAAATTAAAGAAGATCTCAGAAGATGGAAAGATCTCTCATGCTCATGTATTGGCAGGATCAATATAGTAAAAATGGCTATCTTGCCAAAAGCAATCTACAGATTCAATGCAATCCCCATCAAAATTCCAACTCAATTCTTCAACGAATCAGAAAGGGCAATCTGCAAATTCATCTGGAATAACAAAAAAACTAGGATAGCAAAACTCTTCTCAAGGATAAAAGAACCTCTGGTGGAATCACCATGCCTGACCTAAAGCTGTACTACATAGCAATTGTGATAAAAACTGCATGATATGTTATAGCGACAGACAAGTAGACCAATGGAACAGAATTGAAGACCTAGAGATGAAACCACATACCTATGGTCACTTGATCTTTGACAAGGGAGCTAAAACCATCCAGTGGAAAAAAGACAGCATTTTCAACAAATGGTGCTGGCACAACTGGTGGTTATCATGTAGAAGAATATGAATTGATCCTTTCCTATCTCCTTGTACTAAGGTCAAATCGAAGTGGATTAAGAAACTCCACATAAAACCAGAGACCCTGAAAATTATAGAGGAGAAAGGAGGGAAAAGCCTCGAAGATATGGGTAAAGGGGAAAAATTCCTGAATAGAACAGCAATGGCTTGTGCTTTAAGATTGAGAATTGCCAAATGGGACCTCATAAAGTTGCAAAGCTTCTGCAAGGCAAAAGACACCTTCAATAAGACAAAAAGACCACCAACAGATTGGGAAAGGATCTTTACCTATCCTAAATCATACAGGGGACTAATATCCAATATATATAAAGAACTCAAGAAGGTGCACTCCAGAAGATCAAATAATGCCATTAAAAAATGGTGATCAGAGCTGAACAAAGAATTCTCACCTGAGGAATACGGAATGGCAGAGAAGCTCCTGAAAAAATGTTCAACATCCTTAATAATCAGGGAAATGGAAATCAAAACAACCCTGAGATTCCACCTCACACCAGTCAGAATGGCTAAGATCAAAAATTCAGGTGACAGCAGATACTTGCAAGGATGTGGAGAAAGAGGAAAACTCCTCCATTGTTGGTGGATTTGCAAAATTGTACAACCACTCTGGAAATCAGTTTGGAGGTTCCTCAGAAAATTGGACATAGTACTACAGGAGGATCCTGCAATACCTCTCCTGGGCATATATCCAGAAGATGTCCCAACCGGTAAGAAGGACACATGTTCCAGTATGTTCATTGCAGCCTTATTTATAATAGCCAGAAGCTGGAAAGAACCCAGATGCGTCTCAACAGAGGAATGGATACAGAAAATGTGGTACATTTACACAATGGAGTACTACTCAGCTATTAAAAAGAATGAATTTATGAAATTCCTAGACAAATGGATGGACCTGGAGGGCATCATCCTGAGTGAGGTAACCAATCACAAAGGAACTCACACAATATGTACTCACTGATACGTCGATATTAGCCCAGAAATTTAGGATACCGAAGATATAAGATACAATTTGCTAAAAGCATGCAACTCAAGAAGAACAATGACCAAAGTGTGGACACCTTGCCCCTTCTTAGAATTGGGAACAAAACACCCAAGGAAGGAGTTACAGAGACAAAGTTTGGAGCTGTGACAAAAGCATGGACTATCTAGTGCCGCAGATCCTCTGGGCCCCTTTGTCTGTGTTGAAAGGGTCTCTAGTAGCGGGTGGGCAAAGCATTGAATGAATTGACAGATAGATGCACACAGGAGAGTTTGTGTAGAATCTGAATGTAATTTGTCAAATCGAGCATCAAACTTTTTATACTGAAGACAGTAAGGAAGTTGGGTGACACACTTGCAAGGTACAAAGAGGTTTCTAGATTCTTACATAAAACTGAGGAATACAAACACAGAAGGTCTAACAGGAACCACCTGGTATAGAATTTATTGTTAACAACTGGGATCAACAAGGGCTCCACCTAAGATAAATTTAATCTTAGAAGCCAGAGTCAAGGGCTTCGTGCCTTTGCCATAGTTCCTATTTTAGTCTATTGTCTAGTCCCCCTTCCCCTTAGGCCATTGTAAATACGTGTGTATTGGTGTAACTCCGCTATAGTTCTAAGTATCTATTCTGGTTTCTCCTTTGGTCTGAAACTTCCTTCTTCCTTAGTAATAGTAAATTCCTGTGTAAGGGAGTGACTTAGCTTTTATTCAAAGTGATAGTGTAGTACCAGAGGCTATTCTAAATGTCAGTAAATAGCAACATTCTTACTAACTTTCAAGCCCATGATCTTGCTCAAGGACTTTCTAGGACTGTTGGAACACTGGCGGAAGGCTTTAGCTATGTCAGAATTTAATCTTAAAAGGCAGTTATAATAGGATAGTACTAAAAGAGAGCACGTGGATCCATACACTAACTCGGGAATGGAAAATTAATTTATGGGTTAGAGAGAACGCCAGACTCCAAGAGCGAGTTTCTGTGAAACTCTTTTACCTCGTGAGTAGCTTTCAAGCCTCAGCCTGTCAAGCTGACTGGACCAGAGAGCATGGCAATCTAGAGACTGCCATATCTGGGGATCCATCTCATAATCAGCTTCCAAAGGCTGACACCATTGCATACACTAGCAAGATTTTTCTGATAGGACCCAGATATAGCTCTCTCCTGTGAGACTATGCCGGGGCCTAGAAAACACAGAAGTGGATGCTCACAGTCAGCTATTGGATGGATCACAGGGCCCCCAATGGAGGAGCTAGAGAAAGTCCCCAAGTAGCTAAAGGGATCTGCAACCCTATATGTGGAACAACATTATGAACTAACCAGTACCCCGGAGCTCTTGACTCTAGCTGCATATGTAACAAAAGATGGCCTAGTCGGTCATCACTCGAAAGAGAGGCCCATTGGACTTGCAAACTTTATATGCCCCAGTACAGGGGAACACCAGGGCCAAAAAGTGGGAGTGGGTGGGTAGGGGAGTGGGGGGGGTGGGTATGGGGGACTTTTGGGATAGCATTGGAAATGTAAATGAGGAAAATACCTAATAAAAAATATCAAAAAACAAAACAAAACAAAAAAATGAAAACTAATATATGTATTTTTTCCTTAAACTAAGTAACATTATTTAAATAATATTACAGAATTAGAGAAAATACTGTTGTGAAATTCACTCAACTCATACCTGCAGTGACTAATTTTGCTCTAGCCTCCCTGACAGACACCTGAGGATGCAATGGGATAGAGCTCCAAGCCCTGGTAACTCCCTGAGCAGAGTTCACAGATTCCTAATTGGTACCTTTTCTTCTTTAAAGATTGTTTCCTTTAACTAATAGCAAGAAATCACAATTATTCTCAGCCTCTTAAAAGTATGAGTAACCAAAATCGATTTACCAGTGAGTACATACCATGCATATCCTATTAAACCCAGGTTACCACACTCAGTATGATACGTTCTAATTCCTTCCATTTGCCTTTGAAATTCATGTTGTCCTTGTTTTTAATTTCTAAGTAATATCCATTGTGTAAAGGAACCACAGGATCTGTATCTATTCTTCAGTTGACGAATATCTAGGTGGTTTTTAGTTTTTGACTACTATAAATAAAGCTGCTATGAAAATAGTTGAGGAAAATACCTAATTAAAAAAAAAAGTAATATACCTGCCAAAAAAAAAAAAAAAGAAAGAAAGAAAGAAAAGAAAATAGTTGAGCAAGTGTCCTTGTGGTATAGTGGAGCATCTTTTAAGTATATGCCCAGGAGTGGAATAGCTGGGTATTGAGGTGGAATAATTCCCAACTTCTGAGAAACTGACAGGTTGATTTCCAGGATGGTGGTTTACACTCCCACAAATAATAGAGGAGTATTCCTCTTGCCTCACATTCTCACCAGCATGTGCTATCTTTTGATTTTAGCAATTCTGATGGGTATAAGATGGACTCCCAGAGCTGTTTTGATTTTCATTTCCCTGATAACTAAGGAAATGTTTAAGTGCTTCTTGACCACTAAAGATTCAACTTTTGAGAATTCTCTTTTTATTTCTATACCCCATTTTTTTAAATTGGATATTTTCTTCGTTTTCATTTCAAATGTTATCCCCTTTCCCGATTTCCTCCCTAGAAACCTCCTATCCCATCCACCCTCTTCCTGCTTCTATGAGGGTCACCCTCATCCCCTCCTACCTACCCTCACATTCCCCTACACTGGGGCATTGATCCTTCAAAGAACCAAGGGCCTCTCCTCCCATTGATGACAAGGCCATCCTCTGCTACATATGCAGGTGGAGCTTTGGATCCCTCCATGTGTTTTCCTTGGTTGGTGGTTTAGTCTCTGGGAGCTCTGGGGGATCTTGTTGGTTGATATTTTTGTTCTTCCTATGTGGTTGCAAACCCCTTCATCTCCTCCAGTCCTTTCTCTAATTCCTTCAATGGGGACCCAATGCTTTGTCCAATATTTGGCTGTGAGCATCTGCCTCTGTATTTGTCCGGCTCTGGCAGAGCCTCTCTGGAGACAGCTATATCAGGCTCTTGTCAGCATGAACTTCTTGGCATCCACAATAGTGTCTGGGTTTGGTGACTGTACATGGGATGGATCCAAAGGTGCCGCAGTCTCTGGATGGCCTTTCCTTCAGTCTCTGCTCTATAATTTGTCTCCATATTTGCTCCCGTGAGTGTTTTGTTTTCCCTTCTAAGAAGGACCAAAGGACCCATACTTTGGTCTTCCTTCTTGAGCACCATATGGTTTGTGAATTGTATCTTGGGTATTTCAAGCTTTTGGGTTAATATTCACTTAACAGTGAGTACATATCCATGTGTGTTCTTTTGTTATTGTGTTATATCTCTCAGGATGATATTTTCTAGTTCAATCCATTTGTTGAAGCATTTCATGAATTCATTGTTTTTAATAACTGAGTAGTACTTCATTGTGTAAATGTACCACATTTTCTGTATCCATTCCTCTGCTGATGAATATCTGGGTTGTTTCCAGCTTCTTGCTATTATAAATAAGTCTGCTATGAGCATAGTGGATCATATGTCCTTGTTATATGTTTAAGAATATTTTTGGTATATGACCAGGAGTGGTATAGCTGGATTCTCAGGTAATACTATGTACAATTCTTCTGAGGAACCTCCAAACTGATTTCCAGAGTGGTTGTACCAGCTTGCAATCCCATCAACAATGAAGGACTATTCCTCTTTCTCCACATCCTTTCCAGCATCTGCTGTCACCTGAGTTTTTTATCTTAGCCATTCTGACTGGTGTAAGGTTGAATCTCAGGGTTGTTTTGATTTGCATTTCCCTGATGACTAAGGATGTTGAGCATTTCTTTATATGCTTCTCAATCATTCAGTATTTCTCAGATGAGAATTCTTTGTTTAGTTCTGTACCCCATTTTTAACAGGGTTATTTGGTTCTGTGGAGTCTAACTTCTTGAGTTCTTTGTATATATTTGATATTAGCAGTCTATCAGATATAAGCTTGGTAAAGATATTTTTCCAATTTGTTGGTTGTCATTTTGTCATATTTTTAATTGTTTTTTTTTTCCTTTTTGGATTGTTGGAGTCTAATTTCTTGAGTTCTTTATATCTTTTTAATGACAGCCTTGTGTCAGATGTAGGGTTTGTGAAGATCTTTTCCCATGTGGGGGAGGGGAGTGATGGTTTTTCCTGTTAATGGTGTACCTTAACTTACAGTTGCTTTTCAGTTTCACTGACCTATGGAAACCAAATAACAAGGAGAGGCAAATGGAGGATAGTTGAATATTTCTCAGAAGGGGAAATAAAAACAGATAATTAAAGAGGATGAAGGAAGGGAGCTGGTTGGGAGAGGGGATGTGGATGGGAGTGTAGGAGGGGAGATGAAGATGTAGGGAGGGAGAGCAGGGGAGAAAGAACTGAAATGTAAAGTGATGAGTAGGTCTATCTCTAGGAACTGCAGCAGACCAGGGAGTGGGAGGAGGTCCCAGGGTGTCTATGATTATCCTAGCTAAGACTGATAACAGTAGGGAACATGGATTCTGAAGTGGCCTCTTTCTTTAGCCAGACAGCACTTCTAGTGGAGGGATGACAGCAAGGTACCCACAAAACCTTAGACCTAGAATGTGTCCTGCCTATAAGATTTGCAGGGACAAAGATCGAGTAGAGACTGAGGGAATAAACAACCAATAACTAGGCCAAATTGAAGCCCAATTCCATGGGGAAGATCCAATTCTTGATGCTATAAATATAGTTTTATGCTTGCATAATAACAACAACAACAACAAAGAACAAGACTGAGTCTAACATGGGGTTTCCACTAGGAGTACTGGCCATCTCTAACACTCACTTGGAAACACAAATTTACCTTATTAGCATGCCCCTGCTTTCCTTATGTAGTGCTAGGGTGTTACAGTTTCCTCTTGGTAAATTATTCCACAGAGATACAACATCTAGCACCTGGCAATCAGAAACACACAGGTCCAGTGTTGAATTGCATGTGGGCTTGGGGTTTGTTCCAGTTGATGCTTCATCCTGCAATGAGAATGAGATACCTTGTCTCAGGTAAGACTCCCACACAGTGTGTTATGAACATGGTGAACAAGGTCATTCCAACAGCTCTTCTATGGAACTACTTAACCAATTGTACACACCCCATTTACACAAATGCACCACACACTGCACACAAAAGCACACACACACACACACACACACACACAGACAGAACTTTTAGAAAACCCTCAACTTTTATTTCTTCCAATGCCAGATTCTTCTAGTTGCCTTCAGGCATGTAAGTGGATCTGACTAATTAATTAGCACTCATAAGCCTAGATGGTACTATTTGCAAAATATTGTCAATGGCCTTTTAACAGTGTTCCTGGTTTTCTAACCCCTCTTCTTATTTTCTAAGCCATTTGGCTGTTTATTAATTCTACAGCGTTAACATTTTTCATCAGAGGAAATTTTGGCAACAAACACAGGCTATGATATACTATGTTTGTTTATGTGTTTGTTTCCTCTATGTTTGCCTTCACTGACATTGATTTAACCTAATTAAAATATGTAACAGGTTTTATATCGTACGTATGTGAGTACTCAGGGTAAAGTCATCCACTGCTGTGTTCTGAACATCAAAGCTATTTCTTTAAACACATTTAAAGGTGAACATTTCATGGGCAGGGAAAAGACTTGTATGATTCCTGTAACAACAGTGAAAGTGCATGTGCCTTAGAGACATGGGAAATATCCCCCATCTCAGAGACATTGTTAATGAAACTCACAGGGTGACCTTTCTTTCTTTCTTTCTTTCTTTTTTTTTTTTTTTTTTTTTTTTGATTTTTTGAGACAGGGTTTCTCTGTGTAGCCCTGGCAGTCCTGGAACTCACTCTGTAGACCAGGCTGGCCTCGAACTCAGAAATCTGCCTGCCTCTGCCTCCCAAGTGCTGAGATTAAAGGCGTGTGCCACCACTGCCCGGCCAGGGTGACCTTTCTTATTTAATTATTATGGACAGTTGAGTGTGTTGTTCTCTTTTATGAGCAAAGTCATCCTCTGGTATTTGCTTATTTTTTAAAGATGAAGAATACATATGCATTGGTTACTTTTCTGTTGTTGTGGTAGAACACCATGGACACTTAACAGAAGAATTGTAAGTAGGCTTATGTTTCTAGATGATTACAGTCGATGATGGTGGAGAGAAGGCAATAGGCAGCACACGTGGAAGCCAGTACAAGCACTGAATGAATACAGCTTGAAACACCCACATCCACAAAACAGAGAAAGCTATCTGGAAATGCCACAGTATCAAGTCCTCACATTCTCAAAGCCTTCCTCCAGTGACATCCTTCCTCCTGTGAGGTCACACCTCCTATACTTACAGTGCCACCACATGAATAAAATATTTTTCTCTTTATCCTGAAAATTGAGGAAGTTTGGGATTTATGAAAGAGAAGATCAGAGTTCAGTTGGAATAGAGTTTTGTTGGGATGAATTAGTTCTAGTGTACTGCAAGCCATGCTGTCTCATGCCTCTTTAGGAGGCACCATCTTCATATGGAAAAGTAAGAGAATAAATTAATATAGGCACTAAGATCATTAGCCCTTTGATGTCTTTTGGGTTTTCATGGAATGTCATCTCAAAGGAAGTTTTCTTCTTCACATTTATAAACCCTTTATGTAGCCACTCCTCAGATTTTTCTCTGCTTTATACTTCCTCTTGCAACTATTCTAAATATTTTTCCTTACAAATTTTGTGAATTGCCTATTTCTTTAGTATAGAGTCAGTCATTGCAGGAATGCACTTTTCATCATGTAATTTACTTCTATGTTCCAAGGACAAAGAACAGTAAAATACTAGTGATTTGACTTAGTGCTGTAAAAATATGCTGTTACCTTCCACTAGAGTCATTTTTTTTTCTCACTGTTGAAAATTCTCAGGGCAGCCATGATCTTTTTGCAGAAAGAAGACAAAGCCAGATGTTGCAATTATTCCTATACACTGGTAGCAGAAGAAAAACTTTTATCACTATTGATATATTGTAGGTGACTATAGAACATTGTGCCATCGAAGCCTATATATAGAAATATTGTAACATTAAGAGGAAATACTGGGCAGTGGTGGTGCAGGCCTTTAATCCCAGCACTTGGAAGGCAGAGGCAGGTGGATTTCTGAGTTTGAGGCCAGCCTGGTCTACAGAGTTAGTTCCAGGACAGCCAGGGCTACAGAGAGTAACCCTGTCTTTAAAACAACAAAAAAGGAAATACCTAGTGTTAGTCTCCATTCTATTGACTGTGATTTTTAACTTGAGTCCTCTTGATATACCCTGTGATCCTTTTATTTTGCTGTTGGACTTCCTTCTTCTATTACATTGCCTCTGAATTCAGAGCTATCCTATACACCATTTTAAATATGATCCTTAATATGGTAAAATTGAGAATCTCCCACATTCAAGAAAGAGTGGGAGTGACATTTCAGAATTTCATCCATTAACATAGACATTATTGTGTATAAAGCTTTTAAGTATTGTTTTTCAAAGTCTCTTATAGTCAGTATTTTGTCTAAGAACACTCTATTCTCTCACTAGCCTCTTTTTCTAGCTGAATGACTATAATAGTTGCTTCATAGAGAAAATTTTTAATGATTTACTGTCATCTTACCCTGTTCAGAAACATTTAATGGAACACACATTTTCTTACAACCTGAATCTTAACTTGATATCAGATAATTTGTGTTCCAGTAAATGTTTCTGAAGAGGATAAAATTGTGCTAAATCACTTGAAATATAATTTATATGAAAAGATAGACCTAAGAAATTTATGAGATTACACAATGCTATCTGTAACATCCACATTTTTATTTTCATATCAGAGAAGAAAATGTCAGAATATTTTTCCTTCTAACACTATAAAAGTTTTGTGACCTTGAAGCTCAGAATAAATTCTAGTCACCGACCTCTAAAAATTTGCCCTGTTTTCATAATCTTAGAAAAGGTAGTTTGTCCTTCCTAGCCTATGCAAGGATTTTGTTGCACTATTGTGTAATGACTTTCCTTTTTCTTGCATACCTCAGGTTAAGTGTTCATGCATGAGAGGAGAATTCCCCAGCTCCTGAACAAGAGAATCCCATATTTTCTACCTTAGGTTTGTCCAAAAGATCAATTGCTACAGTGTCACTGATAATGTGTGATCTTTCTCTTAATTCTCACAATAGTATTATATTCTTTATGGTCAAAGAGTGTGTCTTTTTCAGTCCTTAGCATTTTAATACAATACATAGACAATATCGACCAAAGAGTTATTGAACAGTGAGGGAAGAAATAATGATATGGTACCAGCATCCTGGCTTGTGGTCATTGTGTAGTTCCATAGTTGTGAAAGTAAATTTTGGAGAGAAGTCTTTTAATTCCTCTGAAAAATAGGGAATCTAGAATCTATGTGTGTACTGAAAATAGAAACACAAAGTGTTCTGTGGGACATGTTTAATGTAAATATCTCATATAAATGTTGCTACATTTTATAAATATATATATATATATATATATATATATATATATATATATATATATAGGCTTAACACTTAAATAAAGTTATTGCTTTCAGAGAAAAGAGCTTTGACATATTTTCTCAGGTTGTTCAATCAGATTTTTCCTTCCCTTAGGCCACTTTTGGAATAGAGAAGTACAGTCTGTCTTCATTTATTGTATTAGAATGTCAAGGTCTCTAACCATGTTTGGGTAGGGCATATTGTTCAGGAACTCTGCAACACTGCAGTTTTATTTCCTGCTCATAATTCTTATAATATGTTTACTTTACCCCTAGATAATAATTTCTCACCATTTTCTATTTTAGTAAGTGCATTTTATTTTTTAATATACCACAGGTGACATATTCCAATTACCAGTGACTGTTTTGATATTACACATTATATCCTAGGTGTATAAAGTTTTTTAGAATCTTTTTCTGCCTAAAAGGCCCAACAGGCTCCTTTTAAATTGTTATTCTCTCATAACAGTCTTCACATATAGAAATATATTTGCCCATCACAACTAACTCTCTCTTTCTCTTTTTCTCTCATTCTCTTCCACACATCTATATTCTCTCTATATATGTATTCTTTCTATTCATAGTGTGTTCATCTCCTGTCCCTTCCTTTTTAGTCCCATCTCTCTGCTATTTCTTTCCACAAAATAGTAAATAACAGTATCTCAGAAGCTGAATATTACCAACTGTAGAATTAAGGTTGCAATGGTCAATAAAGGAACTCTAAGAGGTATGTTGGGGGCTGGAAAGATGGATTAGCAGTTAAGAGTTATTGGTCATCTCCCAGAAGACCTTAGTTTAATTCCTAGCACACACAATGGGTGAGTCATACTGAGTATAATCCCAGCTCCAAGGAACCAAATATCCTCTTCTGGACTCTACAACTGCCAGAACACATGTGGCAGACACAAATTCTCATAAATAAATACAAGCATACATACTCATACACACATACTCATAAATAAATACAAATTTTAAGAAAAGAAAATCTCATAAGTATGAATGATTACTTTTGCAAGGGTATTCCTTTAATGCCATAATAATCTACCAATCTACTTTCCAATTTTAATTGTTTGTGCCTTGCCTTATTTCTCTTTACAAATGAGATTTGAATACTGAAGGTCAGAAACTTAATTGACAATGCAATAAACCATCACCTACGAAATAAGCTTTCATAAAATGACACTACTGCTCAATGGAAGTTTTAACTACATTAAAAATGAATATAAATGGCTATACCTTGCAATATTCTGTTAGACTTAGCACCTTTGAGAATTCCTTTCAATCAGTGTTAAGCAAAAGATTCTTTTAAAAGATGTGAAGATTAGCAATTATATTTTGTGATTTCCCAGTGCACTTTAACATTCCTCCTGTGGACTAGATGATGTCAGTGCACACTTCAGGCTAAATTCACTGGCTGTGTAATGAGTGAAGAGTAAAACAGGTACTCTTCAGGCAAATAGTTTGAGGTTCACAGCTGCATGATTTTATGTTAGGCCATACATCGTATTTGTGATAGTACAATACTATCCAAAGTAATGTGATTGTTTGGTTACCAGTTGTTTCTTACTGTCTCAAGATAATATTCAAAAGCTTGAGAAATATATATTAATATGTTTTAAATTACGTTACAACAAAAGATTTGTTTCACCCACACAAAAGATTTGTCACCCCAAAAATCCACTGTTAAAGTAACTTGTTCCAACATATAGGACTTTCTCAATACAAATTACACTTGACTGTCTCTTGATAAAAATTTTAGCTATTCAAGAACAAGACAAATTGTTCATTTCATTGCTTTTCATTTCATCTAAATATTGTAGCATTGTTTCTCTTAGTATATTTCACCAGATTAGACAATTTTGATTTGTTGTGCATATAGAGATGGATACCAAATATCACTATAGAGAAGTATATTTGCATTGTTACATTAATTATGTTATGTGTATGATTATATTAAAATTTATTATGTGCCTTCAAATCAACTAATTGTTATCTAAATTTAGGCCGACCTTAGAATTCTAGAGATTTAATAGAAGAATATCTAATCATATTGTACTCACAATTATTTAATTATAATCATCATTTAACTTTTATTTTCTACATAGCTTTTACTCAGTTTCCTACTTTTAGTCCATCTGTTTAATTTCAGTCCATTTGTTTCATTTTTGTTTAAGCACATACTTATTTTACAGCCAGATGATCACTGACTGCATTTTAAATAATAAAATGGTATATGTTATTGTGTCATTGAGAAATAGGTCATTACATACATCTACCTGTGAATGTAGTTTGCCTGAATTCATAAAACCCACGCACAGTACTTTCAAGATCGTTGTTCCAACATCAGTGTTAGGAATCTAAAATAAATGCATAGATGATGCTTTCACATTATTAGCATTATCCTTAAATCATTGACCACCATCATATCCATCTTTGATTGTTTTGAATGTTAAGCAAGTCTATGTTGCACACTAGTTCTGATTCCAAAAGGAATACACTCACTCAAAAAAAGATGAGTTGTATTGTAGGAAGTGAGAAAATTACTCTTCAGGAAAATGCAAGTAGGCTGTATCAGTTTCAATAGTTTAGTCAGAAACAGTCTATAGCAAGTCCATTTATGATATTTCATTTTTTAGTTGTGGAAATTTTTAAAATTTAAGCTCACTGGCAGGAATTCAATTCATTCAATAAAAATAGCATACCTTTTCTCCCTTACCTCAAAAGTTTTCTACCAATATTTCAGGAAAGCTATACAATTTTTTTCTTTTGGGGGGGTATTTTGTTTATTGACATTGCAAAAGTTATCCTCTTTCTTGGTTTTCCCTCTGAAAATCCCCTATTCCATCCCCTCCCCCCCATTTCTGAGAGTGAGTCCCCACTTACCTACCCACTCGCTCCCACCTCACTGCCCTGGCATTCCACAACACTGAGAATTGAGCCATCACAGAACCAAAGGCTCCTCCTCCCATTGACACCCAACAAGGCCATCCTCTGCTACATATGAGGCTGGATCCATGGGTCCCTTCAGGTATACTCCTTGGTTAATAGTTTAGTCCCTGGGAGCTCTGGGGTGTCTGGTTAGTTGATATTGTTGCTCTTCCTATGGGGTTGCAAACTCCTTCAGTCTTTTCTCTTAACTCCTCCATTGGGGACCCCGGGCTTAGTCCAATGGTTGGCTGTGAGCATCCACCTCTGTATTTGTCAGGCACTGGCAGAGCCCCTCAATCTTGACAGCTACATCAGTCTTCTGTCAGCAAACAATTCTTAGCATCAATAATACTGTTTGGGTTTGGTGTTTGTATATGGGATGGATTCCCAGGTGGGGCAGTCTCTGGATGGCCTTTCCTTTAGTCTCTGTTCCACACTTTGTCCCCATACTTCCTTTAGACAGGAGCTATTATGGTTTAAAATTCTGGAGATGATTGGGTGGCGCCATACCCCAATGGGTTCTTTACCTAACTTCTGGATATGACCTCTACAGGTTCTCCCTTCCCATTGTTGGGCATTTCATAATGTCCTCCCCGTTGGTTCCTGGGAGCCTCTTTTTTTACCTGGCATTTGGGACTTGCTGGTAGCTACCCCCATTTCCCCAACTCCCCATTTCTACACACTTCTGTTCTAATTGCTGACCCTTTAAATATCATCCCCATCATCTCTTCCCATACCTGAGCTTTCCCTACTTTCCCACCCCCTTCTTCCTCTCTTCTTCCAAAGTTTCTACCTTTACTTGGGCATACAATTTCTGTCTTCAAAATGAGACTTAATGACAATTGTAGTGGGAATTCAACTATTATTTGTTTTCAATCTAGAAAGTTTACCTTATATACACCCAGGTTAGTGTTCTTCTGGTCATTTTTTTTCACTTGGATCGGTTATGCTAAAATAACAAATCATCTCATGAGAAAAGCTGGCTCCACAGCATCTATGTCTGTCAGGTCTCAACACTGCTTATTTTTGTCTTCATGTTTCATCTCATACACATGGCATATAGTTGGTTTGAACAACAATGGAAAGCCCATATCACACTTCAGAATCTTGCTTCCTGTAGAGTAGTTAACAATAGATAAAACACATATATTCCTGATCACCTTTCACTTGTACCTTGGAGAATTACTGTAGCAGTGCTTGAGGCAAGCTTCAATAAAACTACAGAATAAAGCATAATTTCTGCAAAGGTTTTGTGTCTCAGTGCATTGTATGTTATTAAGGTAGCAAAGTAGTTCATGTTGATATTTTTGTGATCCTTGACAATGAGAAAATAGACCATGAGAAAAATCAGTACAGTTTTAGGAAAGAAGTAGAGCCTGCCTGATACGCAAAGAGAAACATGTCTTGTCACAAAAATTGTTCCCTGAAAAGTTAAGCTTCACAGAGGAGTCAAAGTTAGTGCAGAGTGTGCTTTTCTTGACAGTTCCTTGTATGCCATATCTAAGTCTTCCTAGTGTGTGCCTTGTGAAGATGAGCCAGCATCAGAATGGCATTTGTCCTGGTCAGTGGCCTCCCTGAAAGCAGGTATGAATTGGAACCGGGAGAGAGAATACAGATCAATAAGAAAGGTGGATGAAGTTGCCGTATTACAAATAGAAGCAGGGATTTAAGTGGTAAAGGGCAATATTTACCACTATAGCTTAGAAAACTGTTAGATTGTTGTACTGGCTAGTTTTGTGTCAACTTGACACAGCTGGAGTTATCACAGAGCAAGGAGCTTCAGTTGAGTAGATGCCTCCATGAGATCCAACTGTAAGTCATTTTCTCAATTAGTGATCAAGGGGAAAGGCCCCTTGTGGGTGGGACCATCTCTGGGCTGGTAGTCTTGGGTTCTATAAGAGAGCAGGCTGAGCAAGCCAGGGGAGGCAAGCCAGTAAAGAACATCCCTCCATGGCCTCTGCATCAGCTCCTGCTCCCTGACCTGTTTGAGTTCCAGTCCTGACTTCCTTTGGTGATGAACAGCAGCATGGAAGTGTAAGCTGAATAAACCCTTTCCTCCCCATCTTGCTTCTTGGTCATGATGTTTGTGCAGGAATAGAAACCCTGACTAAAACAATTGTCCTGCAACATATATTATAGTTGACTATATAAGAGACAGTTTGCTTATACTAAGAATCTTGATGGGTTTTTATTATTTTCCTTACTGTCTGTTACTGTCTAAGAATAGAGACCAGTTGAACCTATCAAGATCCATTCCATGACCAGCAGCACAATCTGCTGTTTTCTAACATAGCTGTCATCTGTGAGTTTGCCTCATTATAACAATTAATAAAGCTCATATTAGCATTTTACACTGGCATACTTTGGAAATACATCCTTGCTCCACTGATAGTAGCAATACCAGAATGCTCAACTGAAATGTGGCTTTGAGAATAAGCAGGGGTCAAGCTGCACAATACAGAAGTTAACTAAATGTATATATTCATTATTTGATGTAGAGAACAGTTATATTTAAGAATGACATGACAAAATGTGTTAAAATGCTATTTCAAAAAGTTATCTTTTGAGTTCTTGGAAGGTTTTATTATTTTAGACTCATTTTGTAGGCAATGACAAGTTTGACAATTTGTCCAGATGCTCATTGAGGTGTATTAAACTCACCTCTTCTCATTTTACACAGTGTGACCATTAGTTATATATTTTGATAGAGGAGAAATTACATTGATATTTAAAATGTTATTGTAATTAATTTCTGCAGTACTTAAACATATCAAAGAAAATCTATCAAGTAATATTTTATTACTTCCATCTTCAAAAATGGTGAAACTAAGGCAATGAGTTAAATGATATGTACAATGCTATTGAACTAACAAATAGCAGAATATGATTCAGTGACAGATAACGATGTTCTGTGAATCATGTTTTGAAAAACATGTTGTATTGACTACACATTACTGACTTGGAAGACTATTTTGATGTCCATTTCATTCCAATACTTTGTGACATAAATGAGCTTGTCTCTTTAATGTCATGTAACACTGCTTAACATTCATTAAAGATTAGATATCTTCATATATTTTAATTTAAGTGATAGTGATATACTGTCCAATATGGAAAAAAATGTTTTACGGGTACTTCTTCACCTAAATGTATTCACTGAAATACTATTCAGCTATTAAAAACAAAAACAACATGTATTTTCAGGAAAGTGGATGGAACTAGAAAATGTATCCTAAGTGAGGTAACCTAGACTCAGAAAGTCATGTCTGGTATGTATTCACTTATGAGTACATTAACCATAAAGAACAGGATAAACATGCTACAATTGACATACCTAAAGGAACTAATAAGAAGGGCTCAAAGAAGGATGTGTGAAACTCATTCAAAAGAGGAAACAAATTAGTTATCTCATGTGGATTTAGGAAGGGACCTGGGTGGAAGAAGGGGTGAGGAGGGGAGCAGGGATGGGGATCAGGTTATGGTTAGAGGAGGGTGGAAGAGGGCTGGAAGTGAAAATGGAAAACAGTAGGGATCATCTCTGGACCTATCTGGAGATCTGGGACAGGAAAGGGTATGGCAAGTTTATGAGAGTGATCCTAGCATAGACACCTACCAGCATGGGATATGGAGATTGAAGGCAGAACATCCGATGGAGGGAGGGGACCATCAACACCCACAAAACCTTTGACACAAAATTTGCCCTGCCTACAAGATGCACAGGGATAAATCTGGAGCAGAGACTGAGGAAAGGCCAACACTGAATACCCTATCTTAAAACCAATTCCATGTGCGAGAGCCAACCCCTGACACTTAAAATGACACTTTGCTGTACTTGAAAACAGGAGCTTAGCATAAGATGATTGTCTCCTGTCTGATTCACCTTGCAGCTGAGAGAAAGAGATGCAGAGACCCACAGTCAAACAACAGGCAAAGCATCAGGAGTCTTGTCAAAAGTGGGAGATAAAATCGAGCAAACCAGAGAGATCAATGTCACCACATGAAGACCTACTGAATCAACTAACCTGGGCTCACAGGGCTCACAGAGATTGAACCACCAACAGAAGAGTATGCAGAACCTGGATCTAGGGTCCCCCTATGCATTTGTAGCAGATGTGTAGATTGGTCTTCATGCTCATCCCCTAACAACTGGAGAAGGGGCTGTCTCTGAATTTCTTGACACCCTATGGACCCTTTCCCTTAAATGGACAATCTGATTGGACCTCATTAGGAGAGGATGAGATTAGTTCTCCTGTGACTCGATATCCCAGGACAGGATGGTACCCACTGAGGGCTCACTCTTCTCTGAAGGGGAGGAGGTAATGGGAGAAGGAATTTGTAAGAGTGGGACTTGGAGGAGAGAATACATAGAATGCTGTGATCTGAATGATCAAGATGTAAGGTAAATAAATAAGTAAACGAATGGAAAAAAAAGGTGAGTTGTTCATAATAATTTCTAAATATATTTTGTTATATCAATTTTGTCATTTTTTATCTCTAGGTAGGATGATTTTACTCTTGTTTGTTTATTCCTTAATTAGTCATAGATTTTCTTGATATTTTCACATAACAAACCATTTTATCATGGTTCATCATTTTCTTATTTTAAGTTTTGGATTTCTTGAAAGTTTCATACATACAGTATTTTATAATAAAGTTTGGGGCCCCATTTCTTTGGCTTCTACTACTATATGTATTAATTCTTTCCTTTTATTAACTTAAAGTTTGGTGTCCATTTATAATATTTTGAGACAGAATTCTGACAGTATATTTGATAGTTTTCTATATTTTATATAGGCTTATTTGTTTCTATCAAGTGTCATCTTAGTAAAAATTTTGCTTTATCTTTTATAAAGTTGTGCTATTCTATATCTGTATCAAACATTTAAAATTTCGTTCTTGCTTCTTTCATTGCTCAAAAGTAATTTGTAAATTTTTATGCATTGCTTGCAAAGGACACTGTCAATAGGACAAAACAGCAACCAATCCTATATCTGCTAAAGGGCTAATATCCAATATATACATGGAACTCAAGAAGTTAGACTCCAGAGAAACAAATAACCCTATTAAAAATGGGGTACAGAGCTAAACAAAGAATTGTCAACTGAGGAATCTCAAGGGGAAAAGAAGCACCTAAAGAAATGTTCAACATCCTTAGTCATCAGGGAAATACAAATCAAAAATACCCTGAGATTCCACCTCACACCAGTCAGAAAGAGTAAAACCAAAAACTCAGATGACAGCAGATAACGGAGAGGATGTGGAGAAAGAGGAATACTCCACCATTGTCGGTGGTTATGAAAGCTGGTACAACCACTCTGGAAATCAGTTCAGTGGTTCCTCAGAAAATTTGACATACTCAGAAAATTACCTGAAGATCCAGCTATACCACTCCTGGGCATATATGCAAAGATGCTCAAACATGTAATAAGAACACATGCTCCACTGTGTTCATAGCAACCTTATTTACTATATCCAGAAGCTGGTAAGAACCCAGATGTCCCTAAACAGAGGAACAGATACAGAAAATGTGGTACATTTACACAATAGAGTACTATTCACTATTAAACACAATGAATTCATGAAATGTTTAGGCAAATGGATGGAACTAGAAAATATCATCCTGAGTGAGATAACCCAATCACAAAAGGACACACATGGGATGCAGTCACTGATAAGTGGATACTAGCCCAGAAACTTAGAATAACCAAGATAAAACTTGCAAAACACATGAAACTCAAGAAGAAGGAAGACCAAAGTGTGGGTGCTTTGATCCTTCTTAGAAGGAAAGCAAAATAATAACAGCAAATATGGAGATAAAGAGTAGAGTAGAGATGGAAGGAAAGGCCATCCAGAAACTGTCTCATCTGTGGATTCATCCTATAGACAGTTACCAAACCCAGATACTACTGTGGATTCCAAGAAGTGCAAGCTGACAGGTCTGATATAGGTGTCTCCTGAGAGGCCCTGCCAGAGCCTTACAAACACAGAGACTGATGCTAGCAGCCAACCTCTGGACTGAGCATGGTGTCCCCAATAAAGGAATTAGAGAAAGGACTGAAGGAGTTGAAGGAGTTTGCAAACCCAAAGGAATAACAACAATATCAACCAACAAGATCACCCAGAGCTGCCAGGGACTAAGCCATCAACCAAAGAGTACACATGGCTTCAGCTGCATATATAGCAAAGGATGGCCTTGCCATGCATCAATGGAAGGAGAGGCCCTTGGTCCTATGAGGTTTTGATAAATTCCCCAGTGTAGGGGTGGTGGGAGTGAATGGGTAATTGGAGGAACACCCTCATAGAAGCAGGGGTATGGAGGATGGGATAAGGGGTTTCCAGGAGGGGCAGAAACCAGGAAAGGGGATAAAATTTGAAATGTAAGTAAAAAAAAAATCCAATAAAAATAATTATAAAAACAATTTTTAAAAAAGATCTTGAAATGGAAGAATGTGAAAGCAGAATAATTTAACATACATAAATGGAGAAAGGGGGTCTCTTTAAGCTAGGAGGTCAAAAATCAAGAGGGGTAGATGATATATTTTTTTAAATCTATGGCAAATAATCAGGTATTTTGAAGTGACCATGACTTAATGTGATTATAAAGATGAGAACTGAAACAAAAAAAACAATTTAGGATACACCTAAATTGATTTGAATTTAGGGTATTGCTGGACATGCGTAGTGCTGTTTTCAGTTTACTGAGCATAATTACATTAGAGCAATCGAAGTTTCCTGTGTTCTCCTACTTCTAAATTTCTGTTTTTTAATATCTCACATTTTCTTCTTAATCACCATTGTTTTTACTTCTTTCACTATGATAAAATTCCTCTGGGAATTTCCTCTATATCAATTTTGACAGAGATGTATTTTCTCAATTTTAATCTCTTAATTTTTCTTGGCTTTGCTGGATAAAATAGTTTATGTTGTCAATTTCCTGCTTGTCCTCTAGCACTGTGAACATTTTCATCCATTTTTCTGATACTCTTGATGCAACTCACAGGTCATATAAAGCTTAACAAGAAAGAAGACCACACTGTGAATGTTTCAGTCCTACTTAAAAAGGGGAACAAAATAGTTATGTGAGGTAGAGGGAGGGAAGGAACTAGAAGGGAGTGAGGAAAGGGAGAGTAAAATGGGAGACAGGATCATGTATGGGAAGAGACAAGAAAAAAGTCCAGAGGGTCAGGAAAATGAATAGAAATATGTAGCAGTGGCATTTGGGGAACTAGGTTATCCACTAGAAAGTCTCAGATACTAGGTAGGTGAGAGGTCCTAGGACCCAACCCAATGGGGATGACATTAGCTGAAATACTCAACAAAGGAGAGATAGAACATGCAGAGACCACCTCTAGTAGATAGACATGGTCACTAGTTGAGGGATATGGCCACCCACCCATCTCAAAGATTTTAACTGAGAATAATTCCTGTCTAAAGGAAATTCAGGGATTAAAAATAATGGAGCAGAGACAGAAGGAAAGGCCAAGCATAGACTACTCCACCTAGGGATCCATTCCATTTCCAGACTCCAAACCCAGACACTATTGTTAATGCCAAGAATGCTTGCTGACAGGAGCCTGTTATAGCTGTACCCTGAAAAGGCTCTACCAACACCTGATTAATATAGATACACAGACAACCATTGGTATGAGCCAGAGGACATTAATGGTAGAATTAGGGGAAGTACTGAAGGAGATGAGGGGGATTGCAACCCCATAGGAAGAATAACAATATCAACTACCCAGAAACTCCAGAGCTCCCAGGGAATGAATCACTAACCAAAGAGTATACATGGAGGGATCCATGGCTCCAGCTATATATGTAGCAGAGGATTGTTTTATTTGGCATCAATGGGAGTGGAGACCCTGGGTCTTGTGGAGTCTTGATGCTCCAGCACAGGGGTATGCTAAAGTAGTGTGGTGGGAATGCATGGGTTGGTGGAGGAAAAATGTCATCAAGACAAAGGGGATAGGATGGGAGGTTTGAGGATATGAGACTGGGAATGGAAATAACGTTCAAAATGTAAATAAATAAAATAACCAATAGGCGAGAGCCACAGAGCCTCTGAGGCAGCACCATTTTCGGCTCCAGACAACTGGCCACCTTCCTGGTCAGAGAGCAGGTGTCCGCCCGGCCTGAGAGGCTTCTGCCTCAGGTTCCGCGAGAGCCACCTTGGTTCTGGAACTCCTCGGAAAGTAGTCTACACAGGTGAAAGTGTGGACTACTGAAACAACAGCTTCTGTGACAAGCCAAAGCAATACAGCTTCTGGGAAAGATCCTGTTTTGGGCCTTCATCTTTGGCCAGGAGAAGGTCCAAACACCAGATAACTGTGCACCTTCCCTGAAAGAGGAGACCTTGCCTGCAAAGACTGCTCTGACCACTGAAACTTATAGGAGAGAGCTAGTCTCCCAGGTCTGCTCATAGAGGGTAACAAAATCACCAGAGGAACAATCTCTAAACAGAGACAACTATAACAACTAAATCCAGAGATTACCAGATGGCGAAAGGTAAACGTACGAATCTTACTAACAGAAACCAGGACCACTCACCATCATCAGAACCCAGCACTCCCACTTCGACCAGTCCAGGGCACCCCAACACACCTGAAAAGCTAGACTTGGATTTAAAAGCATATCTCATGATGATAGTAGAGGACATCAAGAAGGTCTTAAATATCTCACTTAAAGAAATTCAGGAAACACTGCTAAACAAGTAGAAGACATTAAAGAGGAAACACAAAAATCCCTTAAAGAATTGCAGGAAAACACAACCAAACAGGTGATGGAATTGAATAAAACCATCCAAGACCTAACAAGGGAAGTAGACACAATAAAGAAAACCCAAAGTGAGGCAACGCTGGAGATAGAAACCTTAGGAAAAAAATCTGGAACCATAGATGTGAGCATCAGCAACAGAATACAAGAGATGGAAGAGAGATTCTCAGGTGCAGAAGATTCCATAAAGAACATCGGCACAACAATCAAAGAAAATGGAAAATGCAAAAAGATCCTAACTCAAAACATCCAGGAAATCCAGGACACAATGAGAAGACCAAACCTATGGATAATAGGAGTAGATGAAAATGAAGATTTTTCTACTCAAAGGAACAGCAAACATCTTCAACAAAATTATAGAAGAAAACTTCCCAAATCTAAAGACAGAGATGCCCATGAACATACAAGAAGCCTACAGAACTCCAAATAGACTGGACCAGAAAAGAAATTCCTCCTGTCAAATAATAATCAGAACAACAAATGCACTAAATAAAGATAGAATACTAAAAGCAGTAAGGGGAAAAGGTAAAGTAACATATAAAGGCAAGCCTATCAGAATTACACCAGATTTGTCACCAGAGACTATGAAAGCCAGAAGAGCCTGGACAGATGTTATACAAACACTAAGAGAACACAAATTCCAGCCCAGGCTACTATACCCAGCCAAACTTTCAATTACCATAGATGGAGAAACCAAAGTATTCCACGACAAAACCAAATTCACACATTATCTCTCCACGAATCCAGCCCTTCAAAGGATAATAACAGAAAAAAAAAAAAAAAAACCAATACAAGGATGGGAACCACGCCCTAGAAAAAACAAGAAGGTAATCCCTCAACAAACCTAAAAGAATACAGCCACAAGAACAGAATGCCAACTTTAACAACAAAAATAACAGGAAGCAACAATTACTTTTCCTTAATATCTCTTAATATCAATGGACTCAACTCCCCAATAAAAAGACATAGACTAACAAACTGGCTACACAAACAAGACCCAACATTTTGCTGCTTACAGGAAACTCATCTCAGAGAGAAAGATAGACACTACCTCAGAATGAAAGGCTGGAAAACAATTTTCCAAGCAAATGGTATGAAGAAACAAGCTGGAGTAGCCAATTTAATATCTAACAAAATCGACTTCCAACCCAAAGTCATCAAAAAAGACAAGGAGGGGCACTTCATACTCATCAAAGATAAAATCCTCCAAGAGGAACTCTCAATTCTGAATATATATGCTCCAAATACAAGGGCAGCCACATTCATTAAAGAAACTTTAGTAAAGCTCAAAGCACACATTGCACCTCACACAATAATAGTGGGAGACTTCAACACACCACTTTCACCAATGGAAAGATCATGAAAACAAAAACTAAACAGAGACAGAGTGAAACTAACAGAAGTGATGAAACAAATGGACTTAACAGATATCTACAGATCATTTTATCCTAAAACAAAAGGATATACCTTCTTTCAGCACCCCATGGTACCTTCTCCAAAATTGACCACATAACTGGTCTCAAAACAAGCCTCAACATATACAAAAATATTGAAATTGTACCATGCATCCTATCAGATCACCATGGACTAAGGCTGATCTTCAATAACAAAATAACTAATAGAAAGCCAACATTCACGTTGAAACTGAAAAACACTCTTCGCAATGATAACTTGGTCAAGGAAGGAATAAAGAAAGAAATTAAGGACTTTTTGGAGTTTAATGAAAATGAAGCCACAACATACCCAAACTTATGGGACACAATGAAAGCATTCCTAAGAGGAAAACTCATAGCTCTGAGTGCCTCCAAAAATAAACTAGAGAGAGCACACACTAGCAGCTTGACAACACACCTAAAAGCTCTAGAACAAAAGGAAGCAAATTCACCCAAGAGGAGTAGAAGTCAGGAAATAATCAAACTCAGGGGTGAAATCAACCAATTGGAAACAAGAAGAACTATTCAAAGAATCAACCAATCAAGGAGCTGGTTCTTTGAGAAAATCAACAAGATAGATAAACCCTTAGCCAGACTCACTAGAGGGCACAGGGAAAGCATCCTAATTAACAAAATCAGAAATGAAAAGGGAAACATAACAACAGATCCTGAAGAAATCCAAAAAACAATAAGATCCTTCTACAAAAGGCTATACTCAACAAAACTGGAAAACCTGGATGAAATGGACAAGTTTCTAGGCAGATACCAGGTACCAAAGCTAAATCAAGATCAGGTAAATGATCTAAACTGTCCATTATCCACTAAAGAAATAGAAGCAGTCATTAATAGTCTCCCAACCAAAAAAAGCCCAGGACCAGATGGATTTAGTCCAGAGTTCTATCAAACCTTCAAAGAAGACCTAATTCCAGTTCTTCACAAACTATTCCACAAAATAGAAACGGAAGATACTCTACCCAACTTTTTCTATGAAGCTACAATTATTCTGATACGTAAACCACAGAAAGATCCAACAAAGATAGAGAACTTCAGACCAATTTCCCTTATGAATATTGATGCAAAAATCCTCAATAAAATTCTTGCTAACCGAATCCAAGAACACATCAAAACAATCATCCATCCTGACCAAGTAGGTTTCATCCCAGGGATGCAATGATGGTTCAATATACAGAAATCCATCAACGTAATCCAGTATATACACAAACTCAAAGACAAAAACCACATGATCATCTCGTTAGATGCGGAAAAAGCATTTGACAAGATCCAACACCCATTCATGATAAAAGTCTTGGAAAGATCAGGAATTCAAGGCCCATACCTAAACATGATAAAAGCAATCTACAGCAAACCAGTAGCCAACATCAAAGTAAATGGTGAGAAGCTTGAAGTAATCCCTCTAAAATCAGGGACTAGACAAGGCTGTCCACTTTCTCCATACCTATTCAAGATTGTACTTGAAGTCCTTGCCAGAGCAATTCGACAACAAAAGGAGATCAAAGGGATACAAATTGGAAAAGATGAAGTCAAAATATCACTTTTTGCAGATGATATGATAGTATATATAAGTGACCCTAAAAATTCCACCAGAGAACTCCTAAGCCTGATAAACAGCTTCGGTGAAGTAGCTGGATAAAAAATTAACTCAAACAAATCAATGGCCTTTCTCTACACAAAGGATAAACAGGCTGAGAAAGAAATTAGGGAAACAACACCCTTCTCAATAGTCACAAATAATATGAAATACCTTGGAGTGACTCTAACTAAGGAAGTGAAAGATCTGTATGATAAGAACTTCAAGTCTCTGAAGAAAGAAATTTAAGAAGATCTCAGAAGATGGAAAGATCTCCCATGCTCATGGATTGGCAGGATCAACATTGTTAAAATGGCTATCTTGCCAAAAGCAATCTACAGATTCAATGCAATCCCCATCAAAATTCCAACTCAATTCTTCAAGGAATTAGAAAGGGCAATCAGCAGATTCATCTGGAATAACAAAAAACCTAGGATAGCAAAAACTTTTCTCAAGGATAAAAGAAACTCTGGTGGAATCACCATGCCGGACCTAAAGCTGTACTACAGAGCAATTGTGATAAAAACTGCATGGTATTGGTATAGTGACAGTCAAGTAGACCAATGGAACAAAATTGAAGATCCAGAGATGAACCCAGACACCTATGGTCACTTGATCTTTGACAAGGGAGCTAAAACCATCCAGTGGAAAAAAGAAGGCACTTTCAACAAATGGTGCTGGCACAACTGGCAGTTATCATGTAGAAAAATGTGAATTAATCCATTTCTATCTCCTTGTACTAAGGTCAAATCTAAGTGGATTAAGGAATTCCACATAAAACCAGAGACTCTGAAACTTATAGAGGAGAAAGTAGGGAAAAGCCTTGAAGATATGGATACAGGGGAAAAATTCCTGAATAGAACAGCAATGGCTTGTGCTGTAAGATCGAGAATGGATAAATGGGACCTCATAAAATTGCAAAGCTTCTACAAGGCAAAAGACACCATCAATAAGACAAAAAGGCCACCAACAGATTGGGAAAAGATCTTTACTTATCCCAAATCAGATAGGGGACTAATGTCCAATATATATAAAGAACTCAACAAGGTGGACTCCAGAAAATCAAATAACCCCATTAAAAAATGTGGCTCAGAGCTGAACAAAGAATTCTCACCTGAGGAATACCGAATGGCAGAGAAGCACCTGAAAAAATGTTCAGCATCCTTAACCATCAGGGAAATGCAAATCAAAACAACCCTGAGATTCCACTTCACTCCAGTCAGAATGGCTGAGATCAAAAATTCAGGTGACAGCAGATGCTGGCGAGGATGTGGACAAAGAGGAACACTCCTCCATTGTTGGTTGGATTGCAAGCTTGTACAACCACTCTAGAAATCAGTCTGGCGGTTCTTCAGAAAACTGGACATAGTACTACTGGAGGATCCTGCAATACCTCTCCTAGGCATATATCCAGAAGATGTCCCAACAGGTAAGAAGGACACATGCTCCACTATGTTCATAGCAGCCTTATTTATAATAGCCAGAAGCTGGAAAGAACCCAGATGCTCCTCAACAGAGGAATGGATACAGAAAATGTGGTACATTTACACAATGGAGTACTACTCAGCTATTTAAAAAAATGAATTTATGAAATTCCTAGGCAACTGGATGGACCTGGAGGGCATCATCCTGAGTGAGGTAACCCAATCACAAAGGAACTCGCACAATATGTACTCACTGATAAGTTGATATTAGCCCAGAAACTTAGGATACCCAAGATATAAGATACAATTTGATAAACGCATGAAATTCAAGAAGAACGAAGCCCAAAGTGTGTACACTTTGCCCCTTCTTAGAAATGGGAACAAACACCCATGGAAGGAGTTACAGAGACAAAATTTGGAGCTGTGAGGAAAGGATGGACCATCTAGTGATTGCCATATGCAAGGATACATCCCATAATCAGCTTCCAAACGCTGACACCATTGCATACACTAGCAAGATTTTGCTGAAAGGTCCCAGATATAGCTGTCTCTTGTGAGAGTATGCCGGGGCCTAGCAAACACAGAAGATGATCACAGTCAGCTATTGGATGGATCACTAGGCCCCCAATGGAGGAGCTAGAGAAATTACCCAAGGAGCTAAAGGGAACTGCAACCCTATAGGTGGAACAACAATATGAACTAACCAGTACCCCGGAGCTCTTGTCTCTAGCTGCATATGTATCAAAAGATGGCCTAGTCGGCCATCACTGCAAAGAGAGACCCATTGGACTTGCAAACTTCATATGCCCCAGTACAGGGGAACCCTAGGGCCAAAGAGGGGGAGTGGGTGGGTAGGGGATTGTGGGGGTGGGTATGGGGGACTTTTGGGATAGCATTGAAAATGTAAACAAGGAAAATACCTAATAAAAAAATAAATTAAAAAAAACAAAACAAAAAACACATAAAATAACAATAAGAAAGGTAATTCAAAAAGAAAATAAATATAAAGCTTAAGGAAAAAAAAAACAATGAAGAAGAAAGAAAGATGCCTAAAGTAAATTTAATTTGAACGCCATGTTTAAACACTAGGATCCCTGGGACATGTAACATCTAAATCATGTAAATATATGTGTTTCCTTGGGAAAATCCAGTTAATAAACTATATTATACTAATTTCTGGTGTACTGCTCAAATTTTGGCCGTTATGTTTAGGCATATATCCAACATCTCAAAGAAGAAACAGGATGTTTCCTGTGGGACAATGGACTATGCACAGACAGCCTGGTCTCCAGTCGACCTGAGGTCTTGAAACCTGGTGAGACTTGTGGGTGGTAATTTCCACCTACATGGGACAGAAGGCATTAGATCATGTCTCCTGGTCCCCTGGCTCTTATTGTAGTTACCACCCCTACAGCCCCCACAAGAGAGGCGTTTGGTTATCAGTCACATAGACAATGTCCCAAGCTTATGACATTCTGGCTAGACTCCTCCCCACAGTTACCTAGCAACAGCAAGAAAACAAAGCCCCCTATAAGAGGGAATGTTTAGCCCCTCCTCACTCTCCTTAAGCTTTCTCACTCTCTAGCCCTCCCTCTCTCTCTCTTTCCATTTTTTGTACCTATCATTGCTACTACACCCACCAGTATTAATTCCTGTACTATGAAGTTCCTGATCTACAGAGTCTAATTGTAGGGATCTGTTCTTTAGAAGTTTCAGGGATTTGAAATTTCTTAATGTAATTGATGAAACTGAGGGGAAATATGTGATTATAGTAAATGCTGGTAATATATTTACTGACATGTTCAACTTCTTTTCTACATATAATTTCATGTTTACAGAAATAGACTAGTGATTGTATCTTAAATTTGTTCTATCAAACTTGGGTAAAGTGTACTACACAGGTGCACAATTTGCTGCTTTTCCATTGATTGTCTTGGGATTCTTTGGGATTCTGCGCAGCTTGAGGAAATATGTATCTGTTAAAGGATTTTTTTTCTCCTAATTTTCTTCTCTTTATCCTGGCTTGATTGATATTGAAAAGATTTCCATTTCAATAATCGCCCCTTGAATATAACATACAGTGAAAAACACAGAACAATAGTCTATCAAAAAGTTTTACATCCCCAGTTGCGAAGCTGTTTGTAATAGTGCACATAAATATTTCAGTCCACTGAATACCACATTGAAACCTGACTGCCTGTGAGATCAATGCCTGCTGAAAGAACACAGCAAACTCTTTGTGAGAAAGTCATCACTTGCTACACATATTTTAAGATATTGTGCCATAGAAACTTGTCTGGTGCTCACATAGTTCCAATGGATATGGATTTTATGCCAAATGAAAGTAGTATTGATGTTGTTGAGGGATAATAGAATTATGTCCTGTTGGCAACAAAAGGAATGATGGTGTGGAAATCATCCTGTGGAGTAAGTGAAATGAATTTGCTTCTTTCACATCCAAATCTTTTCTCAACTTTTATATTGCATATTTCTCTTTTCCTCTTTATAATCCACTCTTCTTTCAATTATCCTTTAAGCATATCTTTAATGTGAGTCTTGTCCTTTATTTTGTTAAGACAATCATTAAACACACTTTATTTTTACACTCTAACCTGTGTAATGAGGCCTTGCTATATATTTTTAGAGATATCTTCTACTATTTTGAGTAAGGAATGAAGCTGTAAGTTGTTCATAATACACTGAATGCTGTTTATATATATAGCCACTATGCTGAAATGCTGAGAGGGAAAAGACAGACAGAGAGAGGGGGTGGTGGTGTGGGAGGAAGAGATAAAAGTAAATCAGAATCTGTTGAAATTCAGGATTTTAGATTTATTGTGTGGTTTTATTGAAGTAGTCAATGTCATTCTGCAATGACTGCAAAATAATTTATGTTTATTTATTTCAAAGACTTTAAAATTTTTAATGTTCAAAAATTGGAACAGGATCTGGATTCTCCTATCATTATCTGAACAAATAAATATTTGTGGGGTGTTGGTATAAAAAGGGAGTTTTTGAAGCCCATTTTTCTAATGAAAAGACTAAGAGGAACACATCCTTTATTTGATTTGCTGGAGAAACACAATGGGTAATTGGAATTAGCGATACCCTGTTAGTTTCTTTTCTCCAGTAAATTTGAAGTTAAAAATGGAATGCTAGCCGGGCGTGGTGGCGCACGCCTTTAATCCCAGCACTTGGGAGGCAGAGGCAGGTGGATTTCTGAGTTCGAGGCCAGCCTGGTCTACAAAGTGAGTTCCAGGACAGCCAGGGCTACACAGAGAAACCCTGTCTCAAAAAACCAAAAAAAAAAAAAAAAAAAAAATGGAATGCTAATCTCACAATAGATACTAACAATTTTAGGATCTTTCAATAGTTTGTATTAAATTTCCTGTGAAAGGTATGGTAGGAGAAACTTCAATTTCATGACTATATTATTTTGCCTTCTCAAATATATATCTAGTGAGGTGTAGCATTACACTCTATAAGGAAATGAATGTTTCCCATGGTCTTGCATCATCTGTTTAATCATTGTATAACAGTACAAGTCAGATGATTCAAAAAGAAAGTGAAATCAGATGATTCAAAGAGAAGGCAATATCCCAAGCCTTAAAGAACTTGCTCTGCTTCACAAGAGTTAGGCAAACCACTAGCATCAATATAGAGAAATGATGGTTATATAATGCAGTCCCAAGAAGCCACAGTGTTGTGAATTCTGAATAGACAAAGTTATGTCTAAAATACAGAGCAATGTCTAGTTCAGAGGTAAAACAGCCTCTCCATCTTTCAGTGATAGTCTCTATACCTTACAAGTATTTAGAATTCATCAGTATGGCTAAGATTCTATGCAGGCAGTGGGCATGGGGGAGTAAAGGGACTGAGAGAAAACCCACATCCTGCCAGAGTTCCAGTGCTCTGGGTGGGCAGACTTAGAGGACTTCCACAAGCTTTCCATGTGGCCCCTGGTGGGTGTCTTTCTGTGGGAAGCTACAGACCGGCCCACAGGGTTGGACAAGGGGATGTCCTAGATATCTGGGCCTCACAGAGGCTAGAGATAACAGGTTCTCAGTCTCGGGCATTTCAGACACCACTGGACACCACAGAAAAGCTGAGAAGAAAAAGGGGGACCCGGGGATGGCTCAGTCATGCCCAGGCCTGAAGGGAGGAGACGGCAGTGAGAAAGGGGGTGCTGGGTGGTTCCCACACAGGTGAGAATCCTTGGTCCGGTCTGTTGCTAGAGTGCCTGAAGGCCTTCAGGCCGGAGGTTAGATGCTGCTCTTTAGGGTGAAACCTATCTCATCTTTCAAGCAGTGCAGGTCTTGATGGTCAGAGACAATTTATAGTTTTAGAGCTTTATTGTAGAAAGGCAGGGAGAAAGAGAGAAGGTAGAAAGAGAGAGAGAGAAGGAGGGCTAGAGATGAGACTAAGAAAGGTGAGAGCTTAAAGAGAGAGAGGAGGGGCCAAGCAGCCCCTTTTATATTGGGCTGGGCTAATTGCTATTGCCAGGTAACTGTGGGGAGGAGTATACCTGGCTATAGTCAGGTAACTGTGAGGGTGGAGTCTAGCCAGAATGCCAGGAGCTTGGGAAATTATCTGTGTGACTTATAGTCACAGAATTATGGAGATGGGGGCTCTGTAGTGTCAGGCACCTGTCTCTGGGTCCTGTCCCTTGTAGAGTTTTCTACTGGGTCACCAGAGCAAGCCTCATTCAACCAAAACAGGCAGCCTTACACGGCCTCACAGTCTATACTATGGTGACAGAAAAAAGGAGAGAGAATGAATAAAATGGATTGTAAGAAATACTAAAAGTTATGATAACTTGATACATAACAAAAGAATTACCAACAAAGACAAAGAAAACTTCTATGGTGGCCAAAAGTGTAGAAGTAGCATAGGTGTGGGTATTTTACTGGAAAGGAAGGAAGGAAAGAAGTTAACAGGGAGATACTCATAGGAGATACAATTGAGAAGAGAATTTATTCTAATGTGACTGCAGTAGATTTAACAATTGGAAAAGCAGATGTAGCCCTACAGTAAGTAGATGTGAAAAGCAGCCAGGATTGAAGGCATGTAAGAAAAGGAATTTGAAACTCTAGCCCTGAAGAAATAACTGCATTGAAGGTAAAAACAAAAGCTGTGAGATGTAATTAGAAAAGACAAAGGAAAAGTAGGTCAAGAATACATGATGTGCTTTCACCAATTAAGAGAAAGTGAAAATTTTAAAAAGGAGAAAGAAATGGATAATGGATATACTACTACTACTGACCTAATATAATTTTCATAAAAATATTTCTATAGATTTAGTGATTAGGTGGTTTATATGTTGATTGATATGATCTACACGCAAATTATATATATATATATATTATATAATATATTATATATTATATTTATATTATATTAATATCTATATATTATATTATATATATAATCAGTCTATATATGCTCAGCCTATATATAACTGTAATATATTTATTATTGTACACTTATAACTATATGTATATTTCTATAATCAGCCTAAGGTAAACTGTAGGGAATCATGATGTTAATACACTTTGTGTGTCATTCATATATAGTTCTAGAGATCTGAAGGGCCCGATTACCATGATATGTATTGTGAAGTTACTCAATAGGAGAGACCAATGGTAGCACAAAGGACTTTCAAATAGGATGATGAGTTGAAAAACATGGAACTCACTGTCCTCATATAAAGATTGACAGCTCCTCTTAATTGTTAGGATTTGAATGCTATTCTTTAGTTTTTGTCAGTAATACAGTGAGTTTTATAAATCATAACACAGTGGGATTAAATAATCTAATTTGTCATTTGAAAAGATGTTCTTGTACATTTCAAAAGAATAACCTTTGATTCTCATTCTATCGCATTGGGAAGCTCATTTATCCTCTAAGCATGGTGGTTTATGCTGTTTTCATAAGCCAGATGATTTCAATATCTTCCAGAACAAGCACATACTTTGATTATATAGAGATTTAATACTTAATGTCAATGAGCTGCATTTTAAGCTTGGAATATTAATATTTAAGTCATTTGGAAAACTCGACTGCAGTCTCCTTCCCCAGTTTTATAACCAAGTAAATAAATATGTGATAGAAATAAGAGAAATGTTATGTTTATTGTATAGTGTGCTGTAGCTTTCAGTTGAGACTCTAAATTCTGCCTTCTCAACAAGGGGATATGTGGAGATACCCTGATTGCTTTGAGATACCTTCTATCCACTCTGTTATTCTGAAAATTCCCCACAAGATGCATTTGAACATCAAATATTTCAAAATGTTTTGAGGCACTTTGTAATCTTCAGTGGGCAATACATCTATCCCATGCTCATCTTGAGTTCATGCAGATTAAGTTCTACTATTTAAAAGAAATACTTAACCAAACAGAGACATCAGTTATTTAGAGCACTTGTTACTCAAATGCGTGAATAAAAAGACAGGGTGAGCATCGAGCCTAAGTTTTTACAGTATTCTTTTTGTTTAGGTTGACATTTCAAAGGAATTGAAGTCTCTAAAAATAATATGCTGACAGTCTTATATTTGCTTGCAGTAATGATCTCATTGAAAAGCGATTTAATTTGCTACACAGAACTCTTCAGCATGTTCACAAACGAGCTCTTTTGGGTTATCAATTTCCTGGTGAAATAATTACAGTAACAGCTTAACGGTCTTTTCTTATCCTTCTTTTAGGAGAAGTAAGCATGTTTTATTGAAGTCATGTGCACAGCTGCAATCTGAATGGCAATATTCCTCTCACATCTGTGAAGGCTGATTCTCCTGACCTTTGCTTCAGCACAATTGAGTTAAACACTCAGGGGACTGTGTTTCTATATTTAAGACAATCTGCATAATGAGTTTTAGTCAGCTGAGGAAGATGTGGCTTCTGCCCAGAAGGTACTACCAGCGCAGTAAGGGGGCTGAGTTATGTGTAAACACTTCCCTGTGGTCTATCAGAGCTCTCCATTTTTACCTTTGTCTGGACCATCTTCTGCAACAGCCAGAGTTCCTCTTCAGTATATTATATGCAGTTTCAATGAATTTTGATATTATGCTCATTTTTGTATCTCAGTTTGTAATCACTTTTACTTTACCTGAATCTCAATTTTGCTTTGCATGTTGAGTCTTTTGTAAGGCCCCTCTTGGGTTGATGTTCTTTCTCCTAGTAATCTTGCTATACTGACTCGCCAAAAGGGTATCATCAAACAATCAAAAAACAAAGGTATCCTCTACAATGTTACAAGAAGTATTGTTCATTAGTTTTCCCTTCAATTTTATAGTCCTTCGAATAAACACTGGTTTATGTTGTCATTTTCTAAATAATGTGCAGTAGAAGCATCCTGTGAGTGGTGATAATTCTCCGTCTTTTCTGCCGTTTTATGGCTTACCATCTATACTCTTAAACTTGAATTTCAGGCTGAATAAAAGGTCTGCAAACACTCTTTAAATGTCATGGTCAGAGACAGCTGACCAAAAAGGACTTTCATTTCCTGCTGCACAGAGGAGTTCCAGTCTTAGAAAACTCCTATTTATCATATGCCATAAAGTATATTGGGAAACCCTTAGAGGGTAATTGTACTATCTGAAGACTACAGACAATCCTTTGTTTCCTCTTAATAATTCAAAATCAGGTGAGTTCCCACTAGATTAAACATACAGTTTAAGAAATTAGTAGAGGGCCATGGTATGACAATTTCAAGACAGGGGACAGAGAATGCAGTGGTATATATGTTCACTATATATAAGAGGATGGGAGCTTATATAAGAGGTGAGAATACAGAGAAAGATATCTAGCACACCAAAATCCTTTAGAAAGTGTCATATAGGAGAAAGTCATATAGCAACATACTGCTGTAGAAAGTCCTAAATATAAATACATACATATTTTTGAATTCTAAATGGAGTTATAGTATAATGGGTAACAATGTCTTGACTGGACAATGCAGGCTAACCCCAAATCTGGGCCATTGAACATTCACAGACTCCGAAACATTATAGTCTATTGTCATTTCTGGATACCTTCAGAATTTCTGGGTAACACCCCATTGCTAACAATACTTCACACCTCAGTCTCAGAACATGGATAAATTAAGTTGGTACTGATGGGGAAGTGATATTTCATCCCATCAATGAAAATGTTGACAATTAATTACTGCTCGAAGAAGTATAGAGGAATGCTTCACAATTAAGTGTATATTTGCAGCACAAGTTGAACTTGATGAGCTTAAAAACACAGAAGATTGATAGGTAAGGAAGGAGAAAGGATCTAAGAAGAGTTGGGCAGGCGTCTGATTAAAATACATTGCCCCAATTCTCAAAGAATTAATAGAAAATAAAGATTAAATTATCAATTAAAATGTCAATACAATGTTAGGATATGACCTATGACATAATATATTCAAGTAAAATTGTACAAGCTCTAGTTTTAAAAAATTAAAAATAAAGTAAAGAAAAGGGGAACTCAAACTCTGGAGATTAACATTGCCACAACAACTGCATAAGCATTATTCTGTGTATTCTGGAACTCAGCACTCAAAGCTAGAATGGAGGAAATGCTAAAGATAAGTTAGATAGCAGAAAATATTAAATATTGTAATTGTAAAAGGAGTATGTTCTATTTCTTGTTTTATATTAAACATCACATATAGAAAATTATATACAGGATAATTATCATTGTTTTTAAATGTAGCAATAGTTTTCACATTTTTTGAAAACAGATTATAACTATTGCTATTATATAAATTTAATATTATGTCTTGTAAATATATATCCTTTTCATATTTATCCTGAAAGGAAAAATAATTGTAGAGATCTTAAATATCCAAATTTAAGAGATGATCTTGAGGGACTTAGGGGAGGGAAAGAGTATGATCAAATTATATTTGAATTTGAAAGTTGTTTTAAACTCAATTTACTCACAGCAAATGGTGGTTGGGTTAACTTAAAGAATGCATCCATACAAATTTAAGATTGATTCCATTCTAGAGATGTGGTTCACCATATACCGTGAGATAATAAACATTATATAAATAAAATAAGAAACAAAATTTACATGATCATCTCATTATACCAGACAAGGTTTAGATAATTAAAACACTGTTTCATGATAAAAGACAAGAAAGACACTAAGAGGGAAGCTATCTTGTTTCAACATAAAGATGCTACAAATGACAAACTTATAGCCAATGTAATGAAGAAAACTCTAAAATATTCTCACTAGGATGAGAAATAAGGCAAGGGTGTCTTTTTACACTTACTCAGTTTAGTGGTTTAAATCTCAGAGCAGTAAGACAAAGGAAATAAAAGGGATACAGCCTATGTTGTTCTTCCAATGGGGTTGCAATGCCCCTCTGCTCCTCAAAGAAGGGGCAAACCATTAAGTGGAATATCATTTGAGATGTAAACAAATGGAATCGATAATATTAATAAAAGAAAAATGCCTAAAACATAAAAAATTAAAGGGGCTACAGATTAGAAAATTAGTCCAATTATCCCTTCTGTAGCAACTTTAGAAAAAAGACTCCAGTAAAAGAAAACCTTAGAAGTGTTAATTAATTATCAAAAAGTGTCTGGACAGAAAATTAACATGCATACAATTAGTAGTATTCTTGCTTACCAATGACAAAGAGACTGAAAAATCTCTCAAGTAAACAATCTGATTTCTGATAATCACATACACACATGTGGAATAACTGCATATAATACTAAGCAATAAAATTAAAAACCTAGGTTCCCAGATCCTGCCAAGACTAGTCTGCACAGGTGAGAGTGTGGACTACAGAAGCTAACAGCTTCTGGGTCAGGCAGAAGCCACAGAGTTTCTAAGTCAGGCCTCCTTTCAGGCTTCAGACATCAGGGCACCTTCCCTGCCAGAGGAGAGGTATCTACCCCTCCCGGGAGGGCTTCACCTAAGCATCCATGGGAGCCATCTTCCTTCCCAGATCACACCAAGACTAGTATGCACAGGTGAGAGTGTGAACTACAGAAGCTAACAGGTTCTGGGTCAGGCAGGAGCCACAGAGCTTCTGTGGCAGACCCCGTTTTGTGCTCCAGACATCCAGGCACCATCCCTGCCAGAGGAGAGGTGTCCACCCTGCCCAGGAGGGCTTCCCCAGAGCATCCAGGGGAGCCATCTTCCTTCCCAGATCTCACCAAGAGTAGTCTGCACAGGTAAGAGTGTGGACTATAGAAGATAATAGCTTCTGGGACAGGCCCAGTTTCGGGACTTTATCTTCTGCCAGGAGGCAAATATGATCAACAGATATCTGGGCACCTTCTCTGCAAGAGGAAAGCTTGCCTGCAGAGAGTGCTCTAACCACTGAAACTCAGGAGAGAGCTAGTCTCCCAGGTCTGATGATAGAGGCTAACAGAATCACCAAAGGAACAAGCTCTAACAAGAGACAACTATAACAACTGACTCCAGAGATTACCAGATGGCGAAAGGCAGACATAAGAATCTTACTAAAAGTAACCAAGACCACTCACCATCATCAGAACCCAGCACTCCCACCTCAGTCAGTCCTGGGTACCCCAAAACACCCGAAAAGCTAGACCCAGATTAAAAGGCATATCTAATGGTGATGGTAGAGGACATAAAGAAGGACTTTAATAACTCACTTAAAGAAATACAGGAGAACACTGCAAAAGACTTAAAAGTCCTTAAAGAAAAACACGAAAACTCAACCAAACAGGTGATGGAAATGAACAAAACCATACAAGACCTAAAATGGGAAGTGAACACAATAAAGAAAACCCAAAGTGAGGCAACGCTGAAGATAGAAACCCTAGGAAAGAAATCTGGAACCAGAGATGCAAGCATTAGCAACAGAATACAAGAGATGGAAGAGAGAATCTCAGGTGCAGAAGATTCAATAGAGAATATCAGCAAAACAATCAAAGACAATGCAAAAGGTCTTAACTCAAAACATCCAGGAAATTCAAAACACAATGAGAAGACCAAACCTACGGATAATAGGAGGTAGATGAGAATGAAGATTTTTCAACTTAAAGGGCCAGCAAATATCTTCTACAAAATTATAGAAGAAAACTTCCCAACCTAAAGAAAGAAATGCTCATGATCATACAAGAAGCCCACGGAACTCCAAATAGAATGGACCAGAAAAGAAATTTCTCCAGACACATAATAATCAGAACAACAAATGCTACTAAATAAAGATAGAATATTAAAAGCAGTAAGGGCAAAAGGTCAAATAACATATAAAGGCAGGCCTATCAGAATTCCACCAAAATTTTCACCAGAGACTATGAAAGCCAAAAGACCCTGGACAGGTGTTATACAAACACTAAGAGAACAAAAATGCCAACCCAGGCTATTATACCCAGCCAAACTTTCAATTATCATAGGTGGAGAAACCAAAGTATTCCAGGATAAAACCAAATTCACACATTATTTTTCCATAAATCCAGCCCTTCGAAGGATAATAAAGAAAACAACAACAACAACAACAACAACAACAAAAACAATACAAGGACTGAAACCACATCCTAGAAAAAGTAAGAAAGTAATCCTTCAACAAACCAAAAAATGACAGCCACAAGAACAGAATGCCAACTTTAACAACAAAAATAATAGGAAGCAACAATTACTTTTTCTTAATATCTCTTAATATCAATGGACTCAACTCCCCAATAAAAGACATAGACTAAGAGACTGGCTACACAAATAGAATCCAAAATTCTGCTGCTTACAGGAAACCCATCTCAAAGCAAAAGACGATATTACCTCAGAATGAAAGGCTGGAAAAATTTTTTCCAAGCAAATGGTCTGAAGAAACAAGATGGAGTAGCCATTCTAATATCTAATAAAATCGACTTGCAACCCAACGACATCAAAAAAGACAAGGAGGGGCATTTCATACTCATCAAAGATAAAATCTTCCAAGAAGAACTCTCAATTCTGAATATCTATGCTCCAAATACAAGGGCAGCCACATTCATTAAAGAAACTTTAGTAAGCTCAAAACACACATTGCACCTCACACAATAATAGTGGGAGACTTCAACACACCACTTTCATCAATGGACAGATCATGGAAACAGAAAATAAACAGGGACACAGTCAAACAAACAGAAGTTATGAAACAAATGGGTCTAACAGATATATACAGAACATTTTATCCTAAAATAAAAGGATATACCATCTTCTCAGCAACTCATGGCACTTTCTCCAAAATTGACCATAAAATTGGTCATAAAACAGGCCTCAACAGATACAATAATATTGAAATTGTCCCTTGCATCCTATCAGATCACCATGGACTAAGGCTGATCTTCAATAACAACATAAATAATAGAAACCCAACATTACCGTGGAAACTGAACAACACTCTACTCAATGATATCTCAGTCAAGGAAGGAATAAAGAAAGAGATTAAGGATTTTTTAGAGTTTAATGAAAATGAAGCCACAACATACCCAAACTTATAGGACACAATGAAAGCATTTCTAAGAGGAAAACTCAAAGCTCTGAGTGCCTCCAAAAAGAGACTGGAGAGAACACACACAAGTATCTTGACAACACATCTAAAAACACTAAAACAAAAGGAAGCAAATTCACCCAAGAGGAGATGGCAGGAAATAATCAAACTCAGGTTCAAAAATCAACCAAGTGGAAACATTAAGAACTATTCAAAGAATCAACCAAATGAGGAGCTGGTTCTTTGAGAAAATCAACAAGATAGATAAACCATTAGCCAGACTCAGTAGAGGACACAGGGACAGCATCCTAATTAACAAAATCAAAAATGAAAAGGGAGACATAACAACAGATCCTGAAGAAATTCAAAACACCATCAGATCCTTCTATACTAAAGAAAACTGGAAAACCTGGATGAAATGGGCAAATTTCTAGACAGATACCAGGTATCAAAGTTAAATTAGTATCAGGTTAATGATATAAACAGTCCTATATCCCCTAAAGAAATAGAAGCAGTCATTAATAGTCTCCCAGCCAAAAAAAAAAAAAGCCCAGGAGGAGATGCTTTTAGTACAGAGTTCTATCAGACCTTCAAAGATCTAATTCCCATTCTTCACAAACTATTCCACAAAATAGAAACAGAATGTACTCTACCCAACTCTTTCTATTAAGCCACAATTACTCTGATACCTAAACCACAGAAAGACCCAACAAAGATAGAGAATTACCCTTATGAATATCAATGCAAAAATACTAAAAATTCTCGCTAACCTAATCCAAGAACACATCAAAACAATCATCCCTCCTGACCAAATAGGTTTCATTCCAGAGATGCAGGGATGTTTTAATATATGGAAATCCTTCAATGTAATCCGTTATATAAACAAACTCAAAGACAAAAACCACATGATTATCTCTTTAGATGCTAAGAAAGCATTTGACAAAATCCAACACCCATCCATGATAAAAGTCTTGGAAAGATCAGGAATTCAATACCCATATATAAACATGATAAAAGCAATCTACTGCAAACCAGTATCCAACATCAAAGTAAAGGGTGAGAAGCTGGGAGCAATCCCACTAAAATCAGGGACTAGACAAGGCTGCCCAATTTCACCCTACCTATTCAACATTGTACTTGAAGTCCTAGCCAGAGAAATTCGACAATGAAAGGAGATCAAAGGGATACAAATTGGAAAGGAAGAAGTCAAAATATCATTTTTGCAGATGATATGACAGTATATATATATATATATATACTGTTATATATATATAAGTGACCCTAAAAATACCACCAGAGAACTCCTAAACCTGATAAACAGCTTCAATGAAATATCTGGCGTGACTCTAACTAAGGAAGTGAAAGATCTGTATGACAAGAACTTCAAGTCCCTGAAGAAAGAAATTAAAGAAGATCTCAGAAGATGGAAAAACCTCCCATGCTCACGGATTGGCAGGATCAACATTGTAAAAATGGCTATCTTGCCAAAAGCAATCTACAGATTCAATGCAATCCCCATCAAAATTCCAACTCAATTCTTCAACGACTTGGAAAGGGCAATCTGCAAATTCATCTGGAACAACAAAAAACCTAGGATAGCAAAAACTCTTCTCAAGGATAAAAGAACCTCTGGAGGAATCACCATGCCTGACCTAAAGCTGTACTACAGAGCAATTGTGATAAAAACTGCATGGTACTGGTATAACGACAGACAAGCAGACCAATGGAACAGAATTGAAGACCCTGAGATCAACCCACATACCTATGGTCACTTGATCTTTGACAAGGGAGCAAAAACCATCCAGTGGAAAAAAGACAACATTTTCAACAAATGGTGCTGGCACAACTGGCGGTTATCATGTAGAAGAATGTGAATTGATCCTTTCCTATCTCCTTGTACCAAGGTCAAATCTAAGTGGATTAAGGAACTCCACATAAAACCAGAGACACTGAAACTTATAGAGGAGATAGTAGGGAAAAGCCTCGAAGATATGGGTACAGGGGAAAAATTCCTGAATAGAATAGCAAAGGCTTGCGCTGTAAGATCGAGAATAGATAAATGGGACCTCATAAAGTTGCAAAGCTTCTGCAAGGCAAAAGACACCGTCAGTAAGACAAAAAGACCACCAACAGATTGGGAAAGGATCTTTACCTATCCTAAATTAGATAGGGGACTAATATCCAATATATATAAGGAACTCAAGAAGGTGGACTCCAGAAAATCAAATAACCCCGTTAAAAAATGGGGCTCAGAACTGAACAAAGAATTCTCACCTGAGGAATACCGAATGGCAGAGAAGCACCTGAAAAAATGTTCAACATCCTTAATCATCAGGGAAATGCAAATCAAAACAACCCTGAGATTCCACCTCACACCAGTCAGAATGGCTAAGATCAAACATTCAGGTGACAGCAGATGCTGGCGAGGATGTGGAGAAAGAGGAACACTCCTTCATTGTTGGTGGGATTGCAAGATGGTACAACCACTCCGGAAATCAGTTTGGTGGTTCCTCAGAAAATTGGACATAATACTACCAGAGGATCCAGCAATACCTCTCCTAGGCATATATCCAGAAGATGTTCCAACCGGTAAGAAGGACACATGCTCCACTATGTTCATAGCAGCCTTATTTATAATAGCCAGAAGCTGGAAAGAACCCAGATGCCCCTCAACAGAGGAATGGATACAGAAAATGTGGTACATTTACACAATGGAGTACTACTCAGCTATTAAAAAGAATGAATTTATGAAATTCCTAGGCAAATGGATGGATCTGGAGGGCTTCATTCTGAGTGAGGTAACATATTCACAAAGGAACTCACACAATATGTACTCACTGATAAGTGGATATTAGCCCAAAAACTTAGGATACCCAAGATATAAGATACAATTTGTTAAACGCATGAAACTCAAGAAGAACGAAGACCAAAGTGTGGACACTGTGCCCCTTCTTTGAATTGGGAACAAAACACCCATGGAAAGGGTTACAGAGATAAGGTTTGGAGCTGTGAAGAAAGGATGGACCATCTAAAGACTGCCATATCCAGGGATCCATCCCATAATCAGCTTCCAAACGCTGACACCATTGCATACACTAGCAAGATTTTGCTGAAAGGACCCAGATAATGCTGTCTCTTGTGAGACAATGCCGGGGCCTAGCAAACACAGAAGTGGATGCTCACAGTCAGCTATTGGATGGATCACAGGGCCCCCAATGGAGGAGCTAGAGAAAGTACCCAAGGAGCTAAATGGAACTGCAACCCCATAGGTGGATCATTATTAGGAACTATCCAGTACCCCAGAGCTCTTGTCTCTAGCTGCATTTGTATCAAAAGATGGCCTAGTAGGCCATCACTGGAAAGAGAGGCCCATTGGACTTGCCAACTTTATATGCCCCAGTACAGGGAAATGCCAGGGCCAAGGGGTGGGGGTAGGTGGGTGGGGGACTGGGGGGGAGTGCATTGGGGAATTTTTGGATAGCATTGGAAATGTAATTGAGGAAATTACCTAATTTAAAAAAAATAAAAAATAAGGTATGAGAGACAGATACACACTAAAAAAAAAAAAGAAATATCTGGATATAAAATTAACTCAAATAAGTCAATAGCCTTTCTCTACACAAAGGATAAACAGGCTGAGAAAGAAATTAGGGAAACAACACACTTCTCAATAGTCACAGATAATATAAGATACCTTGGTGTGACTCTAACTAAGGAAGTGAAAGATCTATATTATAAGAACTTCAAATCTCTAAAGAAAGAAATTAAAGAATATCTCAGAAGATAGAAAGATCTCCCATGCTCATGGATTGGCAGGATCAATATAGTAAAAATGGCTATCTTACCAAAAGCAATCTACAGATTCAATGCAATCCCCATAAAAATTCCAACTCAATTCTTCAACGAATTTGAAAGGGCAATCTCAATTTTGATCTGAAATAACAAAAAACCTAGGATAGCAAAAACTCTTCTCAAGGATAAAAGAACCTCTGGTGGAATCACCATGTCTGATCTAAAGCTGTACTATAGAGCAATTGTGATAAAAACGGCATGCTACTGGTACAGCAACAGACAAGTAGACCAATGGAATAGAATGGAAGACCCAGAAATGAACCCACATACCTATGGTCACTTGATCTTTGACAAGGGAGCTAAAACCATCCAGTGGAAAAAAGACATTTTCAACAAATGGTACTGGCACAACTGGCAGTTATCATGTAGAAGAATTAGAATTGGTCCATTCCTACCTCCTTGTACTAAGGTCAAATCTAAGTGGATCAGGGAACTCCACATAAAACCAGAGACACTGAAACTTATAGAGGATAAAGTGGGGGAAAGCCTTGATGATAATGGGCACATGGTAAAAATTCCTGAATAGAACAGCAATGGCTTGAGCTGTAAGATCAAGAATTGACAAATGGGACATCATAAAATTGCAAAGTTTCTGTAAGGCAAAAGACACTGTCAATAATACTAAAAGGCCACCAGCAGATTGGGAAAGGATCTTTAACAATCCTAAATCAGTGAGGGGACTAATATCCAATATATAAAAAGAACTCAAGAAGGTGGACTCCAGAAAATCAAATAACCCTATTAAAAATTGGGCTCAGAGCTAAACAAAGAATTCTCACCTGAGGAATACCAAATGGCTGAGAAGCTGCTGAAAAACTGTTCAGCATCCTTAATCATCAGGGAAATGCAAATCAAAACAACCCTGAGGTTCCACCTCACACCAGTCAGAATGGCTAAGATCAAAAATTGAGGTGACAGCAGATGCTGGCGAGGATGTGGAGAAAGAGGAACATTCCTCCATTGTTGTTGAGATTGCATTTTTGCACAACCACTCTGGAAATCAGTCTGGCGGTTCCTCAGAAATTTGGACATAGTACTACAGGAGGATCTCGCAGTACCTCTCCTGGGCAGATATCCGGAAGATGTTCCAACTGGTAAGAAGGACACATGATCCACTATGTTCTTAGCAGTCGTATTTATAATAGCCAAAAGCTGGAAAGAACCCAGATGCCCCTCAACAGAGGAATGGATACAGAAAATGTGGTACATTTACACAATGGAGTACTACTCAGCTACTTAAAAGAATGAATTTATGAAATTCCTTGGCAAATGGGTGGACCTGGAGAACATCATCCTGAGTGAAGTAATTCAATCACAAAAGAACTCACATGACATGTACTCACTGATAAGTGGATATTAACCCAGAAACTTAGAATACCCAAGATATAAGATACAATTTGCAAAACACATGAAGCTCAGGAAGAAAGAAAACCAAGGTGTGGATACCTTGCCCCTTCCTGGAATTGGGAGCAATGCACCCATGGAAGGAGCTACAGAAACAGAGTTTGGAGCTGAGATGAAAGGATGGACCATCTAGAAGCTGCCATACCCAGGGATCCAACCCATAATCAGCCTCCAAATGCTGACACCATTGCATATACTAGCAAGATTTTGCTGAAAGGACCCAGATATAGCTGTCTCTTGTGAGGCTATGCTGGGGCCTAGGAAACACAGAAGTGGGTGCTCACAGTCAGCTATTGGATGGATCACAGGGCCCTCAATGGAGGAGCTGGTAGAAGTACCCAGGGAGCTGTGGGGATCTGCATCCCTAATGTGGAACAACAATATGAACTAACCAGTACCCCCCACACCCCCACCCCCACCCCGAGCTCATGTCTCTTGCTGCATACGTATCGGAAGATGGCCTTGTGGGCCATCAGTGGAAAGAGAGGTCCCTTGGTCTTGCAGACTTCATATGCCTTAGTACAGGGGAGCGCCAGGGCCAAGAGGTGGGAGTCGGTGGGTGGGGAAGTGGGTGTGGAAAGGTGTGGGGAACTTTTGGGATAGCATTGGAAATGTAAATGAAATAAGTACCCCATAAAAAAAAATAAATAAAATAATGAAAAACCTCTATGATAAAAATTATAAGACACCAAATAATTATGACTCTAGAAGATAGAAAGTAATACTTTGCTCAGGTATCAAAAAACTAATAACGTGAAACTTAACCCTAATCAAAATTCTAATGCTATTCCAACTCAATAATTTATATGAAAGCACAAAAGACAAAGGTTAGTGAATAAGTCATGAACAAAAATATTACTGAACAGTATTACCCTTATACTTTATTTCAAATTATACCACAGAGATAAAAAATCAAAATAACAATAGTCCTAGAATCAACAAATTAATCAATGGAATAGAATCGATTTGTATGATGTAAGTTCACAGACCCACAATTGACTGATTTTTGACAATGATGCCAAAAAATACATAGTAGAAAAAAAGACAGAAAACTTCAACAAAACAATGTTGGTAAGATGGGATTTTAAAATGCAGAAAATAAAATAAATACTTACATCTCACTGTAAAAATAACTTAGCCCAAAATAGACTAAGGATTTCAAATATGTTGTGAAAGTACTATAGGAGAAAGGAGGGGGTACATTTTATTTTGTAAGCTCAGGTAAGTACATTTGTAATGACTCCTGTATCAAAGAAAATAAGACCAGCAATCAATAAATGGATTCCCATGAAAATCAAAAGCCTCTGTCCAGCAAGGAGACTATGAAGCTAATGAAAAGTCAGACTATTATCTTTACTAGCTACTCATTCAACAGCCAACAGCTGAGTATTGTTCAGACTATACAAAGAAGTCAAAAAGATAAATATAAAGAAAACAAACACCCCAATCAAAAACAGCCAATAGGAATGAAATTTCTAAATGAAGAAATGCAAGTAGCAAGCAAACAATTTTAAAGATGCACAATTTTCTTAGTCACTGGGGAAATGTGAATTAAATGTGACCTGGGAGAGCCATCTTGGTTCCCAGATCCCACCAAGATTAGTCTGCACAGGAGAGAGTTTGGACTAGAGAAGCTAACAGCTTCTGGGACAGGCCCTGTTTCAGACCTTCATCTTCTGCCAGGAGGCAGGACCAAAAGCCAGATATCTGTGCACCTCCCTGGAAGAGGATAGCTTGCCAGCAGAGAGTGCTCTAACCACTGAAACTCAGGAGAGAGCTAGTCTCCCAGGTCTGCTGATAGAGGCTAACACATGAGAGGAACAACCTCTAACCAGAGACAACTATAGCAAGTAACTACAGAGATTACCAGATGGCAAGAGACAAACATAAGAATCTTACTAACAGAAACCAAGACCACTCACCATCATCAGAACCCAGCACTCCCACCTTAGCCAGTCCTGGGCAACCCAACACACCCGAAAAGCTAGACCTGGATTTAAAAGCATATCTCATGATGATGGTAGAGGACATCAAGAAGGACTTTAATAACTCATTTGAAGAAATACAGGAAAACACTGCTAAAAAGGTACAAGTTCTTAAAGAAATATAGGAAAATTCAACCAAACAGGTGATGGAATTGAACAAAACCATACAAGACCTAAAACGGGAAATAGACACAATAAAGAAAACGAAAAGTGAGGCAATGCTGGAGATAGAAACCCTAGGAAAGAAATCTGGAACCAGAGATGCAAGCATCAGCAACAAATACAAGAGATGGGAGAGAGAATCTCAGGTGCAGAAGATTCCATAGAGAACATGGGAACAACAATCAAACAAAATGCAAAATGCAAAAAGTTCCTAAAGCAAAACATCCAGGAAATGCAGGACACAATGAGAAGACAAAACCTACAGATAATAGGAGTAGATGAGAATGAAGATTTTCAACTTAAAGGGCCAGCAAATATCTTCTACAGAATTATAGAAGAAAACTTCCCAAACCTAAAGAAAGAGATGCCCATGATCATACAAGAAGCCTACAGAACTCCAAATAGACTGGACCAGAAAAGTAATTCCTCCTGACACATAATCATGAGAACAACAAATGCACTAAGTAAAGATAGAATATTAAAAGCAGTAAGGGCAAAAGGTCAAGTAACATATAAAGACAGGCCTATCAGAATTACACCAGATTTTTCACCAGAGACAATGAAAGCCATAAGATCCTGGACAGATGTTATACAGACATTAAGAGAACACAAATGCCAGCCCAGGCTACTATACCCGACAACTCCTTAAGTTACCATAGACTGAGAAATCAAAGTATTCCACAACAAAACCAAATTCACACATTATCTTTCCAGGAATCGACCCCTTCAAAGGATAATAACAGAAAAAAAAATTCAAGGACAGAAACCACGCCCTAGAAAAAGCAAGAAAGTATTCTTCAATAAACCTAAAAGAAGACAGCCACAAGAGCAGAGTGCCAAATCTAACAACAAAAATAATAGGAAGCAACAATTACTTTTCCTTAATATCTTTTAATATCAATGGAATCAATTCACCAATAAAAAGACATAGACTAAAAGACTGGCTAAACTAACAGGACCCAACATTCTGCTGCTTACAGGAAACCGATCTCAGGAAAAAGACAGATACTACCTCAGAATGAAAGGCTGGAAAACAATTTTCCAAGCAAATGGTATGAAGAAAGAAGCTGAAGCAGCCATTGTAATATCTAATAAATCGACTGCCAACCCAAAGTTATCAAAAAAGACAAAGAGGGACACTTCATACAAATCAAAGGTAAAATCCTCCAAGAGGAACTCTCAATTCTGATTATCTATGCTCCAAATGCAAGGGCAGCCACATTCATTAAAGAAACTCTAGTAAAGCTCAAAGCACACATTGCACCTCACACAATAATAGTGGGAGACTTCAACACACCACTTTCATCAGTGGACAGATCATGGAAACAGCAAATAAACAGGGACACAGTGAAACAAACAGAAGTTATGAAACAAATGGATCTACAGAATATTTTATCCTAAAACAAAAGGATATACCTTCTTCTCAGCACCTCAGAGTACCTTCTCCAAAATTGACCATAGAATTGATCATAAAACAGGCCTCAACAGATACAAAAATATTGAAATTGTACCTTAAATCCTATCAGATCACCTTGGACTAAGGCTGATCTTCAAAAACATCATAAATAATAGAAACCCAACATTACCGTGGAAACTGAACAACACTCTAATCAATGAAACGTCAGTCAATGAAGGAATAAAGAAAGGAATTAAGGACTTTTTAGAGTTTAATGAAAATGAAGCCACAACATATCCAAACTTATAGGACAAAATGAAAGCATTTCTAGGAGGAAAACTCATAGCTCTGAGTACCTCCAAAAAGAAACTAGAGAGAGTACACACTAGCATCTTGACAACACACCTAAAAGCTCTAGAAGAAAAGGAAACAAATTCACCCAAGAGGAGTACATGGCAGCAAAAATCAAACTCAGGTTCAAAATCAACCAAGTGGAAACATGAAGAACTATTCAAAGAATCAACCAAACGAGGAGCTGGTTCTTTTAAAAAATCAAAAAGATAGATACACCACTGACCAGACTCAGTAGAGGGCACAGGGACAGAATCCTAATTAACAAAATCAGAAATGAAAAGGGAGACATAACAACATATCCTGAAGAAATCCAAATCACCTGTAAATCCTTCTACAAAAAGCTACACTTAACAAAACTGGAAAACCTGGATGAAATGGACAAATTTCTAGAGAGATAGCAGGTACCAAAGTTAAATTAGTATCAGGTTAATGATCTAAACCATCCTATATGCCCTAAAGAAATAGAAACAGTCATTAATAGTCTCCCAACCAAAAAAAAAGCCCAGGACAAGATTCTTTTAGTGCAGAGTTCTATCAGACCTTCAAAGAAGATCTAATTCCAGTTCTTCACAAACTATTTCACAAAATAGAAGCAGAAGATACTCTACCCAACTCATTCTATGAAGCCACAATTACTCTGATACCTAAACCACAGAAAGACACAACAAAGATAGAGAACTTCAGAACAATTTCCCTTATGAATATTGATGCAAAAATACTCAATAAAATTCTCGCTAACCGAATCTAAGAACACATCAAAACAATCATCCATCCTGACCAAGTAGGCTCCATTCCAGGGATGCAGGGATGGTTTCATATACAGAAATCTATCAAAGTAATCCCCTATATAAACAAACTCAAAGACAAGAAACACATGATCATCTTGTTAGATGCTAAGAAAGTATTTGACAAAATCCAACACCCATTCATGATAAAAGTCTTGAAAAGATCAGGAATTCAAGGCCCATACCTAAACATGATAAAAGCAATCTACAGCAAACCAGTAGCCAAGTCTGTAAGGCAAAAGACACTGTCAATAAGACAAAAAGGCCAACAACAGATTTGGAAAGGTCTTTACCTATCCTAAATCAGATAGGGGACTAATATCCAATATATATAAAGAACTCAAGAAGGAGGACTCCAGAAAATCTAATAACCCCATTAAAAATGGGGCTCAGAGCTAAACAAAGAATTCTCACCTTAGGAATATCGAATGGCTGAGAAGCACCTGAAAAAATGTTCAGCATTCTTAATCATCAGGGAAATGCAAATCAAAACAACCCTGAGATTCCACCTCACTACAGTCAGAATGGCTAAGATCAAAAATTTAGGTGACAACAGATGCTGGCAGAGAAAGAGGAACACTCCTCCATTGTTGTTGAGATTGCAAGCTTGTACAACTACTCTGGAAATCAGTCTGGTGGTTCCTCAGAAAGTTGGACATAGTACAACCCGAGGATCCTGCAATATCTCTCGTTGGCATATATCCAGATCTTCCAACTGGTAAAAAGGACACATGCTCCACTATGTTCATAGCAGCCTTATTTATAATAGCCAGAACCTGGAAAGAACCCAGATGCCCCTCACCAGAGGAATAGATACAGAAAATGTGGTACATTTACACAATGGAGTACTACTCAGCTATTAAAAAGAATGAATTCATGAAATTCCTAGGCAAATGGATGGACCTTGAGGGCATCATCCTGAGTGAGGTAACCCAATCACAACAAAACTCCCAAGATATGTACTCACAGATAAATGGATATTACTCTAGAATTTTAGAATACTCAAGATATAGCATACAATTTGCAAAACACATGAAACTCAAGAAGAACGAAGACAAAAGTGTGGACACTTTGCCCCTTCTTAGAATTGGGAACAAAACACCCATGGAAGGAGTTACACAGTTTGCAGCTGAGACGAAAAGATGGACCATCTGGAGAGTGCCATACCCGGGGATCCATCTCATAATCACCCTCCAAGAGCTGACACCATTGCATACGCTAGCAAGATTTTGCTGAAAGGATCCTGATATAGCTGTCTCTTGTGAGGCTATACTGGGGCCTAGCAAACACAGAAGTGGATGTTCACAGTCAGCTAGTGGATGGATCACAGGGTCCCCAATGGAGAAGCTAGAGAAAGTACCCAAGGAACTAAAGGGATCTGCATCCCTATAAGTGGAACAACAATATGAACTAACCAGTACCCCTGGAGCTCGTGTCTGTAGTTGCATATGTATCAGAAGATGGTCTAGTTGGCCATCAGTGGAAAGAGAGGCCCATTGGTCATGCAAACTTTATATTCCTCAGTACAGGGGAACGACAGGGCCAAGAAGTGGGAGTGGGTGCGTGGGGGAGAGGGTGTGGGAGTGTATGGGGGACTTTTGGGATAGCATTGGAAATGTAAATGAAGAAATTACCTAATTTAAAAAAAAAAGGAAGGGAAAAAATTTCTTTAGGAACCAACTCACACCTGCCAGGATGGCTAAGATTGTTGCAAAGGAAACAAAGATTGGTGTAAATGTGAAAGGCCAACTCTAATGCACTGTTAGTGAGAGTATAACCTAGTCAAACTATCTTTTTAAATCAATCTGGAAGTTTCTCAAAGCACACAGTTGCTATGTGACCTAGCTATCTGAGTAGTGATCCTAAGCATATACCCAAAGGACTTTATCATACTAGGCACACTTACTTGTACATCCATGTCTATTGCTGCCCCATTCACAATAGCTAATTAATGGAATGAGCATAAATGCCTATAAAAATGAATAGGTTACATATGTGGTACTTATGGCAAGCAGAATATTACTCACATGTAAGAAAATTTGAAGAATGTAGATAAACAGTTAGAACTGGAAAATCATATTAAGTCAGTTATATCAGGCACAGGAAGATGAGTTATCTTCTTTTTCACACATGGATTATAGCTTCGAATATTTTGGTTCCAGTGCTTCACTTGTTGCATTAGTAGAAGCCAGAAAACTGGGAAGGGGTCACTAGAAAGTTGAGGTAAGGAACGAGGGACAATCCATTCTAAGTAAAATAGCGGAGGTGGAAATGTCTAAGCAGGGAGAGGCACAGGACTACGGAAGAAATATGAGGTGACGAGTAGGGATAGCACAAAGGAAGAGTTTGTGAAAAGCCATATGGAAGTCTATTATCTCACTTTTCAACTTCTAAGAAATTCTAGGAGGGATAGTATAAAACATCTGAAATGAAAGAATGGAGAAACATGGGGATAAAGGATTAAATGTGGATGAGGACAAACGGAAGGGGAGATGAGTGTAGTGTGTGGATTTCCCAGAACAAAGGATCTCTTTAAAAGTTGTTAGTCAAAAAGATAGTATCAAAATACTATTAAAAATTACTTCAAAAACACATACTTGCATTGGGTAGACAATTGCACATTCAGAAGATGTGGGTTATTGAAAAAAAATTGGAGTGCAAGTCATGGGATACCTTTCAACAATTTTTTGATCAAGAGTCCTAAGAAATCCCCTATATAAAACAGACTACTGCCATTGCTCAGGGCCACTCAACATAGTTTCATCCTAAGCCCCCATTGCTGAAGACATCAGGACATAGAAAAATCAATCCCAAACCAAACTGGAAGATCCTCCCTGTTAGTTAGAATCCATGGTGCCAGAAAGTGCTTGGAGGGCTGTAAAGTGCTTAGGGGTAGAAAAGGCATTAATGGTCTCCCCCAGTGTTGGACCCTATACACTGCTTAGTTCCAATAATGATGTGCCAGTGGGCCTTAGAGTAGAACCTGATATTGTTATGCTGCTAAATGATCATGTTGTCATTTTGCTTTTTAGACATTTATAGTTATAAACATAGATCCAGCTAGCCATTTGTTGTGATCAAAGAAAGTTATTTTTGCATTGGGCAGCAGCCAATAAAAAGATATATGGCTGGTCAAAGTTCTAAGAATACAAGACATAGTACTTAGGCCCACATAGGACGTTCATAGCAAGCCTCTCACCACCACCATGGACATGACCTAGAGAACCATTTAGAAAAGGGGGAGAGAAGAATGTAAGAATGAAAAGGATGGGGAGAAGTATCATGAAATGTCTTCTCACAGACACATTTTATCACACTCATGAGCTCGTATCTCATGGTTTGCTGCACAAGAACTAGATGGCCAAAATTGTGGCACAGATGTGGTAGATGAACTCCAGTCTGAATCCCTTCCTGAGTCACTAAAGGTAGTAGATAGGTGCAGGAGGGAGGAGAACCATTATTTTTGAAGAAGTGAGCCCTGATAGGTTCCCCATGCTTCAACAGATGCAGAACTAACTAGATTTACTTTATTATCAATTTTTCATTTATTTATTTATTTACTCATTCATTCATTCATTCATTCACTTTACATCCTGCACTTTACATCCTGGTTGCAGCCTCCTTCCCTCTTCTCCTTTCATTCTAAACGTTATTACGTCCCCCATTACTCCCCTCCCTTTCCCTCAAAGAATCCCTTCTTGAGTACCACCCTTCCCTGCCAAATGTAGCTCAAGCAGGACTAAGCACATCCTCTCCCAACGAGGCCCAACCAGACAGTTCAGTTAGGGAAATCAGGTCCAATGGCAGCCAATCAGAGACAGTGCCTGCTTCAATTGTTAGGGGAGTCTCATGAAGACAGAGCTGCACATCTCCCACCAATGAAGTTGGAAGAAAAGCCTGTTGGGAGAACATAGGGAAATTTGGAATGGGGACCTTGGAGGGCAGATATCAAATTTCACTGTAGATGTATGAAATCTTTTAAGATGAGGAAAGAAACCTTTTAAAGTCAATTTATTTAATTAATAACCTATCTTAAGTTATAAGATTTCTTTGCATGTGCAATGCCACACTATTGATAAATCCATAGGCCTTTACTTTTTCTGTTCCTTGTGTGACTAATTACAGACCAATGTGGAAGCGAGCCTTCCTTTTTCTTGGATCCCCACAAGCCTGATGCTTGGCACAGGTCTCCCATAGGCACACAGTATAAAGTATGTCTTCCTTTTTTCTTTTTTTTTAATTAGGCATTTTCTTCATTTACATTTCAAATGATATCCCAAAAGGCCCCCATACCCTCTCCCCCCCCCCCCACTCACCGACCCACCCACTTCCACTTCTTGGCCCTGGAATTCCCCCGTACTGAAGCATATAAAGTTTGCAAGACCAATGGGCCTCTCTTCCCAATGATGGCCGACTAGGCCATCTTCTGATACATGTGCAGCTAGAGACACGAGCTCCGGGGGTACTGGTTAGTTCATATTGTTGTTCCACATATAGGGTTGCAGACCCCTTTAGCTCCTTGGCTAATTTCTCTAGCTCCTCCATTGGGAGCCCTGTGTTCCATCCAATAGCTGACTATGAGCATCTACTGTGTTTGCTAGGTCCCGGCATAGCCTCACAAGAGACAGCTATATCAGGGTCCTTTCAGCAAAATATTGCTGGTGTATGCAATGGTGTCAGCGTTCGCAGGCTGATTATGGGATGGATCCCCAGGTATGGCAGTCTCTAGATGGTCCATCCTTTCATCTCAGCTCCAAACTTTGTCTGTGTAACTCCTTCCATGGGTGTTTTGTTCCCAGTTCTAAGAAGGGGCGATGTGTCAACACTTTGGTCTTCCATCTTCTTGAGTTTCATGTGTTTTGCAAATTGTATCTTGTTTCTTGGGTATTCTAAGTTTCTGGGCTAATATCCACTTATCAGTGAGTCAGATGATGTTTTGGCACTCTTTAAGAGCATGTGAGTTTTCAATTTAGCTTTCTTTCTCATGGCTGTGGTTGCAGCATGCCTTTCGTTATTCTGTTCATGTACTCAAATGATAATTGATTTTCTATGGCTGAACAACTTTTATTTCCTGAAGTAAATGCCAAAATACACATTGAGGATTTGACTCTCTAATAATATGTTTTGGATTCTTGTAACTCTTCCATTGGTAAGTTTATCCTGTAAGATTATATTGTAACTATATGCCGTGTTGATTTCAAGATAATGTCAGCCCTATTGAATACAGAGTGTTTTAGGAGTTCTTCATAGTCTATGAAAAGTGCAATGAAATCTGACTGTTAATTCTCTCTTAAGTATATAGAGAACGTATCTGTGTTTGTGGCAGTTGCTAAGTGTTTTGAATGTGAATTTATAATTAAACCTACTCAAATCTATAAGTCTTTCATATCAAGTTTGCAAATTAATTTTTCTACAAATGTATCCAATTTGCTAAAAATTTTAGAATGAGTCAAATGGGAATCATTGACATATGATTGTCAAACAATGTAAAGTTGTTTCATTTCCTCTTGACTATTAAAATATCTGATGTCATATTCATTTTTCCACAAGAAGCGATAATTTGTGCTATAACTGTTACACTATCTACCCCATTCTCTCTCTCCTCTCTCTCTCTCTCTCTCTCTCTCTCTCTCTTCATCTTCTCTCTCTCATGCTTTCTCTTTTTTTCAATCTCTCCCAAAAACAGATTTATAAATATTATGTTATTTTAGCCATTTTCATTTTCCCATTTAGATAGTATTTTATTTTATTTCATTTCTTTCTTTCTTTTACATTTGGAGTCTTAATTTGTTGTTTTTATTACTTTCTCATTAGCTGATTACACTGAATTTCTTTCATAATTCCATAATCTCACTTTGTTGTGATGTTTTCTTGTAGTCATTCCCCTGTGTAATTGTAGCTATGGTAGGCACAATTTCAAGATTTTCTGTATCTATTCTATTCTTATATTTCAAATGGATCACTTTCAGGTAGAAATAATTATTTTTTTTATTTACTTGGCTTAATAAATTCTGTCAACTTGTTTATTTAAATATTATATTGGTGCTCATTTTTCTTAATATTTATTTTTGTATCCCATTTTTCTTTTATTCCTTATTTCATTAATGTCTTTGTAATGTTTGACTTTCTGTTTTGATTATCCCTGTATACTATGATGTATATATACATCCTCCAATTATTAGAATGCATCCTAGTTCCTCCTACAAATCCTTAAAAGTAACATAACCTCAAATCTATACCCATTCACACGTTATTGACTGTGTAGATCTTCATTCTACTTGAAAGAATTGTATAACTCTGAGTAAGATTTAATACTTGTCTTTTTATTTTATTTTTAATTTACTTTTTATACTCCATATTGCATTTCCCACCCCCTCCCATCCACCCTCCCACAGCTCCACATCCCACACCTCCTCCCCACACCCCTGTCTTTACATGGATGATCCAACCACCCACCCCACCTGACCTCTAAACTCCCTGAGGCTTCCAGGCTCTTGAGGGTTAGGTGCATCATCTCTGAATGAACACAGACCTGGAAGTTCTCTATTGCTCCTGTGTTGGGGGCCTCATCTCAGCTGTGTATGCTGTCTGTTAGGTGGTCCAGTGTTTGAGAGATCTTGGGGGTCCAGATTAATTGAGACTTCTGGTTCTCCTACAGGACTGCCCTTCTCCTCAGCTTTTTTCAGCCTTCTGTAATTCAACCACAGCAGTTAGCTGCTTCTGTCCATTGATTGGGTACAAATATGTGCATCTGACACTATCAGCTCCTTGTTTGGTCTTTCAGAGGGTAGACATGATAGGTCCCTTTTGTGAGTACTCCGTAGCCTCAGTAATACTGTCAGGCCTTGGGACTCCCCTTCCCACCTTGCACTCGATCCTAGTTTGGGCCTGAAACTGGACGTTCTTTTCCTCAGGCTCCTCTCCATTTCCATCTCAAATTCTTTCAGACAGGAACAATTATGGGTCAGAGTTGGGACTTTTATATTTTCAGTTAAGTTCAAAAGTGTGTGTGTGTGTGTGTGTGTGGTGTAAATATCAATGCAGATGTTCATAAGGAGACAGACATTGGAGCTCTAATTATAGGCAGAACTGATCTGTCCACACTGGGAAACAAGTCAGGTCTTTTACAAGAACAGTATGTGCTCTTAACCACTGAGCCATCCTCCAGGCTCCTAATATTTTCTATACTCTGTTACAGTTTATTTTTCTACTATTTATATACTCCCACACTTTAGTTTTCCACATGAAGAATGTTCTTCACTTTAGAACCAGGCTGAGAACTTCAGTTATCGTCTAATTTTCTAGGTGTTGGAACTGTTATTTTTTTTGTCAAAAAAAAAAAAAAAAAAAAAAGAAAAAAAAGGTGTTTAGTCAATAAGGTCTTGGGCTTGCAATCTTCCTGCCTCCATTTCCCTAATTATATGCTATAAGAATGTATCATTTGATCAAGCTAAGGTCACTGATTTCTATTTGATTTGACTTGTGTTTTTGGAGCACTGTCTCTGCATTGCATCTTAAGCTGGTTCTCAAGTCCAATGCTCTTCAGATACCTGTGCCTTAGATTAGCTGACATAATAACATGAGTTGACTGACAGTGCCGTGGTGTTTACCATCATGCCACTTACTGGACTTCCAAATTCTAATTAACTACTTAAAACATCTTGCCATATTATTTTACTTTGGAGCATTTAAAACTAAGTATACTAAAATCCATTCTCACTCCTTCAGATATGTAGATTTTGCTGGTCTGGTTTGGTCCTGGACTGGTTGTTTCTTTTGGGGCTGGATATCAGGTTTTACATTAGAAAAATGATTGCTTTCATAACAACGTCTTACTCTTCAAACACTATAAAGAAACATGTGTAGTTCACTCCATGGCTGTTTCTACCATCTCTGGGCTTGCATATCAAGCACTATATGGACTGAGTTATTTGCCCTAGTCCCTTTCCAGGTTTCTTTTTTGTTTTTACTGAAAATAGAATTTTCTCTCATACAATATGTTACAACTATAGTTTTCTCTCCTTCGTTTACTTTCCTACCAATAACCCTGAATAACTACTAACTATGTGTTTTCTGGGCTGCTCTTAACTACAATTGGCCTGTCTTCAGGGAATGCTTTCTTGATTCTTAACTCATGCCATCTTTCTCCTCTCTCTACCTACTTTTCTTTTTACTGGTGGTGTCCTTAGATCCCTAAGGCAAGAAACAGCAAGCTCTACCTACCTCAACTTTGCCCAGCTATAGGATGTAGGCACCTTTATTCACCAATCAAAATGAAATTGGAGTCAAGGTCACATAATGTCACTTGAATCTATATATGGACTCTCTTGTCAACCAGATCTTAGGGACATGTACTTAGCATTAAAATACATAGTAACAGACCAAACTTCAACAAATTTAACTTTGAAAAGTGAAACATGTATCTCATTTTTTTCTTAACTCACTTATTACATTCACGAACTACTTATGAGTAATTTTATTTATCATTTTGATGGATTTTTCTCTCCTATTTTTGGAGCCTGTGGCTTATATTTGTGAGCTTACATATACAGTGTGTCATTTCTAAGAAGGCATGTATTTTTCTGTGGTAATATATACCTAGATGACATGTAAGATGAAAAATAATGAGAGCTATGGTCATCTACGTCTCCTGAAACCATCTTCTTCATTTCCATTTCAGTCTTTACTGCTTTCTAAGTGAACATGGCTGTTTTTGTAATGTTTAGCAGGATATCATTCTGGGCTCTGTTTCTGTCTTTGTAGTGAATACTGTGAAGCAGCTGTGAGGAGCATGTATTTAGAGCCAAAGGGTACTATCACTTTCAGACAGGAAGGTGAGGAAAGGATAATTCAATTACAAAAGGCTTGTGATGAAATGTGCTCTTCGAAACAATGGCAACAGGGAATCAATGTCAGAACGCTGTCCACAGTGGGAAGAACAAAGCTTGACTCTAAGCAGAGGTTACTAAACTAATCAGTCCCTATGCAATTAGATAGAAAGACAATCTGCAAAACATAAAAATGACAGACTAGCTAGAAATGATACAATAAAGACGACCCATACTCTAAAGTTTGCATACTTTATAGTATTATTTCCAAATCCACAGAGAGGTCACATGAGACTGATGCAGAAATACAAGCAAACATGAAAAAAAATAGTTTCTGTATTCTACATATACATTTAATAACAATTTATATTGTAATAAAGTAAATAATAAACTCTTTTAATTAACTTCTACTAGAATTTCTTTCCAAATCTTAGAGATTTATACAATTCAGCTTTGTTGAAACACACTGACATTTCTTAAGTTTTATGTGATTTTGTTAAATATTTCTAGTTCTCATATTTTTTATTTTATTTTGAATTTATGTTTTACACTCCATATTCCATTCTGCCCCCACCCTCCAATGACTGTTCCACATTCCACACCTCCTCCACACACACCTGACTCCACATGGATGCCCCAGTACCCCACCCTACTTGACCTCTAAACTGACCTCTAAACTCCCTGGGGCCTCCAGTCTCTTGAGGGTTAGGTGCATCATCTCTGAATGAACACAGACCTGGAAGTCCTCTACTGTTTGTGTGTTGGGGACCTCATCTTAGGTGTTGTATGCTGTCTGTTTGGTGGTCCAGTGTTTGAGAGATCTCAAGGGTTCAGATTAATTAAGACTGCTGGCTCTCCTACAGGACTGCTCTTCTCCTCAGCTTCTTTCAGCCTTCCCTAATTCAACCACAGCAGTCAGGTGTTTCTGTCCATTGATTGGATACAAATATGTGCATCTGACTTTATCAGCTGCTTGTTGGGTCTTTCGGAGGGCACTCATGCTAGATCCCTTTTGTGAGCACTCCGTAGCCTCAGTAATACTGTCAGGCCTTGGGGTCCCCTTTCCCCCCTTGTTCTGGATCCTACTTTGGGCCTGAAACTGGACCTTCTTTTCCTCAGGCTCCTCTCCATTTCCATCTCTGTAATTCTTTCAGACAGGAACAATTATGGGTCAGAGATATGACTGTGGCATGGCAACCCCATCCCTTACTTGATGCCCTGTCTTCCTGCTGGAAGTGGCTTCTATAAGACCCCTCTCCCCACTGTTGTGCATTTCATCTGAGGTTCCTCCATTTGAGTCCTGGGAGTCTCTCACCTCCCAGGCCTCTGGTGCATTCTGGTGGTGGGGTGGTCCCCAGCCTCCTATTTTCTGAGGTTGCCTGTTTACATTCTTCTGCTGGACCTCGGAGCTTTTGTCCTTTCCCTCATCCAATACCAGATCAGGTTCACCTCTCCCCCACAAACATCCACCCCCCACCCCATTATATGAAGAGTATAATATACACACACACATATATCTGTATATGTGTGTGTGTGTGTGTGTGTGTGTGTGTTATTTTGGGTTTTCTGTTTCTATGAGTATGTGTTTTTCTGTATCTATATGTATTTTTGTCTTTCTTTGTTTTTTTTTCTTCAGTCTGTTTAATTTGTTCTATTATATTTTTGATTTTTGTTCTTTGTTTTTTTGTTTGTTTTACTTTATTTTATTATTACTCTTTAAATAACCTGTTAATATTTTGAGAGATATATAAGGTGGTTGGGATTCGGGTGCTTGGGATGGGGTGTGAGGATAGAGAGGACCTGGGAAAGTTGGAGAAAGAGAAACCACAATCATAATATAATCTTTTTTTCAGTAAAGATAAAAAGAAAAGAAAACTTAATGAATGATAGGAATTCCTGTGGCATTTAAGCAGAATACCAAGCAATATAAATAGAGGACCTGGGTCAATAGAAAGGTAGACTTTTCTACTGCTGTGGAAGCAAGAACCACCCACGGGACATTTGATTATAAAGTGAGATTGAATACTGAAAGAGATTTAAAAATTAGTGGGTTTTAGGAAGATAGTTCTAGACCTTCTATTGTGAATTAACAGAATGAGATGAGAATATTTGCTAATTTACTTATAAACACCTCAGATGAAAACTAATTGCTTTTCCAGCAGAGGCCTAAACACAGAATAATTCATTTGCAAATTTTTCTAGTGGAAAAACAAACTGTAATTTTTATCCCACTTCTATTTATTATTGAATTTTATTAAGAATTACTATAACTAATTACTTTTGTAAGAAGAATGAAATTTTGCAGTAGGAGGACAAGGCATCCTTTATGATTCCGTATCCTCAGTGGTTAATGCTTTCATAGGAAAAGCATTATTGCATTTGTAGGGGCAGTAACTCCAATTAGTACAACGTTCCCTTAAAAGTCAACAACATGTCGTCAACTAAAGTAATATGTACCACCTCCCTGCAAAACTTCAGCATAAAGGATTTATAGGAAAGAAAGTTTCTCATTGCAGCAGCTACTTCAAGTTATTGAAACATTACTTTTCATCCAATTATTATTATTATTTCCATTAACTCTAACACCTTTAATTAAACTAAAGCACATTTCTGTTGTAAAGTATGACTGCAAGTTCAGAACCAGGTTTTTTTGATGCTTCCATGTCACTTAATCTTAGAGATTTTTATTGGGACTTAACTATCTTAGGACATTCTACATGAGGGCATTTGAATGTTATAACCTCTAAGGCAGCAGAGGTTCTCAACCTTCCTAATGCTGTGACCCCTTAAACACAGTTCCTCATATTGTGATGACTCCAACCATAAAACTTATTTTTGTTGCTATTTCATAACTATTGGTACTGTTGTAAATCATAAAGTAAATCTGCTACGCAGATGATCTTGGGCAACCCCTATGAAAGGATTGTTCAACACCCAAAAGGGTCATTAAAACAGGTTGACAGCTGATGCTCCAAAGGCTTCAACCTTGTAGTAATGATAACTATTGCATCCTTCACTGGTCAAGACAATGAATAGTATCTTGAAGAAAGTTACTGAGTGCCAGGGATGTTTTTACATTTCAGTTGCAATTCTGAAAACCAGTCATGTCTGTAGGGTGATACTTCTGGGTGAGTGCATAGTTCAGGGAGCAAGGACCAGTTCCAGTTTTGTTTGTTTCTTTAACCTCCTAGAGTAGGAAAGTAGACAGTTAATTAAGAGAAGAAAACAAACAAAAAAAATCTTTCTATCCTAAATCCACATAAGGTAGCAGCTGTTCAAATGATTAATGCCAGGTTAATAACTCAAATTAATTAATCAAAATTGTCACAAGAATTTACATTACTGAAAAACATTGAAGGCAAATTAACAGGGCCTAGATAAAGGCATATAGAAGAAACCATAAATAAGAATAATATGCTGTTCTTCTTTCTTTATTAATCTTTTGTCCTCCCTCTCTTTCTTTCAATTCAGTCTTACTATGGAGGCCAGCCTGCTCAAGAAAATGTTATATTCCTGCCACAGCATACCAATATGCTAGAGTTACATATAAGTGTGAACCAGTACACTCACCCTTATTGGGTTTTGTTTGTTTGTTTGTTGAAAAATAATTTCTGAGACACGGTCTTACTAACTTATTACCATATTCATAGCTCAGTAGAAACAATTAAAAACCTAAAGTAAAATGTGTGCCAATAATGTAAGTGAATTTTATATTTCTAAGTGAATTTTATATTTCTAAGTGTCATGCAAGAAGGGATAGAGAAATTAAGAAACAACAGTAAAAGGTACCATTTTAAAAGGTACTGCATATTTTACAGTTTACGTCAGATTTATTTTAATGCTGTGTTTGCAATTTTTCAATGGGAATACTTCATCAATGAGATATTTTCCATGTAGTTCAAGGTCAACTTTATAATAGTATTAAGACAATCATCATCATGGCTGAGTAGAAGAATACCCAACAGGAAAAGCCAGAGTAGAAATTCTAATCTGTAACACAAATTGTAATACACAATTCTAATCTGTAATACACAAAAGGCATCCCTAAAACTGTAAGGAAAAGGAGATGAAGCATTTTAAACTCATTATAACTTTCTAGAGCAAAAGGAATTCATTTAGAAACTTTTGCAAGATGTTTTTACCTGGAGTGAGCTTCTGGAGCTGAACGATTCCACAACCCTCAAAAAAGATGGAACATTGGATAGCAGGGAGAGTCCTAGGAAAGACCTTAGAGAAATTTCAGGACATTAAAAATAAAGAGTGGAGTTTATTTGGTTTTGTTTTTTTTTTAAGCCAAATAATCTCAGTAGAAAACAATTTTTAACATTAAACTTGCTCTCTGATTACTTCCTATTGCCATGACAAACACCATGAATAAAAGCAACCTGGAGAAAGAAGGACGTGTTTCAATTTACAGCTTATTGCTGTCTATCCTAAAAGGAAGTCGGGACAGGAACTCAAGACAGGAACCTGGAAGCAGGAACTGGAGCGAGCCATCGGGGAGTGCTATTTTCTGGCATGCTCTGCATGATTTACTTGGGTTATTGTTTTATGGAACCAAGGGCTATCTGTCTATTGGGAAGCATCTTAATCAAATACTGAGTCCTTAGACATTAACCATTGCTCAAGAAAAGGATGACACACTTAATTGTCTACAGGTGGATCTGATGGAGGTGTTTTCTCAATTCAGAGTCCTTCTTCCCAGGTAAACCTGACTGTATAAAGTTGGTGGAAAACTAAGCATTCACAGTGCTACCTAGAATTCATATTTTCAAGCTGCTTTTCTAAAAGAAAGATCTGCTGTCCTGTCACTACAAGGACAACATAACAAAGTTGAATTCATGCACTAGGACATTGTAGAATGCTGATTTTATTTGAGCTTTTCAAACTCTGATTAAGGCCAATGTTTTTAGACCAGATGGCATTATTAAAAATTAAGCCCTGCAAAGGCTGTAGATATGCCTTAATTGTTAAGAGTACTTGTTATGCTTCCAGAGGAAACCTTTTTTTTTTTTCCTTGCACCCAAGTCAAGCAGCTCCCAACCATCTGTCAATCAAGTTCTAGTGATCTGACTCACCTTTTCTCACCTCAGTCACAAGCACTCAGAAGCACGTACCCACAAGTAGACACACACTCCTACACAAAAACAAAAGTAGCAGTAAAACTAAATTAAAACAAAGAAATTAAATCTTTCATTTTATAACAGAAGTGAGGTCTAAAGTGAAGTGTGTCACTATCGTTTGCTGTTAATTACAAGAAAACAATAAGACACCCCTTTCCATATATATATATATATATATATATATATATATATATATATATATATATTTGCCAATGATTTGTTTCTTTAAAATATATTTTCCCATCTTCTACTGTCTCACAAAGTATGATAGTCTAGACTGCCATTTCCTCTTAGAACACTTGAAGAACATACCAGTTTTATTTTTGTCATTTTTCACCTTCCATGTCTCATAAAGCCATTGTAATTTTTGTTAGGTTGTCTATGTAATATTAAATCATTTCCTAATAAAATGACTTTACATGAACCTTGTGGTCAACACTGAACTTTTAGCCTGGCCTCAGCCCGTTCTATCTTTTCCTCTAATAGCACCTTACTCTGTTTGCTCCTTGCTCCTTGGTAATTTACCATCCCGCAATCATTTGATGTTTATTTGTGGCACTGCTTTACCCAAGCCCAGTTGCTATTTAAGACCCCAACTAAAGCTTGAGTTCCTGCATCCAAGTTTTCACTGACTTGCTGATTTAGGAAAAACATGCAAGTCACAGCCTCATAATAGTGAGACACCTGTATCTTCACATGGATATGTACAGTAGAGTCTCCTCCATGAGACCTTAAGCTGAAAAATGGTATTGCTAATTTTGTAATTTTTGTAATAATAATTTCTATTTTTTTCTAATAAGTAATAACTTGTAATAATTATGGTCTAATAAGTTCAAACCAATAAAATTATATAGAAATGTGACAAAATTAAGAATATACAGTGCTATTCAATCATTTAACAGTATAAATATTTTATTAAAAGTAAAAACTTGGCGCACGCCTTTAATCCCAGCACTCGGGAGGCAGAGGCAGGCAGATTTCTGAGTTCGAGGCCAGCCTGGTCTACAAAGTGAGTTCCAGGACAGCCAGGACTATACAGAGAAACCCTGTCTCGAAAAACCAAAAAAAAAAAAAAAAAAGTAAAAACTTACAAAAAAGTGTTAGAAGTTTGAAAAAACAAATACAATGAATTAGAAGTACAGATTAATCAAGCTCATATTCAAACATGTATGCAAAACCAAGTCATAAAAGAAAGAGTTTTCTTCGAGGTTGTTTTTTTTCCTTGGAAGTATAGGACAAACATTTTATTCATTTTGGTATTTGCTCCCAAATTTCAGAAATAAGAGAAAATCTTTAAAGTTTTACAAGTACAGGATAGTCATTCAGTTAGGATAAGCTCATATATACTAAACACCACAAAGCTTTCTCTGAGTGTATGTCTGTTAGCAGGAAAATCAAAGTTCTTGCTTGTTTGGAACTTATATCATGTAGAAACATAAAATAAAAACAATATATGAATACAAATAGTGCTCTGTAATAAGGCTCACTTTGGCGAAATTAAGTAATGCAAAAGATAAAAGGTGATAAGCTTTTTAAATGTGTGGCCCTTTGGCAGAAATATGAATAGAACAGTCTTTTGAAAGGAAAATTGGTACAACAACCTCCATGTGGGCTGGAGGTGGCTAGTTTGATGATTATCAAGAAGTCTTTATTCACTGGAGCTCGAAAGAAAAGCGGGAGAGGCCACGTGGACGCCAGGGAAGAAATATGGTTTTCTTTCTATCCACTTTGACCCACTAGCAGAATCAGCACCACAATGATCCCTGGCAAGAGTGCTAATTTTAAGATAAAAATAAGAAGGATTTTAAAATAAAAACAAAAAGGAAAGTATATTGCAACTAACTTCTCAAGTGTCTTTCTGGTTCAGAAAATCTTCCTTAGAATTTCCAGGTTTGGACCACTGAAACAAGCTTTTTATCACAGTAAAAGCATGGAGAAGTCTTCAGATAATTAAATCAAATATAAAGGGCAATTGTTCAAATGATGAATTCCATTGAGCTCACTTTTATAATATTATTGGAATTATAAGATTATGGAAATATGGAATTGATCTCCTTAAGCCTGTGGTTCAGGAAGAAATGAATGAGCACCAGAGTGAAATAGGAATGCCTATAAAATACTCTGAAATTGCTATTCGGACACAGTGTTCTACCTTAATTATTAATGGGAGTATGCCTTTTGTTTGTTTGTTTTTAGACAAGAACACAGACTTTATCCTAGCATCATGGCATAGAGCATACTGTGTAGTTATGCCTAGTCTAGAGTTCATGGCCTTTCTTTCTTTCTTTCTTTCTTTCTTTCTTTCTTTCTTTCTTTCTTTCTTTCTTTCTTTCTTTCTTTCTTCCTCTCTTTCTTTTCATTCTTCCTTCATACCTTCTTTCTTTTCTTTTCAATTAATTATTCTATTTATTTACATTCGAAATTTGACCGCCCTCCTGGTCTCCATTCCAAGAGTTCTTCCCCCTTCCCCCTTCTCTCTTCCCCCTTCCCCCTTCCCCCTTTCCCTCCCCCTTCCCCCTTTTCCCACTCCCTTTTGCCTCTAAGAGGATGCTCCACAAAACCCCCTCTCCAGCATCCACTTTCCCTGGAGCATCCAGTCTTTACAGAATTAGGCCTCTTCTCTCCCAAAGAGGACAAGCAAGGCAGTCTTCTGCTACATATATGCCCAGGCCACAGACTAGCCCAGGTATGCTCTTTGATTAGTGGCTTAGTCTCTGGCAGCTCCCAGGGGTCCAGGTTAATTAATACTGTTAATCTTTCTATGGGGTTGAAATCCCCTTCCTTCAGTTCCTTTAACCCTTCCCCTAACTTTACACCAGGAGTCCCGACCTCAGTCCAATGATTGGCTGCAAGAATCTGCATCAGTCTCAGTCAGCTACTGGCAGAGCCTCTCAGAGAACAGTCAGGCTAGACTCCTGTCTGCAAATAAAACATAGCACCAGTAATAGTGTCAGGGTTTGGTGCCCACACATGGGATGGATCCCAAGTTGGAACATTACTGTATGGCCTTTCCTTCAGTCTCTGTTATATTTTTGTTCCTGCATTTCTTCTAGACAGAAAAAATTCTGGATCAAAATATATAAAGAACTTAAGATTTAGACTCCAACAAACCAAATAACCCATTTAAGAAGTGGAATACAGAGCTAAACAGAGAATTCTTAACTGAAATCTCGAATGGCCAAGAAACACTTAAAGAAATGTTCAAGGTCCTTTGTCATCAGGGAAATGCAAACCAAAACGACCCTGAGATTCCACCTTATACCAATCAGAATAGCTAAGATCAAAACCTCATGTTGGCAAGGATGTGGAGAAAGAGGATCACTCCTTCATTGCTGTGGGATTGCATACTGGTACAAAGAGTGTGGAAATCTGGTGGTTCTTCAGAAAATTGGTAATTGTTCTACCTGAAGACCAAACTATACTACTCCTAGCCATATCCCCAAAAGATGTTCTCTCCACCCTACTACAAGGACACCTATTCCACCATGTTTGTAGCAACCTTTTTTATAAAAGCTAGAAACTGGAAACAAATTAGATGTCTCTCAACCAAAGAATGGATACAGAAAATGTGGTTCATTTACATGATACAATACTATTCTGCAATTAAAAATAAGTAAATCATGGATTTTGCAGGCATATGTATGGAACTAGAAAATATCCTGAGTGAGGTAACCCAGACCCAAAAGGATATGCATGGTAATGTACTTACTGATAAGTGGATATTAGCCAAAAGGTACAAAATACCTGTAATAACCTCATAGAACATAAGAAATTTAAGAAGGAAGATTCAAATGAGAATGCTTCAGTACCACTTAGAAAGGCAGAACAAAATAATGATGGGAGGCAGATGGAGGGAGGAATCTGAGTGTGACATGGGAGAGGGACAGGAAAAGTGGCACAGGATCAGGTATGCGGGGAGACAGGAGAGAAGCCCAGAGGGCCAGGAGAATGAATGGAAATATGCAGCCACTGGGGGTAGGGGGAACCTCTAGAAATTTCCAGAGACCTGTGAGAAGCTCCCAGGACTCAAAGGCCAAAATGCCTTAGCCAAACGATCAATAGTGGGGAAGACACCACCTCTAGTAGGTAGACAGGGCCTCCAGTGAAGGGCTGGGGTCACGAAACCACCTACAAAATTCTTTCTGTCTGTTATTTAAACTTTGCTCACACTAGAATTACAGGCATTACCTGTCAGGCTTAGGTGTGTAATTATATTGTGTGATATTCTTCTAGAGTTTCACTGGTTATTAGCTCTGTGGCATACTAGCATCCAAGGAGAAGGGCCCAGATGAAGTTTTTAACTGTGTCAGGTGAATTAGTGATTACCTCAAAGTGTTATAAGTATTGTAGAGGAAAAAAAAAAGCATGCTGTTGCTAGTCTTACCTTTTTTTGTCTTCTTTTTTTATTTTAATTTGAACAAAATGTTTCTTGTGTGCCTGTTATTTAGTCAAGGGTCACATATAAGTAATGAAATATCACCAAGAGGTAACTTCCACGGTGTTTGTGCAGAACAATTAACCATGTTACAGGCTTAAAAAAAAAAACTAAGATCTCAGAATTCATTTTCTCGTGGCATGAAAGTATTAGAAAATATTTTCTTCTTTTATAATTTTCTCATTAGTAAAAACTCTAACTCTTGTACCTGAAGCTATGGCCCAGCAGTTAAGAGAATATACTATTTTTCTGGTGGTCCCATGTTCAGTTCGAGCATCCACTTGAACAGTTGATACAATTGCCTGTATTTCAAGTTACTGCTAATCAGAGATGATCTTTAGACCCCATAGAAAAAATTCACTTCTGAGTTTACAGAAAAGAAAAATCAATAGTTCTTACACTGAGCATCTTAGAGGTTCTATAGCCTTTACTCTCCTGCTCAGAAAAGAAAAATTTGGAGACATAAAACTGCAATGTTCCTGTCTATTGAGAAAACAATGAACTTATTCGAAAGGTGTGTGTGTTCATGTGTGATTGTGTGCATGTAAGTTTGTGTGATTGTGTGTCTGTATGTTTGTGTCTGGTTTGTGTGTGTGTATGTGTGTGTGCTTCTGTTGGTTGCGTGAAGGTCAGTGTATTTGTGTGTGTGTGTGTATGTATGTGTGTTTTGGTGTGTGTATGAGCTTCTGTGTCAGTATATTTGTGTGTGCATATGTGTATTTGAGTGTGTATCTTATGTCTGTGTGTGTCTCTCTGGGTGTGTTTGTATGTCTGTGTATATGCATGTGTGCATCTGTGTTTGTATTTGTGTGTATATCTGTGTGTTATAAGTTTGACAGTATATATCTATGTGTGGGATAGTATGTATGTGAGTTTGTGTGTGTTTGTGTGTTTGTGTATTTGTGTGTATTTTGTGGTTCAGTGAATGTTTGTGTGTGTTTGTATGTATTTGTGTTTGTGTGTCTAAGTATTTGTGAGTATCTATGTGTGTCTGAGTGTGTTTAAATGTCTGTATGTTTGTAGATTTGTGTGTCTCTGTGTGTGTTTGTATGTGTGTGTATGTCTGTATTTGTGCCTGTGTGCATCTCTGTGTATACCTTTGTGTGGTTGTGTCTGTGTGTATACATTTGTGCTTGTGTATATCTCTCTCTGTTTATGTGTGTTTGAATGTGTGTATGTGTACGTGTGTGGGCTTGTATGTCTTGCTCTGTGTGTTTTTGTGATTGTTTTTGTGATTGTGTGTGTGGTTTTGAGTTTGTGTATATATTTGTGTGCTGGGGTACATGAATATGTGTTTATACCTGTCTGTATGTATGTCTCTGTGCCTCTGTGTGTCTGTATGTGCTCATGTCTCTGTGGCTGTGTGTCTAACTGTGTGTGTATGTGTATATGTATGTACTCCTCTGTGTTTGTTTGTATGTCTGTTTGTATGTCTGATATGTCTCTGTGTTTGTGTTTGTGCCTGTGTGTGTATATGTCTGTGTATTTGTGTGTTTGTGTGTCTGTGTATATGTCTCTTGTGTGTGTGTGTTTATCTCAATAACAAAGTATGAAAACATGATGAACATACTTTTGTTTCCCTGGATGAAGACAAGAATACTTTTCACTGTTCCTCCTTTCTATTTTCTCCATTCATGTGTTACTAGTTGCTTTGCTGATGTTTTTAGAGAGCTTATACAGTGAGCTTTATTAAAAAGCTCCCAAATTTAAATTTCATTCATATAATCCCATAAAATGATAGCTTTCTGTTAACTGGGTCAAATATTATTGTAAAGCAAATCTAAACTGTTAAGCTGATTGGAAAACTAATCATACAAGTATTCAAAATGGAATCATAATTTATTTTGTATTAAAAGTAGTGAATAGCATAATAGAAATCTTTTTTATTCTTTAAGCACAATACAGAAACACTTCACATATGAGAAGCCAAGTTGTCACAATTCTTCTATGTAACAAATAAGCTCTATTCAATAAGTTTTAATCATTCAATTATAGCATTCTAATCTGAATTTTAAAAGTAACTCTTATTTCATGGCTCTAGATAAATATTTATAGGTAACACCGACATAAATGAATATTTCTTAAGTTTAGCAATGACTGTAAACAAGTTCAGAATCTTGTGAAATGCTAATTGTTCGGCAGTGTCAGATGCTTAAGTATATATTAGGGTTAAGTGAATCCTGCCAAACCTTCAGCTAGTTATATCATCATAGGTTAATCAATTTGCAAAACCAAAGCTGTTAAACTAATATGGAACACTAAACCACAACAAACATGTTACATCAACAAAATGACCACCATCAACCACAAAAAATATGTTCTTTAACAGTTATCTAGCTGCTTCGGGATTTTTTGTGAGTCCTGATGGGTTGTTCATTAAGATGTAACATTCAAGTACTTTGGGGTGTCTGTTGGAAGTTCACATAATTTCCATAGTATAGTTTCATTGGGAGATGCCATTATCCCTTTGTAAAACCTACTTTGCTTTTCATTCTAGTTTCTATCAGTGTTTGAATTTGCATTCTGTTCTTTGAGGTCTGAATGATCTCAGGCACTTTTTTTTTTTTTCAACCTACTTTTCAGTTGTTTATCTTTCTACTATATCACTATGTTCCACGAAATTTACATAATGTTTACCATGAGCTAATTTAGTTAGCCCTGTAACATACTACGATGCAGTTATTAATTAATATCAGTCTTCCATTATTGCAGCATATGGGAAATGTTTGGGAAGGAACTGTATTTTTGTCTGGATCACATCTAGTAACCCACAGAGCTATGGTTTCTATTAGACATTTATTTTATCTGTGATTTGGATCTGTTGACACTAAGTCTTAAATGTATGCCCTCAAATATTTGTTCATGGAAGTCATAGGGTTTAGTTTGGAATATATAAATATGACATAATGTGTTTTACTCTACGTTAAGTGCTTCAGATCCCAGATTTGAATATTGTAGGTTTGACAGCCTCACATCAAACATGTAAACTTCTATGGGAGAAGCAATTGACATTCTGAAAATAACACTCTTGTACACCTACTATTGAGAAAAAAAGCAGAAAGAGAAAAATGAAGCTAATAAGGGAATTAGGGATTTAAAAATATTCCTGAAATTAAAAAAAAAGGCAAAGAGCAGCAAAACCTAATGAGGTAAAATGACCTAGTTAGAAAATCAACAAAGGAAAGATTGATGGATCCTCTTTCTGCTTTTGCCAAAAGCAATAAGGTATTCAGTCAGTAGATTAAAAATAAAGGAAAATAAATCAGTAAATTGATAGTAATGCTCTGTAAGTTTATTCTGAAAGCAATGTCCATACTGCTAAAGTTTCTGAAGGACCTTTTAGTCTGGTGTGTTACATCGAGAGTTGTAGATAGTTTTGATCTGTACTACCGATTTGTTGTATTTTCAAACACTTGGCATTATATGGCATAGACTAATCATAGTGGCTAGAGATTTTTCAGAAAAGAAATAAAATGAACTTTGACAATTGCATAAGCGAAGATTTCAGCACAAACAAATGCATGATGTTTGAATTCGTTGTAAAATGAAACTATGTGATTGCAGATTAATATTTTTATCCCTTGACTCAGTCTTATTTTGTCTTATTCTTTGTGACAGAGTAGGTGATTAAAACAAAAAACAGAAATGGTGACAGAATGAGAAGAAAACTATTCCAACCCCTGAGTGTATATACATATGCACGTGTATAGGTATAAGTAAACAGGAGTATGTGGGCTTTGGTGAGTTTAAATGTGAGCCTGCACATATGAGCATATATAAATACATAGTTTATACATTAATATTTTAGATCTAATCCTTAGTGATTTTATTTGAAGTTTTAACTAGTAGAATATTTTGTATAATTAGTAAAATAAAACTTCACCACCACAATTTAAATACATGGTTTTTTTCCAAATTTAATTTTAAAATTCTATAGCATTGTACACATAAAAACGAACTTGTAGGGTTTGAAAATGTCTCTTACAGTTGTTATATGTATATTACCCAATTCCGATTTCTCTTTTCCAAATAAAAGTCTCTGATTTACTGTTCCAGAAGAAAGAAGGCAATGTATTACCTTCCACTGTGTCAGGTGAAGTTAGATTTATTCTTCCAAGACGACAGTGGATTTTATTAAACAGATGTAAAGACTCAGGCATTGATAAAATGCCACTTAAAATCCCTCACCACACTTCTATTATTTATTTATGAAAGTCATGGGACCACTATATCACCCAATAAATAGTTCAATAACATAAATGTTATAATGTAAAAAATGTTTCTAAACCATTAAAGATTAAACTAACAATATAGCTAAGTCATGATATATTTCTTAAAGAGACACAACATTGTTCTTTGGACACTTATTCTTTTAAAAGGTCACTTAAACTTTTAAATCAATATTATACAAAGTGTTATTAAGCTATAAATATTATACAAATCTGTATGTCCCTTCATAAAGGATTTCCATAAACTTTGATGAGCAAAATATATTCCAATACTTGAATGGCAACAAATTACCGTCTACAGTAAGCACATGTGTCTCACTCACTTTATTATTTTAATTCCAAAGTGTCACTGAAGAAAGAATTTCATCCAATTATCGAATCTGAACCTGGCTGGGCTAAGAGAGCTGTTGTATTGACAAAGGTTGGCTTTGGACCATTCTGTGCTTCATTATCCACCAACCATGCTGTCACAGTTCCTCACCTCAAGAATTCACATTTTAGAGAGTAGCGTTTAAGTACATTAATTAGTTACACTGTAATTTCTGGCTAGACTCATATGAACAAAGAACTGTTACTGATGGCTCATTCACAGAGTTATTCCCTTTTGTGTAGTTGGCTCAGAGATTCCCTCCAGATTTCTCTATCATCACCTACACAGCTCTCCCACTGGCTATAAAATACTGCAGCAGCTTGTAGGTAATTGATCAGACAAGTGAACTGTAAAATATTCATTTTCTACTTCAACAGCCAGATAAATCTCTTGGGAAGAGGATGAAAATATTGCTTATGCACATCAGGGTCAGTAGAGTAATAGCAAGGTTGCTGATAAGCAGGGGTCCACTACAGAGCTAATACTTAATTCGGTGCTGTGCTCCAGACAGAGCAAGCAGCCTCCTTTTGCCTGAAGCTACAAGTCTCATTATATACTGAACCCGAGGCATCAACATCAGTGCCCCAGTCCTGTTGCTCAAAGGATGGAGCTTCCTCTTTTAATTAATCAGGTTCATCTCAGCATTACAAGCCAAATAGCCAATTAACACTTAGCTACTGTAACCAAAATGCTAAAAACTAAATTGCTAATGAAATGAGAATGGAGGAAGGTAACTGTGCAAAGGATGCTGGGAATGCAGGTTGACTGAATTCTTAATAGCACCTGTGTTCTTTTTTTCTGCCTCTTCTTTTGAATGCCAAGCTGTTTTAATTGAAAGTTGTCAGACCCAGGCTACGTTCAGAATAGACAAGCCATGGCAAAAGTAATAAATTATTTAGTTTTCTTTGTATAGTTGCAATAGTAAAAAAAAAAAAAAAAAAATGCTAAGAGGCATTTGTCCTGCTTTTTTCCCTGTTTCCACTTTCAACCAGTTTATCAAGATGTCTCAATCAGTGAAGTATAAATCTGAACCCAAGAATTTTTTAGAAGCATAACTTTCTTAAGAAACTTGTGCTGACTTTAAAAAACAGGATCCATAGTGCCTAAGATGTACAGTTCTGTATTATTTCTTGGTTTCCTCCCCCTCTCTTCCTTTATCTGTAGAAAATTCTTGCATTCCCTTCTTTTTTTTTTTTTTTTTTTTTTTTTTGGTTTTTCGAGACAGGGTTTCTCTGTGTAGTCCTGGCTGTCCTAGCACTCACTTTGTAGACCAGGGTGGCCTCGAACTCAGAAATCCGCCTGCCTCTGCCTCCCGAGTGCTGGGATTAAAGGCTTGCGCCACCACGCCATTCCCTTCTTTTTAATGCCCAAGGAAGTGAGGAAAATGGGAAAAACAGTTCTCATTGCTCACTGTTGTTCCCCATTCTCTACTGATTGTCAGAATTAGTTTGACTTACCCAGATGAAATATTAATATGTAGGAATAGGAAAGAAAAATAAAATGTTCTTCATTCCTTGAATGCTTTTAATTGGAACAGATTACTATAAAGGAGGGTTAACCTAGCAGGAATTTATTAGCATTTACACTTCGCATGTACATGGGAGAGACTGAGGGCATGGCATGAGTAATTCAACTAAGAAATGGCTCCAGTTTTCAGCTTGTGTAGCATCTTCATCAAAGAAGAGTAACTTTTGAATGAGAGGTAAAAAGGTTGACATCTTTTAACATCTTCATGGAAAGGAAATTTACATCTTTATGGAAAGGAAATTGTGGGGAGATATGTCAATTGCAGATAATACCTAATATATGCAGCTCTGGTGGTATCTTCAAGTCAACATCATGTAAAGCTCTCCTAGGTGTCTAGACTTTGTCCTTGGAGAATGAGAAGCTGGGCGGAGCTTGCTGTCCATTAAAGTTCTGTCTTATTTTTTAGTAGATGAAAGAACTGAGTGCCTTCCTACACTTGCTGCTTCTTTGCTGTCTTCTGTTCAAAACAACCCATCTCGTAGGAAGATACAACTGACATGACACTTCAGGCTGTCTCTGCCCTGTGTCTCTCAAGTAGCATAAGAGTGTCCTCCATAGAGCTCCTTTGTGTGTCTTGCCCTCATCAAGCATGCTTTCTCTCACATCTCATAAAGAGATACCACACTTGAAGAAATACCTGCAATTCATTGAATAGTTTTCCAAAACCCACTTGGATTTTGATTGTCTCCACCATGATCTAGTATCTGCCATCATCACTTATGTCTTTCTCTCACCCTCAAATACAATGAATGGCTCTTTATTAAACGGCTTCACGGCTCTGTATGTGAGCCTGATGCCTTTCTTCAAACCCTCTTCTTTCTTCCTATAAATAAAAACAATTGTGTAGTTGGATGAGTGAGTTCATGTAGCTTTTATTTATTTTTATGTTTTGTTTTTGTTTTTATTTTGTTTGTTTGTTTGTTTGTTTGTTTTTTTGAGACAGGGTTTCTCTGTATAGCCCTGGCTGTCCTGGAACACAATTTGTAGACCAGGCTGGCCTTGAACCCAGAAATCCACCTGCCTCTGGCTCCAAGTGCTGGGATTAAAGGTGTGTGCCACCATGCCTGGCTCATGTAGCTTTTAAAAAGTGGTGAAAGTGTATCAATTTGACAGCAGTCAGTGGTTTGTATCTCCATATTTTGTCTGTTCATGTTTTAGTTTTGTCTTGATTTTTTTTGTTTTGTTTTTCTTTAAGCTCTGAGATACTCTGGTAATCTAGGGGCAACATGAGAATGTACATTCTGTCTCGTTAATATGAATTTAATCTCTGCTAAGAAGCTTAGTGGAAAGTAAAAAAGCAATCAGAAAATATCTAGACCTTCTTTTACTTGGCTGCATTCCTTAAACAAAGGACAATGGGAAAGGTTGCTACAGTTAAGGGCTTCTTACTGAAAAATGTATGCGGATGATAGGAGAAGCTTCAGAGTCTGAGACTATTCTCTCTATTTGTGCATATTCTCACTGCTAATGGAGTTCACTGACAAAGTACTGCTTTCTCTCTCTGAATGCTTCATGGCTTCATGTAGGCACAGTAACATGACCAACTCATTTTTGTTCTCTTTCATACCATGACACAGTCATATATATAGGGGTAATGTACTTTATATTTTGATGATAGCACATTATATTCCAGTAAAGAAACATTTATTTCTTTTTTAATATTTTCTTTATTTACATTTCATATGTTATCTCCTTTCCCAATTTCTGCTCCTCCCACCAAAAGTCCCTATTCCATACATCCTCCCCCTGCTTCTATAAGGGTGTTCCTCCAGCCACCACCCAACCACTCCCTGCCTCCTTGCTCTGGCATTCCCCTACACTGGTGCAACCATCCTTCACAGAACTAAGGGCCTCTCCTCTAATCAATGTTCAACAAGGCCATCCTCTGCTACATATGTGGCTGGAGCCATGGGTTCCTTCATGTGTACTTGTGAGCAGAAAGGGAATATTAAGAGCCAAATAAGTATATGTTCAACCCAGTCTGTCAGAAAAATGATAGAAATTTCCTTACAAAATTGCAAAAATAACAACAACAAGAACAACAACGAGTGAATTGATACTTGGATCAGGCAGTTTCTTTATCTTCTCAGTCAGAGATCAAAACCCAGTAAGTAAGGAAAACATTACAAATTACTTGCGTCAGATCTAAAACAAAGGGGTACACATTAAATTGATGCCTAGTTAAATCTGATGAAAGATTACTTATATTTGCTTCTTTAATGTATCCTGAATTTTGTTGTTTTTTAAGTGTAATGTTTATAGTTAAAATTGCTAAGCTGATATGTATCAGTATGTGCATAGGGGCTGTGAGATGTTAGCAATCATGACAAATGGAAGCCATAGAGTTCCCTCTTTTCCTTCCCTTCCTTTTTCTGTTTTTAGTCTATTTTTCAATTATTTTGTAATGAGCATGGAGATATCTTCTAAAAGTAATTCAATATTCAAATTTAATTACATTTTCTCTAGGAGTGCTTAATGTATCTAAGATGTGGTCACACTTTACAGCTCTTTGGAAGAGGCTAATGGTCAGTTTAGAATATGCTTTGTAGTAGGATTGTCAGTATCATGTTGTCTGCAGAGTCATGGCGTCCTGGGGAAGACAAATTAAACACCACAGGATTTTAATACTAACAGAAATTAGATTAGAAAGAGATACAACAGTTGGGGGTACAAATTCAAGGGGAAAATAAAGTATATCAAATCATTTTTTTTAGAGCAGAGCAGTTATTTAGTTGTCCACTCAAGTTGTAAATTTTCTCTTATAAATTACCTTCTTATCTTTTGAAAGAAGTCAAAATAGAAAACTTAAAAACAACACGACACCATCTTGCAGTAGTTTTTAAGCAGACGATTGTAGGATCAGCTTGAATCACACAGAACTTACACATCTTTTGAGATTGATTTCCTTTATACCTAAATAAAATTTTAATAATACAATTTCAGAGAAGGTGTTTTGATTTCTTGTATGATTTTCATGTCCTGATTAGTATTGCATAGTTTTATTTTACTATTTGAATATAAGATTTGACTTCTAAAAATATAATAATAACAAGAGAACACATTTCTCCTTATTGACATAAAAAGATTAAATATTACAATACAATGAAAATTCTTCCTTCTAGACTTATTGTTTCACATTTCTTTTCCTTTAACTGTTGTATGCTGGCCTGCGGCCTCCTTGAACCAGGTACACCTGGGAGGCAGGCTGGGGCTGAAAGAGACTTAAATGAGGAGAGGTTAATGGAGACCAAGACACAATTCTGTTCAAAGCCTGCCAGTTTACTCAGAGAGTGAGCTTAAAAGGGGGAAGGCCCATCCCCTGCCAGTCCATTCTTGGTGTCTAGAGCCAGCCAGTAGGCGACAAGCAGGATAGGATGTTCCTCCATAATATCTCTTTGGCCTCTCAGCTGGTAGCATTGTCTTGGAGAGAGCAGTGGCAGGTGACAGAACAAAAGAGCCATCTAGGTCAGAAGGCTCCACCCTAGGTAATCTCCTTCTTAGTGGCAGCAAGGTCAAAGTCTGGACCAGTCTGCTTCAGGGCTGAGGGAGGCTACATTTAACAGTAGGGTTTAGGATAGAATTGACTTTTACAATTCTTGAATTTTCTGATAGATTTACTATATCTTTCTGTATTCATAAGTCACTTGTCTCCTATACTTTGTACTTTACATAATGGTATACTATTGAGAGGAGAAAGACTAACAGGAAAGAAATACGCAAATATATGTAAGTACATTTTAAGTAATATTCAAATTTTGAGAAAGATCACAAGAGAAGAAAATATGTATTTATATACTTAAGTCTGATAAAATATGAGCAGATAAGAAAAACAGTGATTTGATAAGACAAGACACCATTGCTTGACTCTATGTCCCGGTTTCTTTAGAAATAAAAGCAAGTACAGAGAAGGAGCTTCTGGGAGAAAGATTCTATGAGTTACCATGAAGAGAGCAGAGGAGAGACAAGAAACTTTGTTTCTAATGCTTTCTTAGATGTCAAAGTGTTTTAAGCACAGTAGCTCATGTTGAATCCCATCAATATTGGTTCATATTGACATCATGAAATATGTTCAAAATTCTTCTAAAAAATATTTTTGGTTTTTTTAATGTTGCCTCATTATTCTGAGATATTATTTTCTATATGTTTTATATTAGAATTCAGAGACAGTCTTTTATATTCATTATATGTTTCTTCCCTGTTTGACAACACTTCTTTATTCATTATCTTTTTCTCCATGGAACTGTATTGTTACTCACTGGCTTGTAGTTCAGTCCATCTACGTTATGTATCAAGTTTCCAGATACCTGTGGGTTTGCTTCTGTCCTCTCCATTCCTCTGCTTTGGAAGATTCTTTCACCGTTGTGCACATGTTGAAATTATTAGCATGCTACAGAGTCTGAGATACACAGGTCTTAGTTTCCAAGGCTTCATAGAATTGACATGATTATTTCTTACCAGGAGTTGCATAGCTGAGGAAGTCAATATATTGGAGTACTACTCAGAAATTAAAAACAATGGATTTATGAAATTTTTGGACAAATGGATGTATCTGGAGGATATTATCCTTAGTGAAGTAACCCAATCACAAAGAAGTCATTAGATATTCACTCACTGATAAGTGGATCTTAGCACAGAAACATAGAACACCCAAGATACAATTTGCAAAACACAAGAAAATCAAGAAGAGGGAAGACCAATGGGTGCATACTTCATTCCTCCTTAGATTGGGAACAAAATACACATGAAAGGAGTTACAGAGACAAAGTTGGGAGCTAAGACGAAAGGATGGACTATCCAGAAACTCCACCACCTGGGGGTTCATCCCATAATCAGCCACCAAACCCAGACACTATTGCACAGTGCCAGAAAGATTTTGCTGAAGGGACCCTGTTATAGCTGTCTCGTATGAGGCTATGCTAGTGCCTGGAAAATACAGAAGTGGATTTTCACAGTCATCTATAAGATGGAACACAGGGCCCCCAATGGAGAAGCTAGAGGAAGTACCCAAGAGCTGAAGGGGTCTGCAACTCTATAGGTGGAACAACAATATGAACTAACCAGTACCCCCAGAGCTCGTATCTCTAACTGAATATGTAGCAGAAGATGGCCTAGTTGGCCATCACTGGGAAGAGAGGCCCCTTGTATTGCAAACTTTATATGCTCCAATACAGGGAAATGCCAGGGCCATAAAGCAGGAGTGAGTGGGTAGGGGAGCAGGGTGGAGGGAGGGTATAGGGAACTTTCGGGATAGCATTTGAAATGTATATAAAGAAAATATCTAATAAAAAAATAAAGCTATGTTAAAAACAACAACAATGACAATTAGAGTATACAAGTTTAGTGTTCTGGACTACAGTGCTGCTGCTGTATTGTTAATCCTCAACACCACATTTTAATAATTAATGTTTTCTGTATACTTTACTATACACCAAGGCTATTATTACAGTATGTTTTTCTTCAGGAATGCCTTCAATGTTTGAAATGAGCTATTTCATATAAATTTTAAAGTTAGCTTGTTAGTTTATATTAAAATTAAACAAATTTCTTCTTTTTTATTGAAATTAAATATTAATTTAGGAAATTTTTAGTCTGTTGTGTTCTTAATTTCATTACTATGGCCTTGTTCTCAATTCATGTGGACTTCATGCTTTCAACGAAACTCAAAGATTTTCTTCATATATATATATATATATATATATATATATATATATATATATATATATAAATTGCTATCATGTATATTGAAAGCAATGCTTTTAGTTATTTTGAATGTGACTTATTATTTTAATTTTGTTTTTGTTTACACAATTAATACAGTACAGTATTTCACAAAACGATTATTGAACTTGGTTTCATCTCAAATGATTAATCTTGATTATTTAATATTTTTGAGTAGAAATTATAATGGATTGGATATTTTTTTCTCTGTCCCTACAAATCTGTATATGGAAAACCCAATTAATGATGTGATAGCATCAGGAAAGGGCCCTTTAAGAGGCAATTGGACTAAGGATGCACAGTCCTATTGAATAAAGTTAGTACTACTGTAAAATAAATCCTGGAGTACCCACTTACCACAGTTTCTTGACCTTAGAGCAATAACAGCTTAGTGTATAAGCAAAAACCCCTTATTTTAGCTGGCTGCATGGTAGGTTTTCACCCATAATCATCTGGTCCCTTTTGAGTTATCTGAGGCAGTAAGCAATGTTGAATGCTTATGGTAGAGCCAGTCTACTCACTTCATGGCTATAGAGTAAAAGAAATAAAGAAATGACTGGGACATACAACCTCCTTTGAGGGCTTGTACATAGTAATATATAGTCCTCACCAGCCTTTGCTTTTCAAGTTTCCATCAATCCCCAGTCTTGCAAACTGGAAACCAGCCTTCAATACCCTACATATATGGAACCCCTGAGAGACATTTTAAAGCCAACCCATAGCAGAACTCATCGACCATGTGCAGAAACCATGGGCACTGTGTAGTTGTCATGTAGGAAACACACCACCTATGCCTGTGTCTTGATTTGGAATTTGTAAGACACTTGAAGTTTAATGCAACAAATTGCTGTTGTTGAGGGATTGCCTAGACTATAAGATTTTTATTATAGCAGCCCAAATAGACTAAATAGTTATATCCTCTTCAGAGAGTAAAGCATTTTGCTTTTCTTATTCCAATTCTTAGTCTTTTTCTTTCTATTTCTCAGCAAAATGCATCGATTATTCTGATAATACTAAAGAATAAAAAGTAACAGCTTTCATCACTGCCTCACCTTTGGTATTTTTTTTAAATGCAAGGTCAGTGTATCTCAACATTGAACTATAATATTTTCTATTTCTTTGATTGTTATTTCAACCCTTTTCTAGTTCCTCTTCTTTCTTTTAAGTATGTAAACAGAGTCCTTCTGAATACATTGAGAATATTTGCCAACTCACATGCATATCACTGTATGCTATATATTGTGTGAATTTATAATCAAAATATTCATACATTTTAATGATTTAATAGCATGGTGAATTTATTAATATTTTTCAAAACATTAACCTGTTTAATTTCAGAAATAAGATAGTAAAATTTAAGAGTCAAAATTACATTTGACTCTTATTACATTGACTCATTTATTACAAGTTTTCTACCTTTAATTGCAGAGTCAAATGTGATACATTTAATGTGAATTAGTTACTGTATTGTTTTTGCTGTCCTCATTGATAATGCCAATACAATACAGGAAATACTCTGTCCTGGAATGTGCAAATGTTTTATGGGAATTGAGAATTTGTTCCATTGTCTCTATAACAGATACAAGACTTTTGCCTGAGGGTGGTCTTTGAAAAGTGAGAAGCATTAAAATGTTATCATGAAAAAAGGATCTTCTCCTTTGGCTGTCTGTATCCATGCTTAAAAACTGAAAATGACTTCATTGTTTTCAGTTATAATAATATTTCTCTGAAAATTTAACATGCCTAAGTAAAATGCAGTTTACATTAATGTAAGGTGACTAAATATTCTAATATATAAAATATTAGTAAAAGGCCTGATACAATATTCCTCCTAATGAGATTAACAATAAGCACTGACATAATGTGCTTAAGCTATTTTATCTTCACATTTAAAATATAAATGCATCATGATTCAATCTACCTTTTATTTCTCAGCTCTGTATTACATTATGATTCAAATAATGATGTCTGACTATGGTCCTCTTTCCTTCTGAGATTTGAATACCATGTTTTATTCTAAACAAATATTCATATTGTTTTTATATATTGTTTTAATCTCTTGATTATATTCTAATTATATATCCTCACTGTGATCTATATTTGGATTTCCCTCAAGTTGCTTTACTATTTTGTTCTTGAAGGGATGTCACTCCTTCATTAACTCCTTGCAAGTGGTACATATGGAGTCTGTGGGCATTGGTAATATGTTTGAAATTCCTCAGCTTCCTTTTGTCCTCTTGCCCTGTAAGGCAATATCTACACTCATTTGTGTCTTGTTTCATAGTGGCAATTTGTTCATGATTTATCTTGATATTCTCTATGTCCAACCTCTATCACTGTCTTCATCAAAAAAAAAAAAAACATTGATATGTGGTCCACACTCATCATCACCCTCGCTCTAGATATCATTAAAATTTCAAATCAAAGTGGACACTGGTAGACATACATCATACTCCTGTCCTCCTGTCCTGTCTGCTGCCTGAGAGTCAGAGAACGAGTGCCTACAGGATTCTTTCTAGTGTTACACCTTGGGTATGTATGAGAGACTTCTGCTTTTGCCACAATGTGTGCCACTTTCTCTCTAGAGGCCACACCATTTTGTTTAGTTCTAGATTTAGAGCCCAAACTCTCCTCTGAACTTTACTCTCATGTTGATGTATATCTGTCTATCCATAGAGTTATGAATTCTAATAAACTCACTACTCCCAAAATCAGAAAAAAAATGTTTGAGATGACCAATGTTTCTATTTTTATGACATCTAAATATGACGCATTGCTATTCCATCCATTGGGAGGTCTAGGAAGATTTTTTTTTAATTTTCTTTGTTCTTTGATCATAAATTCTCCCTACAAAATGTAAGACCAGAAGAAAATAATTCTTCGTAATTGTTGTTCAATCTCATCTAAAATTTGAAATCATTTACATTTTTTGTTATGTCTTTCAGTGCTGGGCATTAGATTCAGGTTGTCAAGCATACCAGTCACACCTGTTCTGCCACTGACCTGAATTTCCAGTCCTATTTTATGTTTTTAAAATGATATTAAATCACAAAATAGCATATGCTAAATGATAACAAATATTGATTATATTTGATCCATTAAGTAGGAAAATATTGACTATCTCTATCACTACTAATGTTAATGTGTTTTTCTTGACATTCTAGAAGACCTGTTGTGAGTCTGCATGTTCAGAAAATGGAATCTATATCCTCACACACACATAGTGGTCACACTACCACTAAGATACAAATTGATCTACTTTTTTATGATGTGCTTATCTATGACATTTTTAGGGATTTTCAAAAGTCTCCTGGCTTTCTAAATTCCTCCTAAATAGTGAATGCTTCTCTGATGTTGCATGCAACTAATTATGTTGTATAAATATGAATTTACCTAGAGCAATTTAGGATAATTTCTCTATCATTAGCCACTTGAAAATCAATTAAAAATATATATTAATTTACCTATTAGAATAGATTTTGAAGAATCTTCTGTGTACCTTTCAATGCTTTAGTGAGCTCCAGTTATTCAAAATAACACTTGTGACAAATATAGTAAATAAAAATATTCTTCATAATCTCTTTGACTGTGTGTGTTATGACTGGAAAGTTAACTAAACTTGATCATCTGTAGGAGAGCAAGAAGCAGGAGGCTTCCCATTACAAGCACCTGTAAGATAGTAAATCATGAGCCTATGCAGACCCATAGATACTGGCAGAAAACAGAAGGCTGCAGATCAAACACAGGAAGGCAGTAGACTACTCAGTCTTATGGAGGCAGAGATCTCCAAAAGCCAAATTAGGCCTGGCAACACGAAGTGCTAGGTAACGTCTGCTCATGCGTATACTAGATGAAGAATCCTGTAACCATAGGCTTTTCCACCTGTGCCCCAGTTCTCAAATAACAGCTCAGTGGCTTAGTTTTATTTATGCATAAAAATGCCTAGGCCATAAGCTTTGGCTGATTCCCTGACTAACTCTTAACTTATGTAACCCATTTGTTCTAACCTGAGTTCACCTACATGGCTTGTTTCTTCTTAGTTTCATATGTTCACTTTCTTCAGAGTTTGGATAGCAAATCCCTTGCACCTGAATGTATCCCAGAGTTCTGTTCTCTCTACAATAAATCCCTCCTCCTATTTCCTGCCTTTTGCTAATAGGTTATCAGCTTTTTATTAACAGGTGATGCTTCCACACAACTATCACTACATCTCCCCATCTTAGCATAATAAAATGCTCTTTCTCTAACATCAATAAACATATATAATATGAACAATTGTGAAAACCATCATTAAGAATTACATTCACAATTTCCAGCCCATATGTATTTGGCAACTTTGGAGAAAGTATTCTATTATCTATTCTATCTTCGTGATTCCAAATCTCTGTATCTAAATTATTTTCTATCAGAACTTTCATTACCTACCTAAAAAACATCTAATTAGACCTAAAAAATTTCTTAAATCATAAACAATTTAAGCTTAATTGTGAGACTATACTTTTCTAGTCTTCAATCCCATCAGAAACTTGAGAAAGGTAAATATTACCTGAATATGCAGGAACTGCAGACAAGCAACGTACAAAACTATAGAAATGACAAAGATACCCAACTGCCAGGACAATCATACAAATTCTCTCTGAGTTGTTCTAACATCCATCTTTAGCCTACTGTCCCAGAATATCTGACAAACTATTTTTGTTCTGTGAAGCAGGAATACTGAAGGACTTACCGGACTTGTCTCGTAAATCTTGCAAATTGATTTCCCTGTGTCCCATTATCCAGTGTGTACAGCATTCTGTCTGTAGTTGAAGCAAGGGCAGTGTCTTGTCCTATGGCTAGCCATTGCACATATGAAGAAAATTCTGCATTATACTAAACAGTTTGTAATAGCAGCAGCTTTAAAAAAGACTAGAACTTATTTTGCATTTTAAAGAAATAAGAGTTGAAAATACATGTGATATATATATGTATATGCACATGTATATATATTATATATGTGTGTGTATATATGTATATATATATATATATATATATATATATATATATATATTCTGTTCTTTTGTAGTAAAATTTAACCTTAAATTTTTATCACTATACAAAATCCATACCAATGTAAATATATTTGGCTTTTTGTTCTTAGTCTAAAAGTAGATTTAATATTCTAAACTTTTATCCTATTATCCTTATACACCATTTTTTTTCTTTTCATCTCTTCTCCCACTTTTTTAACACTATATAGGAGAGCATGGAGGATAGATAAAAGAAAAGAAATAATAATAGTAGTAGTAATAATAATAGTAGTAATAATAATAATAAATCCATGTCTAACTTCCCTTACTTTGTTTCCTATCTGTCAAAGACTACAAACGATTTACCCACTGCACAATCAAAACTCACCCACCCCACATTTTGGGAATGGGAAATTTTTCTGTTATAATTGCTTCCTGGTGTCTAGAGGCATCTTTCCCTAATATGCTCTAAGAAAATTGGGATATCAAGCAAGTCCCAGGATGACTAGTCATAAATTTTGTTGTCCAGTCTCTGTGTGCTGAGAAAATTCAGAGCTTAATTGAAGTCCTACTTGCAACAGACTGAGATGCTAGATCAACTGGAGTGAGCAGCTTTGAAGCTGTTCTGGAAGCAAGTTTTGATGAGACAGGTATTGAGGTAGTCGGAGGTTGGATGAAGCAGGATGCTGTAATAAATATGTCTCAGCATCTCAGCATCTCAGGATCCTTTCAGCATCCTTAAGGGGAATCTTGTCAGGGAAGCTTTTAACTTCATTGGTGTCTGTAAACATATAAACTTTCACAGGTAATAAACATTTTTGCATTAACATATGTATGGAGTGTACTGTGTGCATAGTCAGTTAATGATGGTTCTCAAGGCATCTGTCTTCCTTTTTAAGTTACTTTGGACTATATAACCAATCTGTAATATAAATTTTCTTCCATGCCATTTGAATGGATGCCATGATAAGTCCTGTAGCCAATAACATTTATTTTTCATGCTTTGCTAAAATTCTGTCTGCAGACATTTTCATGTTCTAGCTCCTCTCATAGCTCTTCCCAAGAAGAAGGATCAGCAACATATGTTAACTGTTTTGTTGTTGTCTTGACTTCTATCTTCCTGTCTGCAACCAAGATCTTCAGGGGTCTTCCCTGGTGAAATCTGTGTTTTATTAATTTGGATTGAATCCAAAGCTTTTCTTCTCCTTGAAATGAAGACAAAACCTCTTCTTCAATGCAATATGTTTCCTTCATTCCATTTTGTGGTTTTCATATATAGACTGGTTTAATTCAGCAGTCTTTTCTAAAATCCAGAACTTTTCAACAATTGTGCTTTGTCTCATTGACATTTAAAATGTTTAAAATTAATAAAGCATTATTTAATATATTTCTAGAAGGTTCTATATCCTTTTTCTGCTCTATGAGCATTTCATTAATATACTGTTAGATCTCTCCATACCTGCTTAATCTGTAGAGTCGTGAAATATATCTGTAATATTTTCTGTGCCATAATGTCTAAGTAAGTGTGTATTACAGGTAACAGATAAGCATCATCAGCTTCAATCTCCAAAGGAATCTCCAAGATAACAATTGTATCTAATAAAGACGCAATCACAGAATCATCCTTTTCAAAATTCAAAGCAAAAGCCCATTGAAATTCTGAATATATGTCAATTGTATGATGAATCAATATATGTACATCTATTAATTCTCCAAATTCTACAAAATTAAAAACAATTTATTGTATGATGATCCTCTAAGATGACCTCATTAGACAGAATCTTTATTTTTAATTCAAAATATTGTATTCCAAAGTGTTGCCATTCTAATTCCTCAGACTTTTGTAGATTTTTCTCATCTAGAACTACATTTTTTTTTTTTTTTTTTGCTGTTGTTATGGGTTCTGCGTTGGATTCTTCTGAAGATTCTTTCCTCTGATTTAAAAGAATCAGATCCTTTAATCTCTGTTCTATGGCCTCTAATCTGATATTGAAATGTTTACTCTTCTCCTCCTCTAAGTCTGTTTTATTATGATCTTTCTTAAAAACGATGTATACAACTACAATAATTATTGGACATACAATTATTTTCATGTTGAAAATCAAAGCAAGATTATATTGAATCCAAATGCCATCTTTTACAGTGTTTTCCATTTTTTAACATGAAAGTATTTTCTATTATAATCTTTCTTACTCATGGAGAATTTCTTTTCTTTTCTTTCTTTCTTATTTATTTAGATATTTTATTTTACTTTTCGTTCTTACTTCTTTCTTTGGAGACTTTATTTTCTATGTTTATTTATTTCTCTCAAATTGTTCATTAAACTTAATATATTTTTCTGTATCTAATTATCTCTAAACTCTCTCCTCTTTCTTATGGGGGAGTCCTTTTTTAATATTTAATTCTGTCTTTAAGGATTTTATTTTAGTGCTTTTAAACAAAATATTTATTTCTTTTTTACTGTTTTTAAACTTATACATTACCAGTTAAGAAATTTAGGGATTTCAGTTCCACCGCAACTTCAAGAAATATTCTATTCCTGCTGCCCTTCTATACTTTTGAAAGCTTCTCAGGCCTGCATGTGTCTATGTGTCTATGCTGACTACCTCTGCCCTCTCACTTTGGTTTAGTAAGCTGCCCTTTTCTATTTTCCCTTCTGTGCATGCTGAGCCTCATGTCCTCAGTATCTGCCAGGAGCAACCTATTGGCCTAAGCCCTAGAAAGGTTTTTGCATGTGGTGCCTGCCTGAGTCTCCGGTTTCCCTTAGCTCACTCTTTTTTGTTTGTTTGTCTTTGTTTGTTTTTTTGTTTTTTGTTTTGTTTTTTTCGAGACAGGATTTCTCTGCATAGCCCTGGCTGTCCTGGGACTCACTTTGTAGACCAGGCTGGCCTCGAACTCAGAAATCTGCCTGCCTCTGCCTCCTGAGGGAGTTAGCCTCCAGCCTACCCAGGAAAATTAGTCCAGCTCTGTGAAGCACTTGTTTCCCTGCCTTTCCACATGCTTTCATAGCTTTCTTGCCTTATTTTCTGAGCTTTCTCTGGCTCTATGTTTAATAACAAACATGTCCCTCCTTGGACTACAATGTAACTGCAGCCTTTTCCACCCATGCCCCAGTTCTCAAGTAATAATTTTGAGGTTTACTTTTATTTACGAATAAATACCTAGGCTATAAGCTTTGGCCGGTTCCCCAACTAATTCTTAATATAACCCATTTATTCAGATGATGTTTCCACACTGTACACTAGAGATTATCCCCACAGAATACCAAACGTTACTACTCATGTAATAAGTACTAAGCAAGCTTGTTCTGTGACTGGAAGAATCCCAGGCACAGTGCTACTTTTTTTGATTAAGTTGTAAGGGGAACTGACTCTCCTGTTAGGATTATCATCTGATTAAAATATCCTGTCGAGCAGCTCCAGTAATGAAACAATCATGACCCTTTCAGTATGTCCCACTAATCAACAACTTTATGCTATTGTTTATAAATACTTATGTATAATTTGAAAAATTACTTATGCAGAGAACCATATAAATAGAATGCTCATTTGATGTGTCCAGAAATGTTTTTATTACTCTCATTATAGAGTAAGATTTGGAGATTTTATTTTGTATTATTACTCTCCTCCAAAACTGACCACATTTAAATTTCTGTACAGTAATATTTTACCTATTTCCAACCATACTGTTTAAGTTGGACACAGGTCGCTAATCAAAATACTACTTGTCTGTAAAAAACAAACAGCACTAGAGTCACTCCTAAAGACATTATGCTATCTAGATCAGTGCTTTGCATAACCATTGTCATGCATGGGTCTGCATCAGATAGGGCCCTAGAAATGAAATGAAAAATGGACACATGCCTCATTCCTAACCCAGAAGCTATTTCCAATTAATAACTACTTGCAACTGTAAATTTACTTTACTCCAAGGGATTCTCATGGGAGAAACAATCCACTCTTAAGGGTAGGCAGTATGTTCAGAGTACATGGCTAACAAAAAGTGAACTCAAATGCATCTTCCTTTTCTCACAATATCCCATTGGGGGGGGGGGGTCTTTCCTTATTGTTCATTTTTGTTTTGTTTCCTTTCATTATATATATATATATATATATATATATATATATATATACACATATACACACATATATATAGGTACATATATATACATATATATACATACACACACACACACACACACACACACACACACACACACACATATATATTCTTTTCTCTTTTTCCATCCAGTTTCTTTGCATATACATTTTGGCTTCCAGCTTTTGGGATTGCAAAGTGTGTGGACCAATGGGACCTATATCTGTTCCTTGTGCCTTTTCTGGCGGCTCTTTCTCTGCTGTTCATTTATTTTGTCCTATTTTGATGTATTTGTTTGTTTTTGTTAATCATCTTTTATTTAGTTTTTTCTTCACTTTTCCCCCCGAAAATCCTTTTTGCATATATTGAGGCTTCCAGATTAGTGTTTTCTGAGCTACCTACCTGAGTGTGGGAACCTGTCTGGATCTATATCTCTTTCTGTTCTTGGGCTCTTCTTCTTCTATCTTGTTGTATTCCACTGTGTTATTTTTTCTTGTTGTTGTTTTATCTTATTTTTATCTATTATTATTTATTATTGTCCCTTAGAAGACTTTTTTGTTTTGCTGTTATTTGTTATTTGTTTGTTTGTTTGTTTTGTGAGAGAAAATAAGGGATATGGGGGAGAGGGAGGAAGGAACTGGAGGGAAAGAGCAAGGAGAAAATATTCAGCATAGATTTTTTTAAGGGATTTTTTAAGAGTTATTTATTTATTTTATGTATGTGAGTGCACTGTTACTTTATTAAGACACACCAGAAGATGGTATCAGATCCCACTACAGATGGTTGTAAGCCAGCACATGATTGCTGGAAATTGAACTCAGGACCTCTGGAAGAGCAGTCAGTGCTGAACCATCTCTCCAGCCCTGACTTAGTGGGTTTTTTTTTTTTCAAATCTACTTTCAATTAAAAATATGTTCAGGGATTATCTTTTAGACTGTCTTGATCTCTTCTTCCAACCATCAAGTCCTAACATTGTTCTAGGGGCAACATTCTCATCAGTTGCTTCCTTTTCATTTTGCTGCTATTTGCTGCTTTGTACTTACTCTCGGTCAAGCTGTCCTGCATTGATCTTGATGAGTTCCTCCCACACATGCCATATGATTATCCCCTGGCTTTTGCTATAATTTCCTTTGTTCTCTTATATTTTGAATTAGCCAGGTTTTGGAGTACACATTTTGCTTCTTTAAAGTTTAGTTGTTATTGTTTTGTTTTGCTTTTATTTTCATATCATCACACCTTCCCAAATTCTTTGATGTCCTTAGGACATGATGGGATGAGGCTAATTCTGAAAGAGTCCTATGTTTAGGTTATTGTCATGATGCATTGATAAATAGTAGACAGAATAGTGGATAGAAACTATTTTTCTATCACATTTTAAAGTAAAAGTTTCAAAAGCTTCCATTAGCATTTGACAAGTACATAGAAATTCTTGCCTATTTTTTTTTTTTGATCCAATGGTAAAGTACCTGTAGTGGTTTCAATGAAAATGTCACCATAGGCTCATTTAGTTGAACATTTGGTCCCCGGTTGGTGGAAATGAAAGAGGAAAATTACCGACCACCAGAACTCTCCAACTCAGAGCCCTCCTACCCCTCCCATCTGGAGATTGTTCCCAGAACCCTCCAGAACTCTCACCCCAGAGTACATTCTGAACTCTCACACCAGAGTCAGACCCCCTCTCAAATGAAAACTGTTCCGGGGACATTTCTGAGATAAGGGTTTCCTGGAACGAACCCAGTCCTACCCCTCCCAACTAAGGACTGTGCCAGGGACATTTTTGAGATAAGGGTGTGAGTAAAAACCTCAGTTCCAATGAATCAAGTACATGGCCAAAGTGTGGGACGCGGTTGCAAAAGCACTTTGGAAAAACCCTTGGTTGAATCACTTAGTGACGTAAAAACTGTATTTTCCCTGCCCTGCTCCCCCCCTTGCCTCCTACCTATAAAAGCCTGTGAAAATTTGGGCTAGGGGCCGGATCTCCTCTGCACCTTGCAGGCTGCATGAGGTCCGACCCCAGATATCTGGTATATGTGCTTTTTGTTTGTTTTGTTTGCTTTCTTGTCGTTGCTGTATTAAATCTTACTCCCTATACATCTTAAGTACCGGTCTCAGTGTCTTCTTGGGTGCGCGGCTGACCCGAGGCTTGAGTAAGTGCCTCCCTTTGGGAGTTTTGGAATCTTTCATTTGGTGCATTGGCCGGGAATCAGCGCGTTTACCCAGAAGTCCTGGACCCGCTCAGAAGTAAGATTTACTGTTCTGCTTTGGTCTAGTGTCTGTGTTCTGTTTACTGTGGGCCTGGGAGAGGCCATCTGAATCTGTATCTGGTGCGATCGCTGTTTTGGGTTTGCGTGACGCTCTGTGCTCAGTACGAGCACCAGAGACCGTGCTCCGGGACTGTGGGCCTGGGAGAGGCCATCTGACTGGAGACCAAGCAGGTCTCAATAGAGAGCACGGGGTGGGTAGAGATAGACGTATCTGGTGCCCACCGTCCGATCGCCCTGGGGGACGCCCCAGGAAGACAAGGGGAGGGTCAAGGACGCTTGGCGGACCCCTCTGAAGGCCGAGAGACCATCACTTAGGTGGAAGGTCTAAGCTGGCCGGCCTTGGAAAGGCCATCTGAATCTGTGAGTTGCCTGTGGGCGACGGGAAGTCGCCGCTGTTTTTGGTTTCTTTTTGTCTGAGTCTCGTGTCTGCTTTTGTCGTGTCTGCTATTATTCTAGAAATGGGACAATCTGCTGGGTGTGTAGGTGTGGAACTGCTGCATTTGTGTATTCTGAGATTGTGGGTTTATTCTGGCAGTGGCTGTGAGAGGACGACTGTCTATGGCCTCACAATCTGCACCCCAAAAAGATGTTCCAAGGGAGACCCTGGAAGGAGTGCCCAGGGTACAGAACAGTCAAAAAGACCTGGCTGTTGCCTGGCAGAGTGAAAGAGAGAGAGAGTGTTCTCTCTGCCAGAGCGGGAGTGGATGTGGAATCCCACCCCTATCAGGAAAAAGAGTCAATGTGAAATCCGACCCCGTCAGAAAATAGTGTTTGGCTGGTTGTGTAAGTCCAAGCGTGGACGAGTGTGCTTGTTTGTGTCACGTGACAAGACTGTGTGTGTGTGTGTTAACCCTTTGTCGACTGTAGACTTGGACTGACGTCAGGACAAAATTTGTCAGCAATAGTTTTAAAAAAGAAAAAAAAAGGGAAAAAAACTCAGTGCTGGTGAGTCCCAGACTGCTCAAAAGAGCTCTGAGATTGCAGAGCTGGGCTAAGAATTTCCGGCTTTGGCAGCGCGGGTAGGGCTTTGATAGCAGCAGTGGCGCTGAGGTTCTGGCTTCTGTAGGCACGGCAGAAGCAGAGGCTGTCTGTGCCCTGAGTTGTAAAATGCTGATAGTGAGTGCAGCGGCCTGCCGGCCCCCGCCTGCCAGTCCCGGAGTGGCCGTGAAGCCTGCCACAGCTGGGGAGGGGCCGACTACAGCGTCCCTCTTTTGGTCCCCCCCCCCAGAGTCTACCCGCACTCCCTTGTGCCAGCCTGGCTGCGTGCTCCCTCCCCAAAGACAGTGCAGAGAGCACCAGGAATCTATCAGGTAGTTAAATAGTTAAATTGCCGCCTCTGCCTGCCAGCGTTTGTTTGCCACTCCCAGGAGTTTACGCCGCATTCCGGCTGGGCTCTTCACATCAAAGGATCTGTTTTCAGCCTTTGCCTGCCTCTTGGGTGGGAGAAAGGCTCATTCTCCTGCCCTCTGTATCTTGTCTCTTGTTAACAGAGAAAAAAAATTGTGTTCATTTTGAGATATCAGTGTGCAGCCAGATGTAAGAGCTACACTCCCTTCTCTGCCCCATGTGTTTTCTCTTCTCAGGCACTGCCCTGAGCTGTGTGAGTTTGTTCTAAGCTCCGGTGAGGGAGACATACAAGGTAAGGAGCACCTGACTGCCAGGCTCTGTTGAGGGTCTCATGTCTGTGGGACTAGTAAATGTCCCATCAATCTGACCTAGGTTATGAAAAGTTACAAAAGTTAAGAGAAAAATAGAGGTCTGCAAAGAAGAGCTGAGAGCAAAGCTTCAGCAGACTCAAAAGAAATAGGTTAACAGTAAAAAGAGGTAAAAATAGAGATAAAGAAAATTAGGTCTGAAATGAGAAAGATACTCTAAATGAGAAATATTTAAAAGAGGAACCAGTAAAATGAGGCTGGCAAGTACAGAGACCAGAGTCAGAATCAGAAATGTGCTGTAAGACAGAAAAATAAACCAGGGTAGTCGAACTATGAAAAAGTTAAGTGACAGAATATAGATGTAATAATTAGATAACATTCAAAGTAAGCAAGGACAGGGAAGAGACACAAAGAGATATATATATAGATAGAAAGAGAGACATTATATGAGATCTCCATTACAGTTAAGAAACAGGAGTAAAGAGAGATAACTGACAAAGACTAGAACCTAGCAAAGTGACACTTGCTAATAATACTAGCACTTAGAGATGATCTGTAAAAAATAAGGAGCCAGAAAATTTTCTAAAAAAGATAAGAGAAATGAAATGCCGGCCACAAAAGTCAGGGAAGCTAGAAAACTTAGTACCCGGCAACAAAAGCAAGCTTTTGGCTGAAGATCAAAGTGTTTACTGTTATCTGTTAAAGAAAAAGAGACTGGTGGTCTACCTGTTAAAAGCAGCTAAAAAGAGACTGTGTTTCATATTCCTCCACTGACCAATGCAAAGCAAGTTTAAAAGGTTCCTGGACACTGCAGGCCTTTGCAAACTGTGGATTCCAGGTTTTGCTGAATTAAAAAGATAAACAGCCCTTCGTATAAAAAATAAAGAACAACCTTGGATGGCCTTAGATGCTATTGAGACTGCCCTAATGTTGTCCTAACTTTGGGACTCCTAGATGTGACTGAGAACAAAAGTATTGCCAAAGAGGTTCTTACTCAGAGATTGGGACCCTGAAAAAGACCGGTGGCATACTTGTGAAAATTAGACCTGGTGACTGTAAGATGACCTGCTTGTCTGCACATAAGTGGCTTCTGGTCAAGGACGCAGATAAACTGACTCTGAGACAAAACTTGGCACATGCCCTAAAAGTGTGGTTCAGCCCCCTGACCGATGGCTGACTAATGCTCTGGAAAACATGAACTCTTGGCACTAACCCAAGCCCTGCGGTTGGCTAAAGGCAGAGACATCAAAGACAAAGAAGAAATTCTGGCCCTCCTAGAGGCTCCTGAATGGACTGGGTGAGTTGGGGTAAAGCCCAGCTATGTCGCACTGAGGTGACCTACCTAGGGTACACCCTCCGGAAAGAAAGCGGTGGCTCACTAAAGCCAAGAAAAAGACTGTGATGCTGATCCCAACCCCCACCACCCCGCGCCAAGTACGTGAGTTTCTGGGAACGGCGGGCTTTTGCAGAAAAAAAAGTCCCATTCACCTGGACTGAAAAACACCAAAAAGCCTTTGACAGCATAAAGGCAGCCCTGCTTGTTAAAGACGCTGACAAGCTTACTCTGGGTCAGCATGTGACTATACCCACTGCCAGAGTTTACTGCTCCTTGGCGGATGACTCCACTCCTGTACATCAATGTGCTGATGTCCTGGCTGAGGAAACTGGAACAAGGAGAGATCTGACTGATCAGCCTTGGCCAGGTGTGCCTGCCTGGTACACAGATGGCAGCAGCTTTGTCACAGGAGCAACAGTAGTAGATGGAAAGCAGCTCATATCCATGGGGCCATCTACCAACAGAGGGGGCTACTTACCTCGGCAAGTAAAGATCAGATCAGCCTTGGCCTGAGAGTTTGAGCTGGTACACGGACGGCAGTAGCCTCACGATTGAAGGTAAGCAGAAGGCGGGGACAGCAGTGCAGTGGTGGACAAAAAGCAAGTGATCTAGGCCAGCAGCCTCCCTAAAGGGACTTCAGCCCAAAAAGCTAAATTTGTGGCTTTGATACAAGCTTTATAAAAGTCTACACTGACAGCAGGTATGCTTTTGCCACTGTATGGAACAATATACAGACAAAGAGAGCTGTTGACATCTACAGAAAAAGACCTAAGATGCTGTGAACAAAAGAAATCAGATGGCAGATCTAACCGCCAAAAACAGGCATCCCAAAGAGCAATGATCCTGGCAGTCTAAAGACTATCAAGTTATAGACAAATTAAGACTGGTAAAAGAAACCCTGTATAAAATGGTAAAAACTGAAAGAAAGAAAACTAGTCCTCCCTTGAAAAGACAGACCTGACATCAACTGAGAAATAAACTTTACTGAGAAAAAACGTTCTCAAAATGGATAAATGAGACTGCTCACATAGTCATCAAGAAGATTATTAAAGAAAATTTTTCCAAGGTTCAGAGTGCCAAAAGCAATAGTGTCAGATAATAGCCCTGCTTTGTTGCCCAGGTAAGTCAGGGTGTGGCCAAGCATTTAGAGGTCAAATAAAAATTATATTGTGTGTATAGACCTCAGAGCTCAGGACAGATAAAATAAATTAGTTTAAAACTCTATGACAGACCTTGACAAAATTAATCGTGGAGACTGGCACAGACTTGGTGTTCCTTCCCTATGCCCTATTCAAACGTATTCAGTTTTACTCTTTTTAAGATCTTTTATGAAACTCCTATGCCCATCATAGTCTCAAATGATGTGTTTAAACCTATGTTGTTATAATAATGATCTGTATGCTAAGTTAAAAGGCTTGCAGGTGGTCTGGTCACAACTGGGAAAAATTGGACTGAGTACATGGACGACATTGCTCCAGGGATCCCAACAGCTGAGACAGTGAACGAGCTGGGTACCCCAAGGACATCTCACCAGTTCCAGCCAGAGATCTGATCTACGTGCACCTACATCATGCCCAGACCCTCAAGCCTCGCTAAAAGGGCCCCTGCCTAGTTCTGTTTACTAATGCTTCTTGTTCTGTTTTTGTTCCCATGTTAAAATAGAGTCTTTCATTTGATGCATTATGCAGTATCTGAAATTCTAAGATTAGAATTATTTACTAAAAGAAGGGGGGAATGAAAGAGGAAAATTACCGACCACCAGAACTCTCCAACTCAGAGCCCTCCTACCCCTCCCATCTGGAGATTGTTCCCAGAACCCTCCAGAACTCTCACCCCAGAGTACATTCTGAACTCTCACACCAGAGTCAGACCCCCTCTCAAATGAAAACTGTTCCGGGGACATTTCTGAGATAAGGGTTTCCTGGAACGAACCCAGTCCTACCCCTCCCAACTAAGGACTGTGCCAGGGACATTTTTGAGATAAGGGTGTGAGTAAAAACCTCAGTTCCAATGAATCAAGTACATGGCCAAAGTGTGGGACGCGGTTGCAAAAGCACTTTGGAAAAACCCTTGGTTGAATCACTTAGTGACGTAAAAACTGTATTTTCCCTGCCCTGCTCCCCCCCTTGCCTCCTACCTATAAAAGCCTGTGAAAATTTGGGCTAGGGGCCGGATCTCCTCTGCACCTTGCAGGCTGCATGAGGTCCGACCCCAGATATCTGGTATATGTGCTTTTTGTTTGTTTTGTTTGCTTTCTTGTCGTTGCTGTATTAAATCTTACTCCCTATACATCTTAAGTACCGGTCTCAGTGTCTTCTTGGGTGCGCGGCTGACCCGAGGCTTGAGTAAGTGCCTCCCTTTGGGAGTTTTGGAATCTTTCAGAAGTATTTAAGGAAGTTTTGGATGTTAGAATTTGCTTGAGGAAATATGTCACTGGAAGCAGAATTCAACATGTTAAACCCTGGAGCCACATCCATTTGCTTTCTCTGCATCATAGCTGCAGTTCAAGACATGAGTTCTCAACCCCTCACTTCCGTCCATTCCTGTCACCTGATGCCATGCTATCATGGAACTAGAAGCCAAAGTAAACTCTTCCATAAATTGCTTTGGTCATGAGTTTTCATCCCAGTATCAGCAAAGCAACATATCCAGTGTCAGGAATAAGCAATAAATTAAGAGAAAAGTCTTATTGAAGCTCAATTTTCTGAACTCTGGATCTCTGAGAGCTGTTTCTTTTTTATTTATTCATTTGGCCATGGAAGGAAAAATACATGATGGAGAGAGAGAAGAAGGTGAAGTAAAGCTCCTCAATTCACAATGAGCAGGAAGCAAATTAAAAACTAGGAAAGCTCCTATCAGCAAAATCTTTCTATGCCAATGCCTGGCAAATACAAAAGTGGATGCTCACAGTCATCTATTGGATGGAACACAGGGCCCCTAATGAAGGATCTAGAGAAAGTACCCAGGGAGCTGAAGGGGTTTGCAACCCTATAGGTGGAACAACAATATGAACTAACCAGTACCCCCAGAGCTCGTGTCTCTAGTTGCATATGTAGCAGAGGATGGCCTAATTGGCCATCAATGGGAGGAGAGACCCTTGGTCTTGCGAAGATAATATGCCACAGTACAGGGAAATGCAAGGGCTAGGAAGCAGGAGTGGGTGGTTTGGGGAGCAGGGAGAGGGGAATGTATAGGGAACTTTCGGGGTAGCACTTGAAATGTAAATGGAGAAAATATCTAATTAAAAATGCCTTGATTAAAAAAAGAAACTAGGAAGTCGAATTGGTCTACCAATAGCCCCATTAAGAGGACATCCCTTGTGACTTAATTCCTTCTATCAGACCCTACTTTGAAATGATTTTCCATCTTCCAATAGTGCCCCAGATGGTGATGGAATTTTCAACAAATGGGCTTTGGGGAAATTTTAACAATACCATCATAGTACTTGTTTGCTTTTTACATGTTTAATTCTGAATATTCCTAGGATCTTCTTTGGGTCACTACCTTTGAAATGTCATCTTCTGTAGGACTTTGTGGAGCTGTCCTGTTTTTCACTAAATGGGGCAATTAAATTCTGACCTTTCATTCACTGCATTTATGGAAATGCCTTTTTTGTGTGTTATTTTTATTTCATATTTCTATGCATTTTTAAATTCTTTTTACAGAAATCTGTTTTGTAGGTATTTACCTTCCAACCTTATCATATAATTTTATTTATGTTTTCTACACATTTACTTTTTACTATTTTTTCTGTTGTCTTCAAACAAATTTATTTACTGACATTTATTATGAATTTTTGGGTGTTTAGGTATTAGGATATTTAGATTTACTATGCCCTTCATTTATTGTGTTGCATTTAATTTTAGAAAGAATGTCAATTTAATTTATTTGAAACTGTGTTGCTTGTTTCCTATATAATTTTGAGCTTCCTCCATGCTTCTGTTCCCCCTATTGTTTGTGTCACTGTAATATAGTAATAAACATTTTGTGGAAAGCTTAATGGTTGTAAGTGTTTTCACTTGTTCTTGTTGTAAAAGTAATGACCTGAAAACAACAAAGGTCACCTGTATGTCTATAACCAACAAGACCAAGGAAGGCTAGGAGCTAAATTTCATAACATTCAGTTTCAATCTTGTTCCCAAAATTAGTTTCAATTCTTTGTGATGAAAACACTGTGTGAAAGAATTTTGATTAACCAAGAAGAACAACTAACAATTTGGTTTAATTTGAAAAAAATTAAAAAGTCTTAAAATAATTAAATTAAAAAGCATATGATAAAGTTCAAATGTTTCATAGACTTCATAAATAAATGCAATTGTAAAAATATATTGAATTTTTATGTCTATGATTATCTACATTAAAGTATTTACATTATAACATATAGTTGCTTAAAATGCTGGCACATGAAAGAATGCCATTAGTATTTTCTTAGTCTTGCAATATAGTTATTAATGGCAATGGAACAAAAACATGCATATCTTCATAAGATAATGTTAGATATATGAAAAGTGATTGGTACAATTGTTATTATCAATACTAGTAATCTTCTGTTATATTATCTGAGTAAATTTTTTGCCATTTTTTTCTACCCATGATGGATTTGTGTATTTTATTGTGCCCTAATAACTATAGTAAGTGATTAGTCTGTCGTTTTTACTAAGGAAGTATGTTAGATAGTTTTATGTCAACTCGACCCAAGCTGAAATCATCTGAGAGGATGAAACCTCAACTAAGAGGATGCCTCCAGAAGGTGGGGTCATAGGCAGACCTGAAAGTATTCTCCTAATTAGTCATTGATGGAGGAGGGGCCAACCCATCATGGGTAGTGTTATCCCTTGTTCAATAGTCCAGTTTGTATAAGAAAGTAGGCTTAGCAAGTCTTGAGGAACAAACCAATAAGGAACAGCCATCTATAGCCTCTACTTCAGCTCCTGCCTCGTGCCCTGTTTGAGTTCCTGCCCTGGATCTTTTTGATTAGTTGTATGGAAAATGTAAGCCAAAGAATCCCCTTTATTCCCTAATTTGCTTTTTTGGTAATGGTGTTTTGTGCAGGAATAGAAACTCTATCTAAGACAGGTTAATACCAGGATTGGATTGTGGAATATTACTGTGGAAGACCCAACCATGTTGTTTTGAGAAAGATTATAGAAGGACTTTGAAATTTCTTCAAGAGAAGCCATTAAAAGTTCAATGCTTGATGAGTTGATCTATAAGAGCTTGTGTGATAAGAAGGTTAAGGGCAATGCAAAAGTGAAGTTTCTGAGGGAAGTCAAAAAACTCTATCAGGGTCATTTGTTATTTTGAATTAAGATTCTCTGGTTCTAGATGACTGTGCCTGAAGAAATTTTTGGAAATTTTTCCTGGGAATTCCTTTGTTCCAGAGGCAGCCAAGGCTGTAACTCATGCTGGAAACCAAACTTAGTAGTATAAGAGTTACCCAGAAGGTATTGAAGGCATAAGGGGTCAGTAGTGAAGATGTAGCCTCAGTGACAATTTGAGATCCAGGATTGAAGGGGACATGAAAAGAAGTTGAAGCTTGGGCACCATGAAAAAGGACTATGAGAAGTTATTGGTAAAGGTGTATCCCAGCAGTTTGGAGATGGCAGTGCCATGGGATGCCCACCAAGATCACCAGCACCTATGGAATGGAACCAGCTGGATTCTTAAAGACAAGCTTATGTGTTGCAGAAAGAAGAGCCAGAGAAGTGACCCAAGGCCTTTGGAGGAGTACCAAAAATTGTGAGTGAATCCCAAAAATTGTACATTTAGTTATTTCCACTTGTAGAGTTTTGTTTTCTTTCATTTAATTCTGTCTGTGTCCTTGTTCATCTCTCTTGAAAAATGAGAGTACAATTTATTTTACAGGAGTGCAGTTTAGAGAATGAATTTTGCATGACTTTGGATTCTAAGAGAGATTAGATATTTTATTTATTTTATTTTATAATGGAATGCCAAATTTTACTTATTTAAATTCCAAATGTTATCCCCATTCTAAGTTTCCCCTCTGCAAATCCCCTATCCCATCCCCCTTTATGCTGCTTCTATGACAGAGCTCCCCCACCCACCTACCCACTCCTGCCTCACCACCCTAGCATTCCTCTATACTGGGGCATCAAGCCTTCACAAGATCAAGGGCCTCCCCTCACATTGCTGCCAGATAAGGTCCCTTCAGCTCCTCCAGTCCTTTCCCTAACTTCTCCACTGGGGTCCCTGTGCTCAGTCTGATGGTTGGCTGTAAGTACCCACATCTGTATTGGTCAGGATCTGGCAGAAAATCTCAGGAGACATCTATATCAGGCGCCTATCAGCAAGCACTTCTTGGCATCAGCAATAGTGTCTGGGTTTGGAATCTGCATGTGGGATGGATCCTCAGGTGGGGAAGTCTCTGGATTGTCTTTCCTTCAGTCTCTGTTCCCCTCTTGGTCTGTATTTCTTTTAGACAGGAACAATTCTAGGTTAAAATTTTTGAGAAGAGTGGGTGGCCCCATCTCTCAGCCAGGGGGACATGCATAACCTCTGGATATGGTCTCGAAGGTTCTCCTTCCCCTTTTGTGGCATGTTTCAGCTAATGCCATCCCCATGGGGTCCTGGTAGGCTCTTGCTTTCCTGGCATTTGGGACTTTCTGGTTGCTTCCCCCTCTTCCCCATCCCCATTCCTACACACCTCTGGTAAATTTCCTGACCCTTTGTACATCTCCTCCACCTCCTCCCATACCCAATTCTTCCCCTCTTTCCCCCTCCCCCTCTTCTCTTCCTCCTAAGTCCCTCCTATCCTCTACTTCTCTTGATTATTTTCTTCCCCCTTCTAAGAAGGACTGAAACATTCATTCACTCTTTGGTTTTTTTTCATGTAGTTTATAAGTTGTATTGTGGGTATTCCAGGATCTTTGCCTAGGTTTGGCTATTTTAAAAAATGCTGAATTTTAATGAGTTTGGATTTGTGAATATTTTTGGATTTTAATGTAATAATTTATGGGAAAACTGACATTGTCCATTAATGATATACACATATAGACTCTGTTCTACTGGATGCTTTCCTAAGTATATCCAGTAGAAGGACTTATACTTCTATTCCAAATGAAATGATCTGTCTTGTTTGTACTAATCAAAATTAGTCATGAACCTGAGGTAGTCCGAACATGTAAATAAACAAATAATTTTCACAGAGGCAATATGTTTTGAAAGCTAGATATAGCAGGGAGCCTACTTCTATTTCTTTTTCTCACTATTTAATAATGAACAAACCTGGGCACAGTGATACTTAGTAAGAAGTGAAAGATGCTGGCAAAAGAGGAAGAGTCTAGAGAGCTGCTCCAATATCTTAGTCTTTAAATAAAACTTGAAATTTTCCTCCAAATCTATTGTTTGTTGCTGTCATTGAATCTTGTGAACCCAGACATTGTTTTTATTATGTAGTGTCATATTAGTTTTAGAGATCATTGAAAACATAAAAACAGATTTCCAGTTTATGCTGTTTTTTTTTTAATATTTCTTATTAGGTATTTTCCTCATTTACATTTCTAATGCTATCCCAAAAGTCCCCCATATCATCCCACCCACTCCCCTACCAACCCACTGCCCTACCCACCCACTCCCACTTTTTGGCCCTGGCGTTCCCCTGTACTGGGGCATATAAAGTTTGCAAGTCCAATGGGCCTCTCTTTCCAGTGATGGCCGACTAGGCCATCTCTTATGCTGGTTTTTATTTTCTTGACAATATTAAAAGAAGAAACTTTGTGTGTTATAACCAAGTGATAATTAAGGCTAGAAGAGAAATTTGGAGATATTTGATTATAAAAGTTCATTTGATTTTTACAATAATAATAAATTTGCTAAAAAATAATATATATAAAGCTGTAAGTCTGTGTAAAGCCAGAGATAAGTAGCCAGTCTTAGAATGAAACTACTGTTATCTCTGTGTCAACACTCCTCAACTGATTGTTGCCACCCTTTAGATAGACTGGTCAGGACTCATGCAATATGAAGAACTGATGTATCAGTCAAGAGTATTGAGATAAATCTAATGAAAGACACTTAAGAAACCAAAATCTATGTCCAATGCTGAAAGGTTATCTCTTTCATAATTTCTTCCCATACTACAGATTGCCCAGAACTGAAAAAATATAGATTATTATTGAAACTCAATTATAATCACTAAAAAATTACAAAGTCATAATTTTGAGCCATGTCATATACATATAACCATTAATATAGCTAAATAGAGGAATGTGCATCACGCTGCCATGAATCTCTTCTTCCCGATTTTCCTGTTTGGTGGTGGTGTTTTTTCCTTTTTTCTTTTTTTCTTTTTTTTTTCTGCCCAGACAGGTTTTTCCTGTATAAAACTGGTTGTCCTACAACTTTTTCTGTACACCAGGCTGGCCTTGAACTCAGAGATCTGTCTGCTTCTGCTTCCTGAGTGCTGGATTAAAGACCACCACTTGCCACCATTGCATGACTTTTCTCATTTTTTTTTAAAATAATGGTCAAATTTGGGCAAAATGACACTTGGTAAGAATTGGTAGCCAGAATGAGACTGTTTGAAGTTGAAATGTATAGTGCCAGCTCTTTCTTGTATCTGAGCACTCAGTTCCCACTTGATACACAGCTTTAAGCTGAAGTCACACTAAAAACAGTGATATAAGCCTGACGTTTCTTAGCTTGGATCCACGCCCTCTATATGTTCCCACTGTGAATACAATGGGACAAGCCATTGAAAGCTATATGCCTTCCCAGTTCAAGAAGGGCTATATTCCCTCAGGGATAAACAAAAATAAGTCTTTTCATTCTTAATTTGTTTATGTCCCAGAAACTAAAAAAATCATCAACATAATAGCACAGTTCCACTGTCCATATTCATGGAGGTTTCTGAAACATCCTTCCAAAGTCACCCTTCACTTTCATGCCATGGCCTTGGTGGGGTGGGTTAAAGGAGTGTCCCCCATCTGGTCTGCCACATGGCTTGGGCTGCTCGTGGAGGCAGGACACTGGAAGTTTGACTGCTTGAACCCTATGCCACTGTCGTGAGTGGGGCTGTAAGAAGCCAGAGGTCCCCACTCCAGAGGTGGGGAAGCACAGTCTGGGGTCCCTGTGAAACTGCTGGAGTTTGGATCAGATTCTCGGGCACCACAGATGCCTTTGAGTGCCACAGACGAGCGGGCTCTGGGGTCCCAGGGCCAGCAAGAAGGCAGAGGACAACAGGTTGTCAAACTCTTCAGCACCGCAGACATTGCTGGATTCCTCGGAAGAGTTGAAAATGGAGTGGTCTGCGGAGCTGGCTGTGACTGGTGCTGAAGGGAAAGGAGAGGGGAGGAGGGGGCTCCATCTAGTTCTCTTAAAGTGTCCTTGGTTTGTTCAGCAGGTGGCTGCTTGGCTTGGGGGCTATGCCTGGGAGTTCCCAGGGATGATGTGTGGCTCTTTAGAGGAAGACCTTGCTCCATCGTTCCCCATGGCAGGACCTGATGAGGAGAGGCAGTCTATAGTTTTAGATGTTTATTGTCATGACGGAGAGTTGTAATGAGTGAAACCCTTACCCCACTTTCTCAGGGTGGGTCTGAGGTTAATGACCTTCTGCAGTCTGGGAATGGGAGCTAAGAGGGTAGTAGAGGCAGAGAAAGACAAAGAGAGGGAGAGAGAAGGGAAGTAGAGGCCTGCAATGGCTTAGATCATAGATTGTTATCTATTGTTGTCTAATAGGTTTATTAATACATTATTTTTCCTTTCTATTACTTTATCATTCCCATGAGTAAAATTTCAAAACTTCATTTGCCTTTTAAAAATATAAAGTTGTAATATCTTATCAAAAAATAGTAGACATGAAATTAAATTTTATTGTATGTAATGCAAAGTCTGCCCTGCTTTCTTCAACTCTGTACATAGGATCATTACTTTACTTTCATGTTGATGTATCTCTTTATGAGAAAGTAGGGCAGATAATATGCATGTGTGTTTAAGTATGTATATGAAAATATTGCTAAAACTATTAGTCATCTAAAAATGTTTCACCAATATCATAAAGAGAATAGATTTCTACTGGCAGTCAGCACGTACAAGAACACAAATCAATACATTCTTATCTCCTTGTACAAAGCTCAAGCCCAAGTGAATCAAGGAACACCACATAAAAACAGATATACTAAAACTAATAGAAGAAAAACTGGAGAAGAGCCTCAAGCACATGGGCACAGGGGGAAATTTTCCTGAACAGAAAACCAATGGTCTAGGCTGTAAGATCAACTATAGACAAATGTAATCTCATAAAATTGAAAAACTTCTGTATGGCAAAGGACTGGCAGTAGGACAAAAAGATAACCAACAGATTGGGAAAAGGTTTTATCAATCCAATATCCAATAGAGGGCTAATACCCAATATATGCAAAGAACTCAAGAAATTAACTCCAAAGACCCAAATAACCCTATTAAAAATGGGGTACAGAGCTAAACAAAGAATTTTCAATGTAGGAATACTGAATGGCCAAGAAGCACATAAAGAAATGTTCAATATCCTTAGTCATAAGAGAAATGCAAATCAAAACAACTCTGAGATTCCACCTCACATCAGTCAGAATGGCTAAGATTAAAAAACAAAAAAACAAAAACAAACAAACAAACAACAATAACAAAACAAAACAAAAATCTAACATGATATCAGATGCTGGTGAGTGTGTAGAAAGAGGAACACTCCTTCATTGTTGTTGGGATTGCAATCTGGTACAACCCCTTTGGAAATAAGTCTGGTGGTTTCTCAGAAAAGTGGACATAGCTATACCACTCTTTGGCATATTCCCAGAAGATGATCCAACATATAACAAGGACACATGCTCTACTATGTTCATAGGATCCTTATTTACAATAGCCAGAAGCTGGAAAGAACCCAGACGTCCTTCAACCAAGGAAGGGTTACAGAATACGTGGTACATTTACACAATGGAGTACTACTTAGCTATTAAAAACAATGACTTTATGAAATTCTTATTACAGTCACCAAACCCAGACACTATTGTGGATGCCCAGAAGTGCTTGCTGACAGGAGCCTGGTATAACTGTCTCCTGAGAGGCTCTGCCAGAACCTGACAAATACAGAGGTGGATGCTCTCAGTCAACTATTGGACTGAGCACAGGGTCCCCAATGGAGGAGTTAGAGAAGGGACTGAAGGAGATGAAGGGGTTTGCAGCCCCATAGGATGAACAACAATATCAACCAACCAGACACCCGAGAGCTCCCAGGGACTAAACAACCACCAAAGAGTACACATGGAGTGACCAGCAGCTCCAGCAACATATGTAGCAGAGGATGGGTTTGTTGGACATCAACTGGAGGTGAGGCCCTTGGTCCTGTGAACACTGATTCTCCAGTGTAGAGGAATGCCAGGACTGGGAAGAGGGATTAGGTGGGTGGGGGAACACCCTCATAGAATCAGGGGGGTGGGTTTTCATGGGAAAAGCCAGGAAATGGGATAACATTTGAATGTAAATAAAGAAAATATCTAATAAAAATTCAAAAAATTAAATTAAATCAAATTTAAAATGAAATCCTTTTTTTTTCAATTTTTTATTAGATGTTTTCTTCATTTAAATTTCAAATGGTATCCTTAAAGTTCCCTATACCCTCTCCCGACCCTGCTCCCCTACCCATCCACTCCTACTTCTTGGCCCTGGTGTTCCCCTGTAATGGGGCATATAAAGTTTGCAAGACCAAGGGGCTTCTCTTCCCAATGATGGCCAACTAGGCCATCTTCTGCTACATATGCAGATAAAGACACGAATTCTGGGGGTACTGGTTAGTTCATACTGTTGTTCTACCTATAGGGTTGCAGACCCCTTCAACTCCTTGGGTACTTTTTCTAGCTCCTATATTGGGGCCCCTGTGTTCTACACAATAGATGACTGTGAGCATCCACTTCTGTATTTGCTAAGTACTGGCATAGCCTCACAAGAGACAGCTATAGCAGGGTCCTGTCAGCAAAATCTTGCTGCCATATGCAATAGTGTCTGTGTTTGGTGGCTGATTATGGGATGGATCCCTGGGTGGGGCAGTCTCTGTATGGTTCATCCTTTTGTCTCAGCTCCAAACTTTGTCTCTGTAACTCCTTCCATGGATATTTTGTTCCCCATTCTAAGGAGGGACCAAGTATCCACACTTTGGTCTTCCTTCTTCTTGAGTTTCATGTGTTTTGCAAATTGAATCTTGGGTATTCTAAGTTTCTGAGCTAATATCCACTAAACAGTGAATGCATATCACGTGTGTTCTTTTGTGATTGGGTTACCTCACTCAGGATGACATCCTTCGGATCTATCTAATTGCCTAAAAATTTCATAAATTCATTGTTTTTAATGGCTGAGTAGTACTCCATTGTGCAAATGTACCACATTTTCTGTATCCATTCCTCTGTTGAGGGACATCTGGGTTCTTTCCAGCTTCTGGCTATTATTAATAAGGCTTCTATGAACATAGTGGAGCATGTGTTCTTATTACCAGTTGGAACATCTGCCCAGTTGACATATGCCCAGGAGAGGTATTGCTGGATCCTCTGTTAGTACTATGTCCAATAGCATTAAAAGTACTTCAACATTAAATCTACTGGGAATTGAAGAAAAATGTAGTCAGTATGATCTGTTTGTGACACAGCTTCAAACAGAAGAAACTTGATTGAATCTATCTCTGTATTTCTATCTCTATGTCTACCTCTACCTATACATCTATATCTATATCTATATCTATGGAGAGAGAGAAGAGAGACGGGGGTAAGAGGGGGAAGAAGGGAAAGGGAGAGAGATAGAGGGAGAGCAAGTAAGAGAGAGATAGAGAGAGAGATAGAGAGAGAGAGAGAAAGAGAGAGAGAGAGAGAATCTAACACATGTATCAAATTTTGTGTTCCTTCTCTTAAAGCTCAGGGAATAGGAAGCTCATGGAAGAGGATACAGAAAGACTGTAAGACCAGAGAATCATGGCTTTTGCTGTCAGACTGTGTTTCCTAATAATGCCTGCAGCTATAAAATACCATCAGCATGACAGTTCAAATGTGAACTGAATACGGACAACACCAGTAGTCATGCCAAGGCAAGTGGGGAAAAGCCCTCAAGTCTTCAGCAGTACACAAAGGCACATAAACAGCTGAGGAAAGGTGGGATCAAGAGTGGTTGTCCTCTCCAAGGAAGAGCACACCAACTGTTTGCCCAGTGCTAAATTATCAGCCTTGAAAATACACAAATAATATAAGATGTATATGCATGTAATAACAATGCATTTGAAGGGAGTCAGGAGAGTTTGAAGAGAGGAAAGGGAAGAGAAAATACAGTCAGAATGTCTAAAATAGAAATATAAACTAATATATCTTTATGATTTCTCAGCAAGCAGTCTTAACTGCTGAGTCATGTCTCTCTAGCTTCCTGATTTATTCTTTGTCAAATGCTGTCTGATCACCTGTGATGACCATCCCCTGGAAAAAAAAATAAATCCTTTGCCTAAATTGAGATTCTTCAGCTCAGCAGCTAGATACATGTTTACTGTGAAAATGAAAAGCATCTCTGTTGTTATAGGTTTCTCCTGGCTGGAGGCACATAGGCACAAAGTCATTGAAATTCTGTAGCACCAGAAATAAAAACCAAGTAATGAAGAGGAAAAGAAAATGGATGGATGCTTTGTGATGTAATTTGCTTATCATTTACAATGAGGACCTGACTTTTGATTCCAGCTCCAATACAAGATGCCTAGGCTGGTTAAGTGTTAAGCTCTGAGGGATATGACTCCGTATTCTGTCCTCCAAGGGTAGATATACAAGTACATGCCCATGTACATATATGTGCACAAACATATACATGCATATGCACAAAGGAATAAAATATTATAAAAAAGAAGACTAAATCAGGTAACTGATAAAAATGTTAGGTTGCAATAAAAGTTCAATCAAATTTTTAATTAGTAACCTGCTTATAGTCAGAAATACCAACTCAGATGTTAATATTTTCCTTCAAAAATACATTTGTATTATGGAACCAATCTATTCACATTCTGGACACATTCACTGAATTCTTATCTGGAGCACTACACTTATTTGCATGTGTTTTATAGTCTTCCCTTGGTATTATTTATAAGTTCTTCATCAAGTGCTATAGGACTTTGTGCTTTATTTGTAATATATTGTACTTTTAGCAGTTCTGTGACTTTCAAACGGTATCAACATTTTTGTATAATTCAACCATCCTGATCTTCACTATTGATTTATGAGATTTAGAGAGCTCAAGTTCTTATCTTGTTCATCTTCCTCAGTGCTGAGCTCACTGCTTAAATGAATTGTGTTTATTATACTTGCAGGTTGAATACATGGCTGATTCACACATTTAATATTTATTTTATGATATACTCATGTATTGTGTTGAGAGAGTATACATCTCTTTCACATTAAACTAATATCTACTTCTGCATCATACAACAGTTTGCAATAATTCATCATTTATAATCTATAATAAATAATCATCCCTCCTTAATTCTTTAGTCCTACATGTAATATACACTAGCATATATCAGCGAAAGCTTTAAGATGTGTTTTATCTTAGGTAAGTATATCAAGTGTCTTTTTTATTTTAATAAAAAAGATAGGAATGTTTATTCTAAAGGTTTACTCAATAGAACAATATATATGCAAGATCTGTGAATAGAATATTTCTGGACAGTAAGACAGTCACTATAAGTCTATTTGCCTTAGTCATTTACTAATATGCAAGGTGTACTTTGGCTTGTCTCTTATGATGTATTTATATGATTCACCCATATGTGGAGCAAATGTATATGTGGACTCCAGGTGACAGCAGATGTTAGCAAGGATGTGGAGAAAGAGGAACACTCCTCCATTGCGGGTGGGATTGCAAGCTGGTACAACCACCCTGGAAATCAGTCTGGTGGTTCCTCAGAAAATTGGACATAGTACTACCTAAGGACCCAGCTATACTGCTCTTGAGCATATACCCAGAAGATGTTCCAACATATAACAAGGACACATGCTCCACTATGCTTATAGCAGCCATATTTATAACAGCCAGGAGCTAGAAAAACCCAGATGTCCTTCAACAGACGAATGCATACAGAAAATGTGGTACATTTACACAATGGGGTACTACTCAGCAATTAAAAACAATGAATTCATGAAATTCCTAGACAAATGGATGCATCTGGAGGATATCATCCTGATTGAGGTAACCCAATCACAAAAGAACACACATGGTATGCACTCACTGATAACTGGATAGTAGCTCAGAAACTTAGAATACCCAAGATACAATTTATAAAACACATGAAACTCAAGAAAAAAGGAAGACCAAAGTGTGGATATTTTATTCCTTCTTAAAATGGGGAACAAAATACCCATGGAAGGAGTTACAGAGACAAATTTCAGAGCTGATCCATCCCATATACAACCACCAAACCTAGACAGTATTGCATATGCCTGCAAGATTTTGCTGACAGGACCCTGATATAGCTATGCCAGTGCCTGGCAAATACAGAAGTGGATGCTCACAATCAGCTATTGTATTGAACACAGGTCCCCTAAAGAAGGAGCTAGAGAAAGGAGCTAAAGGGGTCGGCAACCCTATAGGAAGATCAACAATATGAACTAACAGTACCCCACAGAACTGTGTCTGTAGTTGCATATGTAGCAGAGGATGGCCTAGTTGGCCATCAATAGGAGGAGAGGCCCTTGGTCTTGCGAAGATCATATGCCACAGTACAGTGGAATGCCAGGGCTAGGAAGCAGGAGTGGGTGGGTTGGGGATCAGGGCAGGGGGAGGTATAAGGGACTTTGTGGATAACATTTGAAATGTAAATGAAGAAAATATCTAATTAAAAAAAGAAGTGAAAAAAAGTTTTATATATTTTACACAAGATTGTCAACCTCTTATCCTTACAAAAAGTAATTTCTGATATTATATATGCTGCCATTGTTAATTAAATTAGACATAATTCTTAAAATATATTTAACACATTCTCAATACTTTAGACATTTGATACAACTCTCTACTTAAAACTTTAATTTTAATGTCTTTATTATCAACTGAAAAATCTTAAATGGTTGACTTCTTTTAGAACTTAAGCATTCTTTCACTTCCTTACGGAAATTTATGTGTTTTCAAATGAAAAAATAATATTCATAAACAATACAGTAGGAAAATAAATGGATCTTTCAAGGTAAAATTAATTTGTAACTTTTACTGTGTTTGTGCCAATGTTCAGGATGTGCCTTTTCATCAACACAAGCTTTCAAGAACTAATAAGTGATAATGTTTACCTCCAAGTTTTGTGAACCAAGCAGAAACTGGAAGCATGATGGTTGAGAAAGTTTAGCAATGGAGAGAAAGAAAGAGTGGAAGACAGAGACAGAGACAGTGAGAGACAGACAGAGACAGATAAAGATACAGAAAGAGAGACAGAGAGCAGAATCTTTATCATGATATCTGAAAAAATACAGCCTCATATTAAGGCTGAGGAAGCCTCATATAAGGCTGGTCATTGAAAGTCACAAGAACTACATTGACAAGATGCCACTTGATCTCAATATGCATACCATGACAGATACACTGACTGTTGTCATGAAATACAAAATTAAAGAGAAAGTGAGAATGAGACTATATGCATGGCCTAATTTCCTGGCATCAGCAAAACTAGGTAATCCTCCTCACAACAAAGTCCTTATCTGCCAACTCTCATGTAAACAGACCCAACAGTGGTAAACTGCATCCCCTGCCCCATGCTCTATTTCCTGTTGCCTAACCATGCATGCTTTCCTGGAGGTCACCAAGATACCTGGGACCCCAATACATTATAGTAAGCTGGTAATAGGAAAGGCAAAGATAACTTTTGCACACAAAACTCTGGAGCCATAAAAAGCTCAGCAGAAATACCCTACTGGGCCTGAAGACTTTCTGGTCACAAGAACATCAGACTACACAAGTCAGAAGAGCTAGAGAAAACAGAAACCAAGTGGGGGGAAATTAAAAATCCACACATCTAATAAAGATAATCTCAGAAACCTGCTCCTGTACCTACAATAATCACATAACTCTGGTGGCCAGTGTGAACCTTAAGAACACAATCTACAATATGCAGGGTTATAAGTTAACAGCAGATCCCAGCTTTCCCACTACAGCAAGCCCTGGACATAATAATGCAGCTGAAACACAAGAAAATGACTTTAAATCCAAACTTATGAATAAGATACAGACTTGTAAAAAGAAAATGAATAAATCCCTAAAAGAAATACAAGAAAATATGATCAAGCAGGTAAGGAAAATAAATAAAACTGTATAAGACCTGAAAATGGAAATAGGAAAAAAACAAAAACCAAAAATCAATCAATCATACAAATAAACAAAAGATACAAACTAAGGGAATCTGGGGATTGAAAACATAGGTAAAAGTACAGAAACTACAGGCATCATCAACAGAATAAAAGTAATGGAAGAGAGAATCTCAGGCATAGAAGATAGAAAAAAGGACACCTATACACTGGTCAAAGTAAACACTAAATCTAAAAAGTTTCTGAAACAAAACATCCAAGAAATATGAGACACTATGAAAAGATCATACTGATTCTTGAAAATCATAGTAATAGAAGGGTAAGATTCCCAGCTTCAAGGCCCAAAAATATTTACAACAGAATCACAGAGAAAAATTTGCCAACCTAAAGAAAGAGATACCCATGGACATATAATTAGCTTACAGAACACTAAGTAGATTTGAGCAAAAAACCATTTACCTGCCACATGATAATTGGCATGATAATTGGACACATGATAAATAAATGTACAGAACAAAGAAAGCAAATGTATCCAAGAAGCAAATTAGAGTAGCCATTCTAATATCTAATAAAATAGAGTTTCAACCTAAATTAGTAAAAAGAGCTGGCAATGGACACTTAATACTCATCAAAGGAAAAATTCATCAGGATGACATCTCAATTTTAAATATTTATGTCCCAAATTCAAGAGCACCCACATTCAGAAAAGAAATATTACTAAAACTTAAATCATACAACAAATGCCACACCCCAACATATTAACACCCCAACCTCACCAATGGACAGGTCATCCAAACAGAAAGTAAAGAGAGAAATAATAAAACTAACAGTATGAAACAAAAGGTACTAACAGATTTCTACAGAACTTTTCACCCAAACAAAAAATTATACTTCTTTTCAGCACCTCATGGAACTTTCTCCAAAATTGACCATATAGTTGGTCATATAGCAAGCCTCAATAGAAAGGCCTGTAGGAAAAGGACTTCAAGTCTTTATGAAAGAAATTGGAGAAGATATCAGAAGATGAAAAGATTTCCCATGTTCATGGATAGGTAGGATTAATATAGTTAAAATGGACATTTTATCAATATCAATCTACATATTCAATGTAATTCCCATCAAAATCCCAGCTCAATTCTTTACAGACTTTGAAAGAACAGAACTCATCTTCAAATGGAAAGAAAAAAAAAAGATACAGGATAGCTAAAACAATCCTATACAATAAAATAGCTTCTGGAAGTATCACCACCCCTGATTTCAAGCTGTACTACAGAAAACTAATAGTAAAAATCATATAGTATGGAATAAAAACATGCTATTAGATCAATGGAATTGAATCCCAAGACCAAGAAGTAAACCTACAGGCACTTGATTTTTGACCAAAAAAAAAAAAAAAAAAAAAAAAATCAAAACATACAATTTTTTTAAAGCATCTTCAACAACAGGATATCTGCATGTAAAACAATGTAAAAGGCCTGTAACTATCACCCTGCACAAAATTGGAGTCCACATGAATCAAAGAAATAAACATAAAACAGTATACACTGTATGTGATAAAAGAGGAAGTGTGGAGTGTTGTGAATATGTTGTCACACAGGAAAACTTCCTTAACAGCACACCAACAGCTCAGATACTAAGATTAACAATGAATAATTTGAGGCTCATAAAGATGAAAAGCTTCTGGAAGGCAAAGATCACACTCAAAAGGACAAATCAGCAGTCTACAGAATGGGAAAATATCTTTACCAACCCTAGATCTACCACAGAGCTGATATATATTATATATATATATATATATATATTATATATATTTATATATATATAATATATATATATATATATAATCTCCAAAGTATTCAAGAACTTAAGAAACTAGATATCAACAAATCAAATAAATTAAAAATGGGAAACAAAGAAATGTGTAACATCCTTAGTCATCAGAGAAATAAAAACAAAAACTTCTCTGAGATTCAACATTACATCTATCAGAATGGCTTAGATCAAAACTCAAGAAGAGCACATGGTGGTGAGGATGTGGAGGAACAATAGGAACACTTTTTCTTTCTTTCTTTTTTTTTATTAGATATTTTCTTTATTTACATTTCAAATGCTATCCCGAAAGTTCCCTATACCCTCCCCTTGCCCTGCTCCCCTACTCTCCCACTCCCACTTCTTGGCCCTGACATTCTACAGTACTGGGGCATATAAAGTTTGCAAGACCAGGGGGCCTCTCTTCCCAATGATGGCAGACTAGGTCATATTCTGCTATATATGCAGATAGAGACACCAGTTCTGGGGGATACTGGTTAGTTCATATTGTTGTTCCACCTATAAGGTTGCAGATTCCTTCAGTTCCTTGAATATATTCCCTAGCTCCTCCATTGGGGGCACCATGTTCCATCCAATAGCTGACTGTGAGCATCCACTTCTGTGTTTGCCAGGCACTGGAAAAGGCTCACAGGAGACAGCTACATCAGGGTCTTTTCAGCAAAATCTTGCTGGTGTATGCAAAGGTGTCAGCATTTGGTAGCTGATTATGGGATGGGTCCCCGGGTGGGGTAGTCTCAGGATGGTCCATCCTTTCCTCTTAGCTCCAAACTTTGTCTCTTTAACTCCTTCCATGGGTGTTTTGTTCCCTATTCTAAGGAGGAAGGAAGCATCCACACTTTGGTCTTCTTTCTTCTTCATTTCATTGTGTTTTGCAAATTGTATCTTGGGTATTCTAAGTTTCTGGGCTAATATCTACTTATCAGTGAGTGTATATCAAGTAACTTCTTTTGTGATTGAGTTACCTCTCTAAGGATGATATCCTCCAAAAATATCCATTTGGCTAGGAATTTCATAAATTCATTGTTTTTAATAGCTGAATAGTACTCCATTGTGTAAACATACCACATTTTCTGTATCCATTCCTCTGTTGACGGACATCTGGGTTCTTTCCAACTTCTGTCAATTATAAATAAGGCTGCTATGAACATAGTGGAGCATGTGTCCTTATTACTAGTTGGAACATATTCTGGGTATATGCCCAGGAGAGGTATTGCTGGATCTTTCAGTAGTACTATGTGCAATTTTCTGAGGAACCACCAGACTGATTTCCAGAGTAGTTGTACAAGCTTGCAATCCCACCAGCAATGGAGGAGTGTTCCTCTTTCTCCACATCCTCGACAGCATCTGCTGTCACCTGAATTTTTGATCCTAGACATTCTGACTGGAGTGAGGGAGGAATCTCAAGGTTGTTTGATTTGCATTTCCCTGGGGATTAAAGATGTTCAACATTTTTTCAGGTGCTCCTCAGCCCTTTGGTATTCCTCACTTTAGATTCTTTGTTAAGCTCTGTACCCCATTTTTAATGGGGTTATTTGAATTTCTGGAGACCACCTTCTTGAGCTCTTTGTATATATTGGATATAAGTCCCCTATCAGACTTAGGATAAGTTAAAAATCCCTTCCCAATCTGTTGGTGGCCTTTTTGTCTTGTTGACAGTGTCTTTTGTCTTACAGAAGCTTTGCAATTTTGAGGTCCCATTTGTCAATTCTTGATCTTACAGCACAAGCCATTGCTGTGCTATTTAGGAATTTTTTCCCAGTGCCCATATCTTCAAGGCTTTTCCCCACTTTCTCCTCTATAAATTTCAGTGTCTCTGGTTTTATGTGGAGTTCTTTGATCCACTTAGACTTGAGCTTTGTACAAGGAGATAAGAATGGATCGATTCTCATTCTTCTACATGATAACCGCCAGTTGTGCCAGCACCATTTGTTGAAAATGCTGTCTTTTTTCCACTTGAAGGCTGTAGCTCCCTTGTCAAAGATCAAGTGACCATAGGTTTATGGATTAATTTCTGGGTCTTGAATTCTATTCCAGTGATCTACCTGTCTGTGGCTGTGTCAATACCATGCAGTTTTTTTTGTTTTGTTTTGTTTTTTGTTTTTGTTTTTTTTTTTTTATCACAATTGCTCTGTAGAACAGCTTGAGGTCAGGCATGATGATTCCACCAGAGGTTGTTTTATTGTTGAGAATAGTTTTTCCTATCCTAAATTTTTTATTATTCCAGATGAATTTGCAAATTGCCTTTCTAACTCAGTGAAGTAATTAGTTTGAATTTTGATTGGGATTGCATTGAATCTGTAGATTGCTTTCAGCATGATAGCCATTTTGACTAAATTAATCCTGCCAATCCATGAGCATGGGAGATCTTTCCATCTTCTGAGATCTTCTTGAAATTCTTTCTTCAGAGACTTGAATTTCTTATCATACAGATCTTTCACTTCCTTAGTTAAAGTCACAGCAAGGTATTTTATATTATTTGTGACTATTGTGAAGGGTATTGTTTCCCTAATTTCTTTCTCAGCCCATTTGTCCTTTGTGTAGAGAAAGGCCAGTGATTTGTTTGAATTAATTTTATATCCAGCTACTGCACTGAAACTGTTTATCAGGTTTAGGAGTTCTCTGGTGCAATTTTTGGGGTCACTTATATATACTATCATACCATCTGCAAATAATATTTTGACTTCTTCCTTTCCAATTTGTATCCCCTTGATCTCCTTTTGTTGTCCAATTGCTCTGGCTAGAACTTCAAGTACTATATTGACTAGGAAGGGAGATAGTAGGCAGCCTTGTCTAGTCCCTGATTTTAGTGGGATTGCCTCGAGTTTCTATTTACTTTGATGTTGTCTACTGGTTTGCTGTTGATTGCTTTTATTATGTTTAGGTATGGGCCTTGAATTCCTGACCTTTCCAAGACTATTATCATGAATGGGTGTTGGATTTTTTTCGAATGCTTTCTTAGCATCTAACAAGATGATCATGTGGTTTTTGTCTTTGAGTTTGTTTATATAGTGATTGATTGGATTTCTGTATATTAAACCATCCTTGCATACCTGGGATGAAGCCTATTTGGTCATGATGGATGATCTTTTTGATGTGTTCTTGCATTCAGTTTGTGAGGATTTTATTGAGTATTTTTGCATAGATATTCATAAGGGAAATTGGTCTGAAGTTCTCTTTCTTTGTTGGATCTTTGTGTGCTTTAGGTCTCAGAATAGTTGTGGCTTCATAGAATGAATAAGGTAGAGTACCTTCTCTTTCTATTTTGTGGAATAGTTTGAGGAGAATTGGAACTAGGTCTTCTTTAAAGGTCTGATAGAACTCTGCACTAAACCAATATGGTTTTGGGCTTTTTTTGCTTGGAAGACTATTGATGACTGCTTCTATTTCTTTAGGGGAAATGGGACTGTTTAGATCGTTAACCTGATCCTGATTTAACTTTGCTTCTGGATATCTGTCTAGGAATTTGTCCAATTCATCCAGATTTTCCAGTTTTGTTGAGTATAGCCTTTTGTAGTAGGATCTGATGATGTTTTGGATTTCCTCAAGTTCTGTTATTATGTCTCCTCTTTCATTTCTGGTTTTGTTAATTAGAATACTGTCCCTGTGCCCTCTAGTTAGTCTGGATAAGGATTTATCTATCTTGTTGATATTCTCAAGGAACCAGCTCCTGATTTGGTTGATTCTTTGAATAGTTCTTTTGTTTCCACTTGGTTGATTTCAGCCTTGAGTTTGATTATTTTGCCTTCTACTCCTCTTGGGTGAAATTGCTGCCTTTAGTTCTAGAGCTTCTAGGTGTGCTGTCAGGCTCGTAGTGTATGCTCTCTCTAGTTTCTTTTGGGAGGCACTCAGGGCTATAAGTTTTACTCTTATGACTGCCTTCATTGTGTTCCATAAGTTTGGATATGTTGTGGCTTCAATTTCATTAAACTCTAAAAAAGTCTTTAATTTCTTTCTTTATTCCTTCCTTGACCAAGGTATCACTGAGGAGATTGTTGTTCAGTTTCCACGTGAATGTTGGCTTTCTAATATTTATGCAGTTATTGAAGATCAGCCTTAGTCTGTGGTGATCTGATAGGATGCATAGGATAATTTCAATATTTTTGTATCTGTTGAGGCCTGTTTTGTGACCAATTATATGGTCAATTTTGAAGGAGGTACCATGTGGTACTGAAAAGAAGGTATATCCTTTTCTTTTAGGATAAAATGTTCTGTAGAAACCTATTAAATCCATTTGTTTCATAACTTCTGTTAGTGTCAGTGTGTCTCTGTTTAGTTTCTGTTTCCAGGATCTGTCAATTGGTGAGAGTAGGATATTGAAGTCTCTCGCTGTTATTGTGTGAGGTCCAATGTGTGCTTTGAGCTTTACTAAAGTTTCTTTCATGAATGTGGCTGCTCTTGCATTTGTAGCTTAGATATTCAGAATTGAGAGTTCATCTTGGTAGATTTTACCTTTGATGAGTATGAAGTGCCCCTCCTTGTCTTTTTTGACAACTTGGGGTTGAAAGTCAATTTTATTCGATATTAGAATGGCTACTCCAGCTTGTTTCTTTGGACCATTTGCTTGGAAATTGTTTTCCAGCCTTTCACTCTGAGGTAGTGTCTATCTTTTCCCTGAGGTGGGTTTCCTGTAAGCAACAAAATGTTGGGTCGTGTTTGTGTAGCCAGTCTATTAGTCTCAGTCTTTTTATTGGGGAATTGAGTCCATTGATGTTAAGAGAAATTAAAGAAAAGTAATTGTTGCTTTCTGTTATTTTTGTTGGTAAAGTTGGGATTCGGTTCTTGTGGCTGTCTTCTTTTAGGCTTGTTGGAGGATTACTTTCTTGCTTTTTCTAGGGTATAGTTTCTGTCCTTATGTTGGTGTTTTCCCTTTATTATCCTTTGAAGGGCTGTGTCTTAGTCAGGGTTACTATTCCTGCACAAACATCATGACCAAGAAGCAAGTTGGGGAGGAAAGGGTTTATTTGGCTTAAAATTCTATATTGCTGTTCATCACCAAGGAAGTGAGGACTGGAACTCAAGCAGGTTAGAAAGCAGGAGCTGATGCAGAGGCCATGGAGGTATGTTCCTTACTAGCTTGCTTCCCTTGGCTTGCTCAGCCTGCTCTCTTATAGAACCAAGACTACCAGCCCATAGATGGTCCCACCCACAAGGGGCCTTTCCCCCTTGGTCACTAATTGAGAAAATGCTTTACAGTTGGATCTCATGGAGGCATTTACTCAACTGAAGCTCCTCTCTCTGTGATAACTCCAGCTGTGTCAAGTTGACACAAAACTAGCCAGTACAATTGACCCCTTGTCAACTTGACACACAAATACATCACCAGTAAGCCTCAACCCTTAGCTCTTATTCATCACCAAGATCTTAAATAACTTTAAAAGTCACACAATCTTTACATATTAAAAGTTCAATCCTTTTAAAATATCCAGTAAAATTCAAAGTACATTAAAATTCAAAGTCTCTTAACTGTGGGCTTCACTAAAAAACTTCCTTCAAGAGGGAAAATTATCAGGGCACAGTCACAATCAAAAGCAAAAATCAATCTCCAGCTGTCCAATGTCTGGGATCCAACTCACCATCTTCTGGGCTCCTCCAAGGGCTTGGTCACTTCTCCAGCCATGCCCTTTGTAGCACACCTGTTGTCCTCTAGGCTCCAGATGCCTGTACTCCACTGTTGCTGCTTCTCTTGATAATTATCTCATGGTACTGGCATTTCCAAAACACTTCACGATCCCTTCAGTCCTGGGCTGTCTACTGCAACTGAGGCTGCACCTTCACCACTGGCCTTCCATGGCCTCTCACAGTGCCAAGCCTCAGCTGCTCTGCATGACCCCTTCATGCCTTCAATACCAGTACCACCTGGGTGACTCTTATACATTACCAAGTCCAGCCACAGTACAAGGTATAACCTTGGCTATCTCTGGAACACAGCCTCTGTGCTCTCAAAAAACACTTCCCAGAAGATATCACCTCAATGATGCTGGTCTTTTCTTAATCACCGCTAATTTCTTAGCTCCTGCTAACCAGCATCAATAGTCCCAGTAATGCAAAGGTTTCACTTTAGTAGTTCTGGTATCTTGTTAATCACAGCTGATTCTTTAGCCCCAGCTAACCAGAACCACGGAGTCTTCCCAATCAAAGTAGCAATGGCCCTGAAAAGAGTCTTTAATTTTCCCTCTGAAATTTCACAAGCCAGACCTATATCTTCTGCACTGTTCTCAATATTATCTTCCAAGCTCCTACACAACATCTGGCAGAGCTCTTAACAACAAATGGATCTTCAAGCCCAAAGTTCCAAAATCCTTCCACAGTCCTTGCCAAAACATGGTCAGGTTGTCACAGGAATACCCCCACTATGCTGGTACGAATTTGTCTTAGTCAGGGTTTCTATACCTGCACAAACATCATGAACAAGAAGCAAGTTGGGGAGGAAAGGGTTTATTCGGCTTACACTTCCATACTGCTGTTCATCACCAAGGAAGTGAGGACTGGAACTCAAGCAGGTCAGAAAGCAGGAGCTGATGCAGAGGCCGTGGAGCGATGTTCATTACTGGCTTGCTTCCCCTGGCATGCTCATCCTGCTTTCTTATAGAACAAAGACTACCAGCCCAGAGATGGTCCCACCCACAAGGGGCCTTTCTCCCTTGATCACTAATTGAGAAAATGCTTTACAGTTGGATCTCATGGAGGCATTTCCTCAACTGAAGGTCCTTTCTCTGTGATATCTCCAGCTGTGTCAAGTTAACACAAAACTAGCCAGTACAGGCTGGATTCATGGAAAAATATTGTGTAAATTTGGTTTTGTCATGGAATACTTTGGTTTTTCCATCTATGGTAATTGAGAGTTTTGCTGGGTATAGTACCCTGGGCTGGAATTTGTATTCTCTTAGGGTCTGTATAACATCTGTCCAGGATCTTCTGGCTTTCATTGTCTCTGGTGAGAAATCTGGTGTAATTCTAATAGGCCTGCCTTTATATGTTACTTGACCATTTTCCCTTACTGCTTTTAGTATTCTATCTTTATGTAGTGCATTTGCTGTTCTGATTATTATGTGTCAGGAGGAATTTCTTTTCTGGTCCTGTCTATTTGGAGTTCTCTAGGCTTCTTATATGTTCATGGGTATCTCTTTGTTTAGGTTTGGAAAGCTTTCTTCTATAATTTTGTTCAAGATATTTGCTGGCCCTTTAAGTTGAAAATCTTCACTCTCATCTACTGCTATTATCCATAGGTTTGGTCTTCTCATTGTGTCCTGGATTTTCTGGATGTTTTGAGTTAGGATCTTTTTTGCATTTTGTATTTTCTTTGATTGTTGTGCCCATGTTCTCTATGGAATCTTCTGCACCTGAGATTCTCTCTTCCATCTCTTGTATTCTGTTGCTGATGCTCATATCTACGTTTCCTGATTTCTTTATAGGATTTCTATCTCCAGAGTTGTCTCACTTTGAGTTTTCTTTATTGTTTCTACTTTCCTTTTTAGGTCTTGGATGGTTTTGTTCAATTCCATCACCTGTTTGGTTGTGTTTTCCTGTAATTCTTTAAAGGATTTTGGTGTTTCCTCTTTAAGGACTTCTACCTGTTTAGCAGTGTTTTCCTGTGATTCTTTAAGGGCTTCTACCTGTTTATCAGTGTTCTCCTGTATTTCTTTAAGTGAGTTATTAATGCCCTTCTTAAGGTCCTCTACAGCATTGTGAGATATGATTTTGAATCCAAATCTTGCTTTTCAGGTGTGTTTTGGTACCTAGGACTGGCTTAGGTGGGAGTGCTGGGTTCTAATGATGTTGAGCAGTCTTGGTTTCTGTTGGTAGGATTCTTAAGTTTGCCTTTCACCATCTGGTAATCTCTGGTGTTAGTTGTTATAGTTGTCTCTGGATGGAGCCTGTTCCTCCTGTGATTCTGTTAGCCTCTGTCAGCTTTCCTGGGAATCCAGCTCTCTTCTGAGTCTCAGAGGTCAGAGTACTCTCTTCAGGCAAGCTCTCCTCTTGCAGGGAAGGAGCACAGAGGTCTGGCATTCGGACCTGCCTCCTGGCAGAAGATGAAGGACCGAAACATGGCCTGTCCCAGAAGATGGGTTGCCTCTTCAGCCTGAGTTCTCACCTGCACAGACTGGTCTCTAAGGAACCCAAGATACAAGATGGCTCCCTCACCTGCTTTGGAGGTGAGAGCCCTCCCAGGTGGTCACCTCTCCTCTGGCAGGGAAAAATGTCTGGATCCTGAAAAGGGAGTCTGTCCCATTAACTGTGTTGCTTCTGCCTGTCCCAGAAGCTGTGTCACTTCTGCAGTCTGCACTCTCACCTGTGCAGACTGGTCTCAGAGGGAACTGGGAGACAAGATGGCTCCCTCACCTGCTCTGGAGGTCAGAGCCCTCCTGAATAGCCACCTCTGCTCTGGCAGGGAAGGTGCCCAGATGTCTGGAGCCTGAAACGGGTGCCTGTCCCAGAAGCTATGTCACTTCTGTGTGTCCCAGAAGCTGTGTATCTTCTGTAGTCCGCTAGCTCCCCATCTGCATCCATGAGCTGATTTGCACAGACAGGGACACTTTTTCATTGCTTGTGGGCATGCAAGCTTATGTAACTATTTTGAAAATCAATTTGGCAATTTCTTAGAAATTTGAGAATAGATCTACCTAAACATGCAGCTATGCTATTCCTGGGCATATATAAAAAAGATGCCCCACAATACTACAAGGGTCTTTGGCTCAAATATGTTCATAGCAGCTTTATTTATAATATCCTGAAAAAACCTAAATGTCCTCACCTGAAGAATAGATAAAGCAAATATGGTACATTTTCACAATAGAATATTAGTCAGCTGTTAAAAACAGTGTTATCATGAAATTTGTAGCCAGTTGGATAAAACTAGAGGAGATTATCCTGAGTGAGATAACTCAGATCCAGAAAATCCAACATGGCATATACTATCTTATCAGTGAATATTAATCGTAAAATAAATGATAACCGTGTTACAATCCACAAACCCAAAGAAGCTAAATAACAAGGAGGATGAAAGGCTGTCACTGAGAAAGGGAAATAGAATAGACATGGGAGGGTGCATTGTGTATGGAAGGAGGTGGAAAGGAGAACAGGAGGGGTCAAATGACAGGCTCATGGAGGGAAAGAAAACTTGGAGAGAGAACTTGAAACAGTTACAGGGGTTGTGATATTTCTGGGATGAGCCAGAAACCTAGCACAAAGAAAACTTGGAGCAATCAATGCAGGTGACCCCAGCTAAGACTTAACAGTGAGAAAGATGGCATCTGAAACAACCACCTCCTTTAACCAGTCAAGACTTCCAGTTGTGGGATGGTGACATCAACCCAGCCACAAAAACTTAGACCCAGCCACAATTTCTCCTGCCTACAAGACAGGGTTAAAACTTGAGCAGAAATTGAGAGAATGTCCAACCAATGACTGACTCAACTTGAGTCCCTTGCTATGAGAGTAATTCTACCCTGTCACTATTAGTGATATTCTATTGTACATGCAGACAGGAACTTAGCATAACTGTCATCTGAGAAGCTTCACCCAGCAAGTGATGGAAGCAGATGCAGAAACCCACTGTCAAACATTAGGCAGAGCTCAGGAAATCCTATGGAACAGGAGGAGGAATTATTGAAGGAGCCAGAGAAGTCAAGGTCACCACAAGAAAACTTACAGAGTCATTGGGCCCACATAGACTCACAGAGACTGAACCATGAACCAAAGAACATGCAGGAGTATACCTAGGTCCCTTATACATATGTAAAAGCTTAATTTTCATGTAGAATCCTTAACAGCAGAAGCAGGGGTTGTCTCTGACTCTGTTGCTTGCCTTTGAACCTGTTTCTCCTAACTAGGCTGCCTTGTCTGGCTTCAGAAGGAGAAGATGTAACCAGATATACTGCAATTTGATATGGTAATGTGGGTTGATATTAATGAGAGACCTCCCCATTTCTGATGAGAAAAGAAGCAGGATGAAGAAAGGTGAGATAAGAGGGAAGGTCTAGGAAAAGAGGAGGGAAGGGAAGATGTGATCAGGATATAAAGTAAATTAATTAATTAACTAATTTATTAATAATTAAAGAATGTTCATATCCACCTACAATCTGAGGTGGATCAAAAGCTTAGCTTCATTATCACCTTTTGGTGATGAGGCACACCTCACCAACATATTTAAAGTCTATTCTCTCCTAGAGGAACCTAACTCTTCCTATGTGATTCTAATCCTCTTTCTGACCCGTAAATAATATGGAGATCATATATTCAATGTATATGATGTTCATATGGTATATAACATGTACTATATACACTATTAAAATGAGTCCATGTATAGCATGTGATATGAAAGTGGAAGGATGTCCCGAGGGCAGGAAGGAGGTAAGGATAAGTGGGAGGGGCAGGAAGGAGGTAAGGATAAGTGGGAGGGAAATGGTGAACAATAGAAAATGATGAATTGCATAACATGTAACATGTTAAAAAACTAAGAACTGGACTCCGCCGAACTTAGTCTGTACAGGTGAGACTGAGGACCACAGAGGCAGACAGCTTCTGGGACAGGCGGGAGCCACAGAGCCTCTGAGGCAGCACCCTTTTGGGGCCACAGACATCCGGCACCCTCCCAGCCGGAGGACAGTGATCTGCCCTGCAGGGAGCGCCATCTTGGCTCCGGGACTCCGCCGAACTTAGTCTGTACAGGTGAGAGTGAGGACCACAGAGGCAGACAGCTTCTGGGACAGGTGGGAGCCACAGAGCCGCTGAGGCAGCACCCTTTTGGGGCCGCAGACATCCGGCACCCTCCCAGCTGGAAGACAGTGGTCTGCCCTGCACAGGAGCCCTCTGCCTCAGGAGCAGGGAGCACATCTTGGATCCAGGACTCCACTGAACTTAGGAAATTAGTCTGCACAGCTGAGAGTGTGCACCACAGAAGCCTACAGCTTCTGTAACCTGCCAAAGCAACACAGCATCTGGGAAAGGTCCTGTTTTCCGCCTTCTTCTTCGGCCAGGAGGAGGTCCAAACGCCAGATATCTGTACACCTTCCCTTTAAGAGGAAAGCTTGTCAGCAGGGAGTGCTCTAACCACTGAAACTCAGAGGAGAGAGCCTGTCTCCCAGGTCTGCTGACAGACGATACTCAGAATCACCAGAAGAACAACCTCTGAACAGAGACAACTATAACAACTCCAGAGATTACCAGATGGCGAGAGGTAAACGTAAGAATCCTATTAACAGAAACCAAGACCACTCACCATCATCAGGACCCAGCACTCCCACTTCCCCCAGTCCAGGGCACCCCAACACACCGGAAAAGCTAGACCTGGATTTAAAAGCATATCTCATGATGATGGTAGAGGACATCAAGAAGGACTTTAAAGAACAACAGGAGAACATGGCTAAAGAGTTACATGTCCTTAAAGAAAAACAGGAAAACACAACCAAACTAGTAGAAGTCCTTAAAGAGAAACAGGAAAACACATCCAATCAGATGATGGAAATGAACAAAACCATACTAGACCTAAAAAGGGAAGTAGACACAATAAAGAAAACCCAAAATGAGGCAACACTGGAGATAGAAACCCTAGGAAAGAAATCTGGAAACATAGATGCAAGCATCAGCAACAGAATACAAGAGATGGAAGAGAGAATCTCAGGTGCAGAAGATTCCATAGAGAACATCAGCACAACAATCAAGGAAAATGGAAAATGCAAAAAGATCCTAACTCAAAACATCCAGGAAATCCAGGACACAATGAGAAGACCAAACCTACGGATAATAGGAGTGGATGAGAATGAAGATTTTCAACTCAAACGACCTGCAAACATCTTCAACAAAATTATAGAAGAAAACTTCCCAAATCTAAAGAAAGAGATGCCCATGAACATACAAGAAGCCTACAGAACTCCAAATAGGCTGGACCAGAAAAGAAATACCTCCCGACACATAATAATCAGAACAACAAATGCACTAAATAAAGATAGAATACTAAAAGCAGTAAGAGAAAAAGGCCAAGTAACATATAAAGGCAAGACTATCAGAATTACACCAGATTTTTCACCACAGACTATGAAAGCCAGAAGATCCTGGACAGATGTTATACAGACACTAAAAGATCACAAATTCCAGCCCAGGCTACTATACCCAGCCAAACTCTCAATTAACATAGATGGAGAAACCAAAGTATTCCACAACAAAACCAAATTCACACATTATCTCTCCACGAATCCAGCCCTTCAAAGGATAATAACAGAAAAAAAACAATACAAGGACGGGAACCACGCCCTAGAAACAACAAGAAGGTAATCCCTCAACAAACCTAAAAGAAGACAGCCACAAGAACAGAATGCCAACTTTAACAACAAAAATAACAGGAAACAACAATTACTTTTCCTTAATATCTCTTAATATCAATGGACTCAACTCCCCGATAAAAAGACATAGACTAACAAACTGGCTACACAAACAAAACCCAACATTTTGCTGCTTGCAGGAAACTCATTTCAGAGAAAAAGATAGACACTACCTCAGAATGAAAGGCTGGAAAACAATTTTCCAAGCAAATGGTATGAAGAAACAAGCTGGAGTAGCCATTCTAATATCTGATAAGATTGACTTCCAACCCAAAGTCATCAAAAAAGACAGGGAGGGGCACTTCATACTCATCAAAGGTAAAATCCTCCAAGAGGAACTATCAATCCTGAATATCTATGCTCCAAATACAAAGGCAGCCTCATTCATTAAAGAAACTTTAGTAAATCTCAAAGCACACATTGCACCTCATACAATAATAGTGGGAGACTTCAACACACCACTTTCACCAATGGACAGATCATGGAAACAGAAACTAAACAGGGACACAGTGAAACTAACAGAAGTTATGGATCAAATGGATCTGGCAGATATCTACAGAACATTTTACCCTAAAACAAAAGGATACACCTTCTTCTCAGCACCTCAGAGTACCTTCTCCAAAATTGACCACCTAATTGGGCACAAAACAGAACTCAACAGATACAAAAATATTGAAATTGTCCCATGCATCGTATCAGATCACCATGGACTAAGGCTGATCTTCAATAACAATAAATAATAGAAAGCCAACCTTCACGTGGAAACTGAACAACACTCTTCTCAATGATACCTTGGTCAAGGAAGGAATAAAGAAAGAAATCAAGGACTTTTTAGAGTTCAATGAAAATGAAGTCACAACATACCCAAACTTATGGGACGCAATGAAAGCATTTCTAAGAGGACAACTCATAGCTCTGAATGCCTCCAAAAAGAAATTAGAAAGAGCACACATTAGCAGCTTGACAACACACCTAAAAGCACTAGAACAAAAGGAAGCAAATTCACCCAAGAGGAGTAGACGGCAGGAAATAATCAAACTCAGGGGCGAAATCAATCAAGTGGAAACAAAAAGAACTATTCAAAGAATCAACCAATCAAGGAGCTGGTTCTTTGAGAAAATCAACAAGATAGATAAACCCTTAGCCAGACTCACTAGAGGGCACAGGGAAAGCATTCTAATTAACAAAATCAGAAATGAAAAAGGAGACATAACAACAGATCCTGAAGACATCCAAAACACCATCAGATCCTTCTACCAAAGGCTATACTCAACAAAACTGGAGAACCTGGATGAAATGGAGAAGTTCCTAGACAGATACCAGGTACCAAAGTTGAACCAAGATCAGGTTAATGATCTAAACAGCCCTATATCCCCCAAAGAAATAGAAGCAGTCATTAATAGTCTCCCAACTAAAAAAAGCCCAGGACCAGATGGGTTTAGTGCAGAATTCTATCAGACCTTCAAAGAAGATCTAATTCCAGTTCGTCACAAACTATTCCACAAAATAGAAACAGAAGGTACTCTACGCAACTCATTCTATGAAGCCACAATTACTGTGATACCTAAACCACAAAAAGACCCAACAAAGATAGAAAACTTCAGACCAATATCCCTTATGAATATTGATGCAAAAATACTCCATAAAGTTCTTGCTAACCGAATCCAAGAACACATCAAAACAATCATCCATCCTGACCAAGTAGGTTTCATCCCAGGGATGCAGGGATGGTTCAATATACGGAAATCCATCAACATAATCCAGTATATAAACAAACTCAAACACAAAAACCACATGGTCATCTCGTTGGATGCAGAAAAAGCATTTGACAAAATCCAACACCCATTCATGATAAAAGTCTTGGAAAGATCAGGAATTCAAGGCCCATACCTAAACATGATAAAAGCAATCTACAGCAAACCAGTAGCCAACATCAAAGTAAATGGTGAGAAGCTTGAAGCAATCCCTCTAAAATCAGGGACTAGACAAGGCTGTCCACTTTCTCCATACCTATTCAACATTGTACTTGAAGTCCTAGCCAGAGCAATTCGACAACAAAAGCAGATCAAAGGGATACAAATTGGAAAAGATGAAGTCAAAATTTCACTTTTTGCAGATGATATGATAGTATATATAAGTGACCCTAAAAATTCCACCAGAGAACTCCTAAACCTGATAAACAGCTTCAGTGAAGTAGCTGGATATAAAATTAACTCAAACAAATCAATGGCCTTTCTCTACACAAAGAATAAACAGGCTGAGAAAGAAATTAGGGAAACAACACCCTTCTCAATAGTCACAAATAATATAAAATATCTTGGCGTGACTCTAACTAAGGAAGTGAAAGATCCATATAATAAGAACTTCAAGTCTCTGAAGAAAGAAATTGTAGAAGATCTCAGAAGATGGAAAGATCTTCCATGCTCATGGATTGGCAGGATCAACATTGTAAAAATGGCTATCTTGCCAAAAGCAATCTACAGATTCAATGCAATCCCCATCAAAATTCCAACTCAATTCTTCAACGAATTAGAAAGTGCAATCTGCAAATTCATCTGGAATAACAAAAAACCTAGGATAGCAAAAACTCTTCTCAAGGATAAAAGAACCTCTGGTGGAATCACCATGCCAGACCTAAAGCTTTACTACAGAGCAATTGTGATAAAAACTGCATGGTACTGGTATAGTGACAGACAAATAGAACAATGGAATAGAATTGAAGACCCAGAAATGAACCCACACACCTACGGTCACTTGATCTTCGACAAGGGAGCTAAAACCATCCAGTGGAAGAAAGACAGCATTTTCAACAAATGGTGCTGGCACAACTGGTTGTTATCATGTAGAAGAATGCGAATAGATCCATTCCTATCTCCTTGTACTAAGGTCAAGTCTAAGTGGATCAAGGAACTTCACATAAAACCAGAGACACTGAAACTTATAGAGGAGAAAGTGGGGAAAAGCCTTGAAGATATGGGCACAGGGGAAAAATTCTTGAATAGAACAGCAATGGCTTGTGCTGTAAGATCGAGAATTGACAAGTGGGACCTCATGAAACTACAAAGCTTCTGCAAGGCAAAAGACACCATCAATAAGACAAAAAAACCACCAACAGATTGGGAAAGGATCTTTACCTATCCTAAATCAGATAAGGGTCTAATAGCCAATATATATAAGGAACTCAAGAAGGTGGACTCCAGAAAGTAAAATAACCCCATTAAAAAATGGGGCTCAGAATTGAACAAAGAATTCTCACCTGAAGAATACCAAATGCCAGAGAAGCACCTGAAAAAATGTTCAACATCCTTAATCATCAGGGAAATGCAAATCAAAACAACCCTGAGATTCCACCTCACACCAGTCAGAATGGCTAAGATCAAAAATTCAGGTGACAGCAGATGCTGGCGGGGATGTGGAGAAAGAGGAACACTCCTCCATTGTTGGTGGGATTGCAAGCTTGTACAACCACTCTGGAAATCATTCTGGCGGTTCCTCAGAAAATTGGACATAGTACTACCGGAGGATCCAGCAATACCTCTTCTGGGCATATATCCAGAAGATGTCCCAACCGGTAAGATGGACACATGCTCCACTATGTTCATAGCAGCCCTATTTATAATATCCAGAAGCTGGAAAGAACCCAGATGTCCCTCAACAGAGGAATGGATACAGAAATTATGGTACATTTACACAATGGAGTACTACTCAGCTATTAAAAAGAATGAATTGATGAAATTCCTAGCCAAATGGTTGGACCTGGAGGACATCATCTTGAGTGAGGTAACACAATCACAAAGGAACTCACACAATATGTATTCACTGATAAGTGGATATTAGCCCAAAACTTAGGATACCCAAGATATAAGATACAATTTGCTAAACGCATGAAACTCAAGAAGAATGAAGACCAAAATGTGGACACTGTGCCCCTTCTTAGAATTGGGAACAAAACACCCATGGAAGGAGTTACAGAGACAAAGTTTGGAGCTGTGATGAAAGGATGGACCATCTAGAGACTGCAGTATCCAGGGATCCATCCCATAATCAGCTTCTAAACGCTGACACCATTGCATACACTAGCAAGATTTTGCTGAAAGGACCCAAAGATAGCTGTCTCTTGTGAGACTATGCAGGGGCCTAGCAAACACAGGAGTGGATGCTCACAGTCAGCTATTGGATATATCACAGGTCTCCCAATGGAGAAGCTAGAGAAAGTACCCAAGGAGCTAAAGGGATCTGCAACCCTATAGTTGGAACAACATGATGAACTAACCAGTACCCTGGAGCTCTTATCTCTAGCTGCATATGTATCGAAAGATGGCCTAGTCGGCCATCACTAGAAAGAGAGGCCCATTCGACTTGCAAACTTTATATGCCCCAATATAGGGGAATGCCAGGGCCAAAAGAATGGGAATGGGAGGGTAGGGAAGTGGGGGGCACTATGGGGGACTTTTGGGATAGCATTGAAAATGTAATTGAGGAAAATATGTAAAAAAAAAAAAAAAAAAAAAAAAACCCAAAAAACTAAGAACTGACATATTTTAGAGTCACTAATTTTCTCAACAAAGTCTCAGATTGACACAGTCATTGTTTATCAAACAGAGTTTCTCAGCCCAGGCAAGTGAACCATAAAATATGAGACATATACAGACCAATAACTTTGTTTGTTGAAGATAATATTTTTACTTTAAATTTTTAACATCACCATTTCTTTATTATAACATTATTTACTTAATGAATTATAATATAACATAATAATTTGATATAATTTTAAACATAATACATATGATTGCAATCATTACCAACTTTCTTTAGACAAAATGAGTAAAATCACCAGAGCCCCAGTAGTCAGAGCAAGCAACACAAATGGAAACAGGTGAGTTACAGAATATGAAGTAAATTAATTAATTAGTTACATCGTGTAACTAATTCACAGACTCCATATAATTATATATTTCAAATGATTAAAATATTATCAAGAATGAAAACAGTAAAAATGGCTTTGAAGACTACATCATGCAAGTGTTTTTATTTATTAAAATTCTATAAATCCCCTAGTAAAAGGGGGTTATAAAACATCAAAACCATGATGTCATAATTTGCATATGCAATATACAAAAGTAAATTATAATTACTCTTAAAAAACTTCAAATGTTAATAGGTGGAAGGACATCATGGACAGGGTCAGGATTTACATAGCATGGAGATGTAGAGTTCTTTGGTCACTGACACAATACCAACAGACATAGCCATCCCCATTTCTGTTCCTTGGCTACCTCTCTGTGGGTGCAAAGCCTTCCTTGGCATCCTATAATCTGGCCTCTGAGATCCAATAACATTACTTTTAGTTTTTCTAATCCTCTAGTTGTTCTTTGATATTTAGACAAAGCTGGTCTTCAATTTGTAATCCTCTGGTCACAGGTAGCTCCCAAGAGGTGGGATTATGGGTAAGTATCCCTATGCCCGACTTCCTTATTTTTGTTCTCTTGCCCCTTCTTGTCTTCCTCTTGTCCTCCTCCTCCTCTTCCTTCCTCCTCTTCCTCCTCATTCTCTTCCTGAACCTTTCTTTTCAGATAGGGTCTCACTCCATAACATTAGCTATAAAAAGACTTTGTGAATAATCTAGTCTATTTTGATTAATCATGACCTTTTTCTATACCAAATTGAGAGTTATCCCAATTAGTGTGACATTTCTTATGAATTTGTGGTAATTTAATGACAAAGTAAAAGATTAAAAAAAAAAAAAAACATGCCTCAGCTTTGCAAAGTGAAAATGTAATTCCTCACCACAGGATTTATATTCCTTTTAAGTTTATAATTTTTAGCAACTATATGGTCTGCTACCACATTAATATGTAAACTACTTAAAATGTTTAAATTTGTACACATAGATGTGAACTTTAATAGATACTAGTATATATCTATGTGACATTCATGTAAATTACATGCAGATAACTTGATAAATTACAGTAATTATTCATTTTAATATATTTAGAATAAATCTTTCCTTTAAAAGTTCTTTCTTGGTCATGAGGAAATATGAATTTTGTCAAATGAAAAAATTTAGATCCTTTGGGTGGCCAATAAATTCAATGAACGTCATGCTGTAGCTTACAACAAAGGTAAATATTTGTATATATTTCAATCTACACACAGGAAGAAAGGGAACATATTATATGACATTAAGGCATACATTATGGTGAAAATCTGAAGATGAATGTGGTTTAAAGGAAAACACTCCCTCAAAGGCTCCTGCATTTGAACACTTGGTTTCATGTTAATGCCACAGTTTAGGGGAGGTTATGAAACCTTTAGATGGTGTGTCCTTTCTGGATAAAGCACAACACTGGGGGAAAGCTTTGGAGATTTGTGGAGTAACCCTACTTCCTACTCTAGATTTCAACTTCCTGTCTGTGAATGAAAATGTTCCAAGCCACATGCTCCAGAAGGCATGTCATGCTTTGCAATCTCCCTTTCCTCATTTCAACAACCTCTCTCTTCCATTTGAGTTGTATCTATGTTCTCTCACAATCTACATCTAATATAGCTCAACATTTGTACAATTATATCTTTCCTAGATATACCTAATAAAAGACATCTCTTAAGGAATCAAAATTCTATAAATTACTTATAAAAATAAGTAGAGACATTTTAATTACTCTTCACTTCAGATGTTGTTTTCTAAGATTCATAATATATTTTTCTGTCTTGGTATATTTATAATATGATATATTTTTGTCTTGTCCCCTGGGTTGAAAAAATTAAAAAAAAATCTTTTAAAATTTACTTTATTGATGAGTTGATTCCTTAAGTACTCACAATATACATCTCTTTTGTGATAAAATTGTCCTAGGAATAGTGTATAAGAGAATTTGGGTTTGTTAATACAGCTGAGTTTGAATACAAACATAACTTCCTAGTAAGAAATGAGGAAGAATGCAGCATGAAATTCATATTTTTAGTGACTTCTTTATTTGACTTCCTCCAGAAAAATACTACAAAGGATTTACTGAAAGCTGGGCTTAAATAATTTGTACCTGAGAAATCTTCAGAGCACCCAGTACAGTGTCTCAATGACTCAGACTCACATTGTTTTTCTGTTTTATATGACCAGTAGTAGCTCAGTGGGCACTTCATGGAGTTGAATTAACTTTGTTGCACTCCTAGAAGAGTACTTATACATGAATTAGGAATACTTCTGCATTAGAAGGTGAAGGCTAGTGAGTGACCAGCGTGTTCCTATATATATGTGGAATTCAGGATAGTGTGTTAGTTTTTCCATGGAGGAAGAAATAAATAAAGGGGTACATGTGTGTGAGAGAGGAGATGACATAACACTAGAAACAATTATAGACTTTGAAATCAGCTCTAGATACAATTTCTGAATTGTTGTGACAGTTTATATAGTACACCTGATGACCATTTTATTCCATACCTAATAAATATATTTGGTCTGCCCTACACATTACTGATTGATTATAATTTCTTATGTGTGCCTGTACATATGCATGTGTGTATGTGGGTGGGTGGGTGTGCTTTTGAATGCCATTATCATCTCAGACATATAATAGACCACTAGTTTCTTAAATATATTGGTATATAAGACTACATATTAACAGTATAAAACTCAAAGTGTATTCAAATGTATAATTTTGTGTATTTCTCAAATTATGCTATGACCAGATTTACTATTACTTTTAGGGTAATTATTGATAAAATTTTAGAGTTGTAAAGGAGTTTACACTAAACACAATCTCACTAAAGGTAATTGAAGAAGAGTTCACATAAACATTTTTAGGCAGCAACAAAAATGTTACTTTGAGGAAAATTGTATTCAGACACTCAGAGTAAAAAGGTAGAAAGGCTGAAATACATTACCCAGAGTACTAATTTATGTACTTAGACATGGAAATATACAATAAATCAACTCAAAACAAATGTAAGAAAGAAAATTAGCACATGGATTAAACATTTTAAAACTAATTTTAATTCATTAAAATTGTATTTTAATTAAGTAAAGTAGAAAACTAAGATTCAATAGTAATGAAAATAAAATTATTATTTTTTTGTAGATTTTTAAAGTTTTATACATCGCTTCTCTTAACCTCTTTTAATTTTTTTCTCTAATAAGAACTTAAGGACTTATATTGAAATTTTATTTTAATGTGTATTCGCAGTTCTGGGATATATTTCACATTAAAACATTTTATTCAAGTTTAAAGAGTTGTAATATCTATAGATACTTCTAAAGTTTACACTCATATATAAAATTTGACCTTATAGTAAACTCATATTCACAGAAAATTTGTTAATATGATCTCTCAAACTTGTGTCCTTAACTACACATTGACAGATAGATATTATAAACACAGTTATATATGGTTATAGGGTTCATTGATTTCAAGTAAAACTCAATATTGATATATTTTCATAAAAGTACCTACTTTTTCAACTGTTGGCACTTATTAACTTAATGATCTTTTATATTGCAAGATTTAATTAAGAGTTCTAAACTAGGTTCCTGGATACCTCCAAGACTAGTCTACGCAGTGTAAATTACAGAAGCTAACAGCTTCTGGGACAGGCACTGTTTCAGGCCTTCATCTTCTGCCAGGAGGCAGGTCTGAATGCCAGATATCTGTGCAACTTCCTTGCAAGAGGAGAGCTTGCCTGCAGAGAGTACTCTGACCACTGAAACTCAGGAGACAGCTAGTCTCCCAGGTCTGCTGATATAGGCTAACAGAATTACAAGCTCTAACCAGAGACAACTATAACAACTAACTCCAGAGATTACCAGATGGCAAAAGGCAAATGTAAGAATCTTACTCACAGAAACTAAGACCACTCACCTTCATCAAAACCCAGCACTCCCACCTCAGCCAGTCCTGGGCACCCCAACACACCTGAAAAGCTAGACCCAGATTTAAAAGCATATCTGATGATGATGGTAGAGGACATCAAGAAGGACTTTAATAACTCACTTAAAGAAATACAGGAGAACACTGCTAAAGAGTTACAAGTCCTTAAAGAAAAACAGGAAAACACAAACAGGTAGAAGTCCTTAAAGAAAAACAGAAAAACACAACCAAACAGGTGATGGAATTGAACAAAACCATACAAGACCTAAAAAGGGAAGTAGACACAATAAAGAAAAATCAAAGTGAGGCAACGCTGGAGATAGAAAACCTAGGAAAGAAATCTGAAACCATAGATGTAAGCATCAGAAATGGAATACAAGAGATGGAAGAGAGAATCTCAGGTTCAGAAGATTCCATAGAGAACATAAATACAACAATCAAAGAAAATGCCAAAAGATCCTAACTCAAAACATCCAGGAAATGCAGGACACAATGAGAAGACCAAACCTATGGATAATAGGAGTAGATGAGAATGAAGATTTTCAACATAAAGGGCCAGGAAATATCTTCAACGAAATTATAGAAGAAAACTTCCCAAACCTAAAGAAAGAAATGCCCATGAACATACAAGAAGCGTACAGAACTCCAAATAGACTGGACCAGAAAAGAAATGCCTCCCGACACATAATAAGAAGAACAAGAAATACACTAAATAAAGATAGAATATTAAAAGCAGTAAGGGCAAAGGGCAAGTAACATAAATGCAGACCTATCAGACTTCTCACCAGAGACTATGAAAGCCAGAAGGGCCTGGACAGATGTTATACAGACACTAAGAGAACACAAATGCCAGCCCAGGCTACCATACCCAGCCAAACTTTCAATTACCATAGATGGAGAAACCAAAGTATTCCATGACAAAACCAAATTCACACATTATCTTTCCAAGAATCCAGCCATTCAAAGGACAATAACAGAAAAAAAAATTACAAGGATTGAAACCATACCCCAGAAAAAGCAAGAAAGTAATCCTTCAAAAAACCTAAAAGAAGATAGGCACAAGAACAGAATGCCAACTCTAACAACAAAAATAATAGGAAGCAACAATTACTTTTCCTTAATATCTCTTAATATCAATAGACTCAATTCCCCAATAAAAAGACATAACTAACAGATTGGCTAGATAAACAGGACCAAACATTTTGATGCTTACAGGAAACCCATCTCAGGGAAAAAGGCAGACATTAACTCAGAATAAAAGGCTGGAAACAATTTTCCAAGGAAATGGTCTGAAGAAACAAGCTGGAGTAGCCATTCTAATATCGAATCAAATCGACTTCCAACACAAAGTTATCAAAAAAGACAAGGAGGGACACTTCATACTCATCAAAGGTAAAATCCTCTGAGAGGAACCCTCAGTTCTGAATATCTATGCTCCAAATGCAAGGGCATTCACATTCATTAAAGAAACGTTAGTAAAGCTCAAAGCATACATTGCACCTCACAGAACAATAGTGGGAGAATTCTACATACCACTTTCATCAATGGACAGATCGTGGAAACAGAAACTAAACAGGGACACAGTGAAACTAATAGAAGTTATGAAACAAATGGATTTAACAGATATCTACAGAACATTTTATCCTAAAACAAAAGGGTATACCTTCTTCTCAGCACCTCATCGTACCTTCCAAAATTGACCATATAATTGGTCACAAACAGACCTCAACAGATACAAAAATATTGAAATTGACCCATGCATCCTATCAGACCACCATGGACTAAGGCTGATCTTCAACAACAACATAAATAATGGAAAAACAACATTCACGTGGAAAATGAACAACACTCTACTCAATGATACCTTGGTCAAGGAAGTAATTAAAGAAAGAAATTAAAGACTTTTTAAGAGTTTAATGAAAATGAAGCCACAACATACCCAAACTTATGGGACACAATGAAATCATTTCTAAGAGGAAAACTCATAGCTCTGAGTGCCTCCAAAAAGAAACTAGAGAGAGCACACCCTAGTAGCTTGACAACACACCTAAAAGGTCTAGAACAAAAGAAAGAAAATTCACCCAAAAGGAGTAGATGGCAGGAAATAATCAAACTCAAGGCAAAATCAACAAATTGGAAACAAGAAGAACTATTCAAAGAATCAACCAAAGGAGTAGCTGGTTCTTTGAGAAAATCAACAAGATACATAAACCCTTAGCCAGACTCACTAGGGGGCACAGGGACATCATCCTAATTAACAAAATCAGAAATGAAAAGGGAGACATAACAACAGATTCCTGAAGAAATCCAAACACCATCAGATCCTTCTACAAAAGGCTATACTCAACAAAACTGGAGAACGTGGATGAAATGGACAAGTATCTAGACAGATACCAGGTACCAAAGTTAAATCAAGATCACGTTAATGGTCTGAACAGTCCTATATCCCCCAAAGAAATAAAAGCAGTTATTAATAGTCTCCCCACTAAAATAAGCCCCTGACCAGATGGGTTTAGTGCAGAGTTCTATCAGACCTTCAAAGAAGACCTAATCCCAGTTCATCACAAACTATTCCACAAAATAGAAGCAAAGGTACTCTACCCAATTCGTTCTATGAAGCCACAATTATTCTCATACCTAAACCAAAAAAAGACCCAACAAAGATAGAGAACTTCAGACCAATTTCCCTTATGAATATCGATGCAAAAATACTCCATAAAGTTCTTGCTAACCGAATCCAAGAACACATCAAAACAATCATCCATCCTGACCAAGTAGGTTTCATCCCAGGGATGCAAGGATGGTTCAATATGCAGAAATCCATCAACATAATCCAGTATATAAACAAACTCAAAGACAAAACCACATGATCATCTCGTTAGATGCTAAGAAAGCGTTTGACAAAATCCAACACCCATTCATGATAAAAGTCTTGGAATGATCAGGAATTCAAGGCCCATACCTAAACAATAAAAGCAATCTATAGCAAACCAGTAGCCACCATCAAAGTAAATGGTGAGAAGCTGGAAGCAATCCCACTAAAATTAGGGACTAGACAAGGGTGCGTACTTTCTCCCTGACCATTAAACATTGTACTTGAAGTCCTAGCCAGAGCAATTAGACAACAAAAGGACATCAAGGGGATACAAATGGGAAAGGATGAAGGCAAAATATCACTTTTGTAGATGATATGATAGTATATATAAGTGACCCTAAAAATTCCACCAGAGAACTCCTAAGCCTGATAAACAACTTCAATGGAGTAGCTGGATATAAAATTAACTCAAACAAGTAAATGGCCTTTCTGTACATAAAGGATAAACAGGCTGAGAAAGTAATTAGGGAAACAACACCTTTCTCAATGGTCACAAATAATATAAAATACCTTGTTGTGACTCTAACTAAGGAAGTGAAAGATCTGTATAACAAGAACTTCAAGTCTCTGAAAAAAGAAATTAAAGAAGATCTCAGAAGATGGAAAGATCTCCAATGCTCATGGATTGACAGGACCAAGAGAATAAAAATGGTTATCTAGCCAAAAGCAATATAGAAATTCAATGCAATCCCCATCAAAATTCCAATTCAATTCTTCAACGAATTAGAAAGGGCAATTTGGAAATTCATCTGGAATAACAAAAAAACTAAGATAGCAAAAACTCTTCTCAATAAAAGAACCTCTGGTGGAATCACCATTCCTGACCTAAAGCTATACTACAGAGTAATTGTGATAAAACCTGCATGGCACTGGTATAACGACAGACAAGTAGACCAATGGAATAGACCCATGAACCCACACACCTATGGTCACTTGATCTTTGACCAGGGAGCTAAAACCATCCACTGGAATAAAAGAGCATTTTCAACAAATGATGCTGGCACAACTGGTTGTTATCATGTAGAAGAATGTGAATTGATCCGTTCCTATCTCCTTGTACTAAGGTCAAATCTAAGTGGATCAAGGAACTCCACATAACACCAAAGACAATGAAACCTATAGAGGAGAAAGTGGGGAAAAGCCTCGAAGATATGGGTGCAACAGAAAAATTCCTGAGCAGAACAGCAATGGCTTGTGCTCTAAGATCGAGAATTGACAAATGAGACCTCATAAAATTGCAAAGCTTCTATAAGGCAAAAGACACTGTCTATAAGACAAAAAACCACCAACAGATTGGGAAAGGATCTTTAACTATCCTAAGTCAGAGAGGGGACTAATATCTAATATATATATAGAACTCAAGAAGGTGGACTCCAGAAAATCAAATAACCCCATTAAAAAATGGGACTCATAGCTAAACAAAGAATTCTTACATGAGGAATACCGAATGGCTGAGAAGCACATTAAAAAATGGTCAGCATCCTTATTCATCAGGAAAATGCAAATCAAAACAACCCTGAGATTCCACCTCACACCAGTCAGAATGGCTAAGATCAAAAATTCAGGTGACAGCAGATGCTGGCAAGGATGTGGAGAAAGAGAAACACTCCTCCATTGTTAGTGGGATTGAAAGCTTGCACAAGCACTCTGGAAATAAGTCTGGTGTTTCCTCAGAAAATTGGACATAGTACTACCGGAGGATCCCACAATACCTCTCCTGGGCATATATCCAGAATATGTTCCACCTGGTAAGAAGGACATATGTTGCACTATGTTCATAGCAGCCTTATTTATAATAGCCAGAAGCTGGCAAGAACCCAGATGCCCCTCAAAAGAGGAATGGATACAAAAAATGTGGTACATTTACACAATGGAATACTACTCAGCTATTAAAAAGAATGAATTTATGAAATTCCTAGGCAAATGGATCGACCTAGAGGGCATCATCCTGAGTGAGGTACCCCAATCAAAACAGAACTCACATGATATGTACTCACTGATAAGTGGATATTAGCCCAGAAACTTAGAATACCTAAGATATAAGATACAATTTGCCAAACACATGAAACTCAAGAAGAACGAAGACCAAAGTGTGGTCACTTTGCCCCTTCTTAGAATTGGGAACAAAACACCCATGGAAGGAGTTACAGAGACAAATTTTGGAGCTGAGAGTAAAAGATGGACCATCTAGAGACTGCTATACCCTGTGATCCATCCCATAATCAGCCTCCAAATGCTGTCACCATTGCATATATTTGCTGAAAGGACCCTGATATAGCTGTCTCTTGTGAGGCTGTGCCTGGGCCTAGCAAACACAGAAGTGGATGCTCACTGTTAGCTATTGGATGGATCACAGGGCCTCCAATGGAGGAGCTAGAGAAAGTACCCAAGGAGCTAAATGAATGCAACCCTATATGTGGAACAACAATATGAACTGACCAGTTCCCCCCTGGAGCTTGTGTCTCAAGCTGCATATGTATTAGAAAATGGCCTAACTGATTTCCAGAGTGGTTGTACCAGCTCACAGTCATCTATTGGATGGATCACAGGGCCCCCAATGGAGGAGCTAGAGAAAGTACCCAAGGAGCTAAAGGGAACTGCAACCCCATAGGTGGAACATTATTATGAACTAACCAGTACCCCAGAGCTCTTGACTCTAGCTGCATTTGTATCAAAAGATGGCCTAGTCGGCCATCACTGGAAAGAGAGGCCCATTGGACTTGCCAACTTTATATACCCCAGTACAAGGGAATGCCAGGGCCAAGGGGTGGGGGTGGGTGGGTGGGGGACTGGGGGGGGAGTGTATTGGGGACTTTTTGGATAGCATTGGAAATGTAATTGAGGAAAATACCTAATTAAAAAAAAAAGAAAAAAAAAAAAAGAAAAGGCGTAGCATATTTAAAGAAAAAAAAAAAAAGAAAGAAAGAAAGAAAGAAAATGGCCTAATTGGCCATTATTGGAAAGCGAGGCCCCTTGGTGTTGCAAACCTTATATGCCTCAGTACTGGGGAATGCCATGGCCAAGAAATGGGAGTGGATGGGGTAGGGGAGTAGGGGCAGAGAGTATGGCGCCTTTTTGGGATAGCATTGGAAATGTAAATGAAGAAAATACCAAATAAATAAATAAATAAATAAATAAATAAATAAATAAATAAAGTGCTAAACTAGCTGGGCATGGTTGTGCATGCCTTTAATCCCAGCACTTGGGAGGCAAAGTCAGGCAGATTTCTGAGTTTGAGGCCAGCCTGGTCTACAAAGTGAGTTCAAGGACAGCCAGGACTACACGGAGAAACCCTGTCTTGAAATACAAAAACAAAACAAATAAACAAAAAACAAAACAAAACAAAAAAAGGAGTGCTAAACTACATTTACGTGTTTTATCTCAGTGTTGCTTGAGTAAGTAGTTCCTTATACTTCCTTTGCATTTTTTTATTGTCCTCAATGGTCTTATCACTGCTAGAACAGTATTTGTAGTTTGTCATATCGCTATTTGTCTGTTCTGCATCTTATAATTTCTCTAAGGTAACATAAATTGTGAAGAAAGTACACAGGGGTGTCATTTCAATCATGTTATATTAAGTTTTCATGCCAGTCTTAATTCATTATTATTGATGACAATTCTGTAATTTACTGTTTTACAATAAACGTTTAACAATAGAAGGCTAATTTAAACTTATTAAAAATATACTAGATTTATAAAGTTTATTTAGGAAGCATCTGGTAATTCATGTTAATATTAATGTAAAAATAAATGCTTTGAACTATGTAACATGGACCTTTAAATGGCCTTAAAATCAAATGACTACTCTGGCAGTCATAACATGCCATCTCTAAAGGATATTGTGTTAAAGAGATTGAAATAAATCTGAACACTGCTATTCTATGTAGTGAGTGTCTTGTCTTAGACACTTTCAAGTTTGGTCTCTAGGGGAAAAAAGACAGAAAGACAAGTACTCTTGCTAACAGAGTGACTGACTCTTGATGAAATTTCATTAGAATTCAGTCTGAACAACTCCAAATCCCACAAGCACTGCACAATCTTCACTGTAGTTAGAAAGGAATAAGGTATAAATACAAAATTCAATTCAATCTTGCATTGTTAAGAGCTAAAGCTGTTCTATTTTTGTCTAGAATCATGTTTAATATTGTACATCTGTATTTTGTGGCATAATATTTAGGCAATTTAACAAACACAAAGCACAATTTTCAGGATCCCATGAAATATGCTTTTGGTGACTGAAGGTATGGTTGTTAATGACTGATTTTTCTTGCCCAGGTTCTGTCTCATAGCACCCTCATACTTTCCAGTTTTCATTCATTCCTTTTACTTTCTATAGTGTCTCATTTTCAAATGAATGACTATTGTGTGCTGGTAGAGTCGATGTGAGGGAATAAAGCTACCCAATTTTTGCCCACTTTGTGTACATTAAAAATGTCCCAGTAGGGAAAGTACAGGATCATTTGTAGGAGACAGATGGATAGCTATAAATATAAAAGCTCTAAAACCAGAAACAATACTTTTGGATGATTTGGGGGATTTGTTTTATTTGGTCTAGTAATTTTTTTAAAACATGTTCATTTTAGGAGTGTATGTGTACAAAAATGTTCATGTATGCATAAACATGTAGGCTTGTGAGTGCCATGGGGACCTCATAAGGAGGTCAGAGGACAACCCGTAACAGATCAAATTCTCTCTATCCGTCATATGTTCCAGGATTTTAATTCTGGTCATCAAGTTGCTCAAACCTGACTTCGTCCATTGGAGTACCTCAATTGTATTGTTTTGAGTTAGAGATAGTTTCTCAATATGTAGTCCTGGCTGGCCCTTGGTCCTATGTAGACCAAGCTGACCCACAATTTATGATGATATGTGTGCTTCTTTGCGCAGGCTTGCACTATCTTGGCCAGCTCAGATCCAATTTTAATGAAAATTACAATGAAGACAAAATGAAGTTCATTGTATCCTCTAGTCTGCACCTCTTAAAACCAGGTGCCTTTAAGTACATTTTAAAAAGAAGTTACTCTTACTTGGTCAGTCCTGTTTCTCTCCAATAAGAGATCATCAATCACATTTAAGGTCTAAACTGAACCAATTTATTTCCCACTCCAAGGAAGGCAAATATTTACAGGCAGCTCTCTTAGCATCTTATATTGGATCTCAGGATAAATTTTATTTCTGAAAACCTTACAGAAAGAAAGCTTACACATTTATTTAACATGTTATATGTAATGTGCACATTTCCAGGAAGAGGCAAAGAAAAGACTGCACAAAGTCTGAACACTAGTAGTTGGAGAGGTACTTGTCTCACAGTCCATTCATATACCTGCGATGGATCCTCTACATTTAGTGGACCATCTCTAGGTTTTGTAAAATTTGTGTTAAAACTAAATGTTTACACATTCTATTGTAGTAATTTTTGATGTCAGATTCACCCCATTCTCTAGTTGCCATTATTTTACGTTTGTGTTTGAATCATTGAATAAGATAATGGTCTGCCTATTTGTAGAATGTCATCCCAATTATTTGAAAGCTCAGTATTCCTTGTTTCCTATGGTTGCTGAGATCTTAATTCCTTGGCTTGTTCAGCAACTAATTGTATATTGCACCCATCCAAGAAACAATAACAAAAGTCAAAACAAAACTAAACAAAAAACAATTAGAAAACAAAATACCATAACAGAACAAAATAAAAGTCCCCCAAAACAAGGAGTCTGTTTTGACCAACTACTTCTAGGCATGGACCTGCCTTTCAGTATGATTGATATACTCAGTGACAATTCATTAAAGAAAATTGATTTTTCTTTTCTTTACAGGTATCAGTTGCTAATAGTTTATTGGTTATGGGTGCTATTCTGTGGACTCTTCCTCTTTTCTATGCAGGGATTTTCTCTGGCTTGAACCTGTACAAGTCTGTGCATACTGCCACAGTCTCTGTGAGTTCATATATAGATCAGCTTATTATGTCTGAAGACACTGTTTCCTTAGAGTCACCAAAAACTTCTAACTCTGATAATCTTTCTGCCTCGTCTTCTACATCAATTCCTGAGCCTTAAGGAAAGGATTTCATAAACATATCCCAATCAGTATTCAGTGCTCCAGTGTCTTAGTGCTCATTACCTGGTTGGGTCTTTATATTAATTCCCACATACTGCCAAAAGAAGCTTTTCTGATAAGAGTTAAGCATGCTCTGAGCTATGTATATAGCTATTAGTCTGCTAAAGGAACATAGCAATGAAATGATTACTACTATGCTGTTCTTCCTTGATATAATCTTTGGCTATTGTAGTTAATGCTGCTGCAAATATTTATGCACATATAGGCATATATAATTAGCTGTCTATGGTACGCTCTAAGTTTTAGAATTATGGGATCTTATGTAACTCTGTTCTTAACATCTTATGGAAACAATAAGTTGTTTCCAAATTTTCCCACAACATTTCATAACCTAACAAATAATGTATAAAAATTTCATATTTTCTCCATCTAGCCTTTCTATACAAATGACAAGCAGACTGAAAAAAAAATCAAGAAGATAAAACTTCTCACAATAAACTCAAACAGTATAAAAATATCTTGAAGTAATTCTAAGAATTCAAGTGAAAAACCTGTACCATAAAAACTTTGAGATTTAGAAAAAAGAAAGTGAATACAATATTCGAAGATTAAAAGATCTCCCATGTTCATGGATTGGTTGAATTAGCATAGTAAAAATGTCAATTTAACTAAAAGCAATCTAATGATTCAATGTAATCCCTAATAAAATTCCAACACAATTTTTCACAGAACTGAAAAATTTTCAGTTTCCTATGTAAACCTGTTCAGAAAAAAAAAAAAAAAACAAAAACAACAACAACAACAACAGCAACAACAAAAACAACGACAAAAAGAAGGTGCCTAAGATTCTCCTGATTGACAAAAATGCTGGAGGTACCAGCATACTCTATTTAAAGTTGTACTACAGGAATATTGTATTTTAAAGAATATGAAAATGGAAAAAGAAAACAATAATTGTTTGATTAATAGAAGTAAAGACCCAGAAATGAGTCCATACACACCTATGTACATCTGATTTTTTTTAATATGAAGCCATAAATACATGGTGGAAAATAGACAGCATCTTCAACAAATGGTGCTGGTCACACTGAATATCTGCATATAGAAGAATACAAAAAGATTCACACCCTGCAAAATCTCAATTCTAAATGTATCAAAGATCTCAACATAAAACCAGAAATACTGGACCTGATAGAAGAGAAAGTGGAGAATATTCTTGGCACAAGGAAATTATTTTTAAATAGACCACCAAATGTTTGAGTACTACTATCAGCAACTAATAAATGGGAACCAATTAAACAGAAAAACTTTTGTATGACAAAGAACATCAGCTTTCAAACAAAGCAGCAGGGTATAGAAGGGAAAACGTATTTACCAGCTATATATGCAAGAGAAGACTAGTATCTATAGTACATAAAGTGTAGTCTCCCCTCCCCCAGACACAACAATAAAGAACTCAAAAATCTAAGTCTTGAGGAAAAAAAACTCACAAGTAGAGTCAGACATAGAGAGAAAATTCCCAAAAGAGAAAACTCAAATGACTGAGTAACACTTAAAGAGTCATTAAATATCCTTAACCCCAAGGGAGATATAAATGAAAATATTTCGAGATTTCATCTAACACTTGTCAGAATGGTCAAGATCAATTAAACAAGTAATAGCTCATGATGCAGATGAGGCAAAGGAAGAGGAATTCTCATCCATTGCATCTGAGAGTGAAAATTTATATTAACACTGTAGAAAGCAGTTTGATGGTTCATCAGAAGATTGGAATCAACCCACCTCAAGGTCTCATTATACTATTCTCAGGCATGAGCTAGATGATACTTCATTCAGCTATAAAGTTACTTGCTAAACTATGAGGACTGTTACTCTATTTGCAATACTCAGAAATTGGAAACAACTTATATGTATGACTATGGATGAGTGGATAAAGAAAATATATGTGTATATAATAGAATATTATAAATAAAAAAATGAAATCATCAAGAAGGTTAACAAGCTAAAGGACCCAAGTAAGAAAGCTTCAGTCCCACGTGGGAAGGAGAAGAAAGCAATCATGAGGGAAGGGGTAGAGGAGGGTCCTGAGTAGGGGACTGGTGGAAAATGGGAAAGGGAGAACATGATCAAGTATTGGGGGGAACTGGAGTGAAACCCTGAAGGCCAGCAAAATGAATAGAAATATGAAACTTCAGGAAGTGGGTGGTAGGGTGGTGGCTCTAGAATGTACCAGAGATCTAGAAGGTGAGAGATTCTCAGGACTCAAAGGGATCTTAGATAAAATGTCCAACAGTGGAGAGAGGACATTTGTAGAGTCCACCTCTAGTGGAAAGATAGGGCATCAAGTGGAGGGATATGGTTGTCATCCCTCAGTCAAAACCTCTGACCCAGAATTGTTCCTGTCGAAAAGAACTGCAGGGTCAAAAATGGAGAAAACACTGAAGGAAAGGAGGTCCAATGACTGTCTCAACTTGTCATCCACCTCAAAAGGCCTAACCCTATTACTGATGCTATGGTGTACTTACATTCATGAGCTTTCCTTGGAGAGGCTGACAATCATCTGATTGAGACAGATGCAGATACTTACACACAACCAACGGACTGAAGTTGAGAACCCAGTGGTTGAATTAGGAAAAGGCTGGAAGAAGTTGAGGAGGAGGGTGACCCCATAGGAACACCAGCAGTCTCAACTAACCTAGACCCGAGATCACTCAGACACTGAGCCACCAACCAGACAGTCTACACCAGATGATGTGAGGCCTCCAACACATATACAGCAAAAGACTGCCTGGTCTGGCCTAAGTAAGAGAAATTGCACCTAACTCTCCAGAGACTTAAGGCCCCAGGGAGTGGGGAGGCTTGGTGGGTTGGTGTGATTGGGGGATGGGAACATCCTCTTGGAGACAGAGGGAGGAGGAATGGGATGAGGAACTCTCTGATGGCAGACCAGGAAGAGGATAATGACTAGACTGTAAAAAAACAAAGTCATATAAATAAACAAATAAATATATAAAATCATAAACATCACAAATAACTGGATAGAACTAGATAAAGTCAACATAAGATGAAGTAACTCAAACTAAAAGTACAAGTGTGGTATATATCTACTAATATTTGTATATTAGGTATGAAGTTATTGTTAAACAAGCTAAAATCTGCATAGCTACAGAGGTTAGGAAGAAAGTAGCACACTAGAATGGAGGGATGGATGTTCCTGAAAAAGAGAAATAGAATTAGATAACTATTCATGGATGGGGCAAATGAAATGGAATTGGAGGATCATATAGGGAGGGGTAGAGAAGAGAGAGGTAAGGGAAGGAATATGGGGACAGCCTACAAAAGCTAAGAGACTTTTAAGGGAAAATACTGAAACTAATATAGTAGATATTTTTCTAATAATATATACATATATCAAGATGAATTAAATAATATTGCCCAATAGTAGGTGAGACAGAGCCATGATTATTTATCTCTTGCCACCAAATGATGCTTCCAGTACTAAGAATTGGTTACAACTAATTGAGCAGTTGACCAAAGGATAACCATCAAATAGTCTAGGCTATAGGCTATCTTTAAGCTGTTGGTGGTTCTCCACAAACTGATGGTAAGGCCCTATTGCACAAAGAGCACTGACACTATTCATTGATCATGGAGATTTTGTGCTGGTTTCTATCTAGAGCTTTCATCTATACGTACTATTATTTCTGGTACTGGAGGGTACTTTGTATGCTACAAAAGGAAAAAAACAAAAAAACCACTAACACAGCTACACAGTTTTCATTCTATGATGGTGATCTTCTAAGACATGCTCCTGCAATAGTGGCATGAAGCTTGTAGAAGTAAGCACCCAAAATATGATTGGATTAAAGACTCCCTGAATGAAGTGGGACCCATCCCCAACACTGCTCAGATGGCCAAGAAGCTGAGACTAAATAGGCTAGGGACAGAAGGTAAAACCAAATACCACTCTTCGTTAAAGGAATGTAGCAATAAACTCATTCCTAGTGACACTTCACAGTATTCACACGTTACTCAGCTATCATCAGAGAAGTTTCTTCCTCCAGCAGATGGGAACAAATACCAAGAGCCACAGACACAATATGCAGCGAATGTGAGACCTTGGAACAAAGGGATTTCTCCATCAAACGTATCCCCTTAGACCTCAGGGAACTATGCAGAAAATAGAGAGGAAAGTGTAGTAGCCACAGGTTATGGAAGGACACAAAGGAATCAAGGCCTTCTAGATGCAACTAGGCTTATACACATATGAAATCACAGACACTGTAGCAGGATGCAGAGGACCAACATGGATCTGCACAAGGTAGGGTCCTAGAGCAAGAAGAAATGCAATAGTCCCTCATTCTTAACCCAGAAGTTATATCCAAGTGTTAACTATTTCCAAATAAAAAATTCATTTTCTCCAAGAAATTCTTATTGAGAAAACAAACCATTCTTCAGGATAGACCTCATGCCCAGCAGTAGTGAGCAACACAAAACAAACGAAAGGTATATTCGGAGAAGTTTCACCTCATAATGTTAAGTCAGAGTATTTTTTTTTCTATTTTACAGGTCCTTTGTACATATGTAATTGCTTCTAGTTTGGGGTTCTATGGTATTCCTGTGTGTGTGTGAATGTATCTCTGCATTAACTGTGCTTTTTCTTTGACTCTTTTTCATGTTTAGATGTTTTGTTGTGTTCTTATATGTTTCCTTTTTTATTTATCCTATTTTTTGTCATTATCTATAGGTAGCTGTGTTTTCTAGTGGTATATTAGAAGCTAGTGGATCTGGATGGGAGCAGGCAGAGGGGAGAACTGGGAACATCAGGAGGGAACAGGTGGGGACCAAGATCAGATCATAAACCTATTAAAAAGTTCAATTTCCAATAAACAATATGGATAAGAATTTAATATTTTCCACATATGTTTTAATGTGTCTGACTTTCTGGTTTCCTTATTATGTGCAGTCTGGTGGGAGCAATGTAGAATCCAATTGTAGAATAGTAGTTTGCATTTATGTTTCCCTAATGAGTAACCTTATTCAGCAACTCTTCATGTCCTTATAACCATTTATATATCTGCCTTGAAGGAATACACACACACACACACACACACACACGCACACACACACACACACACACACACGTTACTCACAAGTACCCAAATAATCACACACATGCAATCTTCATTCATTTTAACTAGAGTGATTTTGTTATGATTGTGATATAAGTTATGCATTCTGACTATAATTTCATTAGATATGACTATTAGACTCTTAATACACTCTGTAATATTTTATGATATACCGGTGAAGGCATTTGAATATACTATAATCTCTAAGTCTTGCAAGTTATCCCAGTATGGCCTTCTACTATGTTTTGCCGATTTAGCTTTTTTTTTAAATTTATATCTCTAGTTTTTATTAGCAGAAATATGCATAATTAATATCTATGTAGAATTTTATGATGCACTTCTTTGAGGCATATATATTTATAATATATATATATTATTTTATACATATATATATACAATAATATATATAATACAATAATACAATAATATATATATATTATTTTATACATATATATGTATAAAATAATTTCTGGGTCAGCCTTTATGATTTTGAGAGTTGCTGAGCCAGTCAGTACACTCAAATGATGCATTAAGTTTCCTTTATCATAGTCCTGAATCCATGCTAACAGTTATAATTATGTATCTTTCTACTCCTGTTATTCGGATTCTTATGCAGGATTTTTTTTTGAATTAGTATTTTTTATTTCTGTCTTAATTTGTGGTATCATAATACATGAGGTGAAGTTCCTAGGTTCAACTGTCCAATTTTTAAATAAACAAAACTATTTCATAGAATTTCAAGGAATAACTATTAACTAATGTTCTCAATTAACATTTTTCTGTGTCTGGCTCCAACTAAATATCTAGTAAGTATAAGATCTCTTTACTTTCGGTGTTTGATTATTGTTGGAAATTATCTAAGCCTCTGCAGATGGCAATACCAGTTGCCAACTACATAAATAATTTGTAATCTTCATTTTATATAAAATCATAGATAGTTTTATAAAAAGAAATTGCTGATGTCTTAGTCTCTGATTGTTTTCTCTGATAACTTTAGTGGTTATGCCTCACTTAAAAACACTATTTCTTATTTTTACCCTCACAAGTAGATAATTACTAATTTTTAAATATGCAACTTATTCAATTTGGCGCATTGTAGATAGCCTCTCTAGTCCTTGGCTATTCTGTAGAATTCAGAAAACAGGAAATTGTTTTAAAGCAGTGGTTTCATGCTATGATCCTTAAATATAGCTTAAATATACACCCCAACCATGAAAAAAATTTCCCACTTAATAACAGTAACATTGCTAGTTTTATGAATCATAATGTAAATAAATACATGATATAGAGTACATCTGTTATATGATGCCTGTGAAAATACTGTTTGACCCACTCAAAGGAGTCATGACCCACAGGTTGAGAACCACTGTGTGAGCCAGTGGCTTCACAAAGACACCCTATTGTCTGAGTTCAGACACTAACATCTACTAGCTCTGTAAGATTTAGCAACTGCTTGACGTCTCTGACCTTCATGTTATTTCCTTTAAAAATAAAATGGAGCCATAGTGATCTCTATCTCAAACAAACAAAAGAATAAAATGTAAAAGTTAATACTTACCACATAATAATCAATATTCCATTAAAAATGCATTTTGTGACCACTAAACTAAGGACACTTTGACCAAAATTTGGTGGAAGATATCTTGCTTTCAGAATGTAATTCAGATCTCATATAGCTGATGATTTTTTTCTTTGATAGTGGCTATTTAAGAATCATTTATATTGTTCCCACTTCTAAGTAGGACTGATACATCCACTCTTTGGGCTTTCTTCCGCTTGAGCTTAAGGTAGTCCATGAGTTGTATCATGTGTAATCCATGATCTTTGCCTAATATCCACTTATCAGTGAATACATACCATATGTGTTCTTTTGTGACTGAGTTACCTCACTCAAGATAATATTTTCAAGTTCTGCCCATTTGCCTGCCAATTTCCTGAAGTCATTGTTTTTAATAGCTGAGTAGTACTCCATTGTACAAATGTACCACATTTTTTGTATCCATTATTCTGTTGAGTGACATCTGGGTTGTTTCCAGCTCCTGGCTATTATAAATATGACTGCTCAAAAACTTCATGAAATTCACCACAGGAAAATGGATAGAACTTGAAAATATCATCCCTAGTGAGGTAACTCAGTCACAAAAGAACACACATAGTATAAACTCACCGATGAGTGGATGTTAGCCATCCCATATACAGTCATCAAACCTGTGAGCTATTGTGGATGCCAGCAAAGGAGCCTGATATGACTGTCTCCTGAGAGGCTCTGCCAAAGCCTGACAAATACAGAGGCAGATGCTTAGGCAAATCATTAGACTGAGTGCTGGGGTTGCCGATGGAGAAGTTGGAGAAGTTACTAAAGGAGCTGATGGGGTTAGCAGCCCCATGGAGGAAGCCACAGTGTCAACTGTCGAGACCCCTGGAGCTCCTGGAGACTGGACCACCAAACAAAGAATACATATAGGGGGACCCATGGCTCTGGCCACATGTGTGGCAGAGGATGGCCTTGTTGGACATCAGTGGGAGGAAAGGCCCTTGGGTCTGAGGGTGTTTGATGCCCCAGTGTAGAGTAATTCCAGGGCAGGGAAGAAAGGCATAGGTGTGTGGATGGGGAGTACCCACATAAAGGCAGGGGCAGGTAGAATGGGATAAGGGGTTTCTGAAAGGGAGACCTGGAAAAGGGAAAACATTTGAATTGTAAATAAGGAAAATATTTGATAACAGAAAAAAAGAAAAAATAAGACAACAAGAAAAATACAAAAAACAAAAAAAAAAAGAAGAAAAGAAAAAGAAAAAAATTGGCTGCTATGAATATAGTGGAGCATGTATCCTTATTACATGTTAGCATCTGGGTATATGCCCAGGAGTGGTATAGCTGGGTCCTCAGATAGTACTATGCCAAATTTTCTGAGGAACTGCCAGACTGATTTCCAGAGTGATTGTACCAGCTTGCAATCCCACCACCAATGGAGGAGTGTTCTTCTTTCTCCATATCCTTGCCAGTATCTGCTGTCACCTGAATTTTTGATCTTAGCCATTCTGACTGGTGTGATTTTTTTTAAATTTTTAATATTTTTTATTACAAATTTTACTCAATTATATTTCCAATGCTATCCCAAAAGTCCCCCATATACCTCCCCCCACTTCCCTACCCACCCATTCCCATTCTTTTGGCCCTGGAATTCCCCTATATTGGGGCATATAAAGTTTGCAAGTCCAATGGGCCTCTCTTTCCAGTGATGGCCGACTAGGTCATCTTTTGATACATATGCAGCTAGAGACAAGAGCTCCGGGGTACTGGTTAGTTCATCATGTTGTTCCAACTATAGGGTTGCAGATCCCTTTAGCTCCTTGGGTACTTTCTCTAGCTTCTCCATTGGGAGCCCTGTGATACATCCAATAGCTGACTGTGAGCATCCACTTCTGTGTTTGCTAGGCCCCTACATAGTCTCACAAGAGACAGCTATATTTGGGTCTTTTCAGCAAAATCTTGCTAGTGTAAGCAATGGTGTCAGCGTTTGGTAGCTGATTATGGGATGGATCCCTGGATATGGCAGTCTCTAGATGGTCCATCATTTCATCACAGCTCGAAACTTTGTCTCTGTAACTCCTTCCATGGGTGTTTTGTTCCCAATTCTAAGAAGGGGCATATTGTCCACACTTTGGTCTTCATTCTTCTTGAGTTTCATGCGTTTAGCAAATTGTATCTTATATCTTGGGTATCCTAAGTTTTGGGCTAATATCCACTTATCAGTGAATACATATTGTGTGAGTTCCTTTGTGATTGTGTTACCTCACTCAAGATGATGCCCTCCAGGTCCATCCATTTGGCTAGGAATTTCATAAATTCATTCTTTTTAATAGCTGAGTAGTACTCCATTGTGTAAATTACCATATTTTCTGTATCCATTCCTCTGTTGAGGGGCATCTGGGTTCTTTGTTCAGTTCTGAACTCCATTTTTTCATGGGGTTTTTGACTTTCTGGAGTCCACCTTCTTGAGTTCTTTATATATATTGGATATTAGTCCCTTATCTGATTTAGGATAGGTAAAGATCCTTTCCCAATCTGTTGGTGGTTTTTTTTTTTTTGTCTTATTCATGGTGTCTTTTGCCTTGCAGAAGCTTTGTAGTTTCATGAGGTCCCACTTGTCAATTCTCGATCTTATAGCACAAGCCATTGCTGTTCTATTCAAGAATTTTTCCCCTGTGCCCATATCTTCTAGGCTTTTCCCCACTTTCTCCTCTATGTTTCAGTGTCTCTGGTTTTATGTGAAGTTCCTTGATCCACTTAGACTTGACCTTAGTACAAGGAGATAGGAATGGATCGATTTGTATTCTTCTACATGTTAACAACCAGTTGTGCCAGCACCATTTGTTGAAAATGCTGTCTTTCTTCCACTGGATGGTTTTAGCTCCCTTGTTGAAGATCAAGTGACTGTAGGTGTGTGGGTTCATTTCTGGGTCTTCAATTCTATTCCATTGGTCTACTTGTCTGTCACTATACCAGTACCACACAGTTTTTATCACAATTGCTCTGTAGTAAAGCTTTGGGTCCGGCATGGTGATTCCACCAGAGGTTCTTTTATCCTTGAGAAGAGTTTTTGCTATCCTAGGTTTTTTGTTATTCCAGATGAATTTGCAGATTGCACTTTCTAATTCGTTGAAGAAATGAGTTGGAATTTTGATGGGGATTGCATTGAATCTGTAGATTGCTTTTGGCAAGATAGCCATTTTTACAATGTTGATCCTGCCAATCCATGAGCATGGGAGATCTTTCCATCTTCTGAGATCTTCTATAATTTCTTTCTTCAGAGACTTGAAGTTTTTGTCATACAGATCTTTCACTTCCTTAGTTAGATTCACGCCAAGATATTTTATATTATTTGTGACTATTGAGAAGGGTGTTGTTTCCCTAATTTCTTTCTCAGCCTGTTTATTCTTTGTGTAGAGAAAGGCCATTGGTTTGTTTGAGTTAATTTTATATCCAGCTACTTCACCGAAACTGTTTATCAGGTTTAGGAGTTCTCTGGTGGAATTTTTAGGGTCACTTATATATACTATCATATCATCTGCAAAAAGTGATATTTTGACTTTATCTTTTCCAATTTGTATCCCTTTGATCTCCTTTTGTTTTCGAATTGCTCTGGCTAGGACTTCAAGTACAATGTTGAATAGGTATGGAGAAAGTGGACAGCCTTGTCTAGTCCCTGATTTTAGAGGAATTACTTCAAGCTTCTCACCATTTACTTTGATGTTGGCTACTGGTTTGCTGTAGATTGCTTTTATCATGTTTAGGTATGGGCCTCGAATTCCTGATCTTTCCAAGACTTTTATCATGAATGGGTGTTGGATCTTGTCAAATGCTTTTTCCGCATCTAACGAGATGATCATGTGGTTTTTGTCTTTGAGTTTGTTTATATACTGGATTACATTGATGGATTTCCGTATATTGAACCATCCCTGCATCCCTGGGATGAAACCTATTTGGTCAGGATGGATGATTGTTTTGATGTTTTCTTGGATTCGGTTAGCAAGAACTTTATGGAGGATTTTTGCATCAATATTCATAAGGGATATTGGTCTGAAGTTTTCTATCTTTGTTGGGTCTTTTTGTGGTTTAGGTATCAGAGAAATTGTGGCTTCATAGAATGAGTTTGGTAGAGTACCTTCTGTTTCTATTTTGTGGAATAGTTTGTGAAGAACTGGAATTAGATCTTCTTTGAAGGTCTGATAGAACTCTGCACTAAACCCATCTGGTCCTGGGCTTTTTTTGGTTGGGAAACTATTAATGACTGCTTCTATTTCTTTGGGGGATATAGGGCTGTTTATATCATTAAACTGATCTTGATTCAATCTTGGTACCTGGTATCTGTCTAGGAACTTCTCCATTTCATCCAGGTTCTCCAGTTTTGTTGAGTATAGCCTTTGGTAGAAGGATCTGATGGTGTTTTGGATGTCTTCAGGATCTGTTGTTATGTCTCCTTTTTCATTTCTGATTTTGTTAATTAGAATGCTTTCCCTGTGCCCTCTAGTGAGTCTGGCTAAGGGTTTATCTATCTTGTTGATTTTCTCAAAGAACCAGCTCCTTGATTGGTTGATTCTTTGAATAGTTCTTCTTGTTTCCACTTGGTTGATTTCACCCCTGAGTTTGATTATTTCCTGACTTCTACTCCTCTTGGGTGAATTTGCTTCCTTTTGTTCTAGTGCTTTTAGGTGTGTTGTCAAGCTGCTAATGTTTGCTCTCTCTAGTTTCTTTTTGGAGGCACTCAGAGCTATGAGTTTTCCTCTTAGAAATGCTTTCATTGTGTCCCATAAGTTTGGGAATGTTGTGGCTTCATTTTCATTGAACTCTAAAAAGTCCTTAATTTCTTTCTTTATTCCTTCCTTGACCAAGGTATCATTGAGAAGAGTGTTGTTCAGTTTCCACGTGAATGTTGGCTTTCTATTATTTATTTTGTTATTGAAGATCAGCCTTAGTCCATGGTGATCTGATAGGATGCATGGGACAATTTCAATATTTTTGTATCTGTTGAGGCATGTTTTGTGACCAATTATGTGGTCAATTTTGGGGAAGGTACCATGAGATGCTGAGAAGAAGGTGTATCCTTTTGTTTTAGGATAAAATGTTCTGTAGATATCTGCCAGATCCATTTGATTCATAACTTCTGTTAGTTTCACTGTGTCCCTGTTTAGTTTCTGTTTCCATGATCTGTCCATTGGTGAAAGTGGTGTGTTGAAGTCTCCCACTATTATTGTATGAGGGGCAATGTGTGCTTTGAGATTTACTAAAGTTTCTTAAATAAATGTGGCTGCCTTTGTATTTGGAGCATAGATATTCAGGATTGATAGTTCCTCTTGGAGGATTTTACCTTTGATGAGTATGAAGTGCCCCTCCCTGTCTTTCTTGATGAGTTTGGGTTGGAAGTCAATCTTATCAGATATTAGAATGGATATTAGATATAGAACTCCAGCTTGTTTCTTCATACCATTTGCTTGGAAAATTGTTTTCCAGCCTTTCATTCTGAGGTAGTTTCTATCTTTTTCTCTGAGATTAGTTTCCTGTAAGCAGCAAAATTTTGGGTCTTGTTTGTGTAGCCAGTTTGTTAGTCTATGTCTTTTTATCGGGGAGTTGAGTCCATTGATATTAAGAGATATTAAGGAAAAGTAATTGTTGTTTCCTATTATTTTTGTTGTTAAAGTTGGCATTCTGTTCTTGTGGCTGTTTTCTTTTAGGTTTGTTGAGGGATTACCTTCTTGTTGTTTCTAGGGCGTGGTTCCTGTCCTTGTATTGGTTTTTTTCTGTTATTATCTTTTGAAGGGCTGGATTCGTGGAGAGATAATGTGTGAAGTTGGTTTTGTTGTGGAATACTTTGGTTTCTCCATCTATGTTAATTGAGAGTTTGGCTGGGTATAGTAGCCTGGTCTGGAATTGGTGTTCTTTTATTGTCTGTATAACATCTGTCCAGGATCTTCTGGCTTTCATAGTCTCTGGTGAAAAATCTGGTGTAATTCTGATAGGCTTGCCTTTATATGTTACTTGGCCTTTTTCTCTTACTGCTTTTTGTATTCTATCTTTATTTAGTGCATTTGTTGTTCTGATTATTATGTGTCGGGAGGTATTTCTTTTCTGGTCCAGTCTATTTGGAGTTCTGTAGGCTTCTTGTATGTTCATGGGCAATCTCTTTCTTTAGATTTGGGAAGTTTTCTTCTATAATTTTGTTGAAGATGTTTGCTGGTCCTTTGAGTTGAAAATCTTCATTCTCATCCACTCCTATTATCCGTAGGTTTGGTCTTCTCATTGTGTCCTGTATTTCCTGGATGTTTTGAGTTAGGATCTTTTTGCATTTTCCATTTTCCTTGATTGTTGTGCCGATGTTCTGCACCTGAGATTCTCTCTTCCATCTCTTGTATTCTGTTGCTGATGCTTGCATCTATGGTTCCAGATTTCTTTCCTAGGGCTTCTATCTCCAGTGTTGCCTCATTTTGTGTTTTCTTTATTGTGTCTACTTCCCTTTTTAGGTCTAGTATGGTTTTGTTCATTTCCATCCTCTGATTGGATGTGTTTTCCTGTTTTTCTTTAAGGACTTCTACCTGTTTGATTGTGTTATCCTGTTTTTCTTTAAGGACTTGTAACTCTTTAGCAATGTTCTCCTGTAATTCTTTAAGTGAGTTATTAAAGTCCTTCTTGATGTCCTCTACCATCATCATGAGATATGCTTTTAAATCCAGGTCTAGCTTTTCAGGTGTGTTGGGGTGCCCTGGACTGGGCGAAGTGGGAGTGCTGGGTTCTGATGATGGTGAGTGGTCTTGGTTTCTGTTAATAAGATTCTTACGTTTACCTCTCGCCATCTGGTAATCTCTAGAGTTGTTATAGTTGTCTCTGTTTAGAGATTTTTCTTCTGGTGATTCTGATTACCGTCTATCAGCAGACCTGGGAGACAGGCTCTCTCCTCTGAGTTTCAGTGGTTAGAGCACTCTCTGCTGACAAGCTCTCCTCTTAAAGGGAAGGTGTACAGATATCTGGTGTTTGGACCTCCTCCTGGCCGAAGAAGAAGGCCCAAAACAGGACCTTTCCCAGATGCTGTGTTGCTTTGGCAGGTCACAGAAGCTGTCAGCTTCTGTGGTGCACACTCTCACCTGTGCAGACTAAGTTCCTAAGTTCGGCGGAGTCCCGGATCCAAGATGGTGCTCCCTGTTCCTGAGGCAGTGGGCTCCCGTGCAGGGCAGACCACTGTCCTCCAGCTGGGAGGGTGCTGGATATCTGTGGCCCCAAAAGGGTGCTGCCTCAGCGGCTCTGTGGCTCCCGCCTGTCCCAGAAGCTGTCTGCCTCTGTGGTGCACACTCTCACCTGTGCAGACTAAGTTCCTAAGTTCGGCGGAGTCCTCTGGTGTGATATTTTTTATCTTAGCCACTCAGAATGGCCTGAGGTTGAATATCAAGAATATTTTAATCATCATTTCCCTGATGTTGAACATAAGAATGTTGAGCATTTCGTTTTTTAAAAAAATATTTATTTATTATTATACATAAGTACACTGTAGCTGTCTTCAGACACACCAGAAGAGGGTGTCAGATCTCATTATGGGTGGTTGTGAGCCACCATGTGGTTGCTGGGATTTGAACTCAGGACCTTCAGAAGAGCAGTCAGCACTTTTACCAGCTGAGCCATCTCACCAGCTGAGCATTTCTTTACATGCTGCTTGGCCATTTAAGTTTCTTCAGTTGAGAATTCTGTTTTACTCTGTTCCCCATTCTTCGATATTTGGTTCTGAGTCTAACTTCTTGAGTTCTTTGTATATATTGGATATTAGCCCTCTATTGGATGTAGGGTTGGTAAAGATCTTTTTCCAATCTGTTGGTTGCTATATTGTAAGCAGAAAATTCTGGATCCTGTTTATATATCTAGTCTGTTAGTCTATGTCTTTTTTTATTGGGGAACTGAGTCCATAGATGTTAAGAGATTTTAAGGAATAATGATTGTTGCTTCCTCTCATTTTTCTTGTTAGAGCTGGAATTATGTTTGTGTGGCTATCTTCCTATAGCTGCAGAATCTCCATCATTCAAGGGAAGAACAGAGTATCTGACAGAACCCCAGTGAGGCCCCAGTATGTAAAGTGTGGCAGATGCCAGAGATCTTTAACCAGACCAATGATTCCTTATAAGGAGCTTTTGCACATGAAGCTGATTGGAAAAAAAGAGTTTATTGAATGACACACAGTGACACACTTCAGCTTTTGCGAGATGTTTTGTTTTATTTAGTTGGGGAGGTTGCAAATGTAGATGTGGAGGGGCAGATAGATGTGGAGTGGGATTAAGGTGCAGAATGCGAAATTCACAAATATTAACAAAAATTAAAGAAAACCAATCATTTAGCTCTAGATCACAGAAGGTAGTCCTAATATGATGATTTGTTTACATGTCTTCTCTTACTCAAATACAGTTTTACAAAGTTGTATCCTCGAGGGAGAAAAATGGGAATTCTGTCAAGGATTTTCCTTTCTCATATACATTTTGAATTTTAATAGATCCATAAGCCTAACATATTGACAAAGTTCAATAAATCAGATTAGGGTACAGTTAGCCAACATTTTAAATGTGTGTATCTACTTTAATATACTTTTTAGACAACATAAGATGATTAATTGTGTGATATGCAAAGCATGTGGTCTGGGATTCAACATCAGTTTAAGTAATAGAAGAGGAGAAAACTGAAATGGGAACTGTAGCTTGCCCAACTGCATAGAGGTTTTCTAAATGTGGAAAACTAGTTTAAACACTTAATAATATTGATCTTCCCCCAAGGGTTTCTTCGTAGCTCACTTAATTAGTGTTTATTAAGACTTCTCCACCAAATACTTGTCGAATACCTTAAAAGTCTACTGTAGCAGCTGTAATCTCTACTAGTGCTGAGAAAAATGCCTCATTTTAGAAACTGCTCTAGTGGAAAAACCTCCATTTATATCTACCTCCATTGATGTCTGCCCACGTAATGTTCAAACAATGAGCTAAAATATTGAGAGACTCAGCAATCAAATGGTTGTTTTGTCTGTGCAAAATTAAACTAATTATCTACCATAATGTTTTACAGAGTCAAACTGCAAAAGAAAAAGAAAAAACAACAAACTTGTAAAGATTCAGCTTTAAGTACACAATTGATGAGAGAACACAGAACAGTTTCAATAGTTGTTGGTGAGTTTTATTTACCATGATATATAAAAAGACAAGTTGGGAAAATAATTTACACAGTCACAAAGATAAAAAATCATTGTGTGTTTTCAGATTGAAAAAAACTCAACTGAAAAGGATTTATGAAGATAAACAGTTAATTTAATGTTTTATATTGATTCAGTTCTTCTAATGTGCATAGAGGGATAGAAAAACAAAGACTAGAGAATAGAGAGGAAGGATCATAGAGGAAGGAAGGGAAATAACAAGGATGTATAGACGACCCAAAGAGAAACAAGCAAGATAAAAGTTCCAGTGGTAATTACAAACATTTTCTCTTACAAGCATTGTTTATATAGAAGGAAAATTGTTTTCTCCCATCCTGAGAACATTTCTGTAAATGGGATGAAAGTAGGTTTATCCTTGAGAAGACCAAAAGAGGAACAACCAAAACAAAAGTTGACATGTAATTCTTGACCTTGCTATGTGTCAGTCATGGAACTAGTCATATCTGCTAAGGCCCTATTTTTACTTTTTCTCATATGAGAGTAAGGTCATTATTAAAGAAATAAGTTACTTAACAGGAAGCTAGGAAAATTAAGGAAATTGATATTTACTGTAAAGATGTGGGAGTTTACACACTTACACTTACAGGGTGTTCTCATTTCATTGATCTAGGTGTTACAAAATATCTGGACCAAAATCAGCAAAGTATAAAAAGTTTATTTTACCTCATCACTTCAAACTGGAGTTTATTACTGCAGAGACAGAAGGTTGGGCAAGCTGACGATGCAGGAGTCACAGCCAAGAACAGGGAATAACTAACTCATTTGTCTATGCTGCCTTGCTCTACTCAACTAGCTTTGCTCACATTCATGGTAGTTCTTCCAACTTCAATTTATAACCAAGACAACAAACCCAGTCATACCCAATGGGCAATCTAATCTACACAATTTCTCATTAATTCTCAATTCCCTTACCAAGAAATAGTTTCTGATTGAATTTAAAGCCCACTCTAGAAGTTTACCAATAGATAGTGCTGCTATCCAGACCAAGAAATAGTTGCTAACCAAATAGTCCTGAGTGGTAAAGTCAATACTACCATTCTGCTAAGTGAACATTACATTAAACCAAGTCATAATATCTTATCATTGTACCCATTGATTAATGCATTGGTCAAACCTCACCGAAGAGGCTTCTTTGTAATAGTAGTTAGCACTTAACACTGAGATCCTCAACTGATAAAAGTCAGAGAACAAGAAACTGCAGAATGCTAATTCTTAAGTTCTGACAAGGAGAGGGAAGATGGGCATGCAGTCCCCCTGCTAGATAAGGAATTATTTTTGGTAATTGTTAGTTGCTAGGAAATAGACAGATGATTTTTTTTCTGTTTTATTTTTCAGGGGGGATAGGTAGTGTTGCAGTCTGTGGTATATAGAACATTCTCTAGTGAGGGACACACAAACAAAAGTGTGAGTAACTCAAAAATCATTCTTGAGGTGTTTAAGGAAAAGAGAAGATATATAGCTAATTGGGTGTGAGGGGACATAGATCTGGGACAAGTAGGGGAAGGAGGTGAATATGATCGAAACACATCAGAAACAACTTGCATTGAGAAAATGTGGAATGTGCAGGTATTTTCTTCTCAGGTAGTTCTGTGTTGTATCAAGTTTACAGTTATAACTAAGCAGCCTACACACAAAAAGTTAAAACATCAATGTGGCTTCAAAATATTTCATGTAGCAAAACTTAGAGAAGTAATTGCTTTTCTAGCTTTAAAACAACTTTCCTAATGGTTTGGTTTATTTGTATCATATTTTGCAGTATTCCCAAGTACAAGTTGGTTATGTAGATTGCACTTCAGAGAAAAAGATAGAATGTGCAGAGACTGAGATAGTTAAATATTGTTAATTTGATTGTATTTAGAAACACCTAGAAGAGTTGTGTAACATACCTCTGGTGACCTCTGTTGGAGTTTTCAAAAGTTACTGTGAATAGAGGGCTCTGGGATAATCCATGGATTAATAACATGATGATATTATTGGAATTTGTATATATATATATATATATATATATATATATATATATATATATATATACATTTGTGAATTTGGTATAAATAGACACACTGGGGCTATTATCTTCAGACTATATCTTGCTCTGTGTTCACTGTCTTCATTGAGTTCTGGCCAGTATATGAAATGCTCTATCCTTCCATGCTTTTCTTCCATGATGGGATGATACCTTGAAACTGTGACGTAAAGTAAATTCTGGATAGTAAAATCTATGCATTTTCCACATTAGTAAATATGGATGGCATCAATCAAATTAGCATGAATACTTTTAGAACCACTGGATATATCTGAAAATGCTTCCTTGAGAAGGCAATTCTTTGATTAGAGCCTTGAAGAATAGATCATTTACACTGAAAAAAATGTGAGAAATAGAACCTGTTCTGTTTAGAAGGGATGTCCTATACCAAGACATTTAGAAGCAAAATGGTTTTAGGTCTGAAGACATTCCAAACAGTTTGACTGGCATGGACCATAGGAAAGGCAAGTAAAGAAGAAAAGGCATAATAATAAACACCCTTAAAGTTGTATGTTAATTAAACAAGAAGAAAATGAGCATTTCTTTCTATTGTACTTACATATGTGATTGTTTTCTTTAGTGTACATTCAGCTTGTTCTTTTTTGTGTCTGCCTTTCTCTCTCTTACAATTTAGAAGATAATAAACTTTTTTAAAAACCTGGCATAAACTCTACCCTTTTTCAGCCTTAAATAGTTCAATGAATATTATTTCTGCTCAGAACCCTGAAGTTTTAAGAAAGCATCCCAGAATGGATCAATAAAGTTTCAAATTGAGAAAGTAAATTGATTCAGCAATATTTGAGATATTTCCCTCTGGGTTATAGAATTTTAATAAGTTTGCAGGAGTGATGTCCTCTAGGGCTTGAAGGAAAAAAAAATCTTAGAGAGGGTATTAGTCTATTACCAGGAAAATTTAAAACTAAATGTGTTTAATTTTGCATGATCAAATATTATTAAATAAAGATCCCCTATCAAAACCTGTTCAAAACTAAGGCAAGCATGAGAGATGCAATTTTTAAGGACATTAATATGCAAAGACTTAAAAATTAATGTAGCACACTGCTTGCTTATCTCTGTTCACAAGAGCAATCCGCATATCAATGCTTTGCATTGAGAATTATAATTATTTCTATATGAAGTACCAATGTTTCTAATGCTCAATTTGCAAATACACACAAAGAACTGGTTACCAGGAAAGTAGGCACTTGGATATACAGTGTCCTGGGATGAACCTGATGCAATTGTTCAGGTCTGGAGATTATTAAATTCATAAAAATCTATGAAAAGTTAATTCAGTAGCTTATAAGAAAATATCACTCTTATGAAGTAAAAATCACCTTTATTTGAGATCTGTAACTAAGTTAAATTAAAAACTAGTGGTATATCCTATACTTTTTATTGGTGAAAATCAGTAACCTGGCCCTTAACCATAACATAAGTATGGATCTTAAAAATTTAGATATTAGTGAACAAAAGGTTGATACTCAGAGAGGAAATGGGTTGAACTTTGACAAGTCTCCAAGCCTTACTAATCTTATTAGATCCTCCTTGTTTTTTGTGATGCTTCTAGTAATTAATCATGTCTTCCTTCTCTCAGATGTGTAGTCACTTGACAGATAACATAAGTAGGTCTTGAAGAAGTTAAAGGAGGAGAGAGGGTAGGAGGGTCAGAACATGATTCTTATCCATTTTAACACTCAGGCTCTTGGCTAGAGCAAAAATGTTTTCTTCAGGACTGTTCACAAGAAGGACCTTACTCCATGTATAAAGTGGGATGTCCCTGAATGTCTTAGATTATTCTTGATCTAAAAGAATATGGTCAAACTCATTTAAATAAAATGCACTCAAATATGGAAGTCCCTTTGAAAATATTTACTCCCATAGACTTTTAAAAATAATACTAATAATTAAGTAGGTGATAACCTTGCTTGTTCCTAATAAATTTTTTGTTTGAAAACTAGTAATTGGAGAAATGATAATTCTACTTGTTTCTAGTATTTTTACTTTTCAATAGTTTTGGATTCTTTTACAGTATTTTAATTTTTTTATTTATTTTAATTATGTGTATATATCTTGGTATCTGCACATAAAGGCAGATGCTTACAGAAGCCAGGGATGCATCTGGAGCTGTAGTTGCACTGAGTTGTGATCTGCCAAGTGTGGGTGCTGGGAACTGAACTCAGGTCCTCTTCTAGAGGAGTACGTACTTGTAAACACTGAACTACCTGTTCTGTTTCCACTTTTATCTTTTTAATTAAGCTTTATTAGACAAAATTTTTCTGTGACAATTAACTGTGGTCAGTGCACCATTTAACAAACTTTGCTGATATTTTTCAGTATTTTAGTGTATATGTTTCAAAAAAATCCAAGATTTTGAGATTATCACGAACATGATAGCCTCTAGTAGGCATCCAAGCAATTTTTTCACCAGAATGAATGTGAAATGCACCCCAAGGAACTATGTTAGTGTTTGCTTTATATTTTCTTTTCTTTTAAGGAATTTATTCACTATAGTTTTCCAATTTAGACTTTGTCTTGAACTATGTCTAGGTTCAGGCTGCTGAAAGAAAGTATGACAGAGTATATGTCTATTAAAGAAATAGATATTCCATGGCATTATTGCAAATGTGGGAAAACAGACTTATTCAGAACTGTCACAATATGTTCAGTCACTGCTGCATTGGGGTTTGATAGAAAGTGATAAGTTTTGACTCATCTGTGAGTATGGGATGGACAAATGAGAATTCATAGCCAATAAATGAGTTGGTGTGTGGATGGGGGTGTTACACAGAATGGAAAATTACTCAAGGAAAATATAAGGAATAATGAGATTTATAACTAAGTAGACAGGATTCCTGCTGAGCAAAGGCTAGGATGACTAAACATCATATCACTAGACTAATGTGAGATAATCAGATATTAAAAATGTTCAGATAATAAGCATAGAAAGGCTCAGCAAAGAGGGTGTAATAAAAACTTAATTTTGTTAAAATTAGATTTAACAAAATATATTGATAGTTCCAGGAGAAAGTTTAGAGACCTAACAAAAGTTTGGTAAACCCAACTTAATATGCTCATCACAATATGCCACAGACCCTCTGGGCCCCTTTGTCTGCGTGGATCGGGTCTCTAGTCGCGGGTGGGCAACAACCAGATGAACACAGGAGAGGTTGTGTAGAATCTGAATGTAATTGTCAGGTTGAGCATCAAACTTTTTATACAGAAGAAAATAGGGAAATTGGGTGACACACCAGCAAGGTACAAAGAGGTTACTGGATTCTTACACAAAACAGAGGAATACAAACACAGAAGGTCTAAAAGGAACCACCTGGGATAGAATTCATTGTTAACAACTGGGATCAAAAAGAGCTCCACCTATGATTCACTTAATCTTAGAAGCCAGGGTCAAGGGCTTTGTGCCCTTGCCATAGTTCCTATTTTAGTCTATTGTATAGTCCACCTTTCCCCTAGGCCATTGTAAATACGTGTGTATGGGTGTAACTCGGCTATCTATAGTTCTAAGTATCTATCCTGGTTCCTCCCTAGGTCTCAAACTTCCTTCTTCCTAGATAATGGTAAATTCCTGTGTAGGGGAGTGACTTAGCTTTTATTCAAAGTGATAGTGTAATACCAGAGGCAATACTGAATGTAACTGAATAGGCAACATTCTTCCTGAATTCCAAGCCCATGGTCAGCTCAAGGACTTTCTAGGACATTGGAACACTGGTGAAGGCTTGGCTATGTCAGAATTCAATCTTAAAAGGCACTTATAATAGGATAATACTAAAAGAGAGCACATGGATCCATACACCAGACTAATGCAGGAATAGAATATTAATGTATGGGTTAGAGAGGACGCCAGACTCCAGGAGGTGAGTTTCCGTGAAACTCTTTGCCTCGTGAGTAGCTTCCAAGCCTCTCGGCCTGTCAAGCTGACTCGACCAGAGTGTGTAGCAACAATAAATATTTGTCAAAATTCTGGAGAATACTTCCTTGCCTGGAGGCTGCTATATTCCTCTTATGTGCTCATGTAGCCATTTCTCAGCATGAATGCACTGAGAGATAACTAGAGTGATATTTTTCTGGTTCTGTAGGTAAACTAATTCCATCATAAGACAATTCTCCATGAACTCTTTTACACCTAGCCACCTTCCAAGCATCACTTCCTAATATAATCATACTGGAGCAAGAGATTCAACATAAATTTTGCAACCATCTCCATATTTCCAAGTGAAACTAAAACTGCTGTCACTATTTAAAAAAAAATTTGATCATGAAAAATGTGTGTTAATTTTACATATTCACTTTGCTATAATCTATTTGTTTTACTTTTCTTCCTCTCTCTCTCTCTCTCTCTCTCTCTCTCTCTCTCTCTCTCTCTCCCTCTCCCCCCCCCTCTCTCTGACTGGGTCTCTATATAACCCTGATTGTCCTGGTGTCCTAGATTAGGCTGGCTTCATTCTCACCTACTGCTTTCCTCAGAGCCTGGGTTAAAGGCACTTGCCTCTCACCATATATTTCAAATGAGTCCGGAATGCACTTTCTCTTAAGGTATTATTATCTGAAATTATTTTTATCAACCCTCCAAATGCCATCAAGTATTGATCTTGACTGTAGAGCATTTTTACAATACCTTAATGAAATATGTCTTTAAAAATCTTAAGAAGGAAATTTGAGAAATGCTCCAACTTCTTTTTAATGAAGGAAACTGGACTATTATTTATGAGAGTAGTATAAATTCCCAAGTTAAAAATCTTGCTATTAACTTAAGAAGTATTGGATTGAAATTGCCATTAAAAGAACAGCAGTTTTATGTTTTATATTTGGGAAATATGGAAATGTGGTAATTGATATCATAGTTAAGAACCCGTCAACCTGGGATATAAGTAGATAAATTGACTGGTCAAGGACAAAATAGAAAATAATAGATTGGGGAAAATGTTACATATAAAAAATGGGCTAAATACAAAGCTTTGCCTGACATGGTGAGGGAAAGGATGATAACATAAATTTAGATCTCGAGTCTCAGCCTACAGTGTGAGTATATAATTCAAATTGTGCACGTAGAGGAAACTTGCCTCTTATAAATCGTCTCCCCATAGGATACAGAAATACTTGGTTAGGACAACTTCTTTCCTAACTCTTGCATTCTTTTCCCTATGTTCTCTTTTCTTTCTGTTCCAGAGCAGAACTTGGATGATGTTTAGCAACTGTACTTGCTGTTTTCTCTGTAAGAAGCTGGAGCTTAACCTCACAATTATGTTCATCTGGCGAGTGAGGAGCAACGCTCCAAGCAGCTTTCTGATGTCTATCATCTACTCTTCCACTCTAGATTTGAGTTATATGTAGCATAGTTTGAGTCTTTGCTGTCTGCCTTCATTTGTCATGTTGTTATTATAAATTACTAACTGGTTTATGAGAAAATTGAAATGTATTTCTTGCAGTTTGGAAACTAGAACACTGTGACCCATGTGGCAACATGGTGGGCTTATATCTCAACATGAAGCCCAGCTTATCGTTCAGAGAACATAGTCTTTGGGTTGTTTGTTTGTTTGTTTTTCATGGTAGAAGGAGTAAAGAGTGTCTCCCGGGAGTCATTCATATGAATGCAGATCTCTTTGATGAATCTTTTGTATGTCTCATCACCTGGGCATCCTCAGAAGATTCCAAAGCTCAGAATGACAAGTCTGAGGCCAGGATTTTACTTCCAGTGTTGAGGGGAAACACATCATTGAAAGGAACAGAGACTTAAAGATATGCCACACAATGACAGGCCCAACTTGGGATACAAGCAATGAGAGCACACTAAATCCTGACACTATTACTGAGGCCATATTGTGTGTGCAGCCTGGCATGGCTGTCCTTGGAGAGGCTCTACCAGCAACTGACTGAGATAAATTACAGCCATTCATTGGATTGAGGTCAGGGACCAATATGAAAAAGTTAGAGTAAGGATTGAAGAAGCTGAAGGGGATTGCAACCTCAGAGGAAGAACAACAGTGTTAACTAACCCACACCACTCAGAGCTCCCAAAGACTAAGCTGAAAACCAAGGACCATACATGGGCTGGTAAGTGGCCCTCAGATACCTGTGTAGCAGAATACGGCCTTGTTTGGCCTTGGTGGGAGAGGATGCACTTAATTCTGTGGAAACTTGATGCACAAGGGAAGAGAGATGTTGGTGGGGGTGAGGTGGGGGAATAGCACCATCTCAGAGGTGGGAGAGTCGGGGATGGTGTAAAGTACTCTGAGAGGGGGTTTACCTGGAAGAGAGGCAAGTTTCAGAATGTAAATAAATAAAATAATTTAATAAAGATTTTAAAAGAACAAAGAAAGACAGACAGAACAAAAGAAAGAAAGAAAGAAAGAAAGAAAGAAAGAAAGAAAGAAAGAATAGTAAAATGTCCTCTCACATCTTAGTGCCATTGTCTATCCTATTCTGGACACATTTTAATTTTCTCCTAAGACATATCATGTGCAGTTTGCACCTCTTACCATGTATTTGATCATATAGAGAACTACTTGTGACTTTTGGGAGCATTGTCTGAGTCAAAATGAGTCCATTGAAATTTTAGGAACTTTGTCAAAATAAGTGAAAAAAATTAATTCACAAATTTTATTATCACAATAGATTCAAAATGGCACATGTTTTACTGAAATCAGATATGTGTTGTCTAATGAATTAAGAAGGAAGGAAAGCCTTCTAACAGGTCTTCTTAAGCAATTCATACAAAAAGAAATGGAGAGAAGCCTGAGGAAAAGAAGGTCCAGCGAAAGGCCCAAAGAGATACCCACTCAAGGGGAGGTGCCAAGACCTCACACTATTACTGAGGCTATGGATCACTTTAAAAAAAAAAAGGGACCCTATCATAATTGCCCTCTGAAAGACCCAACAACCAACAAGCAGCTGAAAGTGTCAGATGCAGATATATACACCCAATCAATGGACAGAAGCAGCTGACCCCTGTTGTTGAATTAGGAAAGGCTGAAAGAAGCTGAGGAGAAGGGCAATCCTGTAGGAGGACCAGCAGTCTCATTTAATCTGTGAGATCTCTCAAACACTGGACCACCAAACAGACAGCATATGCCAGCTGATATGAAGACCCAACAAACATACAGTAGAGGACTTCTGGTTCTGTGTTCATTCAGAAATGATGTACCTAACCCTCAAGAGACTGAAGGCCTCAGAGAATTTTGAGGTCAGGTGGGGTGGGAGGTGGGAACATCCATGTGGAGACAGGGGGTTGGGGAGGAGGTATGGGGTGTGGAGCAGTCGAAGGATAGATTGGGGGTAGGGATGGAATATGGAGTGTAAAAAATAAATTAATTTAAAAAAAAAAAAGAAATGAGGGGCTGGGGAGATGGCACTGACTGCTCTTACAGAGGTCCTGAATTCAATTCTGAGCAACTACATGGTGGCTCACAACCATCTGTAATGGGATCTGATGCTCTCTTCTGGTGTGTCTAAAGACAGCTACAGTGTACTCATATACACACAATAAATATTTTTAAAAAGAGAGAGAGAGAACTTTTGTTTCTATAAAACAAAGACTCTCTCAAAATGGTGAAATGGCCACATGCATCCTTCAACACGTTAACCTAAAAACATGGTTCACTTTCCAAATATAAACAAAATGACTGTGTTTGTGAACAATCTGTGTTTGAATCTGATCTAGTGGGACAGAAAGAAAATCATACTGTCTGAGCCATTTTCTCCCTCTCAGAATAACACATTGAAACTGCCATCAGACACTATACTAGTCAGCATTCTAGGAGAAACTGATGGGCAAAATCTGTCTGTTTCACTGGAATCTTTTCATGAGTTTAATCAATTATCTGTTGAAGGCATTTTATTGAGTCCCTAGGAGAGAGAGAAGGTGTTACATCTCAAATGTTACTGAACACGAGCCACAGCTGACTCAAATGATTTGCTATTTTGCTCAACTTTTTAAATTCACTTCAACTATCTGGATTTCTGTGCCTTCAGTCTCCCCTTCTCCCAGTCCCTCTCTTAACCACAACAGGAGGAATGTCCAACAGATGTTATCTAAAATTCTTTCAATCTTTAACATTGACTTCAGTATTATTTTAAACATCAATGCTGATTTAAGCCATATGTATCTGTATAAAGAATTATTTGTAAACTCTTCCTGTCTTGCAGCAATCTAAGTTTTTTTCTGTCTTCTCTCTCTCCCCCACCTTATATGTGTGTGTGTGTGTGTGTGTGTATGGACATTTTATATCAAGGAAAGAAGACAAGGAATTCCACATTAGGCATAAACTTACAAGACAATTTAGTCACTTTGAAATGCAAATTGGATAAGGCAGAGCAGTACTGACAGGGCTCCTGTACTCCTGGCAGAGCCTTTAGCAGGTGCAAATGAGTTCACTTTGTGATAAGAACCTGCACCTTTTGGAGAGCAGAATTCCGAAGTAGCCTGGTAGCAAATCCTAAGATATCTGAAATGAGTAGAACATATTAAATTGCAAAGAGAGATCTGAAATGGTATCTACTCACTGATGTGCATCTTTAATCATGAGTTAAAGTCTGTATAGCCTGAGTAAAAATTTGAGACTCTGCTTACCGATGTCACTTCTCAGGTTTTAGCATGCCATTTGCTACCTGCACTGTCTGAATATTCTTGTTATAGGTATTCTATATCTGTCTGATTCCACTTTTGTATTATGCAGGGAAATGCTCAATATGATCTGAAGTGAGATTGTAGGCATTCCTATAGGTAGGTGTTTACTAATTATCTTCATCCCTTTTCCATTTTGTCATGTTTTCATTGGTAGCCCAGGTTGTGCTATAGCTCAGTGTTCTCTTGCCTCAGATGCTGAGTTGACCCCACCCAGAGATAGTTACAGTATTTTATGGTAATAGTATTTACATTTCTCAGTATCACAAAAATTATTGACATATTTTAAATAAAATATTAGAATTCACTTTATTATATATCTAGAATATTCAATGCTATCCTAGGCACTCAACATCATTTTTTTATAGATCTTTTAATTTTTCTTAAGCAGAGAAGCTGTATCCATAATCGGAGATGTTTTATGAAAGTATAAATCTAAGTTCTGAGTTAGTATTACTAGGCAGAATACCTCTGCTTTGACAGTGGCTCAACATGCATACAAAGCTTAACTGACTTTAGACTGTTCAATCAATTAAAATATTTTTATTTGCATGTTCTTTCAGTTCTTTAGTACAGAGGGTGCTAGGAATATTCAGAATCAAAGAGCTGAGGAATAATGAAAAGAAATAGATTTTAGCAATGATGAAAAATCAGTATGCTTATATTGTTGCTATATATAAATGTTACTGAAGACAAATATTTTCCAAGAGTATTAAGGTTTAATAGAAAAGCTATATTAAATTAAATGAAAATTTATAGTCAAAATACTTAGCAAGATTTTCAAGAATGATGTGAACCAACCTGTTTCCACTGACTCTTAATAACATGTAGTGCTGGAATGATGAGATGCCACCTGAGTACCAGCACTGTAGGTAGGCACTATTATATCTCCAGACAGGGAACAATTTGTTTTATGAGATAGAAATCATTATACAATGTCAACCAAGTCTATAATTAATAAAAGATTATAATTTTGTTTATTGAACCTAAAGTGAGGCAACTCTCAAGTCCATGTTCTGAACACTATGTAGACATTGACCACCTCGGTGGTGTTTTGGCAGGTCATAAGTACTATGTTGGGGGCCAGAGAAATCGTATAGAGAGTCCTAACAAAATCTGGTGAATCTTGAGCTTGTAATCTAATGCTATTGGTTTTATGGAATAGAAAGTAGAGGTCTAAAGAAATTGAGAGGTACTACTTCTTATAGTCTGTGTCAACTCTCCAAATTTGTAACTTTGGTTTCTAAGTTCTTCTACAGTTATATTGTTTGTTATACATATTTCCACTCATTGCCTTCCATGTTTTTCTTCTCCTAGAATTCCCTTTTCTGTTCCAGACAGTTTTACTTCTACTTTTCCATCCTAGATATACACATACTTTTATGTGACAATGCTAAACTTAAGTGATAGCAAATGAGAGATAACACAGGTTTTTACTTTCTAGGACTGGCTGCATTCAGCTGTGTATATATTCTAGCAAACAACAAAATGTCTTTATTATGGCCAGAGAATAGTCTATTGTGTCCCACTTTCTCTTCCCATGCCTCTGTTGCTGGATTCCTGGATTGGTTCCATAAATAACTATTGTAAATACTGCGGCAAGAAACATTGATGTTCGAGCCGGGCGTGGTGGCGCATGCCTTTAATCCCAGCACTCGGGAGGCAGAGGCAGGCAGATTTCTGAGTTCGAGGCCAGCCTGGTCTACAAAGTGAGTTCCAGGACAGCCAGGGCTACACAGAGAAACCCTGTCTCGAAAAACCAAAAAAAAAAAAAAAAAAAAAAAAAGAAACATTGATGTTCAAGTGTCTCTTGATGTCAACTTGAAATCCTATAAGTCAGTATCCAAAATAGCATAGCTGGGTCATGCAAAAATGCTTTTTGTAACTTTTTGTAAATGTCCACAGTGATTACCATAGCACTGTTTGCATAACTACCAGTAGTGCATGCTAGAGTTTCTTTCTTCCATAGCCTCGCCATCATTTGTTGTTAGAGAGTAGAAAAACAGTCACTTACAAATATATGGATAGAATTAATAGAACTGAGGAGAAATGAGTGTTGAAGATAATCAAGTATAGTTTAAAAAGAACAATGGAAGCTCACTTCACTAATTTATAGATCTCAGATTACCAAATGTCTTGATAATACTTTGTCCATAACTTTAATTTTGTATTTCCCAAGTCTAAGTCTCAACAGTGGGGAGATTCCAGAAAACATTCTTTTTGGTGTCACTTGTTCTGAAGACATTCCTATAGATACAGTATGAAAAACTTCCTTTAAGTTAACTTGCCTAAGTTGGATAGTCAGAATGTATGAAGCTGAGATAAGCTTCCAGCCTAGGCTGCCTTCATGTGGGAAACAGACTACCAAGATTTCTAAACTAAAACTACAATGACAATAGCAAACTTTAATGTCAGGTAGCTACTTTTTCTTCTACCATCTACCTTCCTTTGATTTCTTTCTACCCTGTATTTCCCTTTGCCCTACAGATCAAGGATTCCTCTGGTAGTCTACCCTAAAACACACCTACTGGGGATACACTTGGGAATAGAAAATGCCCTTCCTTCATGAATTTACATTAAAGTGTAGTAAGGACTGTCTCCCACCGTGGAACTACTAGTATTCATTCTCTAGTAAAATACTGAATTTTTTTCAGTCTCCTTGTTTAAAACTCAATGTTCTGCTAGGCTGAGTAGAGCAACGGACCAGGGCTTCCCATGCCAGCAAAGACCCCTGGAACTGGAAGCCATGGCTGGCGAGGAGAAGGAAACCAGGAAGAACAAGCACTCTGTATTTCATTAGCAGTCACAGGAGTTTTATATATTTTTCTGAGAAAGGCAAAACAGCTCAAACTCAAGAGGATATTAATTCAAATAACAGGATTAAAACTATCTCTTAATTACTTTTTAGGGATGGATGAACTTGGCCATATTTTGAGCTTACGGAATATCTCAAATATTTAATCGCATATCTAAAGTTTCTCAGTTTTTTAAGCTCCCAGACACCTTTGTTCTACAGATATTCCACAATTTATTGCAAATCCAAATCAACATATTTTAGTTTGATTTATAACTAAGAAAACATTTAGATTTTATGTATTTTTTTTCGTATTAATAGTTGTGGTTTGATTTGAAAGCAAGTTTTAAGTGTTCTAGAAGTTTTGTGGGCAGAAAAATATTTATTTTAGGAGAACTGAGATGGCCTTTGCTATATGAAGAACACATTTATTATTATAGCTAGAGATCACAATTTCTGAATGCCTTACTATGAGTGCTTTGCTTAAAGTAAACATAACTTATCAGTCAGAATAATTATAATATGTTCTGTAAATATCTTCTGGTTTTAGGGAAAATCATGAAATAAAGCATTTTATTAAATTTTTAATAATTATTCATTTTTTGTTAGATTTCCTAGCCAAGGCAGGACTACTGTTTTTGAAGAGTATGTATGTTTGACCTAAATTCTGTCTCTATTAAGTTTAATGTAAAATTGCTTACATAATCATATTTAACTTATATGTCTGAACACACACACATTTTAATTCTGTAAACACCATAGGACAATGTTGGGGTTTTTTTGTATGACTGAAGACTGCTTGCCGTTCACTGCTCAGGCATCTTGCCAATGGTCTGTCTGTCCAACCAATACGTTCTAGTCATTGTTCCCTCTACTTTAGGGTTTTGTTTGCAAAATACATTCAGTGGCCAAAATATTTTAATTCTTTTGGTGACAGTAACATTTCTTCTACAGGGGTCACCTCATCTATCAATACAGAGGTCTTTTCTATTGCTGGTGTTATACAGCTTCCAACACTGCTTCGGGAACTTCAGCGGAGCCTCCATCTCACAGGCTGTCTAGTAGCACTGTGGCTCATGCTTACTTGTACCCTGAAGTATGTTTTCCAGTGTTCTCCCAGTAGTTTATTTCCATTTAGAGATGATAGAATGTTTTCACTAAATCTATATTAATATTAGTGGATAACAAAAATCTTGAATAAATTGAATCAAAATCATTGAATACATTTTTCCTTTTTTTAAGAAAAAAAGAAAATATGGTTTAAATTTTTATTTCACATTCAACCTCCTCAGACAGCATCCTGGCAATGACATTAGAGTACCTTTTCATAGGCACATTGCTAAGTTTTTCTGTGCCACTTGAACATAAGCAGTGCTCAGATCTACTGCAAATGGGCCATGACATAGGTTTTGAAAATCCAATTTTCAAGTGTGTTTACAATCCCACTAGCAAAAAATTATGTTCTACTAAAACTAAGTGACTTTAGCTGATTCAAAGTTCACATGTGTCAGGGCCTATAGAACTAATGCAAGTTGACATAGAACTTATGGCTTCTTAAAGGTATATATGTTTCATATAACCATGCTATTTTATTCAAAGGGGATTTGTTTATAGCTCCTTCCTTCTCATGGCTGCATTTGTCTTTTAAGACACTACATTTCAGGGCTCTTTGGTGCTGTGATCATGTCGTTGTTTTGTTTTGCTCTAATTGCAGACTGAGGATGATATCTAAAGCAAGGAAAAAAGCTTCAAAGAAAAAGATTTGTTCTCCATTGCCTGAGATTAGGGATCCAGGAGGAGGAGCATCTGTGTCCCTAGCACTGAGTGCCAAAGCAGTGAAAACATTCAAAGGTATCTCTAAAGCCCTGGCACACTGTATTAAATATGCATGCATATATATATGTATATATATATATATAGACATATATATATATATATGCTACTGTCTTAGCACATTCTTGTGGTAGGCAGTTTTATATTATTTCATTTATGACAGTTCTTTTGTCCTTCTTCTCTACTGTAATTTTGAAGTCTTTTCCAAATTACCATTCAACTCATGAATTTAAAATATCATCCTATCTTTTTTGCTGATTTTTCAGGAAGGCCACACACTGTTTAAGACAGGTCCAATAAAACCTGGAATTGCCGGAAAAAAGACTAATCTTTGATTGCTATTTGCACTTGGAGGCAACTGTCTCTTTACATCCTTTTTCGCTCACCTTGGTGAGAATTAAAATTGACAGAAACAATTTCTAGGAAGAAAGTAGAAAAATGAACAAAGGAGTTGAAAATACGTACCCACCTCTCTCACATCCCACTTCATGCACAATGTTAGAAGTCAGTTCCTGTTTCGAATAGAGTACACTCATTCAAATTACAAAGATGCTATTATATAAAAATTCTAATTTTAAACAGTAACAAGCAGGAGCTTCTTGCAGTAGTCCATTCTATACAGATGATATGGGAACCAATTGATTTTCAGAACTGTGGCAACAAGAGGAAGAATGAATGAATGCACAAGACATGACTTTTGAAGATAGTGGTATATTAAACAAGAGAAAGACCTTCTTTTGCCTTGGTTGTGTCAATGACATAGTCAGATATGATGCTCTTCATGGCTATACAACACAGAGTAGAATCGAAGTCTTTCCTCAAAGATGTGCAATTAAAACTTCCTTCTGCCTTCTGAGTAAGAGATGTTGCTAACTGAAATCATAACTTGAGTGTAAGTCTTCTCACCCTCCAGGGTTTTATATCCAGGTGGTTTTTATTCCATTTATTATCATTTGCCAAATGTCATCCCAATAGATGAAATTTTGTGTGTGTATGTTTCATGTACAATGTATTAAAATTTAGGAACTTTTGCCTACATTTTTGAGGCAAAAATATTATTGTGTTACTGAAATATATTAAAAAAAAAAGTTACACAAACCCCGTTTCCACTAGGGCAATAGTAATTGAATCTTGTGGTTCTTACCTGTCTTTTTTTCTGGAACTTACTCCTTATAAATCACAATATGTTAGTTCCTTGAAAATGAAGTGGAGACCAACAACCCTTCAATATTATTTATTTGTTTGTTTGTTTGTTTGTTTATTCAGGAGAGAGTTTCAAAACCATCCGAACCCATGATCAGGCCTGACGATGGAGAGCTTTGTAAGATGCAAGAAGAAGACAGTAGGGAGTGCTGGAAGTGACTGAGCATGAACGATACTTGTTCTATACAGCATGATGCTCCCCACCCCTAAAAGCTTCAGAGATCCCTATCAAAAGGAATTTCTGACTTTTATAGGTTTTCAGGGAGTGGTGAGGATTTCCATAGCTCATTATTTCATCTGGCCGATATTATGTGACAAGCAGAATAGAGGGGTCAGGTACAGCCTGTGACTACAAGGCTGTCTTTCAGTTGTAACAGGGAGGAACTGGGCTCTCATACACCCCATTCTCCACCAACCCTGTGTGTTACAACTGTCTCAAGAGATGCTATCAGCCACAGTCAAGCATTTACTCTCTCAGGAATTTTACATATCATATACTTTCTGTATGTTATCATCACCTACTACAATTAATATATCATAGAGAATGAATAAAAATCACTAAATATCTAACTCTAAAATAATTAGAATCCAAAGCATTTGATGCATTTCTAGCTCAAGTATATATCCCTGGAAATATTTTAATGTATCAGGATAAATATGTAATTTTGGTAGGTCTTTCAAATCAATTTAGAATATGTTTAACTTTTGTTCCTAGTCTCCCTGTTCAAATGAACAGATTAATAATCGAAAAACTAATGTTCCTGTGTTATATGCTCTGAGTAGAATATTTTCTTCTTTTTGTATTTATAAAAGAATTGGGTAAAATAAATATTTATGAAGAGAAATAATTATTTTATTACTATTTTAATGAAAGATACTTTTTACTTCTCTCTTACAGACACGATATTGAGCTCTATAAAATACTTTAGGAAATATACTGTTACCATTTTTCCCCTGAGGTGTTCTTACAGTTGTCAGTTACCTCCGCCAAGGTGTTCTAGGGATGATTTACAGAGAATCACAGCAGCACTTTGCCTAAATGTTTTAAACCATTCAGTATGAATACAGGGTAAATTGGGTTACGCTTTTTCATTTGTTAGTTCCCCTGCACAGTCATTTCAACAACTTAGCTTTAGCATTTACCACCGGCTTCCAGCTGCAGTGGGAAATTCAATGGCCTCATTATTGTGCCTGAACTGAACTGTGTCAGGCTAGAGAAGAGTCTGAGCCAGAGGCAGATTGGGGCCTTCCGGTTCATCTGCACTTTGAGCTGGTTCAGCAGAGGCCTTGGAGTCAGGAAGGATAACATCAGCTCTTACGGGAGGAGGCTTGGGCGCTGCTGTAAATCCTAAACGAATAGCAATTTTTGCCCTTTGAGGCGCACAGAAAGCTTTTGAACTCAGGTTGGATTCCAGGATCACAGAGATCAGCTTGACTCCTGGAAGCAGGATGTGTTCTTTCAGAGGCAGCGGCTCTGGCAGGCAAAGAGGATTGTCAGAGCCTATTTTCCTTTTAGCAGCAGGAGTAAGTACTGTAAAGAAACAGGGCTCAGGGAGGCTGCCGGATGCATAAACAGTATGTAATCCACCGAATGTGCTGGGAATTAGAGAATAAGGGATCAACCACACAATTCCGTTGCTACTACGTTCTGTGGGGGGCACCTCTACACGGAACAGACGAGTACTGCTTGTAGAAAGGCCCCCCTTTTTTAAAATAAGAAATCCCATGCTTACTGAACTTCTCCCATCAATTTAATCTGCATAATTTACCTTCCTCAAAGTATTAAGATTCTGTAATAAAAATTTAAACGGATAAGCCTTTCTTTAAGAGTACTAAATCATGCCACTAGTTAAATTTATTAAACTATTTAGAAATCAAGAGAAAGTGGAGATTGTGGATTAATCTCTTGAATCAGTCCAACCATACAAAGGAGCCAAGGGCAAAGCTGGGCGTGGTAAGGATAATAGTGTTTTGGACACAAGAGAGGACACAAACCAGAAAAAAAAAATGGCTGCTATGTGAACTAGGAAACGTTTTCCTGGTGATTTGTATGATAGCAGGGTCTGACACTTTTGAATAGAATTGAAAACGTTCGACTAGGGATAAATAAAAGAGCCTGCCATCAATCATTGGATATTTATGCTAAGGAGTGTTTTCTTCTTTCTTTGTCATTTGTTTAATGGCCCACACAGCATGGCTCCTGAAGGCTATGGCTGCAAGCCCTGGAGGCACAAGCCCAGAGTCCAGCACATGCTCTCCCCATGCTAATTTATCAGCGCTATTCAGAAGAAGGAAGCTGAATTCAGGAAGCAGCCAGAGAAAGGACCAGGGCTTGGCCAGACACCTCACTTGCAGCTGTGCTTCTGTTTCGGGGAGAGCTCTCATTTGCCTTCCTTCCAGCAGCATTTCAGGAGAGCAAGAGTTGGCAAAGATTTCCTTGTGGCTTTCTTCCTGTGGAGGAAGAGAAATGGCAGGAACTCCATTAGTACATTTTTAAATTACCCTCTTATTTCCTATTGAAAGGCACAGATTTCAGACTATTTCACGGGATAATAAAATAATGAGCAGTGATTAGTTTAACCTCCTCCGGGGGAAATACTTCTTAGTATGGTGTCATTTGTCAGCACAATTGTGTCACTTAGGGAGAAAGGTGCTTTTACTTGTGGCTGTGGTTATGATTTTCTATTTCCATAGATTTCAAAACACCGAGGATTGTACTGAGGAAACGCTGCTGCCACATAGGCTCAGATGCAAAAGAAATAGATGTTAAAAGCTTTGAGTTTATTAGTGAATTTTGACAATTTAAAGTCTCCCTGTTTCCTCCAATAATTGAAAAACGTGAGTTCCGCACCATTGTTACTCCCTGAGTGATGAATTAGAACTGGGTCTGAATAGACAGCATGTTTGACATTGCCAACCTCAAGGAAATCTACATAGATATGTAGATTCCAGAAGAAGCTCAACTCTGGAGCCAGCTGCTAGCTTCCTAGAGACTTGATTAATTCAAGGGTTCTCATGGCCAAGAAAAGGAGGATAACAGACAAGCCTATCAGCTTTCCTTTTCTGGGTTCCAGGAAAATACCTGTGTGAATTGTCATACCATGTGGTTGAATCATGGGATACAGAATTATGATTGCTGTGGAAATGAATCTAAGAATTAGCATTCCAGGTAGGGCCCGTAAGTCTACATTCTATGTTAATTAATAAAAAATAAGCTAATAATCCTATATTAGACATCTTTTTCTTACTAATCTGAATACAAAACCCCTGAAAGGAGGCACTGTCAGGCCCTGAGCGAAAACTCTTGAAAAGAAGCAGTGTCTACAGAGACTCATTGGCTGATTAGAATTTCAGTCCTATAGAAAGATTAGAATGTTTCAGGTATAGATGCTAATTATCACATTTTAGGTTGGTTCTAGCCCTCAGAAACAGCCATTTCCTTACCCACTACTACATCTCTGAGTTAGAACTAATACCTCCTAACTAAATAGAAACCCTTTCAAACTAACTAATTTCGCAGACCACTAGTGATCACCAACCAAAAATTCAATAATGTCACCAGTTAGCATTTTGAGCGTATAGAATAAATGATCCTATTTTGTTAGCCTGCCTCTCTGATGTATCCACGAATATATCTTAAGTTTGCCTTGATTTATGATTTTCTGTGTTGTATATAACTAAAAAAAAAAAAAAAAAAAAAAACCAACTTCATGAAACTGCTTTAAGTTGGCAAGTAGAATTTACAGTAACCTATATCTGTATCCCTGGGCCATGGTGATGCAAAATGCCTCCAGAATAAACTATGACTTATTCCCTTTAAGATAAGAGCTGTGGTTTTTAGAGCAACACTAGGTACCTAATTTTAAAAGCAATCATTTAACTTTTGCTTAATCAACATTTACTGAGTATGTTGAGTATCAAATATTTGTTATGGGCTATGAGACATATTAAAAGTATCTACCAAGATAGAACACACTTTTTAAAATAATGAGATATAATTTCTATGCAGTAAACATCAAGAAAAATGCTATTAATTTCTGCTAGTTTAATTTTAGAAGGTTTCAACGAAGGAATCGAGACTTAAGATAAACCTGGAATAGTGATCAGAATTTCCATAAATAGAATTCATGAACAAAAATCTTAGTCACTAAAACTGCTAAACAAATAATAGCAGAAATATTGTGACAATCATAAGATTGAGCTGTCCAATCAGTATATTGAAGTGACATCAAGATTAGAGTACAGAACACCTAGTAGCTCACATGCACTTTGAGACAACAGCTCCAAAGGCCGACTGTGGTTATCGATCCAGAATAACCTTCTTATGTAGCCTGGCTGTGTTCATTTCAAAAGGAGCATTCTTGGGTGTTTATGAACAACATTAAAATAGGATTTTAGGGAGGACTTTGCAGATAGTGCATAGGACACACAGAACTACTGTTGTAGATAGCTAACAAATGGTAACTGATTTAGTACTATTATTGATATGATGCTTAGTTAGTTTGGTGGTCAACTTGACTGGGTTTAGAATCAGCATAGACATCAATTTCTAGGCACTTTTATGAGGGATTTACTCATAGACCAGTTAATTTATGTAAGACTACCTATTCTAAATGTGGGTGGTGACAGTCTTTGGACTGAGACCTCAGGTTGAAGAAAAGGAGTCGAGCATAAGTTCTCTATCTCTGCTTCTGGACAATCTGTGCACTGTGATCAGTTGCCCCATGTTACTATATCTGTGCCAGTCCTGCCATTTAGTATTGTATGCTGAAACTGTGTTCAAAATAAACACTTTCCTTTCAGAAGTTGCTCTTGCCATGTATTTCATTAGAACAATAAGACAAGTAAATACTGCAACTATGCAATAACTATGAGAAAAAATGTATGATACATCTGGAATCATGCTTAGTTATTGTCATTCTCATTGGCTAATTCTCATTGTCAACTTTACTGAAATAGAATCATCTGGGAGATATTCTTGAGGGTATCCCTAATGGTGTTTCCAGGGAATTTAACTGCTTAGGGAATACCTACTCTGTATGAGGACAATACCATCCCTAGGAATGGAGTGCTAGACTGAACACAAAGGGAGAAGGGGTAAAATGAGTAGAGGACCAGTACTTAGCTCCCTCTGCTTCCTCTGCAGATGCATTGGCCAAGAGACCAGCCAGCCCATGCTCCTGCTGCTGTGATAGACTGTACCCTCAGACTGGGAACAAAACCTTACCCCTTTCTTCCTTAAATTGCTTTTTCCAGATATTTTGGTCTAGGTAATATGTCAAATAACTAGCACAGTTTCTATACAAAAGAATTGAATCAGAACTTGGAGTAAAGTTTCCAAAACTGTTTTCCAACAAAGTGCTAATTTTACTGTTCCAATAAGTAGAAAGCAGAGGATATTAAAATCATTAAAACAGTCAATGAATAATTTATCATCACTAAGTGTTATATGAAGAAGCTGTAAATAATTTGTTGAGCATCTGCCACATCATCTGGCAACCTAAGAGGTGTCCACTTGACAGCTTCTTTAGTAACCATCTCTGATAAAGGCTCCTGTTCTCTTTGCCTCCGACTCTTCATTCTGAGTCTTGATGTAAACTGTCCCCTAAAGAAAAATTTTCTCTTTCATCCTGAGTTCTGATACAACCTCTCAGCTATTATTATGTTCCCATACCTAAAATCAATTTATTTACACTGTGTTCTAGAATTAAACTAAATGTCATTCTATTTGTGCTCAAATAAGACAGTATTTTAAGCAAGAGATGGTTTTATGCCTATACAATATTTTGATAAAAGGTTATAATTAGTAACTGTAAGTCAAAAATGTATTTACCTACCTAATTAATTTTCCTCTTTATTAGTTCTTACATATTAAACATGCTGCCCAACCCCCTCCAGTTAGATGATAAATTCACTAGGCTAGTGAATGATCATGCATTGATGGATTCAGTTTGAATAGACTGCTGGATGCAATGGAACTGAGGGAGTCAGGGCCTGAATGGAGGGAGCAGATGAGTTGGAAGATGTTCTTGGAAGCTGTGTTAGGCTGACTCTACTCTGTTGCTGCTTCACTCTGAGTCCTGTCAAACATACTGTGAATGGTTCTGCTGTGTAACTCCTGATATAATGGACTGATTGATAGATACTGAGGGCTGAATGAAATTCTTTTTCCCATGAGTTACTTCTCTCAGACATTTGGTTACAAAGATGATAAAACAGAGTAAGCCATAGTTACTGTGAAGGAGACTGAAAGTACATTTCAAATCTGATGTTCTTTGTAAACTCAGGACAGAGAGTATATAGGAAATTTTACTGAAAAGAAGTGGAAGAAAATTTTAGAATAATTATATTTGATTAACTATTGGATTACAAGGAGCCAATGCAATACCGTCAGGCAAATTTAAAGAAATGGTAAGTAACTGAGGTACCCAAATTTGTAATATCATTAAACCAAATGTAACCCTATTTGTGTCCAAAAGGTAAGTCAAGGTGTTAAGAAATGTTAAGCTAAGATCTTGAAACAATTTCTCTAGTAGTGCTTTTCTGTGACAGGGAAGCATGGGAGAAGTTTGCTACAGGAGGATGCCTGGCTGAGAGAAGAAAGGCAGAGCTCTTCAGTCTTCATAGACTAGGGAGCACATAAACCCTCAGTTGAACTAGACTGAGATATTGATATGCTCAAAACATGGGAGATTCTGAACATTGTAATGTTGGGAGCATAGCAATGAAACTGATGGAAAGAGAACATTGGCGGACCTTTGAGCTAGAAAAAGGACAGAAAATGAAGGTCAATAGGGAAAGTCAGCATCAGTCAGTGGGGAGGGCCATAAATATCAGTATGAATCACAATGATTTTATAATAATTTAATAGTAATTAGTCTTAATCTGTGAAGAAGTTATATCCCGTCAGATTTCAGAGTCTGTGATTTTCTTTTAAACACATTTTATGTATGTGAGTACATTGTCACTGTCTTCAGACATACCAGAAGAGGCCATCGGATCCCATTACAAATGGTTGTGATCCACCTTGTGGTTGCTGACAATTGAACTCAGGACCTCTGAAAGATCAGTCCATGCTTTTAATCTCTGAGTTGTCTCTCCAGCCCCAAGCCTGTGATGTTTTAGTGTGCCCTTATACCAGTAATGATCCAGTTAGCTTTTAGGTCTTTAGCCAAAGTCTGCCTTTGTCAGTATTACTCTGAGAATTCCACCTTTTGGACTGGGCCACTATTATTTTATTTGTTCTTATAGCCTGCAGATGATCATTGTTAATGAATTAGATGACATTCATCCTCTTCACACAAAGTAATGTAATAAATACTCTCTAAACAAACAATCAAATAAAGATGTGTATTGATTAATAGAATCATAAAAAGCAAAAGAATTGCAACAAGTATTATTTTTCAGGCAAGATTCTAGGTAAGCATGGACTTAACTCAGTTTATCATCGCTACTTTTAAAAAGCCTTAACACTATCCTAATAGTTCTGATTGTTGAAGTACTCGTTTGGTATTCTTTTGTTATGATAAAATACTCTGACTGAAATCAATCTGAGAAGGAATAGGTTTATTTGACTTACATTCCTAGGCCACAATATATCATTGAGTGTCATCAAATTAGGAATCTCAGCAGGAACTCTGAGGAAAATCAAGGAAGGATGTTGCTTGCTGGCTTGCTTTCTGGGTAACTCACTAGCTCATTCTTAGCTAACCTTCTTATATAGCTCAGAAGGGTTTGCATAGGGGTGGTGCCACCCACAGTGGTGCTTCCTATATCAAAATCAACAATCAAGAAGACATGTTCACAGACCAATCTAATTAAACACTCCCTCAGATTTGCCTCCTTCTTTTTCTCCTCCTCCTCCTCTTCCTCCTCCTCTCCCTCCTCCTCCTCTTTCTTCCTCTTCCTCTTCCTCTTCCTCTTCCTCTTCTTCTTCCTCTTCTTCCTCTTCTTCCTCTTCTTCCTCTTCTTCTTCTTCTTCCTCTTCTTCTTCTTCTTCTTCTTCTTCTTCTTCTTCTTCTTCTTCTTCTTCTTCTTCTTCTTCTTCTTCTTCTTCTTCTTCTTGTCTTTTCAAGACAGGGTTTCTCGGTGTAGCCCTGGATGTCCTGGAACTCACTCTTTAGACCAGGCTGTCCTTGAACTCAGAAATCTGCCTGCCTCTGCCTCCCAAGCGCTGGGATCAAAGGCGTGCGCCACCACTGCCAGGGTTGCTTCCTACTTCTAGATTTTATCACAGTTGCAGTAACAACCAAATAGCACAGTGGGCAAATATTAGTATTCCCATTTTATCTGTAAAGACAGAGAAAGAATATTATTTTTGATGAGCATGTAGTATTCTTTACAATTTCCATTTCAGTCTTAGACATTTTGTGTTTATGCTAGATATCTATACTGTATTTCTTGACTATGAAATAGTCAAATGATATAAATAAACTTTTGCAAAATAAGAGATTTTTTTCCCAGAAAATTGCTTATATGCATATAGATATATCCCTGGATATAAGCAATATTCATCTTATTGGTTTTACTTGTTTTATGTTATATGTACTTTCTCATAAAATATTTTGATATGTATACTTTTAATTTCAAAGGTTACTTGAAGTTGGTAGCAGTAAAGTTGAACTACTGAGTGTTTTTCAGACAAAATATGTGGTCTGAAAGCTAAGGAAATTAGTTTGTCAATCTCTACAGAAAAGATGTTAGATTCTTTTTAGGTAACCTTATTTACCTCCTTTTTAGCCCAAGATGCATTGAGTGTGGTCCCTTATGAAAGGGATGATGAAGAAGTCCAGACTTAAAGCTTACTCAAGAAGCAGTTGAGCAGTCCAGCCATGCAGGCCAGTAAATCACTGTGGCCCTTTTTAAAATTTTCCTTTGTGTACAGCAATGGGCAGAACCCATTGACTTTTATCTCTGTCCCTTTCTAACATAGCAAGGACACAGTTTTCGGCTAGTGTTACTGCAAAGATGCTTCTAAAGTAGGAATGCAAAAGTGGGCAGTGGCTTTTCAGTCACAAATATAAGAGGCTTAGGCTTCATCTGTCTCTTAAATGTCTGCAATAACATAAGAACACATTTATCTGTGCACATCGTAAGAAGTCTCTTTAGCAAGGGGACATCTTGCTAAAGCCTTGCCTGCTTGCTGATGACAGCTCCATCCTCGTTAGTTTTTTGAAGTTTTCTTCTGTTTAGTGGTGTGTTCAGTTGGTATGTGTGCTTATATTTCTGTAAGTGTGGCTTGCATTGTCTATAGGCAGGTCTCCATGCTCTCTATTTTAGAAATCTCTGGGAAGAAACACAATAGCAGTCTTACCTCCAGATATGGTACTAGTTAAGACTTCATTCAGGTAGACAAACTATGTTGATACCCAAACTGATATACATGCAAACTGCCTGAGTATCTGAAGGAGACTCTGGATAACATTCAGTTTGCGTTTAACTGCCATGAGGTTTATGATAATACTTCTCAGTTACATAAAATAACAGCAACAACAAAACAGCACCAACAACAAAAATTATCACAACAAAACACAGAGCCATTCCTCTGTTAACCCAGTGTTACCCCATCTTCCATCATCAATAGCCCTAAATACAGCATCCATTGACACTGCTGTCTAATTATTCTTTGCTTTTGTTTTATAGACCTTTAAGATGACAACCCAACCTTGATAATATGGTGATCCTTCATCATATTTTATATGCTCTTTCCAGTCTCCAATTATTAAGCATTTTCACCTCATTTATAATTGATATTCATGTTTAACTTACCGATTTGAAAATACCTCTCCTATTTTACTTTATTAGGTTTTAAGCAAATGTTCACCAAATCTCCTCTGCATTTTGTTAAAAATAAATGCTGTATATCCACTGATAAAACCTGCAGTGTTAAGTGCCCAATAAAGTACTCCATGACTAAAATGACAATTGATGTGTTAGCATTATGCTGACGTGTGAAGACTTGCCAGCAAAGGTATGAATCACTGGGTTTTCATTTCTTTAATTCCGTATTAATTGGTACTTGAGGCAATAAGCCATAGCACATAACTCTGGCCTCAGATAAGCTTTAATGAGAGCCCGGCCTTTGCTTCGATACTTCTGTGAGAGTGAGAGGGTTCACGATAACCCTTTGAAGCTCAAATTTATGAGATAAATGTTCTTAGCATTTCCTTATCTTGCCCTGAGCTGATTATTGAGGATATTTTGGGATTTATAATTGAGATTTGGAAGAAAATTATATTCTATTATGTCCAGTTCAGGGGAATTTTAATAGCACATGATAATGTCTTACGTTCATTATCTTACACCTGGAAAGTAATCAAGGTTCAAAGCTCAGCAAAGTCTTGGAACTTTCCTCAAAGTATGATCTGAAAGCCCTTACAGGCCACAGGGATGGGCTTTTACTGTAGTATCATAAAATGTTTAGAAGGAATCTATTCTTAATCATTTCATTTGATTTGGACAGGATACAGATAATTCAAGAAGTTCCAGCCCTTCTGATTCTCCTATCTCACCCTCTGGAGTTCTGGCTGGGATTACAGGCTGGTTTTTATAGTGCTGGGTATTGAACTCAGGGTGTCATGCACATTAGGCAAGCAGTCAACCAACTGAGCTACATCCAAGGAAGAGGTCACTTCTATTATTTTTCATACTTCAAACTAGCAGTTTTGATTAATGCATATTAATATTAAGATTTCATAACTTGTGTTTAAACTCCCTCAAGATTAAAATTTGGCTTATGCACTTATCTTATGTCCTTAAATTAGAAAGAAATGTGTATTAAGTGAACAACAACAACAACAAAAAGAAGTGGTAGGTACATGAGAAGAGAATGTCAGGAGAATAAAAGGTGTATGCAGTTTTTGATGTGAGACCAAATGTTAGCTTATGAGTTGAAGATAGGGTGGGAAAGAGGTTGTCAATGGAAATACAACAAAGGAGCAGTATGCTCAGTGAATTTCTGAATCTCTGGTTTTAGAATCACTGATCAAGTAAAACTTCAGAATCAGAAATGGGCCTTATACTGGTGCTTTATGAAATTATTAATGGCATACTTACTCCTTTGCTCATTACACTCACACACATACTCACGTGTACCTGCACACTTGTACTTGTGTGTGTGTGCATGTGTGCACTCGCGCACACACATGCACACACACACAACACCCACAACAAAACACACACATATAAGTAGAGTTGTAATTTGATAGAACTCTATGAACGTTCTCCTTAAAATGAAGCTTGTCAATCACTCAGCCTTATTCTATACAATAAATAAATATCTTAACTAATCCAGGCTATTTTGATTTCAGTGAATGACAACTAGTTTTCTCCATTATAGCAACTTATGTGGAAAATAAATCAAGAAAATTAATATTCTTTCATTAAAGAAAAAAATGAATGAATAAATATGAAAGCAGTAGGAACACGAAGAGATTATCATTACAGAAAAGAGCACCCGTTATGTCAGTACTTTACTTTGTAAATGTTAGCTTCAAATTAAAAAATGTTATCGTTGTTGATTTAGACATTAAACTCAAGAACTTTGTATAACACTGGCATACTGACTCAACTACAAGAAGCTTTCTATGGACATACAAATGCATAGTTTGATTTGCTGCATCAGCTTGCAACATAATAAAAAATATATCCAACAAAAGGGATTTTGGAAAATGAAAAGTAACTCTATATACATATTTGAAAACATTGAATATCATTACATTTATTCAAATATGAAGTATTAAATTTCACAAATCAAGATGCGATATATAATATTCAATGATATATATGGAGTCCTCATTATGTTCCAGAGAAAGTTCTGAGAACTTTAAATGTATTAAATTTAACTTTTATCTATGTCTATATAATACGTGGTATTATTTACTTTTTATAAAAAGAAGAATCTATATGTCAGGAGAGTCAGCACATTTGCTTGAAGTTATGTTGACAATAATTAGTAACGTTTGTCTTGAGTTCCTGTCCTTTGAGCATATGGACCATCATTTAAATTGCTTCTAATCTTCCCTTTAGAAACAATTACTTCAGCCTTGGGAGACGGTTCAGTACACAAACCACTTGCCATCGAAGCATGAGGATCTACTTGAGGTTAAAAGCTTAGTTTGGTACTGTATATCTGCTTCTCTATTTCTCCTAAGGCAAGGTGAGAAGCAGAGAGGAGACTATTCGGAAGCTCATAGACAAGCTAGCCTAGTACAGACAGGAGAGAACAGCAAAGAAACCTTGTCTGGAAGAAGATTTAGTGAAAGACATTAAACAACTGACTCATAAGATTGTCTTCTGATATCCACACATGTGCCTTGGCAAGAGTACATCCATTCAAAAATATTAGAATGCACACACATGTACACATACTCCACCTCACACTAGAAAATAAAATGTATTTATGTATCAGTTAATTGCTAATTGTTGAATGAACAGATTCAAATTGGTAGGGGTTTTGTTATTATGATGATGGTTGATATAACAAATGAATATAAAGCCTTAGTTAAGTATCTAACATACATTATAAAATACACTTTTACGTATATATGAAAACAAAAACACACGCAACATATTATATCTCATAATACGTGAAATGTTTTTATTATGATATAACTTTAGAGTTTTCATTTCCATATGTATAATGTGACTGTGCAGAAAGATTATCTTTTATCTCAAAAATACTTTGAGATTGCAAGTGAAAATTAAAGTGATTAGGTAAAAGTAATATTTCTTGTAATTAATGTCTTCTAAAGATGTCCTGAATGTTATTAGCTGCCTAACTATATTTGAAAATATGCAATAAAAACTAAGATTTAGATCAAAGGGACTCAATTTATGTAGTTTATTTGAACTTCTTACATCATATCAGCTCTTAGAATATGTTATTCTTATAGTATGTTGTGAAATAAGTTTAAGGACAGGCAATTGAAATCACTCCTTTTTGTGTGTTAACAGCATTCTTGTGATAACCTAAATATTATTTCTCAATCAAAATCATGATTTACCTTCTCTCAGTAAAGCTCCTAACTCTGACTTTGACCTGTGGTATATATTCCCCAGTGAGACAATTTGGAGAGAGTTCCTCCCTACATTAGCGACTATTGTGCTAATGTGATTTATCCTAATTTGATACTATGATAGCACATACGTACAATGTGATTTCAGTACTGAAGCTGAGAGCTGGTAACTTTAGCTTGTATTAAATGGAGCAGTATATTTGTGTGCTAAACCTCCCCTTTATTCCCTCTGTTTCCTTTGGGTATATGATATGTAATTTAAAACAATACATAATATTTCCTGTAGTGTATATCCAAAGAAAATCATGGGCAGAGGGAAAAGATGAGAAGAATATAATGTGTCAATCAGTAAAGCATGCTGAAATCCAGCTTACAGAGCAAAAATTAAATGACTAAAAATATCTAGTCAACAGTAATATTTTCGAGGACCAGCTGTGCACTGTGGCAGGATTTGTCTTCATCTGCAGGAGAGCTTCTATAGCTTGTCAGCCCTAGTGGATAAAGGATACACCCAGGAGTCAGGAAAGATGTTGCCAGTGCCCATTTTGGCAACTGGGGGAGGAATGACATGAAGAATATGTGTACATTTCAATAGAATGTTGATACCTGTCAGCCCACCACTCATGAAGAAATTATAAATGAAACATTGATGTTTATTTGGAAAAGCTGAATACCTCCATTTATTGTAGATATCCATTTTGGAGCCAGTTTCTCATAACATATAAGTTATATAATTCCTTTGTCGACTCAGTGTTTTCATTAATAAACGTATATATGTTTTATAGCTGTAGATACATTAATTGTCATAAGTCATGTAAGGAATTTTTGATATTACTCTCAATACATTTAACTGTTAGTAATATCATATATAAATTATGATAAATGGCCCCACACAGATATTTCATTACCTAGTAGAAATTGCCATACTGCCTCTTGTTAGATTACTTTCTACTTGATATAAAGTAAAGCAATTCCCTTAAATTAATGATTTGGGCAGAATATAAAGAAGAGTTACAACATATATAATTTAATTTTAGGATTATCTACAATATCTCGTTTCTCTGAGAAAGGCATGGAAGTTCTCTTATTTCGTTGGAATTCACATCAATAAAACCAGATTATTACCTAATTTTTCAATCAAATGCAAGAGTTGGGAAATTCTGCATTCTCAAAGAATTCCAGCCACCATTACTCATTTTGTGGAAGCTCAGCACTAGGAAATACTGGCAAAATTCACAGTCTAGGGGATCAGACTCCCCCAACAACATTAAACCTAATCGTAGAACCATGGGAAACCCTTCCTCTGTGCATCTTAGATCTGTATAACATAGTCTTATTTTCTGCAAGTCCTTTTACACTATGTGCTATGTGAATGTTTCAGCGAATGGTTTCCAGGAAAGTAGAAAGACTGAAAAGATTGAACACTTTCTGATCCAGTTTCAGGACACTATAACCCATATACTCAAATCAAGTAATAGAATTAAAAGAATGAAAAAATTATATGTATATGTCTTGGTCATAAAATCAAATTTTGCAGCAAACAATAGGAAAGTGAATCCAACAAGTCAAATAATATTATAAACTATGGGAGGCTGTCATTTGTGTCAAGTATGCAGGATGGTTCAAGTTTTTAGAACCAATTAGAGCAGAATATTTCATCCAGTTAAAGAAAAATAATCACATGGTCAACCAGTCACAGTAGGAACTTGTCAGACAAAGCCAATCAATACCTATTACAAAGAAGATGCATAGAAAATTAGAAACAGAAGCGACTTCTTCAACTCAATGAAGAACATGTATACAAATCACAAAGCTAATATCATTTCTAATGGTATTTCATGAAAATATTCAGGAGAAGAAGTTTTTTTTTTCTCAAATAACAAGGCACATATTACAAGGTTAATATACTGAAAGCATTCTTTGGATATAGGAAAAATAAAAATTTGTAACTTTAAGCTATGAATATTACTACTTATAATACCTAAATAAAATATCACAATTTAGATACAATAAGATGTATATACTATTTAAATGAAAAAAAACTATAAAATCACAATCAAGGAAATAGATAACTATATTCTAGATATGAATAGTTATTGTTGTCAAGATACAAATTATCATTAAGTTGGTCTATAGATTCAGTATGAACTCACCATAATCTCAGCAAGTAATCTGGTGAGTATTGACAAACTGAAACTAAAATATATTTGATGGATCAAAATATCAAGAATTATGTTAATTCTGAATTTTATAAAGGTCACAAACTGAGCCCAACTAAATTCCATGTTTTATTATAATACTACTGACATATGTGGGAGAAGATATCTATAAAATGGCTTATTAACATTTTTATTTTTCTATGTATGGGTGTTTACTTACATGTATGGCTGATTCTGTGCCACTTGTGTGTCTGGTGTCCTAGAAGACCAGCAGAGGCCCTCAGATTCCCTGGACCTGGAGCTATGAATGTGTGCAACCTGCTATGTGGGTGCTTGGCACCAAACTCAGGTCCTCTGGAAGAGAAGCCACTGCTCTTCACTGATGAGTTCCAGAACCCAAGCTGCAAGACAGACAGACAGACAGACAGTATTTAAGTAATAATTATTTTAAAAATATACACCACTTTCTCTTTCTTTCTTTTTTTTTTTTTTTTTTCTTCTGCAGCACAAGCTTTATTGCTTACCCCATCAGGAGCCAGTGGAGAAGACCGCCAGAGAGAGAGAGAGCTCTCTTTCTTTAATGTTTTTAAAGTTTCAAACAACATGTCCTCCTCTCATTCATCTTCTAACTCCTCCCACATACCCCCTCCCCAAACAACCAACTGTTTTACTCCAAACGTTCCTATATTTATGGTACTAGTATTTGAACAGAGTATTTCTTTATACTGCTTTGGTTTTCCCACTTTTATGTCAATAACATGCTATTTCAATTTAATACTAGAAATTTATTTCAATAGCCACCCCCAACATATTTACAATTCATCCATTCATGGTTACCATGAAACTCCTTACTCCTTTCATTCACTGTACAAAGGATGCGAAATGGTTCCGAAAAGGCATGATCACTCAAGTTTATAATTAGAAGTTATGAAGTCTATAAAGAAACCATGTTATTGTAGAGTGACATGCATGTATTGAAAATAAATCTACACATGCTAGTCATGAAAGTCTTTATTATAAAAGTGTAATTCAGACAGTGCCAAGGGGATTTGGAGTGACTGCAGTGGAAAGGAATGTGGGCTTTTAAAGTCATTGAGTCAAAGTTGGTATAGCTGAAACAAAAGAAATGGCAAGTAGTTCAGAAAAGCCATAGCAGAATGGTGGGAGACCACTGAAGAAATATGTGGGCCAAACCAAGAATGTCACTATTTTCTAAAAGCGATGGTGCCAGCATACAGACGGTCTGCAGTTTCCTTCTCAAGCAAAAGCCCTGACAGAATGTGGGTGTGACTGTAGAAAGATGCCAAAATATGATCACAACACTTTGAATTTACTGTTTCTAGCATGAGAAGTACCTCAGCACAGGTTTTGATATGTCTTTAAAATTAAGTAAGAGCATCATTCCATCTGAATTTTATTTGTAAAGATGTTCTCTGAATCAACATTCTAGACATATTACCTGTCAAGGGATTTTTGTGTGTGATTTATGATAATAATACACATTCAAGAAGTGAAGCCAAGTGAACTTGTGATTAATTTTCCCAACACACTTGAATGAGGAGAACATATGAAACAGAGCACAACCTTCTTTGTGGAGTGGGCTGAATTGTTCTAGGCTTTAGAGAAAGAACAATGCACAACACCTGTTTGGCTTTCCAATTTTGGATCCATTGATTAGAGGGACTTTGTATTACCCAGCAAACACTGGGGCAATGAGACAGACTGCTCAGGGAGATGAGACATGTAGTTGAAGAAGAAAACAAACTAAAGGCTTTAAATTTTAAGATTTAAAGATTTTAAATTTTTTTCAAAGTGGATACTAAGTTGTGTAAGTGCCAAGTGTTTGAACTTGGGAACTTATGTACTTAAAGAAAGAAAGTCAGCTACAAAGTCTCTGGTGACATAAATGAAAACTGAGAACATTTTATTATAAAAATGTAAGAAAAGAATATTGCAAACAATAGGGGCTTGGTCTTGCAATGAACATTATAATCATGTTGTCAGGAATTCATCTAGAGTTTAATTATCTTTATAAATACTGCAAAGCAATGATAACTTCTACTTGATTCAACATGAGGACATTGCATGGAAGCCTGACAAAAGTCTTTATGTGCAATATGCTCTTCCTCATGGATGCCTTCTGACTATCACTGTATAATTATTTAAATTACTGAGTTTAGTTGTCTAGTTTATTAATCGTCTTCTTCTCTAACAGACAAAGTAGCAAATGAAGTGGTCATTTTGTGTGTATTGATCATTTGACATTTTACTTAATGTTCATTAAAAAAGACTGTTTATATTTGTTAGAGCACTTTGCCAATGATCATATATCTTGTTATTTGATTGTTCTCTGAAGCTATCTATGTCAGCAAGCCAATGTAATAGCTAAAGCAGAAAAAGTCACAGAGAATATGAGAAAAAAAATTAAAGTGTGTGTGTGTGTGTGTGTGTGTGTGTGTGTGTGTACATTTATGGATATGGAGGCCTGATGTCAAAAACGAGTATATTCCCCAATCACTCTCCATTGGAGTTTGGAAAAGCAGTCTCTCACAGAATTTGAAATTCACTAATTGGGCTAAAGCAGCTAGCCAGCAAGCTGCAGGAGTCCTGCTTCTGCTTTCCCAAGTCTGGGATTATAGGTGCACACTGCTGCACTCAGCATGTGTAGATGGGTGCTGCGGATCAGGAGAGTAGAAGAAATACACAAATCATTTCTAGTAGCATAAATGTACCTTGTTGCTATTCCCTACCTCTTTACTTTTGCTTAAACTTGTGCTCTATATAGAAAGTATGGCTGATAAATTCTGCTTAAAGAATTTATCGATATTTTTTCCTTCAAAAGTAATCAATGGGCTCTCTCTCACTTTGTGAGATGAACTCATTGACAAGTCAGGGTATCATATTTTGTATGCATGAGTAGACTAAAAAAGATGTACTTAACTTCCTCCAGAAATTGAATGAGAGGTTAAAACCTTTAAAAAGGAACCATTTTTACTCATGCATCTACCATTAGAAGGTAGATAATGTAGCAAGGGTTACATGAAGCCAGAAAGTATAGTTTCATATATGACTCTATAGGTTCAACTATACTTATCAATGTCTTGCAATTCATAACTACAACAGAGGGAAAAGGAAAAGTCAACATAATCCAAGAAAGTTGTTCAAATTCCTACATCGTGTTTGTCTGATCATGAATAGTATAGCAGTTCAAATATGTTATATAAAAAGTATTTAAATCCTACGTGGTCATATATACTTTAGAGGATCTAGTAAATGTTCCTCATTTATTTGAAGGATGTGCCCTAGAGATGGGATATGGAGAAACTAAGCCTGTTGTAGTACTTAATACTGTTCTGAAAGATACTAAACTTGTTTTGATCTAATTTTGCTAGGTTTTCTGAGCTATGTGTTGTCTTTGATCTTGAGTGTTCATCTTGTGCTCATTATGGTTGCACAGTATGATATAGTGAGAGTCCTGCAAGCTCACAGAATTCCCTCACTTTGACATACACCTTTAATACCTAAACAAGATTTTTCCTCTGTACTTCTCCACCATCTCCTCCCATATCTGAACTACTCCCCTTTTCCGTCCTCTCTCCTTCCCAGATTCCTCTCTCCCTCTACTTCCCAGAGATTATTCTCTTCCCCCTACTGAGTAGGACTGTAGCATCCACATTTTGGTGTGATCTTCTTCTTGGGTTTCATAAGATCTCTGAGTTGTATAGTAATTATTTCGAGCTTCTTTTTGTATGTGCTCTTATCAGTGAGTACATACCATGTGTGTTCTTTTGTGATTGGGTTAACTAACTCAGGAGAATATTTTCAAGTTCCATCCATTTGCCCGCGAATTTCATGAAATCATTGCTTTTAATAGCTGAGTAGTACTCCATTGTGTAAATGTACAACATTTTCTGTATCCATTCCTCTGTTGAGGGGCATCTGGGTTTTTTCCTGGTTCTGGCTATTATAAATAAGGCTGCTATGAACATAGTGGAGCATGTATCCTCATTATATGACAGGGCATATGGCCAGGAGTGGTATAGCTGTGTCCTTAGGTAGAACTATTTTCAATTTTCTGAGGAACCACCAGACTGATTTCCATAGTGGTTGTACCAGCTTGCAATCCCACCAGCAATGGAGGAGTGTTCCTCTTTCTTATCTTTGCCAGCATCTGCTTTCACCCAAGTTTTTGATCTTAGTCATTCTGACTGGTGTGAGGTGGAATCTCAAGGTTATTTTGATTTGCATTTCCCTGAGGACTAAGGATATTGAACATTTCTTTAAGTGCTTCTTTAAGTGCTGAGATTCCTCAGTTGAGAATTAGCTCTGATTAAGTCTGTACTTCATTTTTAAATTAACATATTTGATTCTCTGGAGTCTAACTTCTTGACTTCTTTGTATATTTTGGATATTAGCACTCTTTGGATGTAGGATTGGTAAGGAACTTTTCCCAATCTGTGAATTGCTGTATTGTCTTATTGACAGTGTCCTTTGCCTCACTCACTGAATCTTTGCAGTTTTATGAGGTCCCATTTGTTGATTCTTGATCTGAAAGCATAAGTCATTGGTGTTCTGTTCAGGAGATTTCCCCTATGTGCCAACATGTTCAAGGCTGTTCCCCAATTCCCCTTCTATTAGATTCATCTGGTTTTATGTGGAGGTTCTTGATCCACTTGGAATTGAGCTTTGTACAAAGAGATAAGAAAAGGCCAATGGCCTAGTCGGTCATCACTGGAAAGAGAGGCCCATTGGACTTGTAAACTTTATATGCCCCAGTACAGGAGAACGCCAGGGCCAAAAAGTGGGAGTGGGTGGGTAGGGGAGTGGGTGGGAGGGTATGGGGGACTTTTAGGATAGCATTGGAAATGTAAATGAGGAAAATACCTAATAAAAAGTATTAAAAAAAAAAAGAAAAGGCCAATTTGCATTCTTCTACATGCTGACCGCCAGTGGAACCAGCACCATTTGTTGAAAATATTGTAGAGACTATATCCAGTGGATAAGCACGGTCCCCAGTTGAGGGATGGAACCACCCCCATCGAGAATTCCTCCTGTCCAAAGGAAATGCAGGGACAAAAAGTGGAGCAGCCAGTATAACTGTCCCTTGAGAGGCTCTGCCAGAGCTGGACCAATACAGATGCAGATGTACACAGCAGAACATTGGATTGAGAGTGGATACCCCAGTGGGAAAGTTAGAGCAAGAATTGTAGGAGCTGAAGGGGTTTGCAATGTCATAGGAAGAACAACAGTATCAACCAACCATAACCCCCAAAGCTACCAAGAACTAAAACACCAACCAAAGAGTACTCAGGGGGTACCCATGGCTCCAGCTGGATATGTAACAGTGAATTTTCTTTTCTGGAATCACTGGGAGGGGAGCTCCTTGGTTCTGTGGCGGCTTGATGACCCAGGATAGGGGAATATTAGGTTGCTGAAGCAGGAGTGGGTGGGCAGGTGGGAGAGCACCCTCATAGATGCAGGGGGACGAGATAATAGGGGACTTGTGGAGGGGAAACTGGGAAGGAGGATAACATTTGAAATGTAAATAAGTAAAATAACCAATATAAATGAAAAAAATAGTTTTTCTTTTCACTTAGGAGTGTGTGTACATTATATGTGTGTATGTGCACATGTGGGTGGCAAATGTGCACACATTGGAATATGCATATGGAGACAGCAGGTTGATATTGAGTAAGTTATCATTTATTGATTATCTTTTTAAATTTTTGAGACAAACTTTCTCATTGAATCTGGAATTCAATGATTATCTAAACAATCCCTCCATTGAGTCACTGGAATCTTCCTGCCTTTGCGGATGTAGGTGTACGTCACCACACCCTGATGTTCATATGGATGCTGAGGATCTGAGCTTAGGACCTCATGGGTTTGCTGAAGTTTGTCAACTGAGCTGTCTCCCTAGGTTTTCTTCTTTTAAAATTTATTTTTATTCTTGGGTGTTTGTTTTAATGCCATTTTGTGTGAGAGTCACATTTGATCACTGTATCTACATTATTCTTGCCTACCTGTTACCTTCAAATTTCTTCCTTGTCCCAGAATTCTCTCCAAAATTCATGATATATTTTATTAAATACTCTTGTTACATACATGTGCATATGTGTATATGTGTGTGAGCATATATGTTCACATGTATTTACAACCTCCTAAGTCAGTGTATTTTATTATTTTGTACATGTATCTGGGGCTGACCACATGGGATCATACAGCTTATGCAGGAGCTTGTCTCTCTTACATGTTTGCGGTTGACTACTTATTATCTCCAATCCTTAGCATGACCTCTCAAAGCCTCTCTACCCCTAGCTTGTCATCAAACCCTTCAAAAGATGAATCCAGCTGACTGTTTTGAATTATTAGGGTTGGAACCCAGTCCCTCGATGGTGCTAGACAAGTGTTCTACCTCTCTGTTATAGCCCAACTTTCTTAATTTTACTTTTCCATTTTGACACAGGGTCTCACTACCTCGTCCAGAGAGTCGTTAAAGTAACTTTGTAGCTACAGTGGTCTTTAAACTTGCCATCGTTGTGCTGTCCCTCCTGTTCCACAAGTTCTAGCTGGAGAAATCATTCTAACAGATGGTTTTCAGATAGGAAGGAATGAATGAGTAAACTATCCACCCTAGCTTAACTGTTAATAAAATATTTACTGAGAGATAGATGTGCCAACTCTGCCATAAAATTAAGAATCTCTTCTTCACTTTTTTAAATTAATTTTCTATCAATCGTTTTCAAATATGTTTAATTTTAATCACTTAAATTACTCTAATAGGGAATTATTTTCCACAATAAATAATTATTTGTAGTATAATAATTATCAATAATGTCTTCATATGTATGTGCTTGAATGAGTTTTTATGTGTTATGTGATTTAGGTGTGGTAGATATATATGTGTTTTATGAATATGTGCATGTGTACATGTTATTGTATACATGTATGCTTAGCATGAAGAGGCCAGGAGTTGATACTAAGTGTTTTCTTCAGTTCTTTTTTACATTGGCTTCTTTTTTATTATTATTTTCTTTTTTCTTTTGTTAGAAAGAGAAGCACATTAACGCCTGAGATCACTGAGTTGGTTCAGCTTGTGTCTAGCCTACCCACACCTCCTCCAACTCTGATGCGATTACAGACTCAGGCTGCCTCGCACAGCTGTGAACATTAGTGCTGGCAACCCAAACACAGGTTTTCAAGTTTCCGCAGGAAATCATCTACTATCTGAGCCATCTTTTCAGCCTTAATATGTCATTTAAACATTGGATTTCCATGTTAGAGTTGCTGAGCAGGATAACTTTTGTTAATGAAATTATATAGCTTCAAAAAATTTTTAAAATTGGTCTTGATCTAGCAAACTTTATATGCCCCAGTACAGGGGAAAGCCAGGGCCAAGAAGTGGAAGTGAGTGGGTAGGGGTGCAGAGTTGGGGGGAAGGTATAGGGAACTTTTGGGATAGCATTTGAAATGTAAATGAAGAAAATATCCAATAAAAACAATTATATAAACTCCAAAAAAAAAAAAAGGTCTTGGTAAGATTATATCGAGGGATTGCTTTTTCTTATAGTAGTTCCTTGGTCCAGTGGTGGACATGACTAAGTTTCTGAAAAAGAAATAGCTTGCCAAATGGGAGGCTATATAAAGAGTGAAAGAGAATGTACAATAATGCTCCATTTTTCATAACAACTATCTATGTTTTTTGTTTCTTTAAATAATGTCAGATCCTGTTCCCTCAACTGTGTTACCTTGTCTCTCCCAATGGGAGAGACAATCCCACAGTGACTTGATGTTCTTGGGTTGAGGGAAGGTAGAGGGTGATATCCAAAGGGGGCTCACCCTTCTCATCTGAGAAGGGTAGGCAAGAATGGGCACGAGGATATGTAGGAGGAGATGGATACTGGGAGTAGAGGGGGGCTGCTATTGTGATGTATAGTGAGTAAATAAATTTTTAAAAATGCCAGACTTCTGTTTTGGAAACATTTTTTTTTTTTACATTCTTTAAGAAAACATTTTCTAAAAGGTTTATAAGCATCATACTTTGTAGCTCTTCCACTCTGTCCACAGGCAGAATGTAGAAAGTGCCATATAATCGGCATATGGAGGCAGACCTTTGCCCTCTACTGTTGATGGTTCTGTGTTTTGCTCTCTTCCATATTTGTCTGTAGTATTCTGTATCCTCTGTATTCTATTTAGAGCTTTGAAGCTGGCCTGGCTTTTATTAAATGAAATCGTTTTTCTACCTAATTCAGTTATTTAAAAATCAGTAACAAGAAGCCCCCAAATCTGACTGCTTGGTTGTGTTGTTCTCTGCTGTAATGGCTGCCCCCATAAAGATTTAAGTTGATTTCCCACAGAGCTCTTTAGAAAAATAGATCGGATCTCCATGGAGTCACTTCCTAAAGTAGATCCAAGGGAAGAAGTGTGGTCTCAGGTAGGAGAAATGAAATGTAGCTTAAAACCTCCACAGTTAGCAAGCAGAAATATAGAAACACCTAAGTGTGGGCAGACACAGTTTGGGACTTCAGGTTTATTCCTATTTTCTTTGTCCTAATACTTTTCTGCTTGCTATTTCAGTGGTAGTCACAGAGTTATAATGGTCACATATTTTATTTGATTGTGCATAATAGTAACATTTGCATTATGCTAAGGTAAGCCTATTTAAACTGACATGTAGGTGGCCTGTCAGCTGTGGGGAGCAAAGCCATGCTTTTCTTTACACCTGGCTCCCAAACATCTCTGACTATACCTGGTTTACAATGCACATCTAATGAGTGTATGAGTTTTCTCTGCTGTATTTGTGTACAGGAGAATACAGGAGAAATATAATCACTATTAAAGAATATGTTGTAAATCCAGATCACATAACCATGGAGGAATAAAACAAAGACTAATTACTTTCGCACATCTAAGGTTTACTTGTTATGTCATATTGGTCCAGCTATTTAATTGTTTGAAGACCCCATTGAATCCTATGTCAAGGGAGACAATAACAATGATATTTTAGAGTATTAGGAAATAAGTAAATAACATATGGAGGATTATTGATTCTAAATATAAGTTCTGCTGTTTTATGTATACCTCTAATATGGCTCTTACATTCTTAAAATAGAATTATTTACCTTACATTAAACAATTTTTAAGGGTGCCTGGATATATGATAACTAAAAGAAATAAGAAAGAAACAGGTGTGGCAGTTGTCACTGTAGTAGTCTATACATTTCAGGTTTTCCTGAAGAAATGATTAATGTGTGGCTCATTGATTCAGTGTGCCCTGGGCTACTGAAAACTTACACAGGTGATAGAACTTCCTTAGCTTCAGGTATAATTGAAAGCGCCAAGCTGCTTAATGGCAAAGCTGATAACTACACAGTTCTCAAACAGAAAGCAACTTAAAAATCCCCTGTGCGACTGAACTAATGCTAGCCCAGCATTGATTTAGAAGTGCAAACAAATGGTGTTTCTCTGGGCTTCAGTTAGAAGATGATAATATTGGTGAGACTGTGAGATGAATGAGGAAAAACATAGAACAAACTTAAAGGTTTTTTGAATATAGTTGTGAGGCTTCCTTTTCATTGCCAACCTGTCTGATTTTGAATCATCATGGAGACACACTAATGGCCCTGTCTATCAGGGTGTTTAGAGAAAGATTATCGTGAGGAGGGAAGGCTTACTATAAGTATGGGTTTCAAGACCCAAGCTAAAAACAAGAAATCCAGTAGAATGCAAGCATTCAACTGTTTCTTGGCTGCACATATGATATAATCAGTGACTTCATAATCATGCTTACTGGCTTTCCCAAAATATTGGATTGTATCTTTAGTACTTGAGAGCAACAAAGCTCTTCCTGCTTAAGTTTCTTCTGTTGGGCATTTTAAAAACAAAATAAAACAAAAACCAAGAACACAATGGCGACTAATAAAGCATTATAAAATCCAAATGTGGGATTTAGGAAGTTGTTTCAGCTCTATTCATGGTATAGCGGGACCATTAAAAGCAGCCAGGTGTCTGATTGAGCTAGGTTTAAAAACGGAGATACTAGCATAGCCTCAAAAAGAGATAGCTAGATCAGGGTCCTGTCAGCAAAATCTTGTTGGCATATGGAATAGTGTCTGGGTTTTGTGGTTGTTTATGGGATGGATCCCTGCATAAAGCAGTCTTTGGATGGTCCTTCCTTCGGTCTCTGCTCTGACTTTGTCTCTGTAATTCCTTCCGTGGGTATTTTGTTCCCCCTTCTAAGAAGGAGCGAAGTATCCACACTTTGGTCTTCCTTCTTCTTGAGTTTCATGTGTTTTGCAAATTGTATCTTGGGTATTCTAACATTCTGGGCAAATATCCACTTATCAGTGAGTGTATATCATGTGTGTTCTCTTGCGATTGGGTTACCTCACTCAGGATTATATCTTCCAGATCCATCCATTTGCCTAAGAATTTAAAAAATTCATTGTTTTAAATAGCTGAGTAGTACTCCACTGTGTAAATGCTTTGCCTGGCAAATACAGAAGTGGATGCTCACAGTCATCTATTGGATGGAACAAAGGGTCCCCAATGAAGGAGCTAGAGAAATTACCCAAAGAGCTGAAGGGTCTGAAACCCTATAGGAGGAACAACAATATGAACTGACCAGTACCTCCAGAGTTCGTGTCTTTAGCTGCGTATGTAGCAAAGGATGGCCTAGTCAGCCATCAAAGGGAGGAGAGGCCCTTGGTCTTGCGAAGATTCTATGCCCCAGAACAGGGGGATGCCAGGGTCAGGAAGCAGGAGTGGGTATGTTGAGGAACAGTATGAAGGGAGGGTACAGGGGACTTTCAGAAAGGAAACTAGGAAAGGGGATAGCATTTGAAATGGAAATGAAGAAAATATCTAAAAAAATAATAAAATAAAATAAAAAATAAATAAATAAAAACCCGGAGAGAACTCTGCAAGGGACAATAGGTCGTTTGCCATGCTCCTAGACACCAGGCTTCTGACAGGAGGCCATAACTCTCCACTCCATAGGTCTGTGGCCATCAGTCACATAAAGGCAAATCCCCAAGCTCCTCCACAGGTAGTGATGTGTCCACAGATCACATAGTCTCAAGACAGATCTCCATTTTAATGAGGCACCTACAGTATGAAGGGCTAAGGCCAATTAAGCTCCCCTTCCCAGTCACTCCATATAAAAGGTATTTAACCCCAGTCCTTCCCTGAGAAAGCGGGGTACAGTTTCACTCATCACAATTCTTTTCCATGACAATAAATGCTTTCAAACTATGGAGTGCCTCTTCTCATCAGAATCCACCATAAGGAACAATGGAACAGGTCTTCCTCCAAAGAGTCATGTCTAATCTCTTGCAGGAGACCTCTCTGTACTCCCAGCCATGGACTCCACCAAGCTAAGCCACCTGCATCCCCAAGGGACCCAGTGGAGCTTTCCTCCCGCCCTTGCCCTTTTCCCTTCGGCCCCGGGTTAGATCCAGCCCTCGTGGCCCCCACTCTGTTCTCAGCTCTTCCACAGCATCCAGTGGCACCTAGGGTGCCCAAGAGTCTGAGAACCTGATGTCCTTTGTGCAGGACTGGGAACCCTGAGCCAACTCCCGCAGTCTATGGGGAACTCAGACTGAGCTTCCCCACTCCTGGTGTGGGGTTCTCTGGTTTCTCACTGCCCAACACGTGCAGGCAAAACTTCTTGTGTCCCCAGCCCAAGGCCTGAGCAGACACAGAGCCCACAGTATAGACTGTGTGCTGAATTCTAAAACTGCAAAGTCAAATTACTGAAACAGATATTTGATGCAGATAGGTAAAGGAGTTTGATAAAATCCTCTGTTGTTCACTATATAAAATGGGAAAAATAAGTAGACCCATATCATGTTAGAACATGTTAGGACTGTAGAGTCTAGGAGAAATGACCTCAAAACCTCCCTTGCCTTTTATATGGGGTTATATTTCCAAGACACCGTTTTGAGCTCCCATAAGTAAAGAGGCAATCTATCCTGCACTCTTGTACAAGATTTTTACGGGAAATGGGATAATAGAAGCATGAAATGGACTTCCTGTATGGCCCATATTTGTGGCATCACAATTAGCAGGATTTTTACAGAACGAGCCCCAGCCCTGATCCGTCAAGGAGAGTAAGGTTGTTACCTACATTGAGCACATGATTCGATGCATCTCACTGACAGCAGACACAAGAGCAACAAACTTTCACTACTGTATATTGCTGAACTTGATTGTTGTTGGACAGTGTGATAGCAATAAATGCTATGGTGGCCTCAAGAACTAATTCGCATTCCTTCTATTTCTCAAGTGGCCCTGAAAGTATTTTAAGGAAATCACCTTAACCTTAAAAGAGAGACTTTGAAAAACAGTAGTCTGGACTAAACTTGTGTCTACACCTTATATTTTTATATATTGCCTGTAGTAGAGATGCTGTGATATAGCATATATGATTTAGATAAAATACAGCAAGAGTTATTGCTCAGCATCATTCAGAATTTCAAAAGGTCATCTCTTACTGTACAGATGTAAGGAATGGGGATCATTAAATTTAGGACTCCAAAGAGAGAGGAATTTTCATAAAGTGAAGTAATTTTCGCTTTCTTCTTCTGGGTCAACTTTTGACTGCATAATAAAATGTTGATGCATCTACTTTTAGTTAGCAAATAATAATCTGTTTCCTAAGAAATTAAAGTGAAGACATGGACAGAAGAGTGGCCAGATATTCACCCACACCTGCATGTCTCTCAGGAGGTCCACAGTAAACAAAGACACAGATGAGAACCTAACCCAAATACTTATGACAGCTGTGACAACCACTGGGGCCAGCTGAGGTAGAACTCACCTCCCACACCACCACACCAATCTCCACCATTCTTCCTATCTGCTTCCTACACAAGCCAGGTCAGCAGACAAATACCCACCCACATGCTACAGCCTGCTTGCCTCCAGGAGGTCCGCAGTAACCAAAGACACAGAGCCTGTTTGACTTGGGGGCCCAACCATCCTGCCAAGTGTCAACTTCCTTCTTGTCTGCTTCTCCAACCAGGCCAGATCAGCTGGCTAATACCCTCCCACAAACCACAGCCTGTCTGATTCCCAGGAGGCCTGAAGTAACCAGGCACAGAACCTGCTTGCTTCCTAGATGTTCCACAGTAACCAGGGACACAGGAGGCCTACTCTAACCATAGACACCAGAGGCCCATCATAACCAGGGACAGCACTGCCTGCCTACAAGGAGACTGTCTCCACCTGCCTCCAAGAAGGCCAGATCTAGTTAGAGACACCCAGACCAGTTAATGCCAGAGAAAACAGATAGCCAGAGACAAGCCCAAGATCATGAGCAACAGAACCCAATGCAATTTGGCACCACCAGAACCCAGTTCTCCCACTATAGCAAGCCCTGGACAACAACACATACCTGAAAAGCAATATAATGACCTAAAATCCTACTTCATGAAGATGATAGAGGCATTTAAAGAGGATATAAAGAACTCCCTTAAAGAAATACAGGAAAACACAAGCAAACGTGTAGAAGTCCTTAAAAAGGAAACAAATAAATCCCTTAAATACGGGAAAATACAATCCAACAGGTGAAGAAATTGAACAAAACAGTCCAAAAATGAAAAATGGAAATAGAAACAATAAAGGAAACACAAACAAAGGCGACCCTGTAGATGGACAGCTTAGGAAAGAGATCAGGGGCTACACATACATCACAAACAGGATTCAGGTTGGAGAGGAGGTGGGGAGGGGAAAAGGGGAACACGATCAGGTATGGGAGTGTGGGAACAGGAATAACCTCATAAACATGTGCAGACAATTTGGTTTTTAACATGTATATCTATTCCAGAAGAGCTGAATGCCATGTGAGACCAACTAATACTACATGTGTGAAAGAGACACTCAGCATGATTTAGACATGGTCCTCATGCCTTTACTGCCCATAGACTCATAAGGAATTACTTTACAGCATTAAATCATTGGCTGTTATGTAGCATGGCAATATAGAACTAAAAGTTCTAATTTTTAAATTAAAAATAAATTTTTTTCTATACAATATATCCTAATCAAAATTTCTCCACTTTTTTCCTGTCAGTCCCCTGCCCCAACATCTCCTTTCTCATAGATCCACTCCACTTTTACTTCCCTTCATAAAAGTACAGTCCTGCAAATGATGACAGTCAAGCAGAAGAAAACAAGATATAAGATAAAAGGCAAAAGCTCTCATATTAAGGCTGGACAAGGCAACCCAGTAGGAAGAAAAGTCCCAAGCGCAAGCAATAGAGTCAGAGACACACCTACTCCCACTGTTAGAGTCCCTCAAAAACACCAAGCTCAGCACTACGGCCTAGATCATATCATAAATACAAAGGACGTGGTGCAGACCCTTGCAATCCCCATGCTTACTGCTTTCATGTCTGTGATCCCATTTTGTTAATCTCACAAAATTAGGAAGACAATGTCTTATTTTTTTAGAAGGCTCCTTGCCATTATGCAAATATCCAGCCTTACTTGCTATAGTGTGTTTCCACTTTGAAAGTATGATCTTATCTTCTGATCTACTATTGTTTATTTCTTCAGATTTCCTCTTGTATATTTCAATATTCTTTTTGCATAGATGATAAAGGAGCTAGCATAAGATAAGTTAAAGAAAGTGAGTTTAAAAGATAACTGGTATCAGAAGCATTTAAAAATAACAATATTAATCTATAAATGGACAAATAGAAAATAGATATTAGAAGAAGTGCAGAGCAGTACAGCAAGGCAGAATGTATTGAAATAAATCACTAGCAATGTTCAAAAGGAGATGCACTATAAATCACTGTTGAGAAGACAAATACAATTTTTGGTTCATGAATATGCTGATGCTGGATTGAGTATCAATGTGGTCACTAGTGACCTTGAACAAAACAAGTATAAAATGGCAGAACTGGGACCATTGAAATTTCTGAGAAAATCACCAGTGTTTCTTTTTAATTTAAAATACTTGCTTCTATGAGTGGCCTGAATTAATTAGAAATTTGTCTCCTGTGATCACTCAGATGCTGTAAATGTAAATTAATTAGAAAAGAGTGAACTGATACATGAAAAATAAAAAGATACTTAAATATGCATGACAACATCTAGTGATGCAATGTGTAGTCAGCCTTGCCAAGGCAACCATATTAAAAACGCTCACGTTCAGGATTCATCCGCAGTCTCTCAACTCTAACCTGATTACAAGGGGATTTTGTTGTTGTGAAGAATAATGAATGTACCATAGTTTAATAGCACTAAGACAAATTGAAGTTAAGTAGCTTCTCTGTTCTGTAGAGGGCAATAGCAATACTATATATTCAACAATTACTCCCTCTATTCTGCATGCCTTTTCTTTTAATTTCTTGTCTTAGCAAGGACAGTCAGGAAGAGTTTCATGTTCAAAAGTAGCTGTCATTAAACTCTATAGTCAATATCATACAAACAGATAATATCATAGGTTTATTTTGTGTGATAATGGTTCTGAAATTCTTCATTTACGGTTTCAGATCACACACACATAAACACACACACACACACACACACACACACACACAAACACATTGTTGTGTCATTGAGATCCTCTGGCTTTGAATCAGCAGGTTGGTCCTTTGATGTGTCCCAACTTTTTGCAGATTTCTCTCTCTCTCTCTCTCTCTCTCTCTCTCTCTCTCTCTCTCTCTCTCTCTCTCTCCCTCTCTAACCCTCTATCTATCTATCTATCTATCTATCTATCTATCTATCTATCTATCTATCTAACAATTTATCTATGTATCTATTTATCCATGTATCTATCTCTACATATCTATATCTCATTTATATCTGTATGTCATCTATACCTATAATCATATTTATATATCTGTATATCTGTGTCTATTTATATATCTATATATCATTTATATAGCTATATGTATATCCTCACAATGCCGTTTGAAATCAGGTTAGAATTGAGAGAATGTGAATGAATCCTGAACATGAACCATTTTTAATATGGTTGCCTTGACAAGGCTGACTACACATTGCATCATTAGATGGTGTCATGCATATTTAAGTAATTTTATTCTTTTTCATGTGTCAGTTCACTCTTTTTTAATTAGTTTACATTTACATATATATCCAGAGGAAATATTAGTTTCCTACTTTAAAGTGACTGAACTTGAATTTAAAAACATACAAATAAAATAACCTTAAGTACAATGATTATTTTAAACTTAATTTTATCATCTAAAATGGCCTTTAAAAAAAACCCTTATATTGTTTCTTTGTGAGTTTCACATCATGTACTCTAGTCCCACTCACACATGCCTCAAATCTACCTTTTGCTCTTGTATTCTCTACACAAAAATATAAATATTCACTAATAAACCAAAAGATATCATTATCATCATCATCATCATCACCACCACCATCACCACCACCATCATCATCATCAACAACAACACAACAACAAAAAGCATAGAGAACATCTCATTCTTGATGCTAATAGCTCACAGTGTGTCCCACAGTATATCCCTCTGTCCACAGATATTTACTTTGAAGAGTGCATTCTGATGAGTGAGTCATTAGTCTGGTTTAAGATCTCTTCCTTCTGTGATATAATCAGTATTGAATCCTCATCGGGGACTTCTTCTGGTTACTCTGGGGTTGCCATGTGTCAAGGAAATCCTACAGTTTTGGATTAGCAGGACTGGCAGATGATTTAGATTTTGGGTAGGCCAACTCAGTGGATTTGAACCTCGGTCATAGCTGGTCAGAGAACAGCTCCCTTTTCTGTCCCACCAGGGTGAGATCTCTAGTACTGCTCTGTCTATGGCACCCAACACTGCCCTTCATTGGCAGGAGACAGGCTCAGCTCTCCTCTTCTCATGCCCTTGGAGGCCTATAGGTTAATTTTGATTGCCAAATTGATTAGATACCTCAAAGACTCATGAAGCCCACCTCTTTAGATATGTATGAAGAAATTTCCAGGAATTATTGGGCAAAATAATAACCATGAATAGAGGTATCACCACCCCACAGGCTGAGAGAAATACTGAATATCAACAAAGAAAGGGTAAAAGCCACTCCTACAGGCACTGTGATATAAGCTACTTTACTCTGGCAAATCCTTCCCCCATTGTATAGTGATACCTGAGAAGCTGTAAGCTGACATAAATCTTCACTCCTTTAAATCATTTATATCAACTGTTATGCCATCTCTTTGAATTTTACTCCTTTTATTTCAACTATTATTCTATCACAGGGAAGCAAGAGAACCTGTTTAAATTAACTTCTTATTTTTATTATTAGATATTTTCTTCATTTAGATTTCAAATGCTATCATGAAAATCCCCTATACCCTCCCCACCGCACTGCTCCCCAACTCACACACTCCTGCCTCCTGGCCCTGGCATTCCCCTGAAGTGGGGCATATGATCTTCTCAAGACCAAGGGCCTCTCCTCTCATGATGGCTGGATAGTCCATCTTCTTCTAAACAGTTATGTGAGTGTCTACAATAAAGTAAGGTGCGTGTCAAAACACAGACTTCATGAAGTAGCTTCCTTCCACAGGTCTTCCACAGAAATTACATTGCAATGCAAATATGTATGTCATAAGATTAAAACAATTTCTTAAATATTTATGTAAATTCACTTGTTTGCTTTTTACACGTATTTCAGGATATTTGTACCATGGGCATTGTGGAGGTCAGAGGATACTTTTCCTGACTTTCATTCTAAGTACATTTTGAGAATGAAATTTAGGCCTTTATTCTTGGCAGCAAGTACCTTTATCCATTGGACCATCTTGTCCCTCACTGATACTGTTTTTAATTGAATCTGACTGAATATCTCACTTGAGTAAACCCTAATCTCTCCAGCACTATCAAAGTTTTGGGAATCTCATGAGAAAATATTTTGCATCGTTAAATTGATCTTTAAAATAGAAAACAAACAAAAGCCTTTGAATAAACTTGAACAAAATAGCATATTAAACATATATGTAAATAATTTAAATCAAATAGACTTTAGCATTTTTATCCTTTAAAATAGAAATACTTGGGGCTGAAGTGATGGCTCAGTGGTTAAGAGTGCATACTGGTCTTGCAGAGGGCCCTAATTCAGTTCCAAAGACCCATGTTGGGCATCTCACAACTGACTGTAGTCCTGCTCCAGAAAGATTAGCACCCTAAAGCCTCTGGCCTCCAAGGACATAGATAATCAAATGCACATACTTTCACCCACATACACATAAAATAAAGTAAAAAATTAATCTTTAAATAAAATTAATTTATGAAGAGCAAGTAAATAATAATTTGAAATATAATACTAGATTTAATTATTCTAAAATATTTACATTTCTTTTTTTTTCACTTTCTGCTTTTTTATTAGGAGTCTTTAACACAACTCTTGAAGGATACAGAATTTAAGAGTTAAGTCTTTCTCAAATATCAATCTAAACCTTTTACATTTCCTTCTATTTATGAAACTAAAAGTGATTAAAATTTTAATATTGCGATAATGATAACTTCCTATGCATCAAAGATGTCTACATGAAATATGTCCGTCTCTTTTTTTTTAATTTATTTTTTTAATTAGGTATTTTCTTCATTTACATTTCAAATGCTATCCCAAAAGTCCCCCAGACCCTCCCCCCCTACTGCCCTACCCACCCACTCCTACTTCTTGGCCCTGGCATTCCCCTGTATTGAGGCATATAAAGTTTGCAAAACCAAGGGGCCTCTCTTCCCAATGATGGCCGACTAGGCCATCTTTGGATACATATGCAGCTAGAACCACAAGCTCCGGGGGTACTGGTTAATTCATATTGTTGTTCCACATATAGGGTTGCAGACCCCTTTAGCTCCTTGGGTACTTTCTCTAGCCCCTCCATTCGAGGCCCTGTGTTCCATCCAATAGCTGACTGTGAGCATCCAATTCTGTGTTTGTCAGGCCCCAGCATAGCCTCACAAGAGACAGCTATATCAGGGTCCTTTCAGCAAATTCTTGCTGGTGTAGGTAATGGTGTCAGGGTTTGGAGGCTGATTTTGGGATGGATCCCTGGGTATGGCAGTCTCTAGATGGTCCATCCTTTCTTCTCAGCTCCAAACTATGTCCCTGTAACTCCTTCCATGGAAGTTTTGTTCCCAATTCTAGGAAGGGGCAAAGTGTCCACACTTTGGTCTTCATTCTTCTTGAGTTTCATGTGTTTTGCAAATTGTATCTTGTATATTGGGTATTCTAATTTTCTGGGCTAATATCCACTTATCAGTGAATACATATCATGTGAGTTCTTTTGTGATTGGGTTACCTCACTCAGGATATTGCCCTCTAGGTCCATCCATTTGCCTAGGAATTTCATAAGCTTAATTTTTGTTGCCTAATAAATTATTGAATAAATATTATAAGTGTATTTAATTTTTGACAGCACTGCTAAAAAATGAAAAAAGTCATAATGGAACAAAACATGCCAGAATCCCATATGTCACAAAGTCCTGAACACAGAGAAGACTACCCTCAAATATTATCAATAAGAATAACAAACTAAAAATAAGCAAAGGTTTGTGCATACTTGTGCTGGTCAATGTTGATTGCTAAATTAATTGGGTTAATTAACATGTGTCTATATATTCAGCATATGTCTTTATACAACTAAAAGGACATTTGGAGAAAGAGTTAACTGAAAAGGGAAGGGCTACCTTGAATGTTTGAATCACTTATGGGCTAAAACTGTTGAAGAACAAAAAGCTTTCTTCTTTTCTTTCCCTGACCCACTGTCACTTTCATATTGTCACCACACATTTACCCCTGCTATGGACTAAATGCTGGGAACCTGTGATCTAAAATAAACCTTTGTTCTTTAAAGTTGTCTGTGTCAGGCAGTTTTAGCATAATTATAAGTGTAATTAGCATAAACATTGTTACCCCCAAAAGTGAGGTCAATGCTGACTTGATCATCATAATGTGATCCATGAGTGTTTTACACTGGTTTGAGGTACATGGTTCAAAGAGTTTAGAGAAATAGAAATAATAACTCATAGAAATGTAAGCAGAGCTTAAAAGGCAATACTGATGGGGATTTAAGAGACAGGGATGCTGATATAAATATATGCAGAAGAGATTTGACTCATGACATTTTACAAAACAAAGATTGCATTTGGCACCTACCTAGACTAGAGAGGTCTTGAAAGTTCAGGCTTTATGTAAGGGTTCTTTGGATTCAGCCCCTTAAGTAGACAAGAGACTAATACAACTATGGTCCAAAGGGTTTTGCCTGTTTTTAAATTGGTGACATAATTTGTGAATGTCACCTTAGTCTTATTTTTGTAGATCTGTAAAATAAAAGAGGCTATATGCTGTGTCATACTCATGGAAGACTGGGGATGGTCAAGTACATAGAAGAAGGTCAATGTCTGTGTGAAATGTTCCTAAGAACAGAAAGAGAGTGTGAGGAGGACTGTTATATGAAATAGAAAGCCTATAGTGATTGCCGTGCTAGGGAACTAGACTACCTGCTCTCACCCATCCTGCAAAATACTTCAAGCAATGTGTGGAATAAATGACAGAGACAAAAGGAGGAGCTGTCAATGACAAAGTCATATTGAAGTAATGAGATATTTGGTTACAATAAATGCTGTATTTAATAGTTTTATATATTTTGTCTTTATTTTGTATCAGATGAGCATTTGTTAGTCTGAGATCTACCTAAAGCTGATTGCATTGCTCTGGTGTTCTTAATTAACAGATTTCTTCCCTTAGGGCAAAATAAATCTTCTGGTAAGGATAAATTATACGAACATCAATAACCTCCCCACCCCTCATGTTTAGGAAATAATTAAAACTCTATAATAAAAACCTATACTCTACTGAAGTTCAATATGATGATTGCAGTTCAGACACTATCCTAATCTCCTGGGATCACACTTTCAATGAAGTACTAACTACTAAATTAATTAAGGATATGAGCAAGCAAAGGGCATGGTAGCACACACCTTTAGTCCCAGCACTTGGGAGGCAGAGACAGGCGGATCTCTGAGTTTGAGGCCAGCCTAGTCTACAGTGTGAGTTCCAGGATAGCCGAGGCTACACAGAGAAACCCTGTCTAGAAAAAAAAAAAAAATCAAAAGCCAAACCAAACCGAAAAAAAAAAAACCCAAAAAAACAAAAAACAAACAACAACAAAAAAAAAACAACAAAAAAGAATATGAGCAAGAATTTATAATCTGACTTATTGGCATCAGACATTTAAAGTAAACAGCAGAAGCTATTGTTTGTTGAAAGCTTACTATACAAAAGCATACTTTATAAATACTTAGGTACTTACATTTTTATTTCATGATGTAGGAAAACATGTTTATTTTTAAATTATTGATGACAATGCTGTTGGTGAAAGATTCTGTACAACTTCCAAATGGCATATATTTAGTACATGGGAAAATGTAAGCTGCAGACTCACATTTGTAGCACAAGCTAACAAAAACATGTTTAAGACTTACCAGTTCATTTTTTGCCCCATTTCATCATTGTACATATGGATGTATATGAAGTGTATAGGCAATGAATCTGTAGAAGGCAGAACTCATCTATGCCATAGTTCATGTAGAGGATAGTCATCTGAGGTAATATTTGTAAAAGCAAAAGGAACATGGTGTATGGAAACTTATGCTGGAGATTCAAAGGCATTTTCTTCACTGTGAATAACAAGAGAAATTAGCCTCAGAAAAAGCTTGTGAAAGATGAATAACTATAGATTAGATAGGCAAAGGGGAGTAGAATAAGACCAGATTAAAATAGGCAATAATGTTCAAAATCCTTACGGAGAAGCTCATGCGAGAGGAAGCCATGGGGCTTCACTTCGTGTGGAGCACAGAAAATAAATTAAATAGATAGATAGATAGATAGATAGATAGATAGATAGATAGATAGATAGATAGATGAATAAATGCCAATTTGGTCAGAGAGGGCTAGAGGGCATGTTGTGGTGCTCTGGACATGGTATTCTGCATTTGCAATTTTATCATAAAAGCAATAAGAATATGGAAAGCTATTCAAAGATCAATGAATATATGATCAATATGGCTGCACTATGAAGATATTTTAAAGGCAGGAGAATTTAAGGAATGTTTCAGTGTTATAGATGAGAGAAGATGGTTCCTTTGACTAGAGAGAAGAAAATGGAGTATGAGAGAATAAAAATTGAATAAAGACATATTTAAGGTATAAAATTTAAAAAAATGAAGATTGTTAGACTAGTATGGTGAAGATATTAGTTACTGATGATATCTGGCAGATTTTGCAGAAGTCCAAAGAAAGGTGGTATCACTTACATAATAAAGAACAGAATTAGAGAGATGACCTTTGTCTTAATTCAAGGTAAGGTTTGGACATATTGAATTTCAGGTATGTTTGACACATTCATGGTGCAATGTCAGGTGGCAATATGGAAACTATAAATTCAAATGATAGATTTTGAACTAGAGTTATCCATATTATTGGATGTGTATTTCCACATCTTTGTAAAATAGCCTGTTTATTTATTTTTTAAAATGTAACAGTGACAAAGATTTTGACAATTCAATGATGGTCTTATAAGACTGAGCATGAAAACAAAGAGAAATGTGTTAAGCTAATCAAGACTGTATGTCATGCAGAGGGAGAGAGCTCTTCACAAACTCTGAATTTTAAATTACAGCTCTCTTTCATAAATGTCACCCCATGGTTTACCAGATGCTTGCTACAAAACTATGCTCATAATTTCAACAAAAATCTTAATTTTGTTTGAATTTGGATTTACTCCCCAAATTAAAGGTGAAAAGTTAAATCACTATAGTTCTTCTTTGCACTTTGCTTTCATCGAAGATTTTTAATTAGAACTTTTCTACATTTTTGTAAAAAAAAAATACTTATTTATCTATTGGAATGCACTGATTTATTTATTTTGTTTATGTGTATAAATTGATGAGTGCACATGCCTGCCTGAGTGTGTGTGCATGTACATAAAAATCGAGAGCTTCCTCTCTTCTTCCACTCTCTGGGTCCTGGGTGTTGTGTCCGGCCAGCAGATCACAGCCTGGGTTCTAGCCTGGAAAGGCATTTTGGAAACCTGGAAGAGAAGAGGGGCTAGGCAGAGAGAGAAAGAAATGTAGCTAAGACAACATTCTGATCAAAGCTCAATTTTACTATTTCCAGACACTCAGTTATAAAGGAAGGGAGAGGGAACCCGATTTCCCGCCAAACAATCTCGGGGTCCAGTAGCAGGACGAACACGTGTGTGCCTCCAAGCAACAAAGCGACAGGGTTCAGCAGTAGGCGTGGCAGGACGAATAAGCAGGAAGCTCCACCCTTGAGCAAGCAGGTTCAAGCAGGTGGGGGAAGGGAAACCACACCTGGGTATCAAACTCAGATCCTTACGGTTGACAGGGACATTAACTCTATAGTAAAATCTCTTCTAGCTTTTTGTTTCTTTGTTTATTTATTTGTTGTGTTCATTGTCAGTTTTCTTTGCTTCATGTATTATGGTATTTATAACTTGCACTCACTGCAGTAGTACTTATACCTATAGGCTAGCACATATTCTATTCCCCAAGGAGGAATGGATGACAGATGAACAAATGTAGTGAAAGTTTCTTCTTTGAGAAGGCAAGTAGCTAAGTGAGAACAAATAGTAGTGTACAGGATTAGTGATGCTGGTGACAATAGTAGACAAGTGGAAAAGAAGAATGAGAAGGAGGGAAGCAGATAGGGACCATGAGAACAGGGAATTCCTTTTAGAAGCATTACTATTGATATGGAAAGCATGGATCTGGCAGTAACTGAAGAGAGCAAAAACAATTTTTCTTCCATTCTCTTAAAAAGGGGCAGACTATGAAATATGTTTAAATGGTAACGGGCAGATGTAATTGAGAATGAGCAGTTAATTAAAAGAGGGGAATACAAAGATAATAGAGGATGGAGGATGAGAAGGGATGGCTGTTTTATTTTTTATTAGTTATTTTCTTTATTTACATTCCAAATTTTATCCCTTTTCCTCATTTCCCCTCCTAACCCCCCCATCCCATCCCACTCCCCCTGCTCACCAACCCACCCACTCCTGCTTCCCTGTCTTGGCATTCCCCTACACTGGGTACATTAAGCCTCCACAAGGCCAAGGACTTCTCCTCTCATCGATGTCCCCCAAAATCATCCTCTGCTACATAATGGATGAAACCTTGAGTCTCTACTTGTATACTCTTTGGTTGGTGGTTTAGTTCCAGGAAGCTCTGGCAGTACTGGTTGGTTCATATTGTTGTTCCTTCTATGGGGCTGCAAACCCCTTCAGCTCCTTGGGTACTTTCTCTAGCTCCTACATTGGGGATCCTATGCTTCATTCAATGGATGAAGTGAATGGCTATGAGCCTCCACTTCTTTATTTGTCAGGCACTGGCAGAGAAAGGATGATTCTTCTGTCAGTATTTATAGAAGTTAAAGGGAATCTAAGGAAGAAGTGCTCTTCTGAAGACAAGGGTACCATAGTCTCTTCTGTGACTAAGAGTGATGAGAAAACAAACTTTTTAAAATAGAGAGGGAGTAGAGAGGACGATAAGTTTTGCACCAGGTATAAGGGATGTTCTCTGTAAGGTTTGAAAATGTCTAGGTTTAGAGAGGAAGATTTGTACAGATCAGGTCCAGGTAGAGCATAATGTGGAGAGAAATGTGTAGTGTGCACTACCACTTTGTTGTGCATACAAGTGTGAATAACTGGACATCTGAATACACATTTTAATCCATGAATGCAAGAGGGTTCCTACTTGAAAATCTAAATTGCAAAAACAAATGATAATTTGGAACTGGAATAAAAATACTGTGTCTCTCACACATTACATCAAGATAAGTGTCTCATTTCAAATCCAAAATGATGAATTGTGATGTGTATCTAAATGTCTATTCTTTTTGTCCAAGAGGAATCTTATAGGTTTCTTGAAAAGTATATATTTTGGGGACATTAAATTTCAAGGATTAAATTTATCTTTGCACACTAATATAGACTTGTATACTTTTAAAGGCCAATGATGCACTGATAATTCATAATCTGACCTTGGACTGCAGTTTAACAAAATAGCATGGTTTAGTATCCTTTCCAAATTGTCTTGTGTGGCTCATTTAAATAAGCTGTTCATCACTGAAATTTGCCTGCCATAACTTTCTCTCAAATTTGATCTGTTGTTTTCCAATTAGCAAGGCCCTGCAGCTTCACTATGGAATGGCTTCATAATATATCTTGAGCTTTAACAGGGAACTTTTTGATGTATTTCAATTATGATGTACAAAGCAACATCTTAATTAAGGAAACATTCCATTTTGAGGCTGTTTAAAGTGCGATTAAAGTTTATGCTTGAAAGGCTCCTGTTAAGATGGGTCTCCCCTCTGTATTTAGTAGAAGTGATGTGGGAAGCTTATGCTGCATCTTAGAGAAACAGCTCAGATGGACAGCATGGATTATTGCAACTGAAGACTGCAAGGAGGCCCAAGTATACCACAGCTGATACTTAAACATGTTTCCATCAGCAATATTTTTTAACAACAACAAAAACAACAACAACAACAACAAAAACCTGGCAAGGTAAGAACTTTTTTTTTTCTTTTTTTTTCTTTCGAGACATTTTTTTTAATTTAAATTTAAATTTAATTAGTAGAATTTGATTCGATAATAGCTCATTGATATGGAAACCCTGTTAATATGCAAAAGGGAAAACGAATTCTATATATAACATGCAGATCTATAAGAATTTAAACATTTTTGGCATGTGCTTATAAGAAATGCACGAGTATGAAATCCCCAGAGGATGAGCCATAAACATGTGTTTCCAATTTAAGTGAATATTATTCTATTTCTCCAAATTAGTTCAATGTATTCTGAATAACGCTTTGTTTTTACTGTTTGTGTTGTTATTAATATTTATTTTATACTCCAGTTAGATGGATGAAATTGCCTTGGGCAAAAGAAAACTATTTGTTTATAAATTAAAACAGTCCTGTGGAGTTTGGCTTAGTGTTCCTTTTCTTTCATACACTTTATCAATCATGTCCTAGCCATGTGCTATACACCCTTCAAATAATATCATAATCACTATGTCAACTGTGGAAAAATCCCTTTTATTGAATGACATTCATTTAGTGCCCTTATGATAAGAACCTTTAGAAATTAAAATGGACATTACTCCATGTAGACATGCTGTGGTAATAGGCTTATATAAGATGATAATCAAAGACTACTACTGTTTCATCCACCTTGTCCAGCAAGAAAAGACACAACATGGTTGGATTCTTCTCAACAGCCTTTCTTTATTTCAGGAACACCTCCATGCTATGGGGGAAACTCTGGAAACCCCGGGAGGACTGCTTATATCCACCCCAGCACTGGGGAGAGCTACGTGTCCTCCTGGGATTCGTCAGTCTGTCGGCCCTTTGATATGTAACACGCTCGGGAGGGGTTGGCGCCAGATTCGGGCTGGCACCTGTGCAATGGCATTGTTTACAGCGCAGGTGTACTGGAGGTCGGCGCCATCTTTTGGGCATGCGGCTGCCTACATCTCCCCCTTTTTTGTTTAATAATATGATGCTGGACTAGGTCTGGGCAAGTCTGTCCATCAGCTACAGCTCCTGTCTTAGGTTGATCCTTTCATGTCACAGCCTTACCTGTCCTAGGGTTACCCTATCGCCACTGGGCCCCATGTCTTAGGTTGGTCTGTGCATAAGGAAAGTTGCTTGTCTCTGGATACCTCAGTGCTGTGTGACAGTAACTGCTAAATGACCTAGGGCGAACTCTACAAAAGAGGAACTAAACTTCAGGGGAGACGCCCTCTTTAATTGCCATCAATGCTTGGTACACCACTGCCTTGTACTGAGCGTGCTCTCGTTTGCCAGACACAAAAGACACAACCCAGGAGGACCACTGCTCCCCAGACCAAAATTCCTGCCCACTCCTTAAACTATGAGAAGGCATTGGTGATCCAGAAGGTGAAGTCCCCCAAGGTGACAGGGTCAAGTCAAGTGCTGTTGAGTTTGGCAATCTGGAGGAGCAGCTTTCTGGACAACTGCTCCGCTTTAGCCGACCAATTTCCTACTCAGATAAGAGGCGAATCTGTTCAAGAGACTGAGAGAAATTAGCTTATACAACTTTATACAAGGGGCACCTAATGGGCATAGGTGGCAAACATTTCAAAATCTACTATAGGCACAAAGGTGAGAAATTTCACAACCACAGCAGTATACCCTGCCAACATTCTGCTAAAAAACATGTCCTTCCGGAACTATTACAATCTATATCTCTGTAGGGGGGAGTAATTTTTCACGTCAACCTCTCTGGTACCCAAATCGGGTGGTCTTGACTTTGTGGAAAAACACAAACAGGTCCCCTGGATCTCGAAATAAAGGGATCTGAGCAATACCATTTTCCAGTTAGGACATCCTGTTTAAGGATAGGCGAGGTCATGGCATGCCTATCTGCAGCCGAACGACCATGTTCATCCAGAATTAAAAACTTTAAAATAAAGAGGGCTAAAGATAATTATTCTTTGGGTGGCCGGCCATCAGCAAATTCCCCTTTTTGTTTTTGTAAGAGTTCTTTTAAGGTTCGATGTGCTCTTTCCACAATGCCTTGGCCCTGTGGATTGTAGGGAAGGCCAGTAGAGTGACTAACCTGCATTATTTTGTAAAAGGTTTGGAATGATTTTGATGTATATGCGGGGCCATTATCAGTTTTTAAACTATCTGGCCTTCCCCAAGCTGCCCAGGCTTCTAGGCAATGGCCAACCACGTTGCGGGATTTCTCACCGGACATGGGGGAGGCAAAAATGACACCTGAACAGGTGTCAATTGAAACATGAACATATTTTAATCTTCCAAATGCTGAGACATGAGTAACATCCATTTGTCACAGTTTTAGAGGAAGCAATCCGCGAGGGTTAATACCAACATGAGGAGGGTGGTGAAATTGTACACACTGTGGACATTGTAACACCACCTTTCATGCTGAGGCTCGAGAGATATCAAATTTCTGCTGAAGTGTAGCAGCAGGAACATGATACAATTGATGAAAATCTTTTGCAAGCTCCAGTGGGGTGGCATGAAAAATAAATTCCATGCGAGTGCTAGCGTCCACAAGGCATTTCTTTCTGCCATAGGGCCTGGTAAGGTAGAGTAAGCTCGTATATGTTGAATAAAGAATTTATGTGTTCTTTTCCAAATCAATTTTTATAACTCTAATAAGATGGTGCACACAGGGCTGGTAGGTCTAATGGGTCCTGCAATTTCTAACGCACACACTGCATTTACTACATAAGCCAAATCAAAGACTAGATTAAAAGATTCCTTAAAAGCTTTGAATACTTCTAACACAATTTTACTTTCAGTAAGTTGTGGGGTGCCAGGATTGTATTGAAAAAGAACGGGTTTTTGAGAATTAACTACTTAGGCACCAACACCTGTTTTAGAACCATCTGTATAAATATCCAATGCACCCGATATGGGTTTAGATGCTGTGACTTTGGGGAAAATCACTGGACGTTCACTAAAAAATTGTAGCAAAGGATCTTTGGGATAATGATTACCTAATTCCCCATCAAAACTACAGCGCAATAGAGCCCAATCATCTATCAAAGAATGTAGAATCTGTATTTGATTAGCATTATAAGGTTTAATGATTTTCTGAGGGGGTGCTCCAAAATGTTGAATACACGATTTAATGCCTAAAATCGCTAATTGAGCTACAGCAATGGGATAATATTCAAGGGTTTTATTGGGAGATACATGAGGATAAATCCACAATAGAGGACCTGACTGCCACAACAGTCCTGTTGGTTGACGGAATGTCTTCAAAATGCATAAGAGGATGTCCTCTCCCTCTTTCCATCTATACAGTTTGGCCTTTTCTAAACACCTTTCTACCTTTTCTAATGCTACTTGGGCCTCAGCGGTGAGAGCATGAGGTGACGAAAGCTGTGGATCACCTTTCAATATATCAAAAAGAGGGATTAATTCAAAATTTGATAGCCTCATATATGGACGAATCCAATTTATATCACCTAGCAATTTCTGGAAATCATTTAATGTTTTTAAATGATCTTTACGTAATTCTGTCTTTTGAGGTGTAATAAAATGTGGAGTAATTCGAGCACCCAAGAACTCTCCTAAATTTCCCATTTGAACTTTATCAGGAGCTATAAATAATTGTTTCATTTCTAATTCTTTTACTGGCTTAATATAGGCTTCATCTAAACTTTCTTTATTCTTTGAGGCAAGAAGAACATCATCTACATAATGTACTATCCTTAACTTTGGGAATACATCACAGATAGGTTGTAGGGCTTCTCCTACAAAAAGTTGACACATAGTAGGACTGTTTGCCATCCCTTGAGGTAAAACTATCCACTGATACCGTTTATCAGGCTCTTCATTATTTACAGAAGGAAGAGTAAAGGAAAAGCGCTCACTATCACACAATACAAGGGGAATAGAGAAAAAAACAATCTTTAATATCAATGATTATAATAGGCCACTCTTTGGGCAAACTAGAAAGTAGGGGCAGACCCCTCTGTATGGGGCCCATAATCTGCATTTGATTATTAATGGCTCGAAGATCATGCAGGAGTCTCCATTTGCCTGATTTTTTTAAATCACGAATATGGGTGTATTCCAAGGTGACTGAGAAGGTTGAATATGTCCCAATTTCAATTGTTCCTCTACTAACTCTCTGGTAGCTACTAATTTTTCAGAGGAAAGAGGCCATTGAGGAACCCATACAGGCTCCTCTGTTTTCCAAGTAATGGGTATACCACCCTCAACGGCCCCTAGGAAAAACCCAATCCCTTTCTATCTTGTTTGAACTTTGTGGGAACTGACCTAGTCATGCCTTGTAATGACTTTCCTAACCCTTTTCCTGGGGTGTAGCCCATATTATACATAATTTCTCGGGCCTGTGGGGAATACTCATTAGTTAGTATAAGATCCATTTGGGTTAAGACATCCCTACCCCATAGGGTCACAGGAATATCCACAATATAAGGAAAAAAAAATTCCCTGACTTACCTTCCTCATGTTTCCAAGTTAATTCCTTAGCACTTATAAGGGGAACAGTCTTATAACCTAGACCACGGAGGCTTGGAGATGATGTTTGTGAAGGCCATTTTGGCGGACAATCATGAGCGGAGATAATACTGTGATCTGCACCTGTGTCTAGCAACCCCAGAAAGGATCGTCCTTCGAACTCCAAAGTTAACATGGGGCGATCTCCTAATTCCATTGATAAGAAAGTGAACCGATAACCTGTAGAACCTAGTCCACTCTCTCCTCTTATTTTATTATTTGCTGGAAAATGTTTATGCAAACTTGGCAATAGTAATAATTGAGCAATTCTATCTCCTGGAGAGATAGCTGAAATACCACTGTGGGAGGCCACTAAGATTTTCACAACCCCCGTATAATCTGGATCAATCACTCCAGGGGTAATTTGTAATCCTTTTAAAGCAGAAGATGAACGGCCAGGCCAAGCAATAGTCCTACAGTATCTTTGGGAAGGGGGCCTTTAAAATCTGTATCTATGGACTGTACCCCCATCTGTGAGGTTAATACAAGTCTGGTGATGGAGTGGAGGTCCAATCCTGCGGAGCCAGTAGTGGCTCTCCGTGGTCTCTCGGACAACGGAGAGACGGCGAAGGTCTCGTCTGGTCTTTCTGAAGAGCCCCATATATTTGAGGGCCCTGGGCACGTGGGCCCCGCTGTCCGTTTTTTGGCCTAGTGCCATTATATCCTGCTTGTAATGGTCAGCCTTCTATGTCCTTTGTTGATCTGCACCCATTTGCCCAATGTTTTCCTTTTTTATATTTATGGCATATTCCTGGCTGTCTAGGTTTATCTAATGGAGTCCTTTTCTCATTTTCGGGGCATTGTCTTCTAAAATGTCCTCACTGGCCACATTTATAACAAGTATCATTATTAGACCTACTCAATTGTACCACAGCTGCCGCCAGGCCTGCATTGGTTAACGGGCCCTCTAGTTCTCTGCAAACCTTCATCCAAACTTCTAAACCTTTATGTTTATAGGGTGTAATAGCTGCTCTACACAAATTAGTGCATTGCTCATACACTAGCTGTTTTACTAAAGGCATAGCTATATCAGGGTCTCCAAAAATTCTAGCGGCTGCTTCAATGAGGCGTGCTGCAAAGTCTGAAAATGAGTCTGTGGGACCCTGCAAGATTTTCGTAAGATTGCCTGAGACTGCGCCTTTGTTCAGCATTGCCTTCCATGCTTTGGTAGCTACCTCATTTATTTGGGCATAGACTGCTTCAGGATAATTTGTTTGATCTAAAGCAAAACGTCCTAAACCTAGAAGCATGTCTGCATCCCAATGTCTCTGAGGATCTTGTCCTGTGGCTAAATTTGCTGCTGCCTGACTGTTTGCATATTCATAGGACAAGGACTTCCAATCTGAACACTGTCCGGACTACAAACAAGCCCGAGCAATATTATTCCAGTCCCCCGGGGTGAGGCAACATCTAGCAAGCGCCTCGACCTATGCAACTACAAAAGCTGCACTCACCCCATATGTACGGACTGACTCAGCCAGCTGCTTAATAGTTTTAAAATCTATTGGCTCATGATACCGTCGTTCCTGGCCATCTAAGAATACAGGGAAAGTCAGTTCAGCTTCCTGGGAACAATGGAACAATGTTCCCAGGAACATTGAGGAACAATGAGGTACCTTGTTTACCAGCTTTTGTGAATTCCTTTTTTCCTATATACTCAGGGTTAAGAGGTGGAGCGGTCGGCACCTTACTCCTTTGCCAGCCGACCCCCCTTTTTTCGTATCTATCCCTCTCATACCGAGGTGCCTCTTCTTCTAGGTCAGCTTCCTCATCTTTATCAAGCTCTGAGTCACTGGAGTAAGAACTTGCTGAACTTATTGTTAAGTCTTTTAATGAGGGATATCCTTTTGCTATTTCCTTCCTTTCTCATTATTTCCTTTTCCTTTTGAATTTTCCTTTCCTCCCTTTTCCCTTTCTCTCTCTTTTTCACCCCTTTTCTTTCTTTTACTTATATGTTTCCTATCTTCCTCTGACATACTTTCTTGTTCCATAAAAATTTTCTGACCTGTCTTAACTGCTTCTATCACCCAAAAGCAGAGGCCAAAAATTACAAAATACAAAACAAAACCACTAAGAGCTACCCACACTGGGTCTACAGGCAAGAGAATCATATCCCTCCTTTTAACCAGGGATCAATTTTGGGAGACTTACCGGTACCGCCGTTCCTCAGCTGAAGAGTTCTGAATCCATGAAATCCTCCCTTACCCGTACGGGCCACCACTTTGTTGCGACCACCTTGTCCAGCAAGAAAAGACACAACAGGGTCAGATTCTTCTCAACAGCCTTTCTTTATTTCAGGAACACCTCCATGCTACGGGGGAACTCCAAAACCCCGGGAGGACTGCTTATATCCACCCCAGCACTGGGGAGAGCTCCTGGGATTCGTCAGTCTGTCGGCCCTTTGATATGTAACACCCACTCGGGAGGGGTTTGCGCCAGATTCGGTCTGGTGCCTGAGCAATGGCATTGTTTATGCGCTGGTGTACCGGAGGTCGGTGCCATCTTTTGGGCGTGCGGCTGCCTACATACTACTATATACATTCCTTCATTTTTCAGAATATTATTATCCTTAAAAATAAAACAAATGTGGTGGATTAAATATAAAAGTTTTAAGGAATCTCTTATGTATAGTTGAAAAATTTGATTAAGTTTAATATTAATAAGGTACAGAAAGAAGAAAATGTATTTAATATCCATAAAGTAATAAATATGTCAATGATATACAAATATGTGACACAAGTTTATATTTCATATCCAATAGATCTTAATTTGATATTTCTTGCTGATATGTAATTTAGTTACTCTACTGCATTGTGAATATGCAATTCAACAGCTACAGCACTTTGTTAAATATCACCATGTTTATTAGAGCAAGCTTATATTTAGTAGGTAAACAAACATTTGTCTTAGAATCAGTTATTCAGCCGGGCGTGGTGGCGCACGCCTTTAATCCCAGCACTCGGGAGGCAGAGGCAGGTGGATTTCTGAGTTCGAGGCCAGCCTGGTCTACAAAGTGAGTTCCAGGACAGCCAGGGCTATACAGAGAAACCCTGTCTCGAAAAACCAAAAAAAAAAAAAAAAAAAAGATAGAATCAGTTATTCATTCACAACTCTGGTTCTTATAATTATATAATTGTTGTATAAGGATAGAGTGTAAACATTCTGAAGTAATTTAGTCCTTCACCCTATGTTCTGTAAGTTAAGTATATTAACTTCATTAAACTGTACTACCGCTCTTTACATTGATAGTCCAAGTGACTGGGGTATTTTAATTCATGAGATAATTTATCCTAAAACTAATAATGGTCAACACTAACTTTTGTGATAATACACTTGAATGTTGGCTCAAGTAAATCTTTTTACAATTACTAAATATATGTAGGAAGAAAGTTCCTATCTATACAAACTTAGTATCATTTCTTCAAGCAGGTGAACTTTATGATTTATTGGTTACCAAGACATTGTTAACCAGCCAAAATAAAATCTTGCTTTTATCATACTATTGGTATGATATTAGACTTGACATTATTTTTTTTAAATACAAATTTCTTCCTATACCATTTTATATAAAGGTCATTTGAAAGAAAAGGAAAGAAAAAACAAAAGAAAAGGAAAGAAAAGAAAAGAAAAGGAAATAAGAGGAAAGAGAAAAGAAAAGAAAAGAAAAGAAAAGAAAAGAAAAGAAAAGAAAAGAAAAGAAAAGAAAAGATCTGAGCTTCTGAAAATGTCCAGGGGACCAGGTGCCTTTGCTACAGCTTAATCTAAAAGCAAGGCACCTTCTATGACTTGGAGAAAGGGCAGTGAGCAATGGTCAACTTTGCCATGGTTGTTTTTTTCAATAAACTATTGGTCTGGCTAGACAAGCCATTACTCTGAGGTATTTAATAAGACTGGTAGTATACTAGTCAGCTTTCTGAAACATTAATAAGATGCTGAAAATAATTAAGCTATAAGGAGAAAAGGTGACATTTGGATTATGGTTCTGGCAGTTTCAATTATGTCCAAGAGGCCAATTATTTTGGGGCAGTGATGATTCAGTATAATATGTTAGGAGCATGTGGTGGTGCACCAGAAGCTATGAAGCAGAGAAGGGAAACATGCTTGAATCACTGAATCTATTTAAGGCTCTAATCACAATGACCTAAAGCCTTGGGCCACCAAGGATCTAATAAAGTTTGATGTGCATTTATACTTCTAAGACTCTTTGGTGAAACAATGGCAGGATGATTTTTCCTTTTAGTCATTAGAGACCTTATCAATAAAAGTTGTGACACTGGACAAATAATTTAGTTACATCCTTATTTCTGTCTAACATAATTGGGATAAGTCAAAATTGATTTTTTTTGTGTTGATGAACTTCATAAAATATCTAAGAATGTTAAATTATTACTATTCTGTACCCTCTGCTAGGCAAACTTTTTGATACAAGGATTAATGTGAATTTTTAATACTTGAGACATAGAGATCATCTCTATGTAAGTATGCTAGATATTCTACCAAAATTAATTTTGTCAAATGCCTCCAATTGGTAAGGGACAATACAAGTTAAAGTTTACTGAGTTCCCTCATTATGAATCTGTAAAACTGTATTGCAATGTTAGAAAGGAAACTAACAATTATATTTGATCAAATTTCAGACCTAAAGTAACATATGTTTCTATGACATTGTCACCACACACACACACACACACACACACACACACACACACACACACCCTTCTGGAATGCAAAGGTCATGTCTTCAGTTTGCAAGTTGAGGTACTTCATGTACATCTTAAGTCTAGAATGTTGTAACTAACACACGTTTACTTTTTTTCCTTCTCTTTCTCTGTCTCCTCCCTTCCTTATCTTTCCATGCCTTAGACATAAAAAATTGGCATGGCTTTGGTTTTCATCCACTTTAAACTCTACTACACTAACTATCATTATGAAAAAATTACTTGCTCCCCAAGGTTTCTGTAACAGGCTATTAGGGAAGAAGAAAGATAAAAAAAAAAAAGTCATTCTACATTGGTATTAGCTTGACTGTGCTCAAGGCTAATCTATGAACATTAAAAAAACAAAAATCATAAAACAAACAAAAAACCCTACATTTTGATCTTTTGAGTTTGATTTTTTTCTCAAGAAACCTCAACTCAACTTAATAATGTAGTGCAGTGTATTCTCATATGAAATAACTCAGTAAAAAATCAAAGAATTTTTGGAGAACAAATAATCCTTTTTATTTTTGTTTACGAAACATTATTTATTAACTCAGGTGTTCAACTATCTCATTTAAACACTCATGTCTTATCTCAATTAAACACTGAACCTGATTTCTTTTTATTAGATATGCAGAAGAAATTTGAGACTCATACACATAGACACTAGTATGTATTGATGTTTTTACTATTTAATGCCTGTCTGTACTACTTATTATAAAGTATATAAATTAAATATATTTTACTCTAATTTATTTTTTTCTGGTGCAGAGTTTCTATATTTCTTTTTTTAAAAAAAAAAAAAACTGGATATTTTCTTTATTTACCTTTCAAATGTTTTCCCCTTTCCAGGTCTCCCCTTCAGAAACTCCTATCCTATCTCCTTTTCCCCTCCCTCTATGAGGATGCTCCCCAACCCACCCACCCACTCTTGCCTTCCTGCCCTGCCATTCCCCTACACTGGGGCATTGAACACCCTCAGGCCCAAGGGCCATTCCTCCCAATGATGTCCAACAAGGCCATCCTCTGTCACATATGTAGCAGGAGCCATGGCTCCCTCCATGTGTACTATTTGGTTGGTGTCCCAGTCCCCAGGAATTCCGGGGTGTCTGGCTGGTTGACACTGCTGTTCTCCCCATGGGGTTGCAAACCCCCTCAGCTCCTTCAGTAATTTTTCCAACTCCTCCATCTGGGACCCTGCACTGAGTTCAATGGTTAGATATGAGCATCTGCCTTTGTATTTGTCAGGCTCTGGCAAAACCTTTTAGGGGACAGCCATACAAGACTCCCATCTGCAAGCACTTCCAGGCATCCACAATAACATCTGGGGTTGGTGACAGTATATTGGATAGATCCCCAGATAGTACAGTCTCTAGATGGCCTTTCCTTAAGTCTCTTATCCACATTTTGTCTCCATATTTCCTCCTGTGAGTATTTTGCTCCCCCTTTTAAGAAGCACTGAATCATCCACCCTTTGGTCTGTGAATTGTATATGGGGTATTCTGAATTTGGGGGCTAATACCTACTTATCAGTGAGTACATACTGGGTGTGTTTTTTTGTGACTGAGTTATCTCACTCAGGATGATATTTTCAAGTTCTGTCCATTTGTCTGCGAATTTAATGAAGTCACTGTTTTAGTAGCCGATTCCATTGGGTAAATGTATCACATTTTCTGTATCCATTCATCCATTAAGGTACATCTGAGTTGTTTCTAGCTTCTGGGTATTATAAATAGAGCTGCTATGAACATAGTGGAACATGTATCCTTCTTACAAGATAGGGCATCTTCTGTGTATATGCCCAAAAGTGGTATAGCTGGGTCCTCAGATAGTACTATGTACAATTTTCTGAGAAACCACCAGACTGATTTCCAGAGTGGTTGTACCAGCTTGCAAATTGCACCATCGAGAAATGGAAGAGTGGTCCTTTTTCTCCACATTCTCTCCAGCATTTGCTTTCCTTTTAGATTTGATTTGCTTCTTAGACATTCTGACTCATGTGAAGTGAAATCTTAAAGTCATTTTGATTTGCATTTCCCTGATAACTAAGGATGTTGAATATTTCTACAGGTGCTTCTCAGCCATTTGAGTTTCCTCAGTTGAGAATTCTTTGATTAGCTCTATTCCTCATTTTTTTTTTTTTTGAGATATGGTTATTTGTTTCTCTGGAGTCTAACTTCTTGAGTTCTTTGTTTTATTGGATATTAGCCCCCTATCAGATGTAGGTTTGCTAAAGATCTTTTCCCTATCTGCTGGTTGCCGTTTTGTCCTATTGACAGTGTCCTTTGCTTTACAGAAGCTTTGAAATTTTATCAGGTCCAATTTGTTGATTCTTGATCTTAAAGCATAAGCCATTGGTGTTCTATTCAGGAAATGTTCCTCTATTCCTAAGTGTTCCAGGCTTTCCCTCACTTTCTCTTCTATAAGATTCAGTATATCTGGTTTTAAGTGGAGGTCCTTGATCTACTTGGACTTGAGCTTTGTAAAGGAAGATACAAATGGATCAATTTCCATTCTTCTACATGTTGATGACCAGTTGAAATAGCAACATTTGTTGAAAATGCTCTCTTTTTTCCCCACTGCATGGTTTTAGCTCCTTTATCAAAGATCAAGTGACCATAGATGTGTGGGTTCATTTCTGGGTCTTCAGTTCTATTCTAATAGCTCCTTTATCAAAGATTAAGTGACCATAGATGTGTGCGTTCATTTCTGGGTCTTCAATTCTATTCCATTGATCTTCCTGTCTGTCTCTGTACCAATATTATACAGTTTTTAATCACTATTTATTAAATCACTATTGATTTAATCACTATGTAGTACAGTTTGATGTCAGGGATGGTGATTCTCCAAAAAGTTCTTTTATTGGTGAGAATAGTTTTCACTATCTTGGGTTTTCCAAATGAATTTGAGAATTGCTCTTTCGAATTCTATGAAGAGTTATGTTGGAATATTTAAGGAAATTGCATTAAATCTGTAGATTGCTTTCTGAAACATCTCCATTTTTACTATATTAATCATGCGAATCCACCAGCATGGGAGATCTCTCCATCTTCTGAGATCTTCTATTTCATTTTTCAGAGACTTGAAGTTCTTGTCATTCAGATCTTTCACTTGTTTGGTTAGAGTCACACTAAGAGAGTTTATGTTGTTTGTGACTATTGTGAAGGGTGTCATTTCCCTAATTTCTTTCTCAACCCATTTATCTTTTGAGTATAGGAAGTCTACTGAGTTCTTCGAATTAATTTTATATCCAGACATATTGCTGAAGTTGTTTATAAGGATTAGGAGTTCTCTGGTGAAATTTTTGGGGCCACTAAAGTATACTATCATATCATCTGCAAATAGTGATATTTTGACTTCTTCCTTTCTAATTTGTATCCTTTGACCTCCTTTTGTTGTCTAATTGCTCTAGCTAGAACTTCAAGTACTCTACTGAATAAATAGGGAAAGAGTGAGCAGCCTTGTCTATTACCTGATTTAGTGTGATTGCTTCAAGTTTCTCTCCTTTCAGTTTGATGTTGGCTACTGGTTTGCTGTATGTTGCTTTTACTATGTTTAGGTATGGGCCTTTAATTTCTTAACTTTCCAAGAATTTTAGCATGAAGGGATATTGAATTTTGTCAGATGATTTTTCACCATCTATGGTAATATTTCATTATTTCTTTTAGTTTTTCATGTAGTGGATTATATTGATATATATCTGTATATTGAACCATCCCTGCATCCCTGGGATAAACCCTACTTGGTTCTGGTAAATGATCATTTTTATGTGTTGTTGGTTTGATTTTCAAGAATTTTATTGAGTATTTTTGCATTGAAATTCATAAGGGAAGTTGGCCTAAATTTCTCTTTCTTTGTTGGGTCTTTGTGTGGTTTTCGTATCAGCTTAACTGTGACTTCATAGAAGGAATTAGGTAGTGTTCCTTCTGTTTTTTCTTTTTTTATTAGATATTTTCTTTATTTACATTTCAAATATTACCCCCTTTCTGGGTTTCCCCTCCGAAAACCTCCTAATCCCCGCCTTCTGTTTCTCTTTTGTGGAATAGTTTAAATTGTATTGGTATTAGGTCTTCTTTGAAGGTCTGACAGAATTCTGCCCTAAACTCATCTGGCCCTGGGCATTTTTTTTTTTTTTTGGATGGGAGACTTTTAATGCCTGCTTGGATATCTTTAAGGGTTATAGGACTGTTTAGATGGCTTATCTTAACCTAATTTAAAATTGATGTTTGATATCTGTCTAGAACATTATCCATTTCATCCAGATTTTCCAGTTTCATTGAATATCAGGCTTTGTAATAGGATCTGATGATTTTTTTTTGAACTTTCCCAGTTTCTGTTGTTATATCTACATTTTCATTTCTGATTTTGTTAATTTGGATATTGTCTCTGTACCCTCTGGTTACTCTGATTAAGATTTTTATCTATCTTGTTGATTTTTTCAAAGAACCAGCTCTTGGTTTTGTTGTTTCTTTGTATAGTTCTTTTTGTTTCTACTTGGTTAATTTCAGCCCTGAGTTTGATTATTTCATGTTGTCTACTCCTCTTCAGTGTATTTTTTTTCTTTTTGTTCTAGAGCTTTCAGGGGTGCTGATAAGCTGCTAATGTATTCTCTCTCCAGTTTCATTTTGGAGGCACTCAGAGAGTTTTCCTCTTAGTACTGCTTTAATTGTGTCCCATAAGTTTGGGTATGTTGTGTCTTCATTTTCATTACACTCAAAAAAGTCTTTAACATCTTTGTTTCTTTCTTCAGCAAGTTGTTATTGAGTAGGGCGTTGTTCAGCTTCCATGTGTATGTGGGTTTTCTTTTGATATTGAAGACCAGCCTTATTCTGCGGTGACCTGATGCATGGGATTATTATTTAATCTTCTTGTATTTGTTGAGGCCTGTTTTGTGACAGATTATATGGTCAGTTTTTGAGAAGGTACCATGTAGTGCGGAGAAGAAAGTATATTCTTTAGTTTCAGGACGAAATATTACACAGATATCTGTTAAATCTGTTTGTCCCAAAACGTCTGTTTGTTTTACTGTGTCTCTCTTTAGCTTGCTTTTCCATGATCTGTCCATTGATAAGAGTCGGGTGTTGAAGTCTCCCGCTACTGTACATGTGGTACAATGTATATTCTTTGAACTTTCATAAAGTTTATTTTATGAATGTGGGTGCCCTTACATTTGGAGCATAGGTTTTCAGAATTTAGAGTTCATCTTGACAGATTTTCCTTTGATGAGCATGAAGTGTTCTTCATTATATTTTTTGTTAACTTCTGGTTAAAAGTTGATTTTATTCGATATTAGAATGGCTACTCCAGCTTGTTTCTTGGGACCATTGGCTTGAAAAAATGTTTTCCAGCCTTTTACTTTGAGGTAGAGCCTGTCTTTGGCACTGAGGTATGTCTCCTGTTTGCTGCCAAATGCCACATCTGTCCCATTTATGTATCCAGTGTGTTGTTAGTCTATGTCTTTTTACTGGGGAAATGAGTCTTTTGATGATACGAGCTACTACGGAATAGTGGATATTGCTTCCTATTAGTTTTGTTGTTAAAGGTGGAATTATGTTTGTGTGGCTATGTTCTTTTAGGTTTGTTGAAAAAGGTTACTTTCTTGCTTTTCCTAGGGTGTAGTTTTTCTACTTTTGTTGCAGTTTTCTGTCTATTATCCTTTGCATGTCTTTATCTGTGGAAGGATATTGTGTAAATTTGGCTTGTCATGGAATATCTTGGTTTTTCCTTTTATGGTAATTGAGAGTTTTGGTGTTTATAGTAGCCTAGGCTGGCATTTGTTTTCTTTTAAGATCTATATGATATCTGCTTAGGATCTTCTAGCTTTCATAGTCTCTGGTAAGAAGTATGATGTAATTCTTATAGGTCTGAATTTATATATTACTTGACCTTTTCCCCTTACTGCTTTTAATATTCTTGTTTTGTTTTGTGCATTTGGTTTTTGAATATTATGTGACAGGAGGAATTTCTTTGCTGGTGCACTATATTTGGAGTTCTTGTATGTTCATGGGCATCTTTTTCTTTAGGTTAGGGAAGTTTTCTTCTATAATTTTGTTGAAGATATTTACTGGCCCTTTAAGTAGGGAATCTTCACTCTCTTCTACACCTGTTATCCTTGAAACTGGTCTTCTCACGTGTCCTGGATTTCCTGGATATTTTGAGTTAGGAACTTTTTGCATCTCGCATTTTCTTTGACTGTTATGTCAATATTTTTATGGTATCTTCTACCCCTGAGATTCTCTCTTCTATCTCTTGTATTCTGTTAGTGATGCATGCATATATGACTCATGATCTCTTTCCTAGGTTTTCTGTCTCCCTTTGTGGTTTCTTTATTGTTTCTATTTCCATTTTTAGATTCTGCATGGTTTTGTTCAATTCCTTCACCTGTTTGGCTGTGTTTTCCTGTAATTCTTTAAGGAATTTTTGTGTTTCCTCTTTTAGTGTTTCTGACTGTTTACCTGTGTTCTCCTCTATTTCTTTAAGGGAGTTATTTATGTCCTTTTTAAAGCCCTCTACCATTATCATGAGATGTTATTTTAAATCAGAGTCTTACTTTTCTGGTGTGTTGGGGGTATCTAGGGCTTGCTGTGATGGGCAAACTGGGTTCTGATGATGCCAAGAAGCCTTGGTTTCTGTTGCTTATGTTCTTGCTGTTTGCCTCTTGCCATCTGGTTATCTTTGGTGTTAGCTGGTCTTGTTGTCTCTGACTATGGCGTGTCCCTCCTACAAACTTGTGTGTCAGTACTGGTGTTTGACCAGTTCTCTCTGGGAGTAATTTGGGTATAGAGAGTTGTGGCACAGGGATAGCTCTGGGCAAAGTTGGAAACTAGGTTCTGTCCTGGGCTGCTCCATTGGTCCATCTTGGGCCAGACATTTGAGCAGAAGTGGTGGTCTTCCCTGTGCGCACAGGTGTGTCTACATTCCTGGGAGACCAGATCTCTCCCAGTGTATTTGGTTTGGAGTACTGTGTCACAGGGTCAGCTCCAGGCACAGATGGAACTTACTCTAATTTATAACATCATATCAAACTAAAAGAAATGTTAACATGTACATATATATTATAAATTTATTCAGCTTATGTATGAATTTTTCAATTATGTCAATAACTAGATTGAAACAATGCCAAGAACTATTGACAATATGTTTTTGACAATGATTTTTATTCTGACAACTTCAGATTCTTCTACTTCCCTAGTTGTTTTAGAACTTCTCACATTATTGTGACTAATCTTTATAATGAAGATTTCACTAATTTTAAAAATCTTATAATTTGAAATCTAAATATGGATGCTTACCATATCATGAAATACCTATACAGCACCTGAAATTCCACGATGAATAGAAAATATTGTATAAACTATGTTATATAATAAAAGTATTAGAGAATGAAGCAAACAAATAATGTTATAGATATTTGAAATATGCACAGTTAGGTAATACAAATTCATTGTCTTCCTTGTCAACTGAAAAACTCCAAATCATTGAAAACATCAATAGCATAAGCACAGAAGAGAGCGTCTCCTTGCTTTCTGATATGGTTGTTTGATAATGCAGATATCTTTAGGGAAATAGTTCATTTTAACACTGTGATGAATGTGCAACATGAAGCCAGAACATTTTATTCTACCCCAAAGTAAAGTTCTTTGAAACAGTCCCAACACAACATAAGTACACCACATCAACTGCTACATTCATGGGCGTGGATCACAGAGACAGAGCAGTTAATTGAAAGATACAGATCCCACACATGAACACCTCCATGATGATGGGTATTCATGAAAGATAGAAATTGACTGAGAATTTCCGATGGCCAAAGTTGCAACCAATTTTACAGCAAAATGACTTTATGAATGGTTGTTGATGTTATTACAGAACAAGCTGTGAATCCATATTGCATAAAGAAAACTGTGTAAAAAGAGTTAGGAAGAGAATATATGTAATCTTCATTTTGAATAATTCTAAATTGTTTTTATGGATAATCCTTACTCAAGTGAAGTAAACTTAAGGAATGTACATATGATTCCCTTGTGAATGTTATCAAATACAAGTTCTGTTAAACAGTTCTTTCCTAAATCCCATAATTTTTTATTCTCTCTAGTTCACAGGTGTTGTCCAAACAGAACATGAAGCTTTATCTTTAAATAATTTTTTCTGAGACTGTATTTTCTTAGTTTTTCTTTTTACTAATTTATTGTTTCATCTATTACACCTCATGTATTATAAAAATGAAAATGTTCCCTCCTTCCTCTTCTCTTAGTCCCCCCCCACACGCCCTATCATCTTCTCCTCTATTCACTCTCTTCTGTTTTGCTTCAGAAAAGGCCTCCCATGGATATGAAGCAAATATGGCATATTAAGTTGAAATAAGATTAAGTACCTCTCCTCATGCTAAGGCTGGAGTATACAACCCCGTAGGAGGACAAGAGTTCCAACAACAGCCTCCATTCTTCCACAAAGACACTTGTTCAACCATGCTCATAGCAGCTTCATATGTAATAGCCAGAAATTGGAAATTTATGACTAGATGTCCTAGAAATTTCAACCTCGATGCCCTGCAACTACAGAATGAATAAAGAAAACCTGTCACATCTTCACAATGGAGTATTACTCAGCTTTTAAAAACAATGACATCATAAAATTCATGGGGAATGATTGGAACTAGAAAAAAAGTAATCCTGATTGAGGTAACCCTGACCCAGAAGGACAAACTTGGTCTGTACTCACTTATAACTGGGTATTAACTACAAAGCAAAGGATAATCATGTTACAATCCACAGACCTCAGAGAGGCTAAGTACCTTATTCATTTCTTTGAATTATCTATGCTTTAATTCAATCTATCAGTCAAGTTAATATTATTGGTTTCAATTCTAGGCATAGATATTTCTTTATGAATCATTGCAGTCCCATCTCACTTTTAAGTAATCTTTTAAACAGCAGCTTTGTAGTGTATAACAATGAGTGAAACATCTTCAGATGAAGATGAAAGTTGCAGCAGAATATATGCTCCCAGATCTATGATGTATCTTGAAAACTTTTAACTTGGATCTTGGCTTAGTTTTGAGCAGAGACTGACAGAGTGGCAATCAGATTGAATTATAGTAACTAGCATAGAAGTATTCTGATAATGTGTCAGTTAACCAGGCAAGTCATTACATCCATTTTCACTCAAGACTGAACATAACATTTGAGTGCACTTTCCAAAGTTAAAAAATGAATCTGTGAGACCATGTGATTCATATATCATGTGAGTTAATCTATTTTTCCTATCTGTGGCTTTGAAATGAAATGAATGCAAATGACTCGATACAGTAATTATGTTTTTTTCATTATACTTTGCATAAATGTGTGGAAATAGTAGACATATATGGATCTCAGTCAGAGGTCAAGTTGCTTCATCAAATGGTTCCTGGGGATCAGATTCAAGTCAACAGAGGTCAACGGGCTTTGGTTCAGCCACCCTTCCTTTATTTATTTTATTTATCAAAACAACATATCAAGATGTACAGAAATAATTTATAATTTCAAAATTTAATGTGTTGAAATTCATTTCTTCTTATTTTTGACATTTAACAGACACCCCAAAATTAAATACCATAGGATGTAAGAAACACATTCTAAAATAAGAGCTGTTTTTACTGCTACATAAAAGATGGTAGTTAATATAACCTAACATCTTATGAGCAGTGTTTACTAAATATCATCACAATCTTGCTAAGAGAGGACCAAATGCTCATTCAGGAATCTTAGCTAAGGTATCCAAACCCATCTCTAGACACACAAAACTTAATTCTTAACAGTTTCCATTTATTTTTTTAGATCATTTTGTGCCAAAAGATAGTTTTTTTTTTTCTTTCAGAAAAATCCTAATTCCAAAACAATGAGAACTACTATTAACTCTAGTGCACTGATTGTATGACAAATGTCATATGATACGTACATTTCTATCATCAACAACTTATATGAGTGGAGGATTGAAATTGGGAAACTAAATGTATTTTACATTTACTCTTTATAGTACACAATATGTAATCAATTTATCTGTCTCCAAAGCTTATTCATTGAGCTTTGCATCTCATGGTTTGTAGAGTGATCAT